>NC_060124.1:383735252-384348252 GCF_021461395.2 Schistocerca americana
CAAGGCCGTTGAGACAAGTCAATTAGGAATGAAACAAATAGGAAGTGCAGTGAAGCTAATACGAAATGGCTACATGGAAAATGTGAGGAAACCGAAAAAGAAATGATCGTCGGCCGGCCGAAGTGGCCGTGCGGTTCTAGGCGCTACTGTCTGGAGCCGTGCGACCGCTCCTGTCGCAGGTTCGAATCCTGCCTCGGGCATGGATGTGTGTGATGTCCTTAGGTTAGTTAGGTTTAAGTAGTTCTAAATTCTAGGCGACTGATGACCTCAGAAGTTAAGTCGCATAGCGCTCAGAGCCATTTGAATCATTTTGGAAATGATCGTCGGAAGGACAGACTTCGGTGAAATTAAAAGTAAGGGCGGTAACATTAAGAGTGCAACGGGAATTCCTTCGTTAAATGCGTTGGAGAGAGCGGACAGGTGGAAAGAATATACTGAAGACCTCTATAAGGGGGAGACTTGTCTGATGTGATAGAAGAGGAAACAGGAATTGGTATGGAAGAGATAGAAGATCCAGTATTAGAATCAGAATTTAGAAGAGTTTTGGAAGACTTAAGATAAAATAAGGCAGAAGGTATAGATAAATTTCCATTAGAATTTCTAAAGTAATTGCGGAAAGTGGCAACAAAAAGACAATCCACGTTGGTGTGTAGAATATATGAGACTGGCGATATACCATCAGACTTTCGGAAACACATTGTCTACACAATTCCCAAGGTTACAATAGCCGACAAGTACGAGAATTATCGTGCAATCAGCTGAACAGTTCATGTATCCAAGCAACAGAAATGATTAGTTTGGCGTTTGGTAAGGTAAAGGCACCAGAGAGGCAACTGTGACGTTGTGGTTGATAATGGAAGTAACAATGTAGAAAAATCAAGACTCGTTCATATGACCTGTCAAGCTGGAAAAAGCGTTTAACAATGTAAAATGATGCAGGATGGCGAAATTCTACGAAAAAGAGGAGTAAACTAAAGGAAAAGACGGGTAATATAGAATGTATAATGAGACTGGAAGACGAAACACGAGGTGCACGGATTGAAAAGGGTGAAAGGGAGGGATGTGGTCTTTCGCTCTTGCTATTAATCTGTACGTCGAAGAGGCAATGACAGACATAAAAGAAAGGTTCAACAGTGGGTTTAAAATTGAAGGTGAAAGGTGTCGATGTTAAGATTCGCTGTTGACATTTCTGTCCTCTGTGAGAGTGAAGAAGAACTGCAGAGCTGTTTGAACGGAATGAATAGTCTAGTGAATATAGAACGCTGATTGAGAGTAATCCGAAGAAATTTGTAAATTTGTGGTAAGGTCTTACGGGACCAAACTGCTGAGGTCATCGGTCTCTAAGCTTACACACTACTTAATGTAACTTACGATAAGAACGACACACACACCCATGCCCGAGGGAGGACTAGTCGGAGTTCCGCCGGCGGCGGGGGGGGGGGGGGGGGGGGGGGGCTCACGGGCCGTGACAATACGCGTCAGACCGCGCGGCAAACCGAATAAAGACGTAAGTAATGAGAAGTAGTAGAGGTGACCACCATGTAGACGAAGTTAAGTAATTCAGCTATCTTACAATACATTACGGATGAAGCGAGATTGTCACAGAAAGAGAGACAAAGAGGGCATTCCTGGTCAGCAGTAGAATCAGAAGTCGGTCTTACGTTGAGATCGTACGTTTGGAGCATAGCATTGTATGGAAATGAATCATGGGCAGAGACAAAATCAGAAGAAAAAGGAAGAGTTTGATATGTGGTGTTATAGAAGAATGTTGAAAATTAGGAGGACTGATAAGATAAGAAATGTGGAACTTGTCCGTAGATCCGCGGAAAAAAGAACACTTAAGAAGAAGGGACAAGATGATAGAACGTAGGTATACATCAGCAAATAACTTCCTTTGTAGGGAAGAATGTTGAACCTGGGTTCACATTTTAGACTTTCGTCTCAGACGAGCCCTGCAATAGAAATTTAACACATTTTTTGATCCGATTTTTAAATGAAAGCATTTTCTGTTTGTGTGCTACACTGTTGTTCTTAAATTACAAATTTCTCCTAGGACAAGTAAAATTTTTCCAAATGTGAAAAAATGTTCGAAGCTCGACGTGGCTATGTACCTAGGGACAGCCGGCTGGAGTGACCTCGCGGTTCTAGGCGCTACAGTCTGGAACCGAGCGACCGCTACGGTCGCAGGTTCGAATCCTGCCTCGGGCATGGATGTGTGTGATGTCCTTAGGTTAGTTAGGTTTAATTAGTTCTAAGTTCTAGGCGACTGATGACCTCAGAAGTTAAGTAGCATTACGCTCAGAGCCATTTGAACCTAAAGACAAATATTCCATTGAAATTTAAAAGTGCTTCAGTTGTGAAAACCTTGTCAATGCCGTATTCAATAGCCTGATGTGCAGCAGTATTACTCTACTACCCATCAATAAACGGTAAGTGGAGGCACGCGATGTATAAATATTATACAAAGCCTGTTACAAATTAAATAACTTTTGAAATACAGAATACTGGAAACTAATACTAGTTTCTGTTTTCAAAGCATGTAAAATTGTGAAGATATTCAAGGAAGTCAGTCAGATTTTCAATGTTAAAAAGCTCCTAGGTACACAATGGTACATGAACGAGTAAGTACGGCTTTACAGTCCACAGCTTATATAAGTACTTTTAATAATGTACAAAAATTTGTTCACCGTAAAATTCTGTAACTGAAGACTTAACAGCATATTCCTAATGATTTTAATATGTTGTACGTTATTAAACGTGTTGAACTCAAAACAGTTACAAACGCTGCACCAAATACAAAGTCATTACTCATAACAATAAGAACCGTAGTACATGCCGAAAACTGTTTAGGGAGGTGTCTAGTGCGCATTCCTTCATGTGATTCAAAAATCGATCACTAAATTGAAAGACCGACAGCAAAAAAATCATGTGTTCCTCAGGGCACAACACCCTCCACTACTTGATGGAGCTGTAGAGCGTAGGACACTGGAAGATAGTGGGAGACTGTGGAAGACAAAGATAATGAATCCAACAAGTAACAGAGGACGTAGGGTGCAAGTGCTACTCTGAGGTATGAGGAATTAATTACAAGAGAGGAATTCTTGGCGGGTCGCACCAAAGCAGCAGAAGACTAGTGGGGAAAAAATAAAAATTCTAAATATTGACCTGTCCCATAACTTTCGCATATATATTTTATTTTCCTGTCAGTTTTAACTCAATGGACATTCAAATGGTACATTCTTACAGTGCGTTCTCGTGACCCCGTCTGAGAACTATTGCAAAAAATGGTTCAAATGGCTCTGAGCACTATGGGACTTAACATGTATGGTCATCAGTCCCCTAGAACTTAGAACTACTTAAACCTAACTAACCTAAGGACAGCACACAACACCCAGCCAGCACGAGGCAGAGAAAATCCCTGACCCCGCCGGGAATCGAACCTGGGAACCCGGGCGTGGGAAGCGAGAACGCTACCGCACGACCACGAGATGCGGGCAGAACTATTGCACATTTTGCGGAATATTACATCATCTATCTCCTTTAAATAACGACGTCGTTTCTCTTTCAAAACTATACATTAAATCCCTTTCATCGGATCACCTCTAACACTTCATGTAACTCACACGATTAAAAATTGATTGTCCTGTGACCCAAATGCATTACTATTGTAAATTTTTCTGCTATATTCATTCATTTCATTATGCTCATCAGTACATACGGGGTGTTCAAAAAGTCTCCCCGCAGTGCCGTATGATAGCTGCGCGTGCAGTGTGCCACAGTGAATTTACCGAAATGAAACTCAGTGAAATACAAGTTATTAATTTATTGAATATTCGTTTTTACTTACAAATTTTCACATTAAATGTTGAAAGCGTCCCCCCTGTTTTTGAAAACACAATTCAATTCGTCTTATCATGTTTCCAAACACGAGCTATAACATTTCTTCTGCAAGAGAAGCAGTGAAAGCGGATATTGCAGTTTTCAATTCATCGATGGATTTTGGACGGTTTTTATAGACAGTTGCTTTCGCTGCACCCCTGAAGAAAAAGTGAGGTGGTCTTAGGTCAGGCGATCGTGGAATTTATGCAATCACCAAAAACATCAGCAACCAGTGACATTGAAACGCGAGCTGTATGCGTGGTTGCACCAACGTGTTGAAAATAACCGTTCAGTATTTTACATAACACAAGTTCTCCTATGAATGGATACATAATATCACTGCAGTATCGTTGTGCGTTTATTGTTTCGTTGAAAAATATGGGACCCACAATCCGACGTCTAGAAATTGCAATCAAACCTTCTATTTTCACAGAGTGATGTGGTTCCTCATGAATACACAACGGATTTGCAGTACTCCACATACGAGAATTTTGCGAGTTCATGTACGCGGGTAAATGAAACCACGCCTCATCAGTGAAAAACGTTTCATTAAGAATATCGCGTCCGCTTTGTTGAACGAAATTTTTGAACCATTGACAATAATGCAGTCTCTTGCCATTATCAGTATTTTTCAGTTATTGCACGCCGGTCACTTTGTGTGGGAAAAGTTCTAATTTTTTCCTTATAGCCGTGTGGGCCGTCCCGAGACTAACATCGATTTCCTCGGCGAGTTTTCTTACTGACTTGGTCGGACTCATGGACATTTTATCGGAAATATCGAGTAGTTTTTCCTCAGATAAAACGCTAGGACGACCACTTCTCGGTGCATCTGTCACTGAACCCGTACTTCGAAATTTGTTAATCAAATCTCGCACAGTATTGTGATGTGAGAGTGTTGTCTCCGGGAAACTGAATTAAATGTTTGACGAACTGAAACTGTGTATTTACCGCCAGCTTTGAACAGCCGGCCGGAGTGGCCGAGCGGTTAAAGGCGCTACAGTCTGGAACCGCACGACCGCTACGGTCGCAGGTTCGAATCCTGATGTGTGTGATGTCCTTAGGTTAGTTAGGTTTAAGTAGTTCTAAGTTCTAGAGGACTTATGACCACAGCAATTGAGTCCCATAGTGCTCAGAGCCATTTGAACCATTTTGAACCAGCTTTGAACACTTGTGCGACTAAACACACACGTTCTTCAATGGTTAGCTTAACAGTGACAAAAACTAAACAAACGAACAAAGGAACTAAACTTAAAAGTTCACGTCAGTTAAAAAAGTCACGTCAACACGTAACGACACACACCAACGATACTACTGACTCTGGCTGAGAGAAACGAAACAGTGGAATGCTGGGAGAGTCCACTTGAAAGGAAGTAACCCAGGCAGGCGAACAATCACACGGTACTGCGGAGAGACTTTTTGAACACCCCATATAAGCGTAACTGGCCACGGCACCGAGTCGGCATGGCTCTACATCCTTGTCGGTACCTTCCACAATATCATTGTCCCTTTTCTTGCAGGTCTCGCAGAGGCCCACGATTTGCAGCGCGGACAGCTGCGTGACGTGCAGGAAGAGTGTCAGTGATGTTCTGGGAAGTACCGACAAGGATATAGAGCCAGGGCGACTCGATCCCGTGACCAGCTGTACTAGGTTTCTTGGTTCAGTATCGAGGTCGTCCCACACCGCTCAAATGCGGTGAGTTTAGTGAACAAGGAAGTACGGCAAACGCATCATGGTGCTTTTGAAACACGCACGCAAACTGCTTAGGTACGGTAAAATCATCCTGCTGGCAGATGCTATCGTGTCGAGGAAAAACAAACTACATGTAGGGTGGTTATGGTCCTCACTTATAGACGTATACCTTTGTTGATCCATTGTGCTTTTTTTTTTTTAAAAAAAAAAAGAAAAAACAGCGTAATGAGATCACACAGGGAATCAGATGAACTTGTTCGCCAGACTGTTACACTCACTCTTCAGGCCTGGACCCTACCGACGATTGTTGCACGATGTTTGCTTTCAGATGTTTCACGCCGCACGCGCCAACGGCTGTCTGTCCGATAGTTCATCCAGAAAGGCCGCCTGTCTCTACTCACTGGACGTCCCAGTAGCGGTACTGGTGTGCAAATTCCAGTTTTCGTCGCCGATGAACAGCAGTCAGTATCGCTCCATGAACAAGTTGCATTATCCCATACGCAGCAACTTCGCTGAACGGTCGTTCAGATGATACTGTTGGTAGCCCCTTAGTTCATCTGAGCCGTCGATTGCTCTACAGATGTATGTATTTTCACACGTATTCATCTCCGTAGCCATCTTTCGACCATGCCATCTATTGGCCGTGGTGCACTACAGTTAAGGTGCCGCGTTCGGAGAGCGCCATTCTGCCACGTGCCGGACACTTTAACCACGGCGGCACGCAGATAATTTACAAACTTTGCTGTTTCGGAAATTCTTCCATCCTTGGTCTGGAAAGAAATGATCATATCTTTAGACGTCAGAAAAATTGCTCCAGCTCCACATTACGACAACGACTGCACTGTTTTCTCAATCCTCCTGACATACGTTGGCTATCCTCCATTGCTGTTGCTGCCACCTGCATAAGTGGTTACTGCCTGTTGACATCGAACACAGAAGGTGGTCAAGTTTGCAAGGTGGCAACTGACGTGTCCGCTCCACAGTGAGTGCAAGGCCCACATCACTCGCCCACCATACACAACTATGCATTTTGCATATGGTTTTGCGGAATATTTTTGAATATTTCTAGCTGTCTTCACACTGGAATAACCAAGTGGGGCAGGTGGTGATTAAATGTCGCGTTTCACACAAATAGCAAATTTTGTATCAGATGAAAATAATTCAGTTAGCTTCGGTTTCTGTGAGTGACCCACATCGAGGGAACGGCAGAGATGGGGCGGTTTATACAGACCTCCACTGGTGGCCCGAGAGAAAGCGAGCGGACACACCGCCGCCGGTGGGCGGCAGCCTCTGTACATGACGGGGGTGGGGTGGCGCCCTCATCCTGCATCGTAAAAATCAAAACTGCAGTATCTCCACCTCATCGAAAGGTAGCCCAGGCTCAGTTTTTTGCGGCCAAGGCGCCATATTAACACAAAAGACGGATCTGGCGCTGCTACCGGCCGCGTTAGCGACTTGTGCTCATTAAAAGCCCTCAAATCCCGGTCCTTGGCATGAGATTCTGCAGAAACATTCCGATGATTCCGTTAGCGACGGAGAACCGTCTCAACTTAAAACTACCTCCCCCCCCCCCCTCAGAATCCACCAGTTGGGTGAAATTGTGTGATGTGAGGCGATGGCTCCAGCGCACACAATGGTTGGAGGGAAGACAGGGAACTGGGGGAAATTTTGTTACAAGAAGATGATTGGGCAGCCGCTGGTGCAGAGTAAGAGAAACCGAGGCTACGCTCTATCTGAGAAAAAGGGATTCGTGTTCTCTCCGATACGGAGTACGGAGAAATAATTGTACCTAGGAACATGTTGTTTAATGCGATCACGCATCGTCGCAGTTGCAGCTCCGTCGGTCATCTTCATAGCAACCCATCGAGCGACGCAGGCAGTCGAAGGCAACACCGGGTACAGCTGCAGTTATTACTGGTAAATATACGCACCACTGGCGGAATTTGATCTTGCTAGAGCGATAGAACTCATGACATATGATTACCAGTTCGCACCATTCGCGATCGCCATTATGCGTCATTTATTTTTTTGATTGACTTGTGATAGGTTACACACAGAATTTTGTGCAGTACATCTGGATAGTGAGAGTGCCAGCCAAGATATTTCAAAGTTTATTGTGCAGATTTTAACTGTTCTCTTCTTACCACTTAGGGAAAACTTATAATAACAAAAAATGGTTCAAATGGCTCTAAGCGCTATGGGAGTTAACATCTGAGGTCACCAGTGCCCTAGAACTTAGAACTACTTAAACCTAACTAACCTAAGGACGTCACACACATCCATGCCCGAGGCAGGATTCGAACCTGCGACCGTAGCGGTCGCGCGGTTCCAGACTGAAGCGCCTAGAACCGCTCGGCCACAGCGGCCGGCTTATAACAACAATTTAACTAATATGACTCTGCTGAACTGAATAAATTCAGTAATTATTCTGGCCCTCACAGCTCCTATCAGTTCAGCATATACGTTCCTTGGCTCCTACCAATCATTAATTTTTGAGGGTTATAAAAAAAGTCAAGATTTACATAATGTTATATGAGGAAACTGGTCACACTCAAGTTAGTTGCACAGCAGGGTGAACATAGCAATGGCAGGTAGCGTGTTGTGTAATTAAATATGCGCCTCTCTTGGATTAATTCTTTGACTTTCGTGTCTAAATTGTAATCATTTGCACAGTAAACTGTAACTTTCTTGTGACGACTTGGTGGCTAGTTCCTAAGTTAATGTGACTTGATCCTGTACTTCTTCACGACTATGGCCTGGGCTCTGTACTAGAGTTGCCCATCCCATATCTCGTGTTTTCTTAAAACACCTCCTTCCACACACCTTTCCTGAGGCAGCCCGCCAACGGTTCTTAAACTTAGCCTTTCGGAAATGCTTTTTGGAAGTTATATAAATCACACCATTTTCGCATTACAACAACGGCTGTATCATTTTTCCCACGTCACTCCCCCCTCCCCATGCACCCGACACGCTCTATACTCCCTCCACTGGTAGTGGTACCACCTGCGATCTATGAGTGTTTATTTCACGTTGACGTCGAACATAAGCGATTGTGACATCAACGTGACTTGTCGATGTATATCGAACAAATAAATGGGCGTGTTGGGAGCCAATCTTTTCTGAGATGCTGACGTCGGCAGAAAAGAGGAAATCGTCGCGACCCCTATCAAGCCACTAAGAAGACTAATGACCCAAAAAAATTTATAGAACTGGAAAGAAAAAAAAACTGATACTAGTGGGAAGTAAAGGGAAATACGACCGAATAGCGAGCCTGTAGAAATAAGAGTCTGTACAATAACCGAAAAAGGAGAACTATCAAGTCGTGTGATATATCACTAGTATATCTCACTCTTCCTTACAAAATCCTCATGGCAGGAAAAGACATGAGCATGGTAGCTTACCATGGAAGATGTTGGACGGTATGAGGTCTAACATGCGAATGCAATGAGTGTCATGTGACCTCTGGAGCCCTTACGTGTTAGTACACTTTTCCCAAACGAACTTCTCACTTTCAAGCAGGTATCACAAAATTCAGCGCCACTCGCAGTGCTTGAGTTTTACGACGACCAAGTTGTTAGAGCCATTAGGTTTTGTCTATTGCACGCGTCAAGTCGTTTTGTCAACGTAACGAGAGTTTGGGATACTTCATTCACGTTGAGCGATATTTTTCGTGGGCTATTAAAAAGCTCTCCGATTGAGACGCAGAGCATTGTACGCAATCTCCTTGAGGATATTTCCGTTTTGTGGCTCCTTATGAAGTGCCTGTCGACCGCACAACTTATTCCATCAAGGAGTTGAAAATATCGGTGTAGCGGTATACTACCATGTACTTGCGTTCTGTGGCTACAGCTGAGGCACTCAATACTGCAAATAGCACTCTTTGTGTATTTGGTAGTAAATTCGAAAGATCTTCCAATTTTTGAAGAAAATTCGATTAATTTAACTAGATTTTAATTCTGAACGCTTCACGAACATACGCTAGAAGGTAAGGAAGTACACGGTGCCACGTTCGCGGACTTGGGTGTCTATTTGGAGTTACGAACTAGAGATCATAAACTGCATGTGTTTGAGCTAGCATCCTGAGGTCACATTGACGAAGAGTCCGTCACTACTGCTGCTTCATACAGAAACTCGATAAGAAAGCCTTAATCCCTAATAACACGTTAGGCACTGAAGAGTATGTGGAATACACGAAAGGCGTTGCCTCAACTGATTTAGAAATAATTTGTTAATTAAGTCAAGTATCTCCCTCGCTAAGCAGGATTCAGGAGGAATAATACATAGTAATACGTAGGATAGGCTAATTCGAATGAAACCTTCTGTATAACACCCGTTGAATATCTGTCGGTTACAGAGATATAGCTCTTAGAATGAAGGTCTTAACGGAAGTGATTAATTTCAAAGCAGATCTACATAAATTCCACGTCCGACTTGAAGGTACCTCCGAAATCTATTGATAACACTACCTGCAGCTGTTCCAAGGTTGTCTGGGAGTTCTTTTATGCGTTACAGAGGAATCACTATTCGTAATGCGAATGATAGTTCTTTACTTATGCTTACTTTTTCTTTGTAAACATCGGCTTTCAACCAAACTCACAGGCAAAGCTCTAAACGGTTGCGATCCGGGATCTTAGGTGTCTAAGAAACGTGACTATTTCGGCTGACCATCTTCCGGATGTGTTAGGTTTAGATGATGCATCACCTGGCGCCTGGAATGTACAGGGGCCCTTGGAAGGAGATACTATTCTTTGTAGCCAAAGGTACCATCGCCAGCCACACTACAAGCTCGATTTCAATAAAGTTCAGGCAATGGCGCTTTGTAGGACGACGCGGTAACACAAATGGCACAGTAAAATTGTCTATCACAACGCACCATTCATTTACAAAGAAAAGCTCTTCAGTATATGTCTTCAAAAATGAGGAACGTTGGTTTTCATCGGAATATGAGTTAAGAGTGTTATTGACACCATTACGAGTGAATGTGATTTATCAATAAACCGTTTTACCAAATGAAAAGGAATATGGGTACTATATGTCTTCAAAAATGAGGAACGTTGGTTTTCATCGGAATATGAGTTAAGTTTGTTATTGACACCATTACTAGTGAATGTGATTTATCAATAAACCGTTTTACCAAATGAAAAGGAATATGGGCAGATTTTCTAATCAGATTCTCTGGCGAGAAACTGTATTTGCGACGTAGCAAAATCAAAGGATTGGTTGTTGTTTGGTATTTGGGCTATGCATGGCTTCGTTCAGAAAATGTTGTCACAAGGGTCGAGCCCTGCACGTCTGCTATCATGCCCATTCTCTAAGATTATTATCCTCCGGTCAAATAGCTAAAACATTGGCACGCTAACCGAAATTTTAAATAAACACCACTTGCAATTAAATGAATAATAACAAATAGTAATAAAAGTTTATTATCTGCTGATAATAAATGGATGTAGACGAAACCAAAAATCAATTTTGAATAAAATGATAATTTATTCAGTCAGTCACTTGAAAGAATATCCAGAAATTGTGGTCCTACAATGATTCAGTTGAAAAGATACAGCCTTCTAAATATTCAATTTCAGTGAAGACTGCGTGAATCAGCGTAATCGGAATGGTTGCCGACTACCCCTAAATCAATATATCATCACCAGTTCATAATATAACAGTCCCATGCTTTTAACTGGTACGGATAATCCCAGAACAGCATATAAATCACTTCAAAGTTGCTTGAAGCACATCTTATAATAGTCACTCACGGTTAAAATTCACACTAACTCACTGAATTAGAGTCCCATTGGTTTCGGAATTTCACTAAGAATGAGCAAATTTTAAGGTACTCGTGACCGCTAGTCGACCGAAAACTGTCACTTTACCTCACTAACTACTCTGCCACATCGACAGTCTCCTTTCTCGAGACCAAGTCTTCCATTTATCCCATCCCAACACAAAGTGTCCCACTGTGTCCCATCTCCACTCGAATTGTTTAAACTCTCTAAATCTCGCAGAAATCCCAACTCGCTCCCAGAACCAACTGCATGAATTATGATGTCCAACAGTCTTACGGCTCTCGCCAATAACAAACTCTCGCTGCCCCCAAAAAGCAAGATCTACTAAAATCTATAAAATGGACCACTATTTGCATAGTAATAATGTTACAGTTTAAATAAGTGTCTTAAATTTTCTTTCGTTTCTGCAGAGGCTAAACACGTTACGTACATAAAAATCGTAGATATAATTAATTAAATATGATCCAGCACATATACGCTTATAACAAGTAACAAAGAATACGTATTACAACATGTGAAATATAAGTTTGCCCTACTCAACCGATACACAATTTCTCGCTCAATTTGCGAGGTGACGCAGTGGTTAGCACACTGGACTCGCGTTTGGAAGGACGAGGTTTCAATCCCACGTCCGGCCATCCTGATTTAGGTTTTCCGTAATTTCCCCAATTCTCTCCAGGCAAATGCCGGCATGGTTCCTTTGAAACGGCACGGTCGGCTTCCTTCCCCGTCCTTCCCTAATCCAATGTGACCGATGACCTCGCTGTCTGGTCTCCTCCCCCAAACAATAATCCAATCCAATCTCGGTCAATTTATTACGGTACTAATTGTGTAAGTAGGCTGTTTAGGTTTTCTTATTGGTAACGCCACGTAGCGCTCTGTATGAAAATCACTGGCTGTGCTGTGTGCAGTCTGTGGCTAGTTTGCATTGTTTTCTGCCATTGTAGTGTTGGGCAGCTGGATGTTAACAGCGCGTAGCGTTGCGCAGTTGGAGGTGAGCCGCCAGCAGTGGTGGATGTGGAGAGTGAAATGGCGGATTTTTGGACAGAGACAGTAAATTTGTAGGACTGGATGTCATGAACTTATATATATATCCTCGCTATTGACATTCCTTTGTAGAAAGCATCACAAATAAGACACGCTCATTACTTGGAAAGATACTTACATCTCCACACCTGGTTATGACAAGCGTCTTTCTACGAGAGTTGAGAGAATTTCTACTAACTTATGAAATGTCACATGACTACTGAATGATATTTTTATGCTTTGCTTTTCATACTTGCTTATTTCATTTGATATCTAGTTTCCAGCTGTGTTGCAGCATTGGTTTTATAAAATAAAATTAAATGCATTTGCTAATGTGAACACTTTCTGTCAACAGATCTATTAAATAATAATTTTACGATCCACATTCTTCGAAAAAGGAGCATTTGGAAAGGAAAGAACAATAAGAAGGGATTAATAACAGTAACTGCATACATAATTTTCTTTTCAACTACGTGGTAATGTTTTTGGTAGAATAACTGGTTGTGGTGGACCACTTTAATGACATAGACATTAAGATGTGAATAGACATTTCCTTTATCTGCATTGTTGTCTTTAGTGTACTATTTTTTCTGCTTAAGCTATGTCATATTTAGATATAAGTTATAGTATTTGCTACTGCTGTTTGCCAGGCATAGTGCTACTGAATTTCACTTTTTATTGCTCTGTTAAGCCAGTTTTACTACTGATTTATTTTTCTTATTTGCTGCACATTGCCTTATATTAGTTGTAATATTGCAATTGCTTTGCTAATTTATATATCCTGCTGCTTACTTTGCCAATTTCCATTTTCTTTGTCATTTCTGTTTGTGTTAATTGTTTTGTGCTGCTGCATTGCCTCGTCCCTTAGTTTAGCATCTGAGCTCAGTAGATTTAAGTTAGTTTAAGAGGGGGTAGACTATATAAGAAACTAACTATGATGAATTGGAAGAAATGCATTGAGAAGCTATAAGAAAATGGTTTGGTCGAAAAAGTTGTGTACAGTGGAGAAAAACTATTTTTGAGAGAGGATGTGAACAGAATACAGAAAGCATGCTTGGATAGGATTTTTTTTTTGGTGGAAACAAATGTTGAAATAAGAGGAAAGATCTGCAGAATGAAGTTTTGGGTTGGATTGCAGTACGAAATGTCACACTGAAAATAAACCCTGTCCTGTACTTTTGTGTTATTATGCTATGTGAATTTGTGTTTTTCCTGTCTTTATGTGTTTAGCTGATGAGAGTTATGTTGTATAATTTTTCTGATACTTTGTTATTTACTTTGTAAAGATGTTTAGACATTATTAATCTGTTCTGATTTGTTACTCATCTGTGAAGTGGATGTTTCGAAAGTTATTCTGATCTTATATGTATGTACTTATGTCGTAATTCCTGTAACACTGATGTCTATGTTATTTCGATTCTTTTGTAAAGCCTGTATTACTACAAATGTTACCTGTATTATTATGTTCTTTAATGATGTATTTTTTACCTTTGTTATTGTATTCTCATGTTATAAAATTGTAATTGACACCTGTTCATCAAAATAAGTAACTTGTAACTTACATTTCACTGCACACATTTCTGTTGGTCATAGTATATGGACAATATGTGAGAAGTAGGTACTGTTAGTGTTTGCACGTGTGTTGATAATTCAGCAAGGGAGTGGTTAACAGCACTGCTGGTTCTAAGGACAATTCCAAAAAACTTTGTGAGTGCACAAGTGGTGGTTTATGGACGTACTATATTGTCTGCAAGACTTCTAAGGACAATTCCAAAAACTTTGTGAGTGCACAAGTGGTGGTTTATGGACTTGCTATATTCTCCGCAAGACTCCTCGATGGTGATTGTGCACCTGCACAGTCGCAATAGATGGCTGCTGGCTGTCTCTACAAGTACTATAGTGGGTCTGCATCTTTGATGGCCCACCAATACCATTATCTCTACAAGGACTGCAGTGGGTCTGCATCTTTGATGGCCCACCAATACCATTATTTCTACTAGGACTGCACTGGGTCTGCACCTCTGGTGGCCAACCAATACCGTAATCTCTATCAGGAAAACAATGGGTCTACTCTGTGATGACCTATCTGCCAATATTCTTCAAAACTTCGACTGACTCTGCAGTGGGTTTGCTCTTTTGTGGCCGATTACCTGTTTGCATGTCGAGAGTCAGCACTGTCTTTCCGTTGGAAGGACAACACTACTTCTTCAAGACTGCATGGAAATCCATTACTTCCGTGTGCATTTTCTTTTACTGCTCAGACTTTGAGAAAAACACTGCTATTTTACTGTGATGAACGATCAGGACTGTCTTTATGGATTGTGAAAAAAATTTTAGCTTTTGACCAACATTGTATCGATAAGTGTGTGTATTTGATTTCTTTGTTATTGTAATTATGAAAAATGTTTTCAAATCTGTATTGGTCACTGCCCAAAACAATTTGTAAAATTTTTTGTGGGGAGCATGGGGGCTATGTAAGTAGGCTGTTTAGGTTTTCTTATTGGTAACGCCACGTAGCGCTCTGTATGAAAATCACTGGCTGTGCTGTGTGCAGTCTGTGGCTAGTTTGCATTGTTGTCTGCCATTGTAGTGTTGGGCAGCTGGATGTTAACAGCACGTAGCGTTGCGCAGTTGGAGATAAGCCGCCAGCAGTGGTGGATGTGGGGAGTGAGATGGCGGAGTTTTGGACAGAGACACTAAATTTGTAAGACTGGATGTCATGAACTGATATATATATATATATATATATATATATATATATATATATATATATATATATATATAATGACTTTTGAACACTATTGAGGTAAATACATTGTTTGTTCTCTATCAAAATCTTTCATTTGCTAATATGGCTATCAGTAGTTAGTGCCTTCAATAGTTTGAATCTTTTATTTAGCTTGCAGTAGTGGCGCTCGCTGTATTGCAGTAGTTCGAGTAACGAAGATTTTTGTGAGGTAAATGATTTGTGAAACGTATAGGTTAATTTAGTCAGGGCCATTCTCTTGTAGGGATTATTGAAAGTCAGATTGCGTTGCGCTAAAAAATATTGTGTGTCAGTTTAAGCACAGTCATGTATAATTTTTCTAAGGGGACGTTTCAATTGTTATGGATACTTTACCGTTTCTAAGTTACAAACTATTCAGTACGGGGCAACACAACTTTTAGTTATCATAGAGAATCAGTTAATACTTGAGAGAAACTTTAAGACGTTCACCTATGGCTAGACCTGAGAATTGCTGTACTGCTTTCATTTGCCATGTATCTGTGGAGGATACTATGATCTGACTATTTTTGTAATAAAAGGGTACGAAACGTAATACTGCAATAAATAAAATATTTATCAATGTGTGACTTTTAAGATGGTAGCTGGAGTCTTGAGCTATCATCCAATGAAGCGTTCAGCAATTCAAGACTTATTAACTGCAGTGACTATTGTAAGTGTATTTGTTGCCTGTGTTTAACTAACTTTTACTGTTTTTATGATATTCATTATATGATAGACTCAATAAATACGCCTCAGTGTCTCAAGAACGCTGATGTGTTTGGATTAGTCATACTGTGAAATATCGAAATATTATAGAATTATGAAGTATTTCGATGTAAGCATCTTTCATACTGTAGCAAAAGCCGCCATTGTACCGGACACCACTGTAGCACTGTAGACTAGGCTGGAGATCCGCCGCTTGCTACCTACTACTGGGCAAAACCCCCACTATTACGCCGCGCGAGGTAGCTGCGCGGTCTAGGGCGTCTTGTCATGGTCGGTGAGGCTCACCCCGTCGGACGATCGAGTCCTCCCTCGGGCATAGGTGTGTGTGTCGTCCTTAGCGTACGTTAGTTTAAGTTACATTAAATAGTGTGTAAGCTTAGGGACCGATGATCTCAGCAGTTTGGTCCCATAAGACCTTACCACAAATTTTCCCCTACTATTACCCTCTGCTGGGTGGTCCTTTGTCGATGCGTGTGGTCTTCCTGGAAATCTCCTAATGCTGGAATCCACTCTCACAATACATTTTAAAACTTCTCTCGGGCTGATTTCTCGAGCGAATGTACTATGTTGCACGGAATTACTCGGGGATTTTCTATTAAATAATAAGGATAGATGACATGCATATGTAATGTCTGTCATATTATTTTTATTTGGATCACTTTTGCATGTGCTTGTTGAAGGACTATGTTCTATTCCATTCAATAATGTCTTCTGTTTCATTCACCTTCTGCTGATTTGCACATTCAGACCAGATAAGACTGGTGGGTACTGAACTACACTCACACAGTTAAGCGAAAATGAAACAAAAATCTCTTGAATCTGGTGAACTGCCGTATTCTCTACAAGGGGCGGCAGCGTTTTCATTACAAAATCTATACGCAAACGCCATGTAGGTATACGTAGCATTTGTATAATAGGTGCAGCTTGCTTAAAGGATAGCCGGCCGCTTTGGCCGAGCGGTTTTAGGTGCTTCAGCCTGTAACCGCGCTGCTGCTACAGTCGCAGGTTCGAATCCTGCCTCGGGCATGGATGTGTGTGATGTCCTTAGGTTAGTTAGGTTTAAGTAGAGGACCTCAGATGTTAAGTCCCATAGTGCTTAGAGCCATTTGAACCATTTTTGCTTAAAGGATACCGCTGAAACGTCCAACAAATGACAATCATCATTACATTTGGAAATTCAACTAATTATACTAGAGGACAACTTTACAACACAAAATATGAAACAAAAAGGTAAATCATCACATAAACCCGTAGTAACTGGAGTACCGAAGCGCGAAATGAAAATTTGTCTCTGTGACCAGCTTTACTGCGTAGCCAATAAGAATTATACGCATGTTATCTGGAATGTTTTATTCGATTTTTCTTGCTTTATTACGGCCTAGAGTGTGCAGGTATTCTCCGTCAAGGTCATCTGTGGCCTCAGCTGAGGTAGCAAGGACATGGTTTACGTCTGAGGCAGTCGGAAATACAAACCAGCTGCTCTCTGTTGTTGTTCATGAAAGGACGTGATTCTGGCAGAAATGATCGTTGAAGTGAGTACTCTTTACTGCAAGAACACAGACAGCACCTGCATTTCTTTTTCCTCAAGTGTTCACGACTTTTCTCTGACAGCAGTAAAGCATCTATTTTGTTTGAGGATGTTTGTCAATGCCACAACTAAATCAAAAATAATAGACACTGATTTACTGCCGACTGTATGTTACAAAAGATTAGATTAGTCGTTTTACTACTTCTAGGAGGACTATTATTAACAAAACACAATAGGGTTGAAAGCAACCGTCAAAACAAGCAATCATCGCTTCATTTACTCACATTATGGAGTCTATAAATTGTAGCTTATGAGAGGAAGAATATTTTAAATTGCAGTGGACCAAGTTCTCTACGAAACTATACGAACCACTCTCTACAGTATGTCGTTGGTCGTCCTGCTTCCTCTTGCCACGAAGAAGGGGAAAATTTACCTGTCACTGAATATGTTTAATGACGAGCTAGAAGATGAGCGAAAGGTTTATTATCTAAGGACCAGAATGTGATGGAAAATTAACTTAGCCGCTCACCGAGCTATAAGGAGTGGAATGCAATTAACAGCCAGTCTGCTGTCGTGGGAGGAATCTACGGGACCTCTGGTATTCAGCACCATGATGGTCGTATCTCAAGCTGCGTTTCTCGTATTACGGTTCTTGACAGTAATTTTCCTGATTAAGGCTGCTTTTTTTTTTGCTTTTTCTTTTCTCCTTGTTTGAAACGAGCGCTTTATTTCATTTAAATTGTGATCAGATAATTTGGCATTATCAAGCAACGGCGTGGTATGGACAGTTACAAAAAAATTATAGGTTCCTCAAGTAATGCAAAAATTAGTAAAAGTAGAAAAAAGTGCAAAAATATAGAAAATGCGCTCCTGAGTTACTTACATTGCACAAAAAAATGTGTGAAAAAGAGTATGCATGCATGACGTTTAAATCTATTGCTTCTTTGTTACTAACTCTGTTCGCAAGACATTTCGCAGAAAGTACCCACAAATTCCGATGAATGATCCTGCAAAAGTTTATGATTGTACGACACAGAAGATACGATCTTATAAACACTGAGATGCGTGAAAACGAAACTGCGGGGCGAAATTCGCTACGGATACAGGATAAAGTAATCTTTACCTAGGTTTCGATAGATTTAAATCTATCTTCTTCAGAAGGCGGCAGTATTACATTAACATGGAGTGATATGTCATTGTCGTTTTTACAAACATCTGCATAGCTCCATTAGTCCAAATAAAATATAGTCCTGTGAATAGGGTTTGTCAGACAAATAAAAATAAGTACATGGAAGTTTGAGAGCGCTCTCAAACTTCCATGTACTTATTTTTATTTGTCTGACAAACCCTATTCACAGGGCTATATTTTATTTGGACTAATGGAGCTATGCAGATGTTTGTAAAAACGACAATGACATATCACTCCATGTTAATGTAATACTGCCGCCTTCTGAAGAAGACAGATTTAAATCTATCGAAACCTAGGTAAAGATTACTTTATCCTTTGCAACTGGTCGGCTGTTTTTAATCTTATTACGTGGAACCGTTGCTGTTGCGCAGCTATGTATAAAATACTGAAATATGTAAAATATATATGACATGTGTGTAACTGGGCAATGCCACGGCTACGGTAAAATGCTTCTCTTAAACCCTGAATCGATTTCAACCACACTTGGACGCATACTACTTGCTATCTCGAAGGAAATAATATGTAAGTGTGTTTGGGAGGGGGGGGGGGAGGAAGGAGGTAAGAAGCAGTAACCTCCTGTTGGGGTAGGGGTGCTAACCTCAAGAAAGGAGAGGACAGGTGGAGAAAGACATGGGGGGGGGGGAGGGGAAGGAGGAGATGTTCACAGATAGGGGGAGAAGGAGATGAACAGAGAGAGGAAGAGTGGAACATGGACAGAAAGCAAAGTGGAGGAGGTGGACAGAAAAAGGGGAGAGGTGGGGACAGACAAAGAAAGAAAAGACGAGGAGCTGGAGAAAGGAAAGAGGACGTGATGGACAGAGATAGGAGTGATAATAGATGCAGAGTGTGTGTGTGGGGGGAGAAGATAGACAAAGAATGGGGCAGTAGTAGATAGAGAGGTTGAGGAGGAGATAAAATTGGAGGAGGAGGAGATGCATAGAGGGGGATGGTGCAGATGGAGAAAGGGGATGAGAGGCAGATTGACAAAGGAGGGGGGAGGGAGGTGGACAGAGAGAGGTTGGAAGAGGACAGACAGAGAAAGGAGTAGAAGGATATGGACAGAAAGAAGGGGAAAGAGGAGGTGGACTAATAGAAGACTGGAACGAATAAACACCCTGGCAGCGCCAGGTACTCAGTTATCTTAGATGTTTAGAGCACGTAATTATTTAATCCGCTCTCTGAAAAAACAGCATAAAATGGCGCCTCTGATAATAATGCAGCACAGCCATAGTGGCAATAGCAGAAACTTCACCTGCAACAATGTTAAAAGCTGTTCGGGCTGAAGGACGTAAACTATGGATTCCACATAATATTTTCCTGATGTAACAATCTATATGTAGAATAAAAGTAGTGCAATCGATATGCGGATCTTGTCAATACAGGAGCCCCACTACACATCAAAATAGACCAGAATAACTCCTGAACTAGAAACTCAGATGGCGTGGTCAAGGTCTTTAAGTCAGATAACAAGAAAGTCGAAGACATAAAAACTACATTCCAAATATATAGATACAAATGTGGGTAAAAACATTATTATACAAGCCAGTCTATATAAAATTTGCACAGAAGGTATCATGTAAACGCAGATACAAATGCATCCAACATGTAAAGGTTTGAAAAACATAAAAACAAGGAAGAGGCAGTGCAGAAACTTTATTGCCCACATGTGCAGCAAATAACCAGCAAAGTATATTTTTAATACCAGAGCATAGTTCAGACATAAAGCCGCCATAAACGCAGGTATGGAACAAAGAAGGTCCCTTGACAAAGCCCAAGGTGGCTAAATTGGCGTATTGATATGAAATGAAATTGCTTATTTAAAATAAAGAAGTCTTACACAGAAAGAATACTTTCGAGAATATTATGGCTGCTGTGGACTCGAGTATAATGAATATTGTGTCATAATACTGCTGGTAAGTACAAAAAAGGTAATTATTAAAAATTATTCTGAAGGACCATACTAATTAGGTCTGTAGTAGCAAAATAGTGATTGGTCAGACATTCCATAAACGTGTAACTTTGTAATTTTCCGTCTATGAAGGAACAGATATGGGCAGCAGGGAGACTGCTTGTAGATTCACTGGGAATTGGCTTTACGTTGCTTATTTAATGTGGCGCTGATTAACGTTTTAGTAACTGTGACATACTTATGGTTTTGAAAATATAAGATACAACATGGTGGGCTGTAATGCCATCTCGGTATCAATACAGTCTTCGCCAACGTATTGGGCTCTAATTCAATGGCGTTCTCAGGCGGAGTATTTACCATTCACGTGTACAATCTGCTGCCTCTTTAAAAGGAGTTTTCGTACTCGAGTGAAACATAGATCTGGGATTGTTTTTACAAAATGACAGATAGTTACAAATTACAAATTTGCCACCCCCTATATTTTGTGAGGAGCTACCAATGATTCCTTTCTTAGTATACTAGTTGCACTGTGTTAAATCTTTGTTCGCCTCCACATGTGTGCTGTATTAAGTAATTTATAGAGAAAAAATACGAAGTATTTTAATGCAATCATTTTCTAATTGTTGCCTAAGCAGTTTTGTTTACATGTTGTAGAATTCCAGATCGACAGACGGCTGCAAAACCCATTAACTGTGCAGCAGAGCAGAACTTGGGCAGCGGCGACGACAGAGTCCAGAGATAGCCCACGATCGCAGATATCTGACCGCTACACTACGCCGCCAGTGCTACTTTCTACAATGTGGACATTATTGTGAAATTAAAAAATTGTTGCATTTTGTCTGCGATAAGGCTTCTGGAGATGATGCCATTGTCAGACAGTGAACTGAGTAGTAACCGTTTTACCTCAGGACGCAGCTGATCGTCCGACGGGGGATAATATTGATAACAGATTTCTTGGACCGGTAGATCTAACTACTGAGAGAGGTCGCGGTTGGCGTGTACAGAATTTTGTACGGTTTAGGAAATTTAGTGGTGTTCCTAACCGTAAGATTACGTATATTAGAATTTGATTAATTAAGCTGCGAATGGCAATAACATGATTAGTATGACCACCTATTTATTTAGGAGCTGGTGCAGTAAGCTGTGTGTTTGGGAGGTTGGATAATTCCAGTGGAAGTTAGTTGGACTTTAGGGATCCTACAGTTTCGTGAAAGGGTGATAGCGAATCTTCTGGCCGACTCTGAGTTGATAAAGAGTTCGTGCTTATTTGGTGGTTTTTAGTTGTAGAATTCTTGTGGTTCCGAGCGGAGGTCTCGATGTAATTTATTTTTTGTTAGGCAGTCGCTAACGATTCACAGGCTGGAAACTATGTCTTATTTTTTTAATGCACGTAGTATGTTATGTGAAGTTTGCAATCTGCGCTGAAGTGGAAAGAAAAGGAATTGAAGGTCAGAAAAGTTGGAACCATATTACAAGGCACGGTGTAACCATCTTACGACTAGTGAAGAGATCCGTAACGAGTGACTGGTTTGAAGTAGTGGGAGTACGTAGGTCAACGCCTGAAGAGGTTAAGCTCTGAATCACCATTCAGTTGCAATATTTAAAGTGGCGATGACAAAGTTTGTTTTTGTTAATTTTATTCCATTCAAGGGGAAATTGTTTTCTTGTCTCTCGATCACACGTGCATACGTAGTGTATAAATGATAAATAACCTTTTATCAATACATAGAAAAAAAGGAAGCCTAGACTGGCAAAAGAAGTAAAACTTAAAAACTCGTCTTCTGATTGCGTAGTGTGAGTGTGTTGACGAGTGCTGTGTGAAGCTACAAATTTAAAACAGTGTGGATATTTGTAATGTTATTTGGATAGTTCTTTATTGACTAAATTCATATGAACTAACGAAATTTCGCCAACAGTGTGTGGTTATTTGAAAGAGATTTGCATATGAGAAGCTGTTTGCGAGTACGTGTGATGTATAACAGTATTTTGAACCAAACGTATTACTTATTCTTTGTTTGGCGACAAACGAACTCGCGTTAGTAATAAGAAATTTACATGAGAGAGGCTATTTACTTAATAGCGACATCTGACTGAGAAAGTTTATCCTGTCTTTCAGTCAACAACAGGGAAGATATAGTTTTACATTAACATCAAGATTCGAGAAATAATTACATACATAAGGTATTGAATCAATTTAATCCGAGTTATTTTAACAAGACGTCGATATATTCCGTAATTAGTAACAGTAATTGAGAATAACTCGACGATCCCTTAACATTTTGCTGGATTAATTAAATTGAATTACCTCATAATATAGTAGTGTGAAAGAACGACTTTGCATTAATTATTTTTATACTGAGAATAGTTTTGATATGGTAATTAAACTTGTTTTTAAGAGTCTTTGCAAATAACAGAATTGCCGTTCAGGCAGTAATTTTGACAATACGTTATATAATTGAAGCTGTTACGTATACGTTGTGTGTAGGTTTGAAAGTGATAATACTTGTAACTTCTGTTTACACGTAAACCTTGTGTGTCAGATGGCGTTACTGACTCTTCAAGACATTATCATTCACTAGAGTCTAACGGCGTTTAGGAATAATAGTTAAAGTCATCTCAGCTCAGCCAATCTCAGAACGGTTGACTTTTTGCTACGTACTGGACACTGTGAAGTGGTTGAATGCGATTGCACATCGCGTATAAGTATTATTTTAAGCTTATCCATCACGTATATTTTGGAACCCGTGACTGTTAATTGAACATAAATACATAAAACTGCAACCAGTAACTTTTTTGAATAGTTACTTATTATTCAATGAACCGGTTTACGAACGTTTTCAGGTTCATCTTCAGGTGGTTTTCTGGGAGATAATGGTGTAACTCCCAGGAAACCATCTAAAGATGTACCTGGTAAAGTCCGAAAACCGGTTCATGGAATAACAAATAATTATTCAAAAAAGCAACTGGTTGCAGTTTTATGTATTTACATAAAAGCATTATTTTAATTTTACTCGGTGTCTGTCAGTCAAATAAAGGCGTGAAGAGTGTCATTCTTGTAATCTGCTGAATAATAACACTACTTACATTGAGTTATAGCCGAAGCTATTCTAGTTAGTGAGATAACATTCCAAACATGGCAGTCGACATCGTATATGTAGACAAGTGATCGTCGACTTACTTCGTAGTATAGCATCGACTTTTTGTGTTGAAGGTCACGGCTTATGTAGTCTGCTTCACGGAAAGAAGGAATTCTGCTGAAGTCGGAGGACACTCATTATCGTGTCTGTTTAATAGCTCCTAGAAACAGACGTGTTAGCCTGCTAACAGGAATAATGGTCGTGGTATAGGAAAGAGGAACACAGACAGGCAATTATTCTATCAAGACAGTTCTTTTGAAACAAGAATTCAGTGCCAAACGATCGTTTATTGTTAATTTGGAGACAAAAAAGACTGCAGCACAGTGTTGTGAAAATATTACGCCAACAAAATAGCCACTTAATTATCAGGATCATCTTAATTACTAAGCTTTACATTTTTTATATTACCAGAAACTTAAACATGGGTGGGGAAGTCCGGGCTACTTTGGCAAAGACGGCAATAGGTGCCATGATAATTTATTACATCAATGATTACTTACATGTATAAAATATTCACATTATCGGTTTCGGCAAATAGTTGCCATCTTCGGATGTTCTTAGTCCACAAAAAGCTTCGGACAGACAAACAAATAGTCGTTTTTCTGTACGAAGCTTTGTGTGGATTAACCACATCTGAAGGCAACTATTTGCCGAAACAAGTAATGTGAATATTTTTTATACATATAAATGATAGTTGATGTAATAAATTATTGTATAAAAACTACAAAGGTCACAAATATGCCAATTTTTAAAAGACGATTGGTAGAATGAGGTTTTTGTGGTCGTGGATGATTGTGTAAGGATGGAATCCCTAAGTGCGGTCAATTAGTGGGTTCAGCCCTTTTTGTCTGTTCTGGGCTCCTTGTCGGGCGATCGATAAATGGTGGCACCATGTTATTTAGCGGTCCAGATACCTTAGTGAGTGTGTAGGATGGGTGTGTGTGAGATGGGCTATGTATGCGAGGTGGAAGTCAGGAAGGCGGTAGAGACGGGAAGAACGCCCCATGGTTATTGCGGAGGTTTGGCAAGGGAGTAGATATTACCGTACAGTGCAGCACACGACCATTCCATAACCTGTCAAGCCTAATGACATGATCTCTTGACACTAATGCACTCTGGCGGCAACGCCGCCTATGACGGATGACTGTAGCTGATATAGGACAGATAATGGCAATTCGTGTCATTTACATATTCGCTAACGATATATATATATATATATATATATATATATATATATATATATATATATATATATATATATTATTACTGGCAACTACCCTGCTGTTAATGCTGTTATGGTGCATTAATAAATATTTGCCAAGGAGCACGATATACTGAAAATTGTAGCGGAATGCTTATCTCGTCTAAGGAATGGCTTTCGGTACTAGTACCGCGGTACGTAAATGTGGACACAAGTAAAAGCATTTGTAATTCATTATCATCATATTGTTATAAAAATTAATCAAGACCGCGACTGAACCATACTGAGCCAACGTAAACTGAAACATCCTATAACCCATAACGGCAACAATAAATACAACTGACAATTAATTTTATTATTATTACACTGCCCTACGAATGCAACATGTAACTGAGTCAGCCACCATCATATTTACAATCTTTTAACAGTCTCCGCACATATTTCTCTATTTTTCTATTTTACAGTTAACTTCATAACACATAATAATTGTTAGCTGATAACTGAGTCGACAGTTCTGTTAAATTGAATGAAAACCAATTTTGTACAAAGTATGAGTTAATAGTACGGATTTGCCAGAGTTTACACATGATTACTTGTTATTCATTTTTTATAAAATGTCAGAATTATTTGTAAAATTTTATAAATGTATTCATTTACATTTCTGTACTGCAGCCGTTTGAAAACGGGTTTGCTAGGTAGATATGCAACAGGGTAGTCGTGGTGGAGGGTCGTTACTGATGTCGTCTGACGTCTATCCTACCTCTGCGACCTGGTTGGAGCCTCATTCACTTGTCTTTGAGAGTTAGAGCAACATGGTTGAGTACACGTTTGCAGAATACCCCGACACGATCCTTCTGAAAGGCAAAATTCACATTAATGAAACAGCTGCTCGCGGCTTTTATCATGATCATGCTCCACAAAATCCGACTCCATCGCATACCCTTTTCGTCACAGTTACGCAAAGGCTTCGAGAAAGGGTACCTTCATCGTCAGCAGACGTGACTTCGGTGCTCCAAGGAGACGCCGCACACCCGAACTGGTAGGGGCCGTACTGCACCACGTTGGAGAGAACACGCAGCGAGTACACGAGCAATGTCTCTGGCTGTTAATGAGTGGAGCTGTAAAAGAAGTGATGTACTGGGTCACGTCCAATTAACGACTTGTAAAAGCTGTCGCGTTAACATGTTTTCAAATGGTTGTAGCACGGAAACGGTATGTTTCCCGGTCAAGGGTTCCAAATCAAAATATTATCCACTCACTCCCCTCTAGCCGTAGAAATTTGTAGTGGGAATTTTCGCGTACCCTCTATAACAAAAAGGGCCTTCATTGTAGAAAGCTGCGTGCCTCAATGACAGATTACAGACCAACTCTTTGTTCTGCGAATTTTGAATCACAAGCATACTGCTAACATGTTTCCGTAGCAAGCAATCAGTGATCTCTATACTATCTGGATGGTGAACTTCATCTGTCTGAATATGCTGGCCAAATATACTCGTATGTCCTTTCTTGTCTTATTACAACATGGCTGCCAGAGAATTTTCAATTCTGCTTCCACATCAGCCTGTTACATCGGATACTGATACAGGGGTGAGTCAAATGAAAACCTTAAATATTTTTAAAAATATTATTTATTGTGCAGAAGTGGTACAAAGCTGTATCACTTTTCAACATAATCTCCTCCACACTCTACGCAAGTCCTCCAGCTCTTACAAAGTGCGTAAATTGCTTTAGAAGAAAATTCTTTTGGTAGTCCGCGCAACCACTCATGTACTGCGTGGCGTACCTCTTCATCAGAACGGGACTTCTTTCCTCCCACCGCGTCTTTGAGTGGTCCAAGCAGATGGAAATCACTTGGTGATGAGGAATGGCGCCATTCCTTGCTCGCTATCTTCGTTTACGGTTGGTGGACGTGAATCCAGGTTTCGTCCCCAGTAACGATTCTTGCAAGGAAGCCACCACTTTCTCGTTCAAACGCCGAAGAAGTTCTTCACAAGCATCAACACGTCGTTCTCTCATTTCAGGAGACAGCTGCCGTGGCACCCATCTTGCAGACACTTTGTGAAACTGGAGCACATCATGCACAATGTGGTGTGCTGACCCATGACTTATCTGTAAACATGTTGCAATGTCATTCAGCTCACTCGGCGGTTTTCCTTCACTGTTGCTTCAACTGATGTTCTGTTGAGTCACAACTCGTTGTGCCTGACCTGGACGAGGAGCATTTTCCACTGAAATAGCATCATTTGCGAACTTCCTGCTCCATTCGTAGACTTGCTGCTGTGACAAACATGCATCATCGTACTGAACCTTCATTCGTCGATGAATTTCAATAGGTTTCACACCTTCACTACGCAAAAGCCGAATAACAGAACGCTGTTCTTCCCTGCTGCATGTCGCAAGTGGGGCGGCAACCTCTATACTGATACTGCGACGGTATGTGTGCGTCTGCACTATGCTGCTACCTACAGGCCATTCTGCACGTTGTTTGTAGCACGCTTACCAACTTACAGGATAACGGCGCGAAATTTAAAGTTTTCATTTGACTCACCCTCGTATAAAGTTCAAAGCCACAAATAAGTAAACAATTATTTATCAGGTATAGACCAGGGAAAGATTTTTGCCGAACTACAACATGGCGGACTATGCAAATTACAAGTATTTTCAGCCCGAATTCCCTCATGCTCTGATATTAGAGATATACACCCAGGAAGTATAGACGCCACGGCAAGCAATCGATCACTGAAGGTATCACAGTCCTTGACGGGCATCGGAGGGATATGTGAAATGAAATACTTTGGCGAGTTGTAATACTAATAAAATGAGAAACAAACACAACTGCTTTTTTCGCGAAGTGCAGGCCGTATGAATGGCACAGAGAGCGTGTAGTGTTGTCTGGATCTTCCTGTCGAGGTTCTCCGAGTGCTGCGGCTCTGCGACGGACAGATAATGTTTAAGTTATTTTGAAGATGCTTTCTGTTGACCATTCTCAGATTACGTATTACAAATTTAAGGCATCGTGCAGCTTGGCGTGATATTAAAAGAAAAGCACTCCGTCTTCGGGCCACAAGGGCCTATCGGTACCATCCGACCGCCGTGTCATCCTCAGTTACGGATGCGGATAGGAGGGGCGTGTGGTCAGCACACCACTCTTCCGGTCATTATGATGGTTATATTTGACCGGAGCCGCTACGACTCGGTCGAGTAGCTCCTCAATTGGCATCACGAAACTGAGTGCACCCCGAAAACGGCAACAGCGCATGGCGGACCGTAACCCATCCAAGTGCCGGCCACGACCGACGGCGCTTAATTTCAGTGATCTGACGGGAACCGGTCTAATATGTGTTTACTCATGTGAAAATCCAATATTCGTCGTTCTGTAGGATGGTTGATTTTCGAGGAACATTGTGCATCCCACTGGCGGCCGCGGTGGTCTCGCGGTTCTAGGCGCGCAGTCCAGAACCGTGCGACTGCTACGGTCGCAGGTTCGAATCCTGCCTCGGGCGTGGATGTGTGTGATGTCCTTAGGTTAGTTAGGTTTAAGTAGTTCTAAGTTCTAGGGGACTGATGACCACAGCAGTTGAGTCCCATAGTGCTCAGAGCCATTTGAACCATTTTTTTTGTGCATCCCACTGAAAGGGTTGCAGAATTCGTCACAGTATTCTCTATTAAAAGCTTCGAGCATGTTCCAATGTGTATGGTATTCATGTTGTTTAATTCTTTCACTTGTGGTGATCCATTACACCGAGTGTTTCAAGCACGGACGATTGTATGCATTATTGTACCCGTGAGTATGTTGTATCTGAAATAATTATCACTTGAGTCAAAGCTTATTCATAAACCAGTCTCACTGATAAATTCATGTTTAAGGATTCTATTACTTATGTGGAACTGCGTGCATGTTACAAACTTGACATTTAACTTCGTGATACACAAACAGATTTTAGATAA
This sequence comes from Schistocerca americana, assembly GCF_021461395.2. Classification (NCBI taxonomy): domain Eukaryota; kingdom Metazoa; phylum Arthropoda; class Insecta; order Orthoptera; family Acrididae; genus Schistocerca; species Schistocerca americana. The sequence goes on from NC_060124.1 coordinate 383,764,036, forward strand.
TATATGAGAAGAGAGTTTTATTAATTTTAATGAAAACGACTTTTTTTTTTTACAAACTATGAGATTTCAGTATGGATTTGCTTTGCACGATTTTACGCATTGATTACTTGTTGCACGCATCCTTACACGTAGTCTGCCTTTAGCAGGGATACTTGTGAAATAAGCTACTTTTACAATCAGTATACACGTTTCTCAAGACTACTATCAGCAGAACGCTTTTCCTATCTCTCTGCATGATTTTCGGATCAGAAGATATGGCGCCATGTGGATATTCCGAAAGAGATTACGTAGCCTGCAACGTGAATACTGTGCATCTTTAGATTTAAAAGTAGAAAATGTGAGGCTAACAGTGTTATGCATGCTCACAGCCTATAGTATGCCTACAAGGTTGGTTATCTACACGTATTTCAGATCGAGTAACGAACTTATTATAATTGAGTTTGATCTTAGAATTCATTCAAGTATTCACTTATGCGCGTTATTCTTTTGCACAGAATGTCCCTTTTCTTTTAAATCACTGTCATTTAACGTCACAAATAATTTCTGTTGTTCGGAGCATGCTGATTGATACATATTTTCATGTACTCCGAATACGAGCGGAAGGGTAGGCATCTTACAGTGTGGTGCAGAACAATGAAGTACCAATCACCTGCATATTATTATTGCTGACTGTAAGTTACGCAGTCAACTGACTTCCTAAGCGCGCTAAAAACAAAAACACTCAAATTCTTAATGAAAACTGTTGATAAACTTAACAAGAGCGCAAGTTACAGCCTAAACTCCGAAATGACAAGTTATAGGTACAAAATACACGGATGTTTAGGGCTCTTCACTAATTCACTAAATGGACAGATATACCAAACAAGTCTAAGAATATTACATTACAACGCATACGAAATTACGTTTAGACCGGAGGCTTTCTTTCATGTGCTTAACCATTTTATAATCTGTAGCACTTTTACAAAGACGGAAATGTTGCTTACTGCCTTTGTACAGGTCTTTTAAGCAAATGAACAGCAATGTAAGTACATCACGGCAGCAAAAGACAAGAGAGAGCCGTAAGCCTGAAGACATTTTAAACTACTGGGTGAACACTCGACGCAAAAAACTGTGATAACTTGCAACGCAGGTGTGCTGCTAAGGTGGAAACGTAGACAAGTGGGGTGCCTGTATTCACGGTGACCTGCCTGGAGCACGTAGCGGCCTCTTGGCAGGTTAATAAGCCTGTTTGTTGCGACTGTGGCGCGAGAATCTCGTGCGGGTTGTGTTGTCGGTGGCTGCGCATCTCCTGATACGGCTTCCTCAGCACGGTGGCTGGAGGTGGGCGGGATGGAGGGACTTTAGTGCGCACTTTGAAGTGGTAATTTCAGCGAGCGCCGAAATTTTAGCCGCGGCCGCGACCGGCAGTATTCTCCGCTATCAATGATGCACGCCCATCCTCCGTCCAGCCTCGGCCTTGGCTGGCTTCGCCGCAGCTGACCCCGTATCATGTCTCTCAGTACCTGTTGTGCCAGATAGACTCCCTACAGGATCCAAGGACGCACCAACAGGTTTAACACTAGTCGCTCAGGACACATTACGCTTTGCACAACGAGGAATTTGATATGTCATTTATCTCTTTCATAGTAACCGTACTATACACGAATCAGCAGAGTCAGATAGAGACTTGTGAAATACACAATGGAGGAAATGTTTTATTATGAAACCTTATTAAGGAGATTCAGCCTTCTCTGTGCATCAGACGTGGCATAATAAAATCACTGAAGAATGTACAGAGTTATTTGTAAGTAGATCCGGGATTTAAAAAGACTTCTTGAACTTTAAATGCGAACATTTTAGGTTAGGCTTTACCGTGACTGTTATTGACATTAAATGAAACAACAAGTTTACTGTTACCAGTCACCGTTTTATTTATTTCCACGACGCATTTCAAAGGTTTAAACCTGCATCATCGGGTGGATTTACATTAGTTAGTATGGTATTTGTGTGTGTGTTGTGCTACGACTTTTTGGAGGAACTTGTGGCACTGCCTAGTGGAGAAACAAGACACTATTTCAGAACATAGTTTTGGATTTCTTCTGACAAAAAATTAAACTGATATCTAATGGTAAACATAAAATAAGTGAAATAGAGTACCTCCAGTGGTCATAGGTTCCTTTCGCTATCGAAAAACATCACATGTATACTATGTCACATTTGTAAACAAATCTGCTGGGTGCAAGGTTCGTATAGCAGAAGAGAACACATAATTGCAAAGTACAAAGAATATTCATCGTAACAACATTATTACACAATAATTATTTAAAGGATTTGGAGGTTTTTGTTTCGAGGTATCGAATATATGTGTGTGTACTTCAGGTGGCATATGAATCCGATTTTGACAAGTTAAAACAGCTTAACATTCGTACACGTTTATACAATCAGGTGAAATGTTAAAATGGCTTAAACTTCATACTTGTGAAACTTCCTGGCAGATTAAAACTGTGTGCCTGACCGAGACTAGAAATCGGGACCTTTGTCTTTCTTTCAGGAGTGCTAGTTCTGCATGGTTCGCAGGAGAGCTTCTGTAAAGTTTGGAAGGTAGGAGACGAGATACTGGCAGAGGTAAAGCTGTGAGGACGAGGCGTGAGTCGTGCTTCGGTAGCTCAGATGGTAGAGCACTTGCCCGCGGAAGGTAAAGGTCCCGAGTTCGAGTCTCGGTTGGGCACACGCTTTTAATCTGCCAGGAAGTTTCATATCAGCGCACACTCCGCTGCAGAGTGAAAATCTCATTCTCTTCATGCTTGTTAATAACAATCAGGTAAAATATTACAGGCTTTAAGTGCAATAATCATATTGGCTACAGCAGTAAAATTATACATAAATGACAATATTTGATGGGATTAATAGACAGATGTGAGAGGCTGGAGGCAGAAGGATAGGAAGAGAGAGAGAGAGAGAGATGGGAGAGAGGGTAGAAAGAGTTATTGTATGAGAGCAAACATTTACATCGCAAGGAGTCTTAAGATTACGTGTTAAATATATTAGCTGTCTAAAGTTTGTCTTGAAAACTACATTGCGCAACACATTAAAGGATCACTTTCGCGAAACGCAATAATTGGCTCTCACTGGGCCGTAGAAGTGTGAAAGTTGTCTCAAAGGTGCCTACAACCTCCTTCTGCAATGACTAGAAAGCGTGTTGCCGTATGACGTCACTCTCGGTCTCGGCGTCGCTTCAAACAACAATTTGTCGACAAGATGCAATAAAAGGCCAGAGCTCTGAAATGTAATGTGGGTTAATGCTGTCACATTGGCACGAAATTTTCACCACAGTCCGGCCCAAAGCCATTGTCGACTTTCATATGATGGGAAGACCGTCACACCCCCTCCTATCCATATTTCACCTTTTCTTTTAACGTCTCTGTGATTGAGGTCAGATCCGTGACAGCCCAGAGTTGAAATCACTCGTTTTTATTATGGGTGGGCGAGGAATCTATTTCAGACACACCACCGTTCAGAATCGACATGAAGAGGCATAAAGGACGTCAGTACAACGACCCCTTTCCTTAGGGCGTTGATGCCCGTACATTTCACCGTCGACAACGACAGTTCGCAGTGCAGTGCGCAGCAGGACGACGTTCTTGAGAACATACGACACTGGTGACATTCGCCCCCTCCCCCCCCTTCCGAATGATTCCATGCTACAGTAAGGACCTCGAAGGCCAGCAAACCCGGTGAACGAGGTCACAACCGTTTGGAGTACAGAGTGGCCAGAATTGTTGCTCTGGTATGCAGGATGAAACTAGTAGGGACTGTGCAAAACCATTCGGCGAAATTTGACCCTGCTCTGAAGTAGCAAACAGTGCTCATGCTGTTTTATGTTTCCCGATTTGCGTCCTCCTGGGATGGGGGGGGGGGGCAATAAAATGGCAAAGGGTCCTTCCAAGACCACCCAGTTAGGCAACACCCTTGGAACCTGGTGGTAGTCAAGGGAAGGCAGGATTCGGTTGCGATTGTGGACGGGGCCGTAATAAGTTACAATTACACACAATTCATTTTAAACCAGTAATTCGAGAGTCAACAATAAATAAAAAAAATACCGCATGTTATTAATGAAGGAATAAACAACAGTGTAAATAATAGTGTTTTCAGTGAGTTACAATTTAGAAAATCGCCATTAAATACAGATACAACAGATAATGTTTTAAAGCAAGCCACTGTGGTCTGGGCAGAAGGCTTTACACGCCAGGAATGGCAATAAATTAGGAATTGTTTAAAACTGGCTGCAACTTACAAATTACAGGTATTTAAATAATAAAGTCAAGTCGCCACAAAAACAGCACCGGCATCAAACGCCAGGAATGGCAGTAAATAAGGTTCTAAAGGCTTACTGCGTGAATACAAATACCAAATTAGAATTTTAAGGCAAGTGAGCACAGTCACGGCTGAAGGCCTTATACGCCAAGAATGGCAATAAATTAAGAATTGATTAAGAACTCGCTGCAATTTACAACTTACATGTATTGAAATATTAAGGTAAGTCACCACAAACCAGCAGAAGGCACCAGACGTCATAAATGACAGTAAATAAGGTTTTAAAGCTTACTGCTAAAATTCAAATACCAAATTAAAATTTTAAGGCAAATGACCAGAATCACGGCTGAAGGCCTTACACGCCAGGAACGGCATAATACAAAAAAATTGAAACCTGCTCTAAAACAGCAAATACAAAGGCAAAGGTTAATTAAAAAAGCAAGCAACTGATCCAGACGGTGCTGCACGAATCGACCTCTGAGAAGGTCCGGCAACAAACACTTTCGCGAGCGATGAGATAGGCAGCCAAGAGCTGCATTCACTTCACAAGATGGTAGCTCAAACTAGTGGTAGTCTAACGAATGACTAATGATAATCTTGCTGAAGCTACCTGACGTCCGATAAACCAAATGCAGCGATGGAACAATACGCCAAAGCCGGAACCGGCGGTCTGCACTACGCCCAGAATGCCCCCGGAACGAGAAAGGAATCACCAACCGGCCTACAATCAAGAAAGCAGTGAAAACTACACACCTTACCGGAAAGCAGTGGCAAGGCAAGGAAATGTACACTGCCGTTAGATAAACTATCCCCCAGGGCAGGTAACTGTGGCATTACCGCCAATCAGGCAATAAAAATTACCGCTGGTTGAACTTAACAAATTGCAACAAGTTGAACGCAGTAAATAGTAATAAGAAGTCGAGGAAAGCTAATCAGATCCGCCTTCTACATCTACATCTACATTTATACTCCGGAAGCCATCCAACGGTGCGTGGCGGAGTGCACTTTATTTACCACTGTCATTACCTCCCATTCCTGTTCCAGTCGCGTATGTTTCGCGGGAAAAAGGACTGCCGGAAAGCCCCTGTGCGCACTCGAATCTCTCTAATTTACATTCATGATCTCCTCGGGAGGTATAAGTAGGGGGGAAGCAATATATTCGATACCTCATCTAGAAACGCACCCTCTCGAAACCTGGCGAGCAAGCTACACCGCGATGCAGAGCGCCTCTCTTGCAGAGTCTGCCACTTGAGTTTGCTCAACATCTCCGTAACGCTATCACGCTTCCCAAATAACCCTGTGACGAACCGCGCCGCTCTTCTTTGGACCTTCTCTATCTCCTCTGTCAACCCGACCTGGTACGGATCCCACATTGATGAGCAATACTCAAGTATAGGTCGGACGAGTGTTTTGTAAGCCACCTCCTTTGTTGATGGACTACATTTTCTAAGGACTCTCCAAATGGTTCTCAACCTGGCACCCGCCTTACCAACAATTAATTTTATATTATCATTCCATTTCAAATCGTTCCGTACGCATACTCCCAGATATTTTACGGAAGTAACTGCTATCAGTGTTTGTTCTGCTATCATATAATCATACAATAAAGGATCCTTCTTTCTATGTATTCGCAATACATTACATTTGTCTATGTTAAGGGTCAGTTGCCACTCCCTGCACCAAGTGCCTATCCGCTGCAGATCTTGCTGCATTTCGCAGCAATTTTCTAATGCTGCAACTTCTCTGTATATTACAGCATCATCCGCGAACAGCCGCATGGAACTTCCGACACTATCTACTAGGTCATTTATATATATTGTGAAAAGCAATGGTCCCATAACACTCCCCTGTGGAACGCCAGAGGTTACTTTAGCGTCTGTAGACGTCTCTCCATTGAGAACAACATACTGTGTTCTGTTTGCTAAAAACTCTTCAATCTAGTCACACAGCTGGTATGATATTTCGTAACTCTTACTTTGTTTATCAGGCGACAGTGTGGAACTGTATCGAACACCTTCCGGAAGTCAAGGAAAATGGCATCTACCTAGGAGCCTGTATGTTATATTTTCTGGGTCTGATGAACAAATAAAGCGACTTGGGTCTCACAAGATCGCTTTTTCCGGAATCCATGTTGATTCCCACAGAGTAGATTCTGGGTTTCCAGAAATGACATGATACGTGAGCAAAAAACATGTTCTAAAATTCTACAACAGATCGATGTCAGAGATATAGGCCTATGGTTTTGCGCATCTGCTCGACGACCCTTCTTGAAATCTGGGATTACCTGTGTTCTTTTCCAATCATTTGGAACCTTCCGTTCCTCTAAAGACATGTGGTACATAGCTGTTAGAAGAGGGGCAAGTTTTTTCGCGTACTCTGTGCAGAGTAATCTGTATAGAGCACTCCACTCGCTGTTCTTCGCCACAGCGACACTATGAGCAGAAACACAAACCTGAGTCACTGGAGAATCGCGGGACATCACAATGGTGGACGTTTCTCTCCTGGGATTGAAATGCACTCATCTTAAAGCTTGCTGGGTCCGGTTAACGACGAAGTCGTACACTCTCGTGACCACAGCCCTAACATCCGGCAGTCCATGCGTGCCGCCAGTGGTCCCGGTGTGTTTTCGCACTGCGCGAACCTTGCTTCTCCTCAGTCCCAAACCGAACTCACCACTCACACCACCTGGCAAACAACTACGTCGCCCCAAAGATAGGGCAACAGTTATTACATATCGATAACTGCCGCTGCTGCCACTAGTCGGCAGACAACGCTTGCAAAACCGAGTGGCGCCAGTCAACACGAGAAGAAAACAAACAACAGCAATCATGCCAGAAAACTGGGAAGAAAAGTGTACGTTATTGGATCTGTATATCGATGAAAACGTGAACTGGTAGAATCATATACTGGTAAGCGAGAACATTATGACCAAGCGGTTAATAGGTTTCAGTTCCTCCGTTCGAACACCATACAGCAGCGATTCTGCGTGACATATTCGACAAGGTTTTGGTCTGTTTCCGAAAATATGTGTCTCCAGATGTCTACGTACAAGCCACACAATTCTCGTAAATTATGAACCGGTAGTTTGGGGGTGCGCAGTTGACTCCCGATGGCGTCCCAAGTGATTCCCATTGTGTTTACATCAGGCGGTTGTGTTGGCCAAGACCTCAAAATAAGTCTACTGTCATGGTCCTCAAACGACAGTAGCACAACAGTTATCCTGCTGGGAGATGCCATCGGCACCGCGTAAGATAGTAAGTATGAAATGATGCAGGTGATCCGAAAAAATGTCCTCGTACTCCATAGCTGTCGTAGTGCTATGAAGACTGTAGGCTACGTGAACACATTAGACAATCCACCTTGATCAAAGAATACAGAACTCTGTCATTCTGAGCCTTCTACACATCGACTTGTCTTATTGCTCTGAGTCCGTTCAACCGAGTGGCATGTACACACACATTCGCTGCCACGAGACAGCTTAATGTCAGATCTGTTGCTCCTACAATGCTCTAAATGTCAACTGTCTTGGTGATTAATATAGCTTTATTCATAAGTAACTCCAGGATTCCAGAAACTTGAGCAAGGATTCAGGACACACAGAAAATACACATATATTAATAGATAGAGCAACTATCCATTAATGCAACTCACTTAGGGGCACAATTTGTGACCATACAGACGCCACTACCTGTCGGCGACATGCGCACGTGTGCAACGAACAGCCGCCAGCTTTGGAAATCTATTCATTGGGCTGCTTATCGCCAGTACGGCGAGAACGCGAAACGGACGATTTGTCTGTATCTTCTGACTCGTCTCCTTCTGAAACTTCCTGACAGATTAAATCTATGTGCCGAACTGAGACTCGAACTCGTGACATTTGCCTTTCGCAGGCAAGTGCTCTACCACCTGAGCTACCCAACCACGACTCACAGTTTTACTTCTGTCAATACTCCGTCTCCTACTTTCCAAACTTTACAGAAGCTCTCCTGCGAACCTTTCAGTCGTGCTTGGGTAGCTCAGATGGTAGAGCACTTGCCCGCGAAAGGCAAAGGTCTCGATTTCGAGTCACGGTCCGGCACACAGTCTTAATCTGCCAGGAAGTTTCATATCAGCGCACACTCCGCTGCAGAGTGAAAATCTCATCCTGGAAACATCCCCCAGGCTGTGGCTGAGCCATGTCTCCGCAATATCCGTCCTTTCAGGAGTGCTTGTTCTCGGGCCGGCAAACAGTTTTAATGTGCCAGGAAATTTCATGTAAGCACACACATCGCTACAGAGTGAAAATCTCTTTCGTCTCCTTCTACTACTGCGCACTGCATTCACGCTACGGTGTGTATTACAAATCGAAACTTGTGTACTGTCCACTGATATATCATTTTCGGTATATCTCGTACACTGTCCAAAACAATTAATGGAAATTTGTTGACACCCATGCCCGAGGGAGGACTCGAACCTTCGACGGAGGGAGCCGTGTGGACCATGCAAGACGCCCCAGACTGCGCGACTTCCCCGCGCGGCCACAATTAATGGATCACATTTTTTGAAACCCAATAATTGTCTCCCATTGTGACAAAAATATTTCAAATTTCCCTCAAAAGCGCCTACAATTTTCCTCCGTAACGGTGCAAAAGCGTGGCGCCCTACGCCGTCACCATTGTCGACACATTCAAGTTCATGTGGCGCGTGAAGTGAGTTAATGATGTCACACTGGCACGAAATTTCGCCACAATTCTACCCAAAGCCATCGTAGAAGTGTCACTTGATGAGAAGTTCGTCACACCCGCTCTTAACCACATTTCACCACTTCCTTTGATGGCTGCCGGCAGGTGTGGCCGAGCGGTTCTAGGCGCTTCACTCTGGAACCGAGCGCCCGCTACGGTCGCAGGTTCGAATCCTGCCTCGGGCATGGATGTGTGTGCTGTCCTTAGGTTGGTCAGGTTTAAGTAGTTCTAAGTTCTAGGGGACTGATGACCTCAGATGGTAAGTCCCATAGTGTTCAGAGCCATTTGAACCATTCTGAACTTTGACGACTTTGCGATGGAAGTCAGATCCGCAAAACGTCTGAAATCAGCTGTTTTCTTACGAGTGGCCGAGATATCTCAGACACACCACCGCTCAGAATCGACACGAGAAGGTTTCAAGTGGTGGCATAAATGGCGTCAATGAAACCACTCCTTTCCTTAGAGCGATGATTCCCACGTATTTCGAGGTTGATAACGACATTCTCGTAACCAGTGGACCCTGCTGACGCCCTCTGCACAGAGGACATCACATGCCAGCAACCCCACTGAACATCATCGCAACCCATTGGAGCGCACTGCACAGGGTGGAATCACTGGTGATAGTTCCAAACCATGTGACGAAATCTGAAAATTATTTGAAGCAGAAAATGGTGCTTATACATTTTTAGCCCTTTTCTTCCGCGTCCTCCTGTGGCGTGACTGAGGGGGATTCGACATCGACACTCGCGTGAGTAGAATTCCAAAGGGTTCCTGTAAGACCGCCCAGTTTGGCACGATCATGTCCAGCTCTGTTGAACATGTTAGAAATGTACCTGTAAAAAGTCAATCCGTTATGGAGTCCTTGATTCTGTTCTAGAGTCCTTGGTGCCTGCAGCCCAGCTTGTAGTGTAACGACGCAAGTTTTGTATAAATGATTTTTCTTTTGACATATGACCATGTGCAGACTTCGTCACCTACGTCAGTTACAACACACTTCAAAATTATTTAAATTCTTTTTAAATTGTCTCTGAATGGTTCTTGAACGAAACTGTAAAACATCATCATTTGAGTCGTATGCGCAGAATTACGTTACTCAGTCCAATTGGTTTGCGTAAACTTTTTCCAATTTAGATGTCGTTTGTTTCTCCTCCGAAATTATATTAACTCAAGTGATCAGCTTTAATAAATATTAGAACCACATTGAATAAACTTTCAAGACTCAAACTCGCCATGAATATTGTCAAAAATTAATAACCTTGTCAAATAAATTACGTAACATAATTCTTCATAAATAAATTCTCGGAACACGTATTTAAACTTTAGTAGTATCCACTAGCTTATTATCTTCCTACATATAGACGTGAACCTGAGCCCTGACAAGACAGAACTGAAAATTTACAACATGATTAAACTTTCTATGACGTCATTGTTGTACAAACATTACAAATTCTTATTTTATTTTTATTTTTAGAAGCACGACGCAACAACTCGGTTTCAGGATCTTCTGTTGCTCTTTGGCTGTCGACCCGCGACGTATAGTGGCCAGCAATTTTCTCTCTGGTCCCGGCAGCGAAGATACTCTCTCCGTACATGAAACATAAAAAATAAATACAAAACTTTAGACAATTCACAACCATTACAAATATTACAAAAAATACATAAACAAAGAACTAAATTAAACTTATATTCATCTGCAAACTGGGCTGACACTGGTGGATGGGTGACGCTTCAATTTCGCGTCCCACTACATACCCCACCCACAAGCTCAGTTTGTCAGGTTTTAACCGAAAATAAAACTTCTTCTATATTCAATATTTAACAGTTAATATTATACATTTTTCTCACATTTTCCGTAATCTAAAGTCCTTGCTCTTAGATAGATTCAATCTTTTTATGACAATATTGTTGTGACTATTTGTCATTTACTTTTAATTGTGTTATTATGGTAATTCACAACCGAATATATGGAGATTACTCCTTTTCATTTAATATTTGCTAGTAAATAATAATTTAGTATGTTCTTTAACGCTGTTACATTAGGACAGAGCGTTCAAATTGTGATAAGTTAGTTTCAGTTTTATTCATTTACTAGAGTTATTCTTTCCAAAATGTATATTACTAATAAGTTTCTCACAATAACTAATAGTACTATTTACTTTACGTCGTTTCTTTCCCTAATGCTTTATTTATGCCTGAGGTCAAGAAGAAATCAAGCAAAACTTTCTTTAGAATCTCGGCACGGCTTTCTTTACCTTCGGACACTTTGTTGGGTAATGGCAATTTATTTAGGAGAAACAAGCGAGAGAGCCCCGTTTGGCGTGTTCTATATCAACACTATTACAAATCTATATTAAAGGCACTCTGCTATGTTCTCGTGAGCCATACAGCTCTGGACCCCCATGGTCCCTAAAATTATTAACCATCCCCTTTGGTTCCTACTATCCGAGTAAATATAAAATATGCAAAATTCCTTCTGACCTAATAACAAAATTTTCTTCCATATAAATCCCCTTTTAGTTATCTTTCCCTTTTTGAAGACTCGGTAGATTATTGTAGAACACTTGTTTAAACTTCCTGTCATTTCTTTAAAAATAACACGTAACTAACACGAAAAACTTCACATGAATAAACTATGAACGCTCTTCCGTATGTAACATATACTAAATATTAACTTATTTAGGAATGAAGGGTTTCATTTGATCGACACTATATAATCAATTACACCTGATGATGATTCCATAAGAAGTAACGCTTTGGAATGTACAATCTTATGTACAACATATGGACCTTCAAAGATAAAGAAGAATTTTCTACATTCCTTATTGACCTTCGAACTTTTAGGATGAGATCGTACTAATACAAGGTCTTCCTTTTCCTGTTCGGATGGACAATTCGTAGAATAACATTTTTCTTTTCTTTACATAATACGGTAATCTACTAATTAGGACTCGTAGTAGATGACTTTCAATAATTGGTTCTTCAATTAATTTAGCACGGTTTAAATGCCAATCGAAATAATTCCTATAACCTCCCCACCGTTTAGAATATGGAGGAGGGTCTAACAACTCTAAAGTTAAGTGTTGTTGTTTTCCTCTTGACCAATAATTTTGTTTAAACTGCTTAACAAAATCATCCCAGTCCCTAAATTCAGTTCTACGCAGTACTGCCCATTCCGCAGCTTCTGCTTCTAAATGTCCTATTACAAATTGAATCCGTTTTTCATTACTCCATTTAGGAGATAATGAAGTTTCAAAAGCTTTTATAAAGATTATAGGGTGAAGTTCGCCTCCTGTTTTGAATACAGGAAATCGACTTGCTACATTGGAATTTGTCGATATATCATCCCAACATTCTGTGAGAGACATAGTTGGATTTTGTTTAGATTGCAGAGACGGAGTTGCGTCGGATTTGCTTGCCGTCATTTTTTTATTTGTGTTGTTGTCGTCCGAGCTAGCAAACACGATGCGACTGTTGTCTCTGATTATGTTATTACTTCTACTACTTGAAATGTTTTCATTATTATCTAATTCCGATAACCGTTTAGTAATTTCCTGTATTCGCATTTCTATATTGGATACACGGTTAGCTAATATCGATTCTTCACTGTGTTCACGATGTGAACGCTCTGTACCTTCGTCAGTGTTATTATCTTTGGAAGTCTCAAGCTTATTGCATATTTCAGTAATTAAAAATTTCATGTTTTCTATTTTAGTATGATCTTTTTCTACTCGATGAGTTAATGTCTCTAATTCTACATTATCTATTGAAGAAATCTCTACAGGTTTGGTAGAGACCTCTTTAATAGATTCTAATAATTCTCTACGAACAGTTTCTGTTTGCATAGAACATTCATCTCGTAACTTATCGTTATTTTTCTCTATTTCATTTACAACTAAGACATTCACATTATCTAGTCTCTTGGTTAAGTCAGTAATATCATTTCGCATGCGAGCTTTTTCCTCACGCGATTCCTGGATATGTTCTTCTAACCTTTTACAATTATCAGCAATCTTATTACTAAGTCCTACTAGTTTTTTGCTGCATTTCAACTTTAGAAGCCTCTATTTTATCACTTAATTCTCGACTGATTTCATTAAGATGTTCCTGTAACCTGTCTGTAGATTTTGTTAGCTCCCCTTTAAGTTCCTCTTTTAATCTAGCAGTATATTATTCGTTAGCTTGTTTTAATTCCTCTTTTAATCTAGCAGTAGATTCTTCGTTAGACTGTTTCAATTTAGCGATCGCACTAAAAAGGGATCTCATGCTCCTATCGGACATGGATTGCTCTTCGTCTGACATCTCACTTCCCGACATTATTGTAAGATATTAACTAGTTACACACGCAGACTTGTAATCAACAATCCTATTAAAAGCACACTCCCTATGTACAACACTCCACTTCCAACTTAAAACAGACTCACCGGACTGCATCCCTTCATACTTACTATCTTACGCGGTGCCGACGGCATCTTCCAGAAGGCTAACTGTCGTGTTACAACAGCAGAGTCGTGGTACTGTGGTTTTAGGAGCATGACAGTAGACTTATTTTGAGGTCTTGGCCAAGACATTTGCCTGATGTAAACACAATGGGAATCACTTGGGACGCCATCGGGCGTCAGCTGTACACCCCCGACTACCTGTTCGTAATTTACGGGAATTATGTGGCCTGTGGGTAGACATCTGGAGGCACATACCCTCGGAAACTTACCAAAAACTTGTCGAATCTCTCACGCAGAATAGCTGCGAACCTGAAACCTATTAACCGCATGGTCATAATGTTCTCGCTTACCAGCACGTGATTCTACCAGTTCACGTTTTCATCAACATACAGATCCAATAACGTACAATTTTCTTCCCAGGTTTTTGGTCAAATGTTCGCTCGGATCCAAAATAAAACTCCCCATAAATTACACAATAAATTTTCGTCCAAAATTTTCATATCAAACTCAGAGTGAAGAAACTTCAAATGGTGTATGAAATTGTCCAACATGAAACCCAGTTTAGCAAAAAGAGTTTACTTGCTTCAAAGTAATCAGGATAACATACGTTTTAGGTGGGCTCTGCCTTTAGCAAAACACAATTTTGTTTTTTGTCCCAGACATGTTTCACTGCAGTTGCAGCATCATCAGTGGGTTTATTATTATTGTGGCTGTTGAACATAAGGAATGTTCTTTACTGTTTAAATACATATAAATAGTAGTTTCTAAATCGTTATTACAGGTTTCTGAAGAACACATACAATTGTGTATTCATACCTTCTTACCACATGGTGTGGTTTTCCTGCTGTATTACGTTTTTACAGTGACTGTTTTTCTTTACAGTTTGTCACAGGCAACTATATACAACTTAATGTAGGCAAAACATTTACGCAAAAATTACGATTTCTAAACTGTTACGGCTATGCCTGAGATTAATAATTCACGTGAAAGCTGTGTGTGTGTATCTATTTACATTACGTTTTACTTACGGTTTCTTCATCTTCTTCGTCATCTTCTTCATTGTCAAGTTCTATGTATTGAGTTGTCACTGTCACTGTCATTGTTTACCAACTGTAATAACAGGATGGCGGACAGTGGAACAGTAGAAGGTGTGGAAACAAGATGGCAGACTGTGGAACATTTCAAGATGTCCTTGGCGGTTGTTTTGAATTTCTCAGAGACGTGTGTTTGTGTTTGTGTGTGTGTGTGTGTGTGTGTGTGTGTGTATGTAAAAGAAAGAAGAAGAGAGGGAGAGTGTGTGTCTGTGCATGTGCGTGTGTGTGTGTGTAAGAGAGAGAGAGAGAGAGAGAGAGAGAGAGAGAGAGAGAGAGAGAGAGTAGGTCTGAGGATTTATCATTATTATTATTATCATTTATTTATTTTAGTTTTATGTGTGTGTGTGTGTGTGTGTGTGTGTGTGTGTGTGTATGTATGTATGTGTCTATGTGTGTATGTGGGGGGGGGGGGGGGGGAGGGGAGTTCTATAGGTTGGTTTTATCTAATAATTCCTTGAGGGCAGAGAGCAGAGTTCCATTGCAAGGAGCTGTAACAGTCACTGTAAAAACAGCAGGAAAACCACACCATGTGGTAAGAAGGCATGAATACACAATTTTATGTGTTCTTCAAAAACCTGTAATTACGATTTAGAAACTAATATTTGTATGTATTTAAACAGTAAAGAATATTCCTTATGTTTAACAGCCATAATAATAAAAAAACCACTGATGGTGCTGGAACTGCAGTGAAACACGTCTGGGACAAAAAACAAAATTGTGTTTTGCTGAAGGCGGACCCCACTCAAAACAAATGTTATTGTTAAAGCATACACAGACAAAAGAGTTTCAACATCAAGATGGTAATCAGGATTATTAAGAAAAAGTTAACCAGTGATTTGAGGGTGAATTGAAATATTTCACGAATTACTGCTGCTAGCTATGTTAATGAAGCGTTAGAAAGTTCATCTCTTCAGGGCGTAGCTATTTGGGGCATGGAAAGCTAATATTGGAGAGATGTTTAACGGACGGAATAGTTTCCTTCGAATCAGGTACAAAATTTATACCTTCAAGACCGTGCTATTTAGCGCATAGAAAATTACGTTGATATGATATTTAAGTGTCAAAATGGTTTCATTTCAACTTTCTGAAAAAAAAAATTTCAAAATAAAAAAAATCGGTTAAATGCTTTGGAAATGATTTGTCCAAAAGTAAGAAATAAAATAGGTTAGGGAAACATTCGACGCACCTTCGAATTATGCTCGAAATCACTTATAGTAAATGAGATGCGTAAATTGTTTCTCTAGGCGATTTAATTTCTTACTTATAATCAAATACTTTCTCAGAGCATCTCACCGATATCTTTTCAATTTTTGTTGGTACAAAGTACTAATGTGTGATAGGCTGAAACGTTCATTAGTTTGCATACCATGAGTACTGATTTTTGTAGGTGCAGTTAATTAATAGTAGGTGGGTTATTTTTAAGAGTAGAAAATGAAAGAGCTTTGTTTTCTTTTAAAGTTTAGCTGCAGTCTGTTTGTTCAAAACTAATCGACAACTTAACAAAATTTCATTTGTTTTTCTTGAGAAAGAACGTTAACCGTCATTCTGAAGACTGCCTTTGCTTTTTGGCTAACGGTGATGGGATGTTGTTGTTGTTGTGGTCTTCAGTCCTGAGACTGGTTTGATGCAGCTCTCCATGCTACTCTATCCTGTGCAAGCTTTTTCATCTCCCAGTACCTACTGCAACCTACATCCTTCTGAATCTGCTTAGTGTATTCATCTCTTGGTCTCCCTCTACGATTTTTACCCTCCACGCTGCCCTCCAATACTAAATTGGTGATCCCTTGATGCCTCAGAACATGTCCTACCAACCGATCCCTTCTTCTGGTCAAGTTGTGCCACAAACTTCTCTTCTCCCCAATCCTATTCAATACTTCCTCATTAGTTATGTGATCTACCCATCTAATCTTCAGCATTCTTCTGTAGCACCACATTTCGAAAGCTTCTATTCTCTTCTTGTCCAAACTATTTATCGTCCATGTTTCACTTCCATACATGGCTACACTCCATACGAATACTTTCAGAAATGACTTCCTGACACTTAAATCAATACTGGATGTTAACAAATTCCTCTTCTTCAGAAACGCTTTCCTTGCCATTGCCAGCCTACATTTTATATCCTCTCTACTTCGACCATCATCAGTTATTTTGCTCCCCAAATAGCAAAACTCCTTTACTACTTTAAGTGCCTCATTTCCTAATCTAATTCCCTCAGCATCACCCGACTTAATTAGACTACATTCCATTATCCTTGTTTTGCTTTTGTTGATGTTCATCTTATATCCTCCTTTCAAGACACTGTCCATTCCATTCAACTGCTCTTCCAAGTCCTTTGATGTCTCTGACAGAATTACAATGTCATCGGCGAACCTCAAAGTTTTTATTTCTTCTCCATGAATTTTAATACCTACCCCGAATTTTTCTTTTGTTTCCTTTACTGCTTGCTCAATATACAGATTGAACAACATCGGGGAGAGGCTACAACCCTGTCTCACTCCTTTCCCAACCACTGCTTCCCTTTCATGCCCCTCGACTCTTATAACTGCCATCTGGTTTCTGTACAAATTGTAAATAGCCTTTCGCTCCCTGTATTTTACCCCTGCCACCTTCAGAATTTGAAAGAGAGTATTCCAGTCAACATTGTCAAAAGCTTTCTCTAAGTCTACAAATGCTAGAAACGTAGGTTTGCCTTTCCTTAATCTTTCTTCTAAGATAAGTCGTAAGGTCAGTATTGCCTCACGTGTTCCAGTGTTTCTACGGAATCCAAACTGATCTTCCCCGAGGTTGGCTTCTATTAGTTTTTCCATTCGTCTGTAAAGAATTCGTGTTAGTATTTTGCAGCTGTGACTTATTAAGCTGATAGTTCGGTAATTTTCACATCTGTCAACACCTGCTTTCTTCGGGATTGGAATTATTATATTCTTCTTGAAGTCTGAGGGTATTTCGCCTGTTTCATACATCTTGCTCACCAGATGGTAGAGTTTTGTCAGGACTGGCTCTCCCACGGCTGTCAGTAGTTCCAATGGAATATTGTCTACTCCGGGGGCCTTGTTTCGACTCAGGTCTTTCAGTGCTCTGTCAAACTCTTCACGCAGTATCGTATCTCCCATTTCATCTTCATCTACATCCTCTTCCATTTCCATAATATTGTCCTCAAGTACATCGCCCTTGTATAGACCCTCTATATACTCCTTCCACCTTTCTGCTTTCCCTTCTTTGCTTAGAACTGGGTTTCCATCTGAGCTCTTGATATTCATACAAGTCGTTCTCTTATCTCCAAAGGTCTCTTTAATTTTCCTGTAGGCGGTATCTATCTTACCCCTAGTGAGATAGGCCTCTACATCCTTACATTTGTCCTCTAGCCATCCCTGTTTAGCCATTTTGCACTTCCTGTCGATCTCATTTTTGAGACGTTTGTATTCCTTTTTGCCTGTTTCACTTACTGCATTTTTATATTTTCTCCTTTCATCAATTAAATTCAATATTTCTTCTGTTACCCAAGGATTTCTACTAGCCCTCGTCTTTTTACCTACTTGATCCTCTGCTGCCTTCACTACTTCATCCCTCAAAGCTACCCATTCTTCTTCTACTGTATTTATTTCCCCCATTCCTGTCAATTGCTCCCTTATGCTCTCCCTGAATCTCTGTACAACCTCTGGTTCTTTCAGTTTATCCAGGTCCCATCTCCTTAAATTCCCACCTTTTTGCAGTTTCTTCAGTTTTAATCTACAGGTCATAACCAATAGATTGTGGTCAGAGTCCACATCTGCCCCTGGAAATGTCTTACAATTTAAAACCTGGTTCCTAAATCTCTGTCTTACCATTATATAATCTATCTGATACCTTTTAGTATCTCCAGGGTTCTTCCATGTATACAACCTTCTTTCATGATTCTTAAACCAAGTGTTAGTTATGATTATGTTGTGCTCTGTGCAAAATTCTACCAGGCGGCTTCCTCTTTCATTTCTGTCCCCCAATCCATATTCACCTACTATGTTTCCTTCTCTCCCTTTTCCTACACTCGAATTCCAGTCACCCATGACTATTAAATTTTCGTCTCCCTTCACAATCTGAATAATTTCTTTTATTTCATCATACATTTCTTCAATTTCTTCGTCATCTGCAGAGCTAGTTGGCATATAAACTTGTACTACTGTAGTAGGTGTGGGCTTCGTATCTATCTTGGCCACAATAATGCGTTCACTATGCTGTTTGTAGTAGCTTACCCGCATTCCTATTTTCCTATTCATTATTAAACCTACTCCTGCATTACCCCTATTTGATTTTGTGTTTATAACCCTGTAGTCACCTGACCAGAAGTCTTGTTCCTCCTGCCACCGAACTTCACTAATTCCCACTATATCTAACTTCAACCTATCCATTTCCCTTTTTAAATTTTCTAACCTACCTGCCCGATTAAGGGATCTGACATTCCACGCTCCGATCCGTAGAACGCCAGTTTTCTTTCTCCTGATAACGACATCCTCTTGAGTAGTCCCCGCCCGGAGATCCGAATGGGGGACTATTTTACCTCCGGAATATTTTACCCAAGAGGACGCCATCATCATGTAATCATACAGTAAAGCTGCATGCCCTCGGGAAAAATTACGGCTGTAGTTTCCCCTTGCTTTCAGCCGTTCGCAGTACCAGCACAGCAAGGCCGTTTTGGTTATTGTTACAAGGCCAGATCAGTCAATCATCCAGACTGTTGCCCTTGCAACTACTGAAAAGGCTGCTGCCCCTCTTCAGGAACCACACGTTTGTCTGGCCTCTCAACAGATACCCCTCCGTTGTGGTTGCACCTACGGTACGGCTATCTGTATCGCTGAGGCACGCAAGCCTCCCCACCAACGGCAAGGTCCATGGTTCATGGGGGGGGGGTGATGGGATAAGGAGGTGAATGTTAGAATTCTATAAAGAGGTAAATGGAAAGTGAAGGTAGGATTGAGGATAGTGAGGAAAAATGTAGGTGTAACTGAGGGTAGTGACCTTTCTTTAGTGGTGTGGCTTGGATGAGAATGAACATCCGGATATTTTAGGGCGCAATGAGATAACTAGCATTTCAACTGCTTCAGTTCTACCATTATATAGGCGTCTTTCAATAGGGGAATTGTCATCATGAAAACCGATGTTTTAAAATCCAAGAATTCTGACATCTACTTTTGTTTCTGTTTCGACCAGAAGACTAGCGTAGTGTTTGTCAAATTTGGTTTTCACTCTCTCTGACGTGATCGCTAAGAAATATTCCTTCTGTGCTCAGAAAGCTCTGGTCATGTGTTTGTAGGTGGAGAGAGTGTGTTTGTCTAGACGCAAAACAATTATTTTTACGAAAATTATTATTTTTTATTCTAGTAAAACGAATTTTTGTAGCTGATTGTCATTTTATTGTCTCGTCAGACGTGAGTATCGATCGTAGAAATGTGGAAGTCTAGTTCCCAAACAACGTTATCTTTATCTTTTATCACTCTATCGATCTGTAAATATACTTCCTTCTCGTGAAAAATATTCAAGGGAAGGGCAATGACTCAATTCAGTCACCCATTTGTTCATAGTTAAAAAACAATGGAATAGACTCGAAAAACGTTCAGTCTTTGTATGTAATTTTAACCGTCGAATACAAAGTTTTATAGCACCACAGTATTTCACTTTATCAGTCTGAACGGAACACACACACACACACACACACACACCCACACACACACACACACACACACACACATACGCACACACAAACACACGCAAAGAAGCTAGCACAAAAGTCGATGAAATCTTTTCTGTAAATAATATTATTTTAGTGGCAACAGTGTAAAAAAAAGAAAATTCTCTTTATAAGAACGCCATCTTTGTGTCAGGCCAATAATTTAAGCGTTGTGCTTCCAGTTGCCTGTTAAGTTTACTTACGCGACAAGACACAGATGAGAAAATTTTTAAGTCTGCAGATTTAGATGTGATGCTAACCTCATGTAAGACGTCATCACCCTTTAACTCCTTTACCGTGTGCAAATTTCTTCCCCTCTGGATCACTGCAGCAATGCAAAGCGAAGCGCAAAATTTACATTTTTATTAAAGAACCAAAGAAATGTAAATGACTCTTTGATCTTCTCATATCAAAGATGTATACTAGCGATACGACTTTCACATTTCTGGGAAAAGGGTAAAAAGAGATAGAAGCGAGACAACGATTAAGGAGGCACTGGTTTCATATTCGCACCTTTTATTTAAAATGACCGTCTAAAGACTCTTTGGTGAAGCTGCAATTAAATCTGTTTCCATTTTATTTCGTAGTGCTATTTAACGACTGTAAAACAGTTAATTGAGAGAATTCACGCCAAATTTATAAATTAAGGTTGTCTAGTGTCACTATGAACCGACTGTCAAGTTTTATGTCGATTATGAACGTGATGAATAGTAACTGCATTGGCAACAGAAATTAGTTTAGTCATCATTCCAAAATTTTAAGATATATTATATCAAACTATACATTCATTGTCACACGAAGGTTAGCATTTGTTCTGCATAGTGTCGAAGTTGTTAACTTTTGTAGGTGATTCTCAAATGCTTATCTTGTCACAGCTTCAAATTTCCGAAAGTGTTAACTTCAAGACGTTGGTTTCACCAAAGATTTATTCAAACTGAAGTCCACAGCTACGTTAAACTTCCTGGGGCGAAAGACAACTATCACGTTATCGCATTTGCGATCCCTACGTATCCACAAGCATCGAATGCTGCCAAGTATTGTGAATCAGCAAAAGCAGTACTTAATTTCTAAAGTTTTAGGTGGTGGAACACATCTTTTCAACTATAAAGCCTCCCCCCCCCACCATAAAAACTGCAAGTATCGATTTTTGAAAACTTGTTAGAAATCTTAAAATGAGAAATAATTTTTTACAAAACTCTGTTCTATAATTCTTGTTTTCAAAACTACAAGATGTAATATAAACAACAGGTAGTACCATATTTTAAGAGGAGGTTTAAGCTTTGTCTCAGTACAACAATTATTTATAGAAGGGTTCTGTTTTGTGCCGAATGAAATTACTACTTGGTAAAAACATTCTCAATCTTGAAAATAAATACGGAAATTTTAGAAAAATTTGGAAACATCACAGCATTATGTTGAAAAAGTAACTCTCATAAAATTCAATCATATGAATGGATCATCCAGTTTCTTTTTTCGAAATTAAGAAAATTATACACTCTCTCAAAATTAAAAGCTCACATGATTCTGATCATATTTCCAATCCCATGTAATAAGCCTAGTCTAATAGGAAATATTTAATGAATCACGAAGTCAATCCATTTTTCCAGAGAGACTCAAATAAGCCATTGTCAGCCCACTATTTTAGAAAAATGTTAGGAGAAATGTCAATAATTTCAGTGAACGAAAGTTTTGGTTCCAGAAAAGTTTTTCTACAGAGTATGCCACTACCTGTTCACTCACCAAATTACATAAGCGTTAAGTAATAAAATAGCCTTGGCTGCTATTTTCTGCACACCATCTAAGGTATTTAACCATGTGAATCATAATATTTTCCTAGATATATTGAAGTTTCATGGAAGTGATGGTATAGCCATCCATTGGATAATACCATATCTAGCCAAAAGAATGCAGAAAGTTGTACTTAGTAATTCAATCAATATAGTCGGGGGATGTAATTCTGACTGGGGAGAAATTACAAAGGAGTCTCCCAAGTCTCAATCTGAGGTCCTCAAAAGGTTAAAAATGTTCTTAAAAATATCATTGACTGGTTTTCAGATCTTCTAGTTTGCAGCACGAAAAATGTTTATTGGGTATTATTTCTTTTCTACTTTACACAACTGAAGGAGTATAAAACACATAGAATTGGTTGTTAGACTGGAAGAAGAAACTAGATTCCAGGAGATATATTATTGATACGGTGCTTGTAAGAAAAATGTTCATTAATAGCTATGATGAATCGTTGTCTATATAAAATCAGAGGCAGAGTGAACCATACATTCGTAATGTGAACACAGCTATCCAGCCTCGCAATAAATCCCAGTTATATAGATTTAGGCGCATCTTGTCTGACTACCGAAATACCGCCATAATATTAGAAAGACTGTAATTATTACGTGATTATAATGTTACAAATTAAAATATGCTAGCTAAAAAATCTTTAATCAAAATTTATAGGAATATTCACTGAAAAATAAAACCGAATAGAATTAAACGTGTTATCAATGTGGCAGCAAATTCAAAAAGATTCTGGTCATATGTAAAGTACACCAGTAGCAAGACACAACAAATACGTCCACTGTGCGGTAGGGACGGTAATATTACCAACTGTGCCACTAAAGTGGAATTACTAAACACGGTTTTTCGAATTTTTTTCATCAAAGGAGACAAAGTAAATGTCTCAGAATTCGAATCAAGAACAACTGCCAGTACAAGTAGCTTGGAAAAAGATATAATCGGTGCAGCGAAGCAGCTTAAATCATTTAATAAATTTAAATCCTTCGGTCCAGAATGTGAAACAGTTAGGTTCCTTTCAGAGAATGCTGATATAGTAGATACTTACTTAGGAGTCACATGCAACAGCTCGTCTGACGAAGGATCCGTCTAAGGTCTGGAAAGTTACACAGGGCACTCCAGTGCTAAAGACTGTAAACATAAGTAATCCTCTGAATTACTGGTCCATATCACTGATGTCGATTTACAGTATGACTTTGGAATATGCATTGTGTCCGAACATTATGAATTACCTCGAAAAACACAAAGTCAGCACGGATTCAGTAAATGTCATTCTTGTGGAACACAAATAGCTCTTTATTCATGTAAAATAATGCGAGCTATCGACAGGAAATCTCAAATTGATAGAATGTTTCTAGATTTACAAAAGACCTTCTGACATCGTTTCTCACAAGTGACTTTCAAGTAAACTGCATGCCTGTGTAGTATCGTCTCAGTTGAGCGACTAGATTCTTGGGTTCCTATCAGAAAGGTCACAGTTCGTAGTAAATGACGGAACGTCATCGAGTAAAAGCAAAGAAGTACTTGGTGTTCCTCAAGGAAGTGTTACAGGTCTGCTGTCCTTAATCTTTATCAGTCATGTAGGAGACAATCTGAGCGACCCTCACAGATCGTTGATGCTGTCGTTTCCGCCTCGTAAAGTCATTAGAAGATGAAAACCAATTGAAAAATTGTTTACACAACACATTTGTATGGTGCGGAAAGTGGCATTCTGGCAAAGTAGATTTAAAATTAAAATGTTTTTTTATGAAGTTACTTACAAACAATTCGTATATACTATTTGTGAGAATTGCTTATACAAATTATCAGATTCATGGCAAAACCAGCAACTACAACCACTTCTAATTGATATGAAAATTAATATGGTAACCAAGGCACCATATTTTTCATACGGTGTAACTTGTCCGCCACATATTAAACAATATAGCCATTGGTGCATGTTCTGTGCAAATAGTCCATTATTCAGAAGTGTACGTTGTGGTGGCTCGTTAAGCCTAGTATCTGATTCAGAAGAAGACGATGCTGATTTGGCTAATATGTTACTTGCAGAGCTGTAATGGAGACCCTGACCGACATCTTCCAAACCATCTTCAAGATGGTTCAAGCACACGTGACGAATCCAACGCTGAAAATCTTCATTTGGATAGCTACGAGATTACACTGCCAGTTGAGAGCAACCGATGGACCCTTAGGGACATACATATTCACCATTTTGAATTGTTTGACGAACTTCGAAGATTCCTGTTCACAATTATCGTTTGGTTGCCAGAACTTTTGCGAATATCTGAACTCTCAGAAAGATGGTATTACACTGATGTCATTGTCATCAGAGGACCGGACGAGGTTGATGAATTTAGTAGACGAATTCCTTCTATCACATCAGTCTACCCTGGAGAAATTATCCTATGGAAACATGATGACGACCACATCCACCTCGTCCACGATTGCACGTATTTCTCTAGACGATGTAGATGCCGATTTAGGGTTGACCCCTTTATTGCCACCAGAATTAAGAAATGTCCCCGACGAAGGAGAGCAATCACAGCCATGTCCGACCTCGACTGGTTCAATATACTCATATATTTCTTCCTGCAAAGAAGACCAAGTCGGGGACAAGTTT
The DNA here is from genome assembly GCF_021461395.2 of Schistocerca americana. Classification (NCBI taxonomy): domain Eukaryota; kingdom Metazoa; phylum Arthropoda; class Insecta; order Orthoptera; family Acrididae; genus Schistocerca; species Schistocerca americana. Next base: position 383,788,692 of record NC_060124.1, read on the forward strand.
GGATTAGAGGAACCCATAAGAGAGTGCCCGGTGAGTTTGAAATTGTACAATGGGTCAGTTTCATCGAGGGATCTCTCTCAGTATTGGAAAGGGAAAACCCTCGAATTAATGATGTTGCAACAAGAACTCACCAGAGATGGCTCACGTAAATGGCCTCATACAAAGCGCAAGCCAATCTCTGACTACCAAAGGTGCAACCCTGAAACGACGGCAAAAAAGGTACTTTCCATATTAACGTCATACAATTGCATACCGCCAGAAAATTTAGTCAATGTAATACCATCTGCTTATCCATATTTTATTAATTTGATTGACCCTAAATTCAAACGATTTTTCGATATGGGTTTAGAACTGTATAAAAAAACCATAAATGAATTGGATTTACATGGTATAGAAAATTTATTGTGTTCTGGTTCTGAAGATAATATTTTTTATTCTCATTCAACAAATGTTTGGGAGTATTATTACACTCTTCAGGATTCTCTTTCTTGGCTAAATAAAATTTTATTATTTCAATGTGAAGATGATACTGACGAGGCTACGAAATTTTTAACAAATATTGTATCTTGGATTAATAAGAAAGGATTGTATCAATGGCAAGAATTTGAAGGTCAAAATATATATGTACCAAATAAAAAGTTAAACACATTATGTATTGTTAGTCCACCAAATAATGGCAAAAATTGGCTTTTTGATTGTATAATTTCACTTGGTTTAAATGTTGGCCACATTGGACGTTGTAATAATAAAACAAATCAGTTTGCATTGCAAGATGCTGTTAATAGACGTGTCATTGTTGGTAATGAAATTTCTTTAGAGGAGGGTGCAATTGAGGATTTCAAAAAAGTGTGTGAAGGAATTGCATGTAACATTAGAGTGAAGTACGAAGGAGATGCTATATTAAGACGTACTCCATTACTGTTAATTTCAAATTCACAACCAGTTATTTGTTCTCACCCAGATTTTAAAGATATTCGTGTACGTACAATTAAGTGGAGAAAGTTTGATGAATTAAAAAATGCTTGTAAAAAGCTGTATCCTCTGGCTTTCTTTCAGTTACTTCAAATGTATAATATTGATTATTAAATAAAAGACAAGAATCTGTACAATGTATATTTTATTGTCAATTATTACAACAAATAAAAATAAAGTATAATTGTTACATTTCAAATTACACTTGTTTAATTTCATATTGACCCTTATAAACAGAGTTCTTCCATCATCAAGGATAACATCGGAACTGCCACCCTGGGAGCTTTGTCTTTCCTAAAGCCAAACTTTGAAGCTTCTTTATTAAAATATTTTACTTATACTGCTGAGTGAAATTGAATCCGAGTGAACCTACTTTCTCTTTACTTATTCTTATCAAGTCAACACTGACCCACAATATTCTAGCACAACGCAGTCTGACTGCTCAAAAAAATTACAACCTCACTTCAAATAATTAATTCAGAAGAATGGCCCTGACTAAAAAGAAATCTTAACAATAACCTATACATTTCATTAAGCACTTACCTCACAAAAATCTTCAGTACGCGAACTACTGCAATACAGCGAGCGTCAATACTGCCAGCTAAATGAAAGATTCTAACTAGTACATCCACTAACTACTAATAGGCATGTGGTTGGCAAAGGAAAGATTTTGTTGCCAACCAAATAATGTATTTTTTACCTTAGTAATGTGACGTCCAGTTCAGACACAAACATAAATCGTCATTGACTTCTAGTACAAAGGTATATAATCACGAATAATATTCAATGTCCAGTCGAACACGTACAGCTCGTTAGCCTACGCTAACACTTCAGATCTCTGCCCTGCATCAGTGCTAACTTCTTACATCTAATATCCATCACTGCTGGCTGTTCACACCTCCAACTGCCCAACAGTACTTCCATCACTGCTGGCGACTAACTTCCAACTGCCCAACACTACTGGCGATTAACTTCCAACAACGAGTCCAACCAGCCACAGAGTCTCTTACAAAGAAAGCGCAGTCAGAGATCCAATGCAAAGCGCTACACAGCGCTGCCAACACAGAAGCAGCCCACATACAACTTATCGTCATCTAAGAGATCGTCAACTTTCTTTGTATGCTTCTTTACAGTATTCTTGTCAGCATGTTGGATGCGTGATATGTTAACCCGAATGTGCGACAGTTCTCGAATTTATCTGGCATTTCTTTCTTCGGGATTGTGCGGATGATATTCTTCCGAAAGTCCGATGGCATGGCTCCAGTCTCATACATTCTGTTCTACCTCTTCCTTAATTGTTTTTAAAAATTCCGAAAGAATGTTGTTTATCCTTTGTAACGTGTTTGCCTGCAAGTTTTCTGAATCTCTGTCAAACTCTTATTAGCACTAGATAAAATATGTCTTTAAAATCGTCGTCCATTCCTAGTTATTTCAACATACAGTTCCTCCCCTTCGTAAAGACGCTCTGTGTACCAGTGTACCACCTATTTGCTGTCTCCTCTGCGTTTAACATTGGAAAACCATTTGCATTCTTAATGTTGATGCCTTTGCTTTTAATGTCACCGAAAGTTATGCAGACTTTCCTTTAGCTGTATCTCTCCCTCCGACAGAGATTTACTTTTTAATTTCTTCACATTTTTCCTACAGCCATTCCTCTTTAGATTCAGTGTCAGTTTGATTCATCAGTGAGTAATATTGCTGCATTTCTTCCTTTTCCTGAACATATAGTATTTCAGTTTTTTCAACCTTAGATTGTTTTCCAAGTTACCTTCCTTGAATCCTTATTTTTGTATATAGCTTCTGTGATATCCATTTTTAGGGATGTCTTCTCCCTTTTAACTGAACTGTCTGCCGTGGTATTCACTATCGTAGTATGTATAGCCACTGAAAATTACAAACACGTTTCACCATTCCTTAGTAGTTGAGTGTATCACTTCTCTAAATCCTGTTTATACTTTCCACGGCCATTATCAGTTTTACGATCTTCGTCCGTGAACTAATTGTTGTAGTATTAATGGGATTTAAGAATGCCAGTTTGATACAGGAATTATGCACTGATGAAAACGTCATTCTTTAAATTTAAAGCGCTTATCTTTATCTAGTAATTATAATTAAGTTAATGATAAAGAAGCATCACGCCAAACAGTTAGAACTTAGTTATGGATAAACTTTTTGCATGTAATAACCGTATCGGTAACATGTCACGACGAATCTCTGCCGCAAGTATACCATCATAGGTGCGCTTTGTTATTCTTGCTTTTATAAGATTTATATAAATTTTAAGAACTGTATATGTTATAGTATTCTTCACAAGAAGCTGACGTAAAAATACATGCTCCATCAGATGTGCGTTTTTTTAGCACTTTGATAATTGCACACGAAGCATCCGATTTTGCACCTTGGACAGTAACTTCTTCTTAGCCACTCCTATTACTACCAGTTACTCTATCTTATTTAGCGGGAATTAAAGGCAACCATATCAGTTGACTTCAAATATATTTATCTTTTTTTAATGAAGTAGCATGCCATTCTTTTCTATTATACTTTTTATGAACGCTGGAAGCGAATAAACTGGTCTGCAACTATCTACATCTACGGCAACACTGTTTTGTGTAGGGGCACAACTGCTGTCTACTTTCCATTTTTTGAAAACCTACCTGGATGATGCTATAACAACCTACACGCTCCAGAAATTGTATTTGAACACAGTTTCGTGTTTACAAACCGTGTCTCCCAATTCTTTCAGGAAATACACTGGAGCTGCGCGGAGTGGCCGCGCTGTTTAGGGCGTCATGTCACGGATTGCGTGGCCGCTCCCGCCGGAGGTTCGCGTCCTCCCTCGGGCATGAGTGTGTGTATTGTTCCTAGCATAAGTTACTTTAAGGTAGTTTAAGTAGTGTGTAAGTCTAGGGAGCGATGATCTCAGCAGTTTGGTCCCTTAGGAACTTACACACATTTGAACATTTTGAAGTATACTGGCGGGAAAAATTTAAGGACGAAAGCAACTTTCGCATGATGTGCCACTGCCAAGTAGCGTAGCTAGATGAAACTCGGGCCACACATAGGAAGAACTGCTACGAAATAGTACAGAAGCTAATAGAAAAGAAATATCCAAAGACTCGAACAGAAATGACACTTTTATTCAAAGACTTCAGTTACACCGAACTCACCTCGATTTATGATATTCCCTTGGACATTAGAAAATGCTCGACATGGTTCATAATACAGTTTTTGATCATCTTGGTTGGCAACGCATCACCCTACAACGTGCTCCCATGATGACTTCAAAGCTGGTAAAGAGTTCTTGTGGCAGGGCGTTCCATTTCTCCACTAGCATGATTGAAAACTGCTGGATGAGTTTTGGTACTTGTGTACGTGCAATACGTCTCCCAAAGGCTTTCCAAATGTGATATGTGGAACTTAAGGCATGGGAACGGCCAGGCCGGAATATTCCCTGAATATCCTCTCGTTTGTAAGAGCTCCTCCACCTGCGTTATTCAGTGCGATCATGGATTGTCATCCATAAAAAAGAGGTCAGAGCTGAATGCACCCCTGAAAAGACCCACTCGTGGAAGGACTACAGTACCACTATTACGTTGACCGGTGAATGTACCGTGTTCAAAGTTTTGTAGGCCAGTATGTGCGTGCAACATTAGGCCTCGCCACACAGTAACCCTTGGACCACCAAAACGATCATGTTCGACATGTTCCTGGGTATGCCTTACATGGCTAGAAGTGGGAACACATAATGCACCCAGGAACATTGTCGAGTAAGATAGTTTTAGCAGTCCAGGTTTTATAGTGTGGCGAGGCCTAATGTTGCACGGGCGTACTGACATCCAATTTTTTGAACATAATACAATCATTGGTCGACGTTATTGTGACACTGCAGTGCTTCTCCATCTGTGTTTTTTATGGGGTGCACTCGACCCTGGCTTCATTTTTAGGGGTGACAGCACGCGCTGCGTCGAACGGCGCAGGTGGGGGAGGTCTTGGAACGAGAGGATATTTTGCGAATGGACTAGCTTGCCCGTTCATAGACTTGAGCACCATCGAACACGTGTGGGATGCGTTGTGCAGTACTATTGCAGCAAGTCCTTGTATACCAATGACAATAGAGAAGTTGTCAACCGCCCTGGTGGAGGAATGGAAGATCTCTTTAGCAACGTGGTAGCCAGGATGGGAGCAATATGCAGAGAATGCATTAACCTACGTGGTGAGCACACACCCTTTTAAGAACCATGTCCCTCCTTTTGTAGTGTCCAAGGAACCATCATGAATAGCTGTGGCTTCAGTGTAACTATTACTGTCGAATAAGATTGTCACTTCTGTTCGTGCCATTTCTCTTCGTGTCGTTGTGCGTTTCTTTCTTCTACATCCTTACCACACTGTAGAGGTTCTTTCTAAGTGTGGTCTAAATTTCATCGAGCTATGAATCTTCTGGGTACATTAAAACTCTGTGTCACACCAAGACTCGAACTCAGGATTTTTGTTTTCCGCGGGCAAGTACTCTTCCAACTGAGCTACCAAAGCACGACTCACAACCCTTCCTCACCGCTTTACTTCCACCAGTATCTCGTCTCCTACCTTTCCAAACTTCACAGAAGCTCTCCTGCGAACCTTCCAGAACTAGTATCGCTGGAAGAAAGGATACTGCGGAGACGTGGCTTAGACACAGCCTGGTTTTTTTTTTCCAGAATGAGATTTTCACTCTGCAGCGGATCGCTAGTCTTGTAAGATTCGCAGGTGAGTTTCTGTAACGTTTGGGAAGGTAGGAGACGAGGTACTGGTAGAAGTAAAGCTGTGAATAGCGATCGTGAATCGTGATTGTGTTGTTCAGTAGGTAGAGCACTTGTCCCCGAAAGGCAAAGGTCCCGATTTCGAGTCTCCGCCCGATACATAGTTTTAATCTGCCAGGAATATCTACATCTACACGGATACTCTGCAAATTACATTTAAGTGATGGCAGAGGGTTCATCGAACCACCTTCACAGTTCTCTATTATTCCAATCTCGTACAGCGCGTGGAAAGAACAAACACCCATATCTTTCCGTACGAGCTCTGATTTCCCTTATTTTATCGTGGTGATCGTTTCTCCCTAGGTAGGTCTGTGTCAACAAAATACACTCCTGGAAATGGAAAAAAGAACACATTGACACCGGTGTGTCAGACCCACCATACTTGCTCCGGACACTGCGAGAGGGCTGTACAAGCAATGATCACACGCACGGCACAGCGGACACACCAGGAACCGCGGTGTTGGCCGTCGAATGGCGCTAGCTGCGCAGCATTTGTGCACCGCCGCCGTCAGTGTCAGCCAGTTTGCCGTGGCATACGGAGCTCCATCGCAGTCTTTAACACTGGTAGCATGCCGCGACAGCGTGGACGTGAACCGTATGTGCAGTTGACGGACTTTGAGCGAGGGCGTATAGTGGGCATGCGGGAGGCCGGGTGGACGTACCGCCGAATTGCTCAACACGTGGGGCGTGAGGTCTCCACAGTACATCGATGTTGTCGCCAGTGGTCGGCGGAAGGTGCACGTGCCCGTCGACCTGGGACCGGACCGCAGCGACGCACGGATGCACGCCAAGACCGTAGGATCCTACGCAGTGCCGTAGGGGACCGCACCGCCACTTCCCAGCAAATTAGGGACACTGTTGCTCCTGGGGTATCGGCGAGGACCATTCGCAACCGTCTCCATGAAGCTGGGCTACGGTCCCGCACACCGTTAGGCCGTCTTCCGCTCACGCCCCAACATCGTGCAGCCTGCCTCCAGTGGTGTCGCGACAGGCGTGAATGGAGGGACGAATGGAGACGTGTCGTCTTCAGCGATGAGAGTCGCTTCTGCCTTGGTGCCAATGATGGTCGTATGCGTGTTTGGCGACGTGCAGGTGAGCGCCACAATCAGGACTGCATACGACCGAGGCACACAGGGCCAACACCCGGCATCATGGTGTGGGGAGCGATCTCCTACACTGGCCGTACAACACTGGTGATCGTCGAGGGGACACTGAATAGTGCACGGTACATCCAAACCGTCATCGAACCCATCGTTCTACCATTCCTAGACCGGCAAGGGAACTTGCTGTTCCAACAGGACAATGCACGTCCGCATGTATCCCGTGCCACCCAACGTGCTCTAGAAGGTGTAAGTCAACTACCCTGGCCAGCAAGATTTCCGGATCTGTCCCCCATTGAGCATGTTTGGGACTGGATGAAGCGTCGTCTCACGCGGTCTGCACGTCCAGCACGAACGCTGGTCCAACTGAGGCGCCAGGTGGAAATGGCATGGCAAGCCGTTCCACAGGACTACATCCAGCATCTCTACGATCGTCTCCATGGGAGAATAGCAGCCTGCGTTGCTGCGAAAGGTGGATATACACTGTACTAGAGCCGACGTTGTGCATGCTCTGTTGCCTGTGTCTATGTGCCTGTGGTTCTGTCAGTGTGATCATGTGATGTATCTGACCCCAGGAATGTGTCAATAAAGTTTCCCCTTCCTGGGACAATGAATTCACGGTGTTCTTATTTCAATTTCCAGGAGTGTATTTTCGCATTCGGAGGAGAAATTTGGCGATTGGAATTTCGTGTGAAGACTCTGTCGGCTTTCTTTTAATGATGTCCAGTCCAAATCCTGTATCATTTATGTGACACTCTCCCCATATTTCGCGATAATACAAAACGTGCTGCCCTTCTTTGAACTTTTTCGATGTACTCCGTCAGTCCTATATGGTAAGGATCGCACACCGCCCAGCAGCATTCTAAAAGAGGACGGACAAGCGTAGTGTAGGCAGTCTCCTTACTAGATCTGTAACATTTTCTAATTGTCCTGCCAGTAAAACTCAGTCTTTGGTTAGCCTTCCCCACAACACTTTCTATGTGTTCCTTCCAATTTACGTTGTTCGCAATTGTAATACCTAGGTATTTAGTTGAATTTGTAACTTTTAGATTAGACTGATTTATCGTGTAACCGAAGTTTAACGAATTCCTTTTAGCACTTATGTGGATGACTTCAGACTTTTCGTTATTTACAGTCAACTGCCAATTTTCCCACCACTCAGATATCTTTTCTAAATCGTTTTGCACTTTGTTTTGATCTTCTGATGACTTTATTAGTCGATAAACGACAGCGCCATCTGCAAACAACCGCAGAAGGCTGCTCAGATTGCCTCCCAAATCGTTTATATAGATAAGGAACAGCAAAGGGCCTATAACACTACCTTGGGGAACGCCAGAAATCACTTCTGTTTTACTCGATGACTTTCCGTCAATTACTACGAACTGTGACCTCTCTGACAGGAAATCACAAATCCAGTCACATAACTTAGACGATGTTCCATAAGCACGCAATTTCACTACAAGCCACTTGTGTGGTACAGTGTCAAAAGCCTTCCGGAAATCCAGAAATACGGAATCGATCTGAAACCCCTTGTCAATAGTACTCAAAACTTCATGTGAATAAAGAGCTATTTGTGTTTCACAGGAACGATGTTTTCTAAACTCATGTTGACTGTGTGTAAAAAAAAAAAAAAAAAAATAAATAAAAAATAAAAAAAAAATGGTTCAAATGGCTCTGAGCTCTATGGGACTCAACTTCTGAGGTCATTAGTCCCCTAGAACATAGAACTAGTTAAACCTAACTAACCTAAGGACATCACACACATCCATGCTCGAGGCAGGGTTCGAACCTGCTACCGTAGCGGTCACGCGGTTCTAGACTGCAGCGCCTAGAACCGCACGGCCACTTCGGCCGGCGACTGTGTGTCAATAGACCGTTTTCTTCGAGATAATTCATAATGTTTGAACGCAATATATATTCCAAAATTCTTCTGCATATTAACGCTAACGATATGGGCCTGTAATTTAGTGGATTACTCCTACTACCTTTCTTGAATATTGGTGTGACCCGTGTAACTTTCCAGTTTTGGGTACGGATCTTTCGTCGAGCAAACTGTTGTATATGATCGTTAAGTATGGAGCTAATGCATTAGCATACTCCGAAAGGAACCGAATTGTTATACAGTCTGGTCCAGAAGACTTGCTTTTATTAAGCGATTCAAGTTGCTTCACTACTCCGAGGATATTTACTTCTACGTTACTCATGTTGGCAGCTGTTCTCCATTGGAATTCTGGAGTATTTACTTCCTCTTCTTTTGTGAAGGCATTTCGGAAGGCTGTATTTAGTAACTCTGCTTTTGCAGCACTGTCTTCGATAGTATCTCCATTGCTACCGCGCAGAAAAGGCATTGATTGTTTCTTGCTAATATACTTCACATACGACTAGAATCTCTTTGGATTTTCTGCCGGGTTTCGAGACAAAGTTTCGTTGTGAAAACTGTTATAAGCATCTCGCATTGAAGTCCGCTCTAAATTTCGAGCTTCTGTAAAAGATCGCCAATCTTAGGGATTTTGCGTTTGTTTAATATCAGCGCCGCTCCGCCGCAGAGTGAAAATTTCATTCTGGATTCATCGAGATATGCTACCTGATAGTCGAATTTCATACGAAAATTACTTTCGTACTTAAGCAACGAGAGAAGTATTGGTCTAAGCAAGAAAATCGTGTTATAAACATATCTCCGGAAACATACGTCGAGACATTAGGCATTATATCTTATGGTAGACACCTGTTTGTTGGCGCTACAGGAGATATCCTATGTTTTTACCAGTGATTCTTATACATCCTACTGTCTTCCCCCTAAAGCAGTCACCAACGTGCTTACACATGTCGCTGCCGTTGGATTTGGTCATATGCAAGGGGCACACATTCCCGCAACGTGTGCACGATTTTGATAAGTGTGGAATACATCAATGTATTTCAAAAGCCCCATAGCCAGAAATTGAAGGCATAAAGGGCAAGTCAACGGAGAGCATATACCAACGGACATATTCGACTAATCCAGCGCTCATTAGCTGTCTGCGTTATGTATTGTCTTACGAGCGATAGAAAATGGAGTGGTGCCACGTAGTGCATAAACCTCATACATTGTCGTTCCGTAAGTGTAACTTTAATAACGTGGTTAATTCGTCCCATAGAAATTGGTGACACACTTGCTAATTTGTTCTGCAAAGTGTACAACTCTATCGAGTATGTAACTCACAATGCCTGCCCACACGTTGACATTAAAGAGAAAAATGCATTGCTTCCATGATCGCTCTAGGGTTTGCACTTGGTTGGTGTAATATACTACCTCAATCAGTGAGAATCTCCCCTTATTTCTAAATAAAAAGCAAGCTGTGTAACTGCGGGTTTTCAGCACTGCGTCGACGAATTCATTAACACAACTGTAATCTGACATTGCTGCCTTGTTCTAGCACAGGCTGCAAGTGGTTTAAATAAAGTAACTGATCATGTGGAACTGATCTTGCTAGAGCGTGGATTTCCCGCAAGCAATCCCAGTTTCTTGTACACTGGCTTAAGGATCTTTTTCTCCATATCTGGCTTGCGAGTATCGAAAGATCTTCGGCGACCCTTCGTTCTTTTTGCGATTAATTCTGTGCCTTCAAATTGCTGGAACAACTTTCTGAGTGTTTTGTCAAATATAAATGGGGCGTTCAAGGTGATATTCGGAGTAAATGACACGTGCCTGTCGATTAATACTGTCGGCTTAATCATAGCAGTATAAACCTATGAGCCACTTACTGAGTGTAATATTATGGATCAGTTACACTACTGCAACTTTCACAATCCTCGGGATCGCTAATCTTCTTGTAAAGTCAGCTTAATCTCAAAACGAGGCGTACCTAATGAGTGATGTAGGAAACAGCTGTAACGTCAATGGGTGAAATAAGCATCACAATCAGAGGACGAAATACAGAGACAAACGCAACTTATAGGGAACGAGCAACTGACGTCAACAGGAAAACAGGTTACAACGATGCATACTGAGAGTTTGCAAGTGAAACGTCCTGTACTTCGACAAGTGAGGTATACCAGGTGATTCTGCAAAACGGGCACAAAGTGCAAGAGACGACCCTAGAGAGTATTAGGAGAAAAAAGTCATGTGGTATATAGTGCAGAGATTTGGGTGGAGTGGGTTTTAGCCAAAGGCTGTGCAAGCGTGGATTTATTTCATACGCCTTTTCAATAACAATCATATAGCATTACCTGCAAGGGCTTGCAATAAATAACAATTGTAGGTAACAATCTGAAAGTACCAGAAATAACAGTTTTTCGCCCAGACACAGATAAACATTTCTTACCTACAATGGACACACTTATAGAAATGATAAGGCCAGATTGCAATCTGACCAACTAGTTGAATCTGATATTGGATCTTGTTGGGAAGACCTAATCTCTTCGTCAACACCTGAGGAAACTCAAAAAATGGTTCAAATGGCTCTGAGCACTATGGGACTTAACTTCTGAGGTCATCAGTCCCCTAGAACTTAGAACTACTTAAACCTAACTAACGTAAGGGCATCACACATATCCATTCCCGCGGCAGGATTCGAACCTGCGACCGTAGTGGTCGCGCGGTTCGAGACTGTAGCGCCTAGAACCGCTCAGCCACCCCGGCCGGCGACGAAATTCACATAGCTGCTATTGCATTTGGAAGTGGGATATAAATAACTGCCGGCAACTGTGGCCGAGCGGTTCTAGGCGCTTCAGTCCGGAACCGCGCTGCTGCTACGTTCGTAGGTTCGAATCCTGCCTCGGTCATGGATGTTCTTAGGTTAGTTACGTTTAAGTAGTTCTAAGTTGAGGGGCCTGACGGCCTCAGATGTTAAGTCCCATAGTGCTTAGAGCAATTTGAAGAATTTGAACATAAATAACTGTTCTGCAACATCTTCGTGGTAAAAAGTCTGCCACGCTTATGTAAAGCTTTAATTAGCCGAACTCTTACTTGACAAAAGTCACTAAAGCGGCTGTGCGATGTATTTTTACAATGAACATGTCATAACTGTGCTGTCTCTGTCTCGGCTAAAGGACCTACGTTGAATTTAGTATTACTAGCCAGAACGATAAATGCATCTGCAAAATCGGAAGTGACTACAGAATCTATAACAGTTTTCGGCCTGGAATTTATAAGAGAAGCTTTTTCCAGCATAATCCAATACACAGTGAGCCGAACGCAAAAAAACACAACCCAGTAATACCTATGTAGTAAGCCCTTTGGCGACAATAAACGTTAAAGGCCCCATAAAGTCTTCATTTCTTGATTTAAAACGAGCCTGCCCTACATCATTTAATAAATCGCCAGAAACAGAATGACGTTCCAGCGAACAGTCTGGGAACTAGGAAATTTCCGTACCCGGCGATACTAGCAATACCAGCGGTAATCGATTGATGAGATATTACCGCCAGAATCAAGGAACGCAGAAACTTGTTCTGAACAGCGGATCTTGTAAATTGATGGCAAACACAGTTTGTGAACAGTGTACACCTTACAACAATCGTTCGGTGGCGAAATGCTGCGAACACACCTCGCCAGCAGCCGGCAGTCAACTCCTCAGCCTTCGACACCGCGGCTCGTCACAGTCCTTAACAATATGACCCATGTTGGCACGGTGAGAACGTGTACCCTAGGGCGAGCTCCATGTTGTATCTCGCCCGGCGGAAATAACGTAAATTAATAGCCTTACCTCGCGACTTTGGGCCCCAGTATCCCGCTTTTCTTCACTGAATTGAATATTCTCAAAGCTGACAACCATTTTATCTAGATCAGCAAATGTGTTTGGCTGATCACTAAATAAAACCCTTCTGATCACATCCCTCCCAGCCGGCCGAAGTGGCCGTGCGGTTCTAGGCGCTGCAGTCTGGAACCGCGAGACCGATACGGTCGCAGGCTCGAATCCTGCCTCGGGCATGGATATGTGTGATGTCCTTAGGTTAGTTAGGTTTAACTAGTTCTAAGGTCTAGGGGACTAATGACCTCAGATGTTGAGTCCCATAGTACTCAGAGCCATGTTGTTGTTGTTGTGGTCTTCAGTCCTGAGACTGGTTTGATGCAGCTCTCTATGCTACTCTATCCTGTGCAAGCTTCTTCATCTCCCAGTACCTACTGCAGCCTACATCCTTCTGAATCTGCTTAGTGTATTCATCTCTTGGTCTCCCTCTACGATTTTTACCCTCCACGCTGCCCTCCAATACTAAATTGGTGATCCCTCGATGTCTCAGACCATGTCCTACCAACCGATCCCTTCTTCTACTCAAGTTGTACCACAAGCTCCTCCCTAATTCTATTCAATACCTCCTCATTAGTTATGTGATCTACCCATCTAATCTTCAGCATTCTTCTGTAGCAGCACATTTCGAAAGCTTCTATTCTCTTTTTGTCTAAACTATTTCTCGTCCACGTTTCACTTCCATACATGGCTACACTCCATACAAATACTTTCAGAAACGACCTCCTGACATTTAAATCTGCACTCGATGTTAACAAATTTTTCTTCTTCAGTAACGCTTTCCTTGCCATTGCCAGTCTACATATCCTCTCTACTTCGACCATCATCAGTTATTTTGCTCCCCAAATAGCAAAACTCATTTACTACGTCAAGCGTCTCATTTCCTAATCTAATTCCCTCAGCATCACCCGACTTAATTCGACTACATTCCATTATCCTCGTTTTGCTTTTGTTGATCTTCATCTTATACCCTCCTTTCAAGACCATGTCCATTCCGTTCACCTGCTCTTCCAAGTCCTTCGCTGTCTCTGACGGAATTACAATGTCATCGGCGAACCTCAAAGAACCATTTTTTTGACATCCCTCCCAAAATAATAGGAATAGTGTGTCTTTGGAAATGTCCAAGGAGTGTGTAATCATTGCTATACGTACACTCTCAGAATAATCCCCTAGAGATTGATTTACTGCTTGCGCCCTGAAAAAAATGTTGATCAATGAATTCCTTTCGTCTATGGGTCCGTAAATTTTCCAAGACTACCTCTCTCTGGGGCTCACCTAGCGAGCCAACATAATCGACAGACTGCTAACGGAAGACGTGGGCATGCAGAATTTGCAATACGTCGGTCTGTTTTCGGAATCTAACAGTTAAACACAGCAATTCCTAATTTGATTTGTACTTTTAGTAGATAACTTCTGTATGTTCTGCGGGATCGTAATCAGCGGGTTCGGTAATCTACTAAATTCTTGCCACACAGATATGTTCTTGTTCCGCTCCTCGATCGTGTTTAAACTTTGTTCACGATCATTATTAATTGCGTCATCTTCCATCTGCGAATTGAAATACGAAATTTCCTGGTGCAATAACAGAACTTCGTCTTGAAATGCTTGAATCTGGGAAAATCGTGGGATCCACATTAACCAAACACACATGTGGGACCGAGCGAGGTGGCGGAGTGGTTAGACACTGGACTCGCATTCGGGAGGACGACGGTTCAATCCCGCTTCCGGCCATCCTGATTTAGGTTTTCCGTGATTTCCCCAAATCACTCCAGGCAAATGCCGGGATGGTTCCTCTGAAAGGGCACGGCCGACGTCCTTTCTATCTTTCCCTAATCCGATGAGACCGATGACCACGGTGTCTGGTCTCCTTCCCCAAAACAACCAACCACACATGTGGGACCCCATTCGCGATTGGATATACGAGCAGTTGTAAGCAAAAATTTATCATGTGAGATGGAGAGATGCAACCTAACAGCGTAAAGCTTTTCTGCACATCGGAAAGCAACGTCTTACAAGTGGAGCAGGCGGCACTTGTCTCCACAACAGTCCTCACGGTATTGCGGTAATGTTTAGGCGATAACTTAATTCTGCCCGCAACCACTGACATAATTCAGTGAGCTTGCCGTCCTCTGATTCGTAATGACTCTTCAACTTATACTGTAGGTAGTTTTTCCTCAAGTGACTCAGCCCCATCATATCTCATACTCTCATGGCCGTATACTCTGTAAAAACAAACAGAACAGTAATTACTGAAAATACCGCTTGCTTACTACTCGCTTGTGTAGAAACCTGTCCGGCGAATAATCACACAACCATCTACCATTAGATTGATAAGGAGGCGGTGATCTTGGGATAGCAGGTAAAAAGCTGACACTCATTAAAATTTTTTAACTATTTATTCGATCAACCAGTTTACATAAGACAGGTGTCGGTAAGCTGAGCCCACTTGATTACTAAGTTAAGCAGTTGTAAGATAATTACTGAATTGCTTAAAAGCGCCAGTAAATAAATCAGATACTATCAACATCAAAATAGCTTAAAGATTCCGAAAATAAAACAAACAATGTAAAAATCTCAAAAATTATTTGAAAGCCCCATTAAATAAATCGAATACTACAAACCTCAAAATAATTTTAAAGACGCCAGTAACAGACAATATAAAGATAAAAAACTTCCCTTCAAACGGATATTCTTGCCTTAACATTAGTAACTGACAGTATTCCAAAAACAAGAGTTAAATTACAAGCCACAACTTATTTACATGTACGTCTGCAGGCTTTCGTGGTCGTTGTTACTGAAGTTAAAATCTTATGGGTTATTAGGCCGCGTCGTGTTTCTTCTAAAATGTTCGACGTTTAGACCCCTCTGCTCGGATCTTCCTCAGGATCTTTTGGTGCCCACTACTGCTAGAACACTGGGCATTAAAGGTACCGGTGGGTACATCAATCTGGACTATCACCTCCGAAGAACTCGCTGTATGCAGTGTGTGGTTTCCGTGAGCAATAAAAATGGTGGAAATGATGTTTATGTTGATATCTACTCCAATTTTCTGTACGGGTTCCGGAACTCTCGGAACCGAGGAAATGCAAAACTTTTGTTGGTGTCTGTAGACTGCCGGACGTGGTAGCTGTAGCGAAGTCTGTGCACCAACGCTCTATATGTACTTGACAGTTCACGCAGTGCAGTGTTCGTCGAAAGCTGTTGTGGACTCTGTTACTGTAAGATCCCTTTGATATGCCAACAATTCTGCAAGACATCATTTGAGTCCTCGAACCCGGTAAAAGTATTACTACTGTAGCCACAGTAGTGGGTGTTCCCAAAAGTTTCATCTCGCGATTAAAAAAAGGCCACTGAAAACGGAAATATCCAGAACCATTTCACGGCGATTAAATCAGGCTGGTCTTTACGCTTGGAAGCGTTTTAAATACATCCCACGTCAATCACACCAGCGTCGAGAAAGGGTTCGTTGGCGTAGGAGGCATGTAAGCTGGAGACAGCAATAGTGGTCCAGAATGATGTTCTCCAAAGAATGCCATTTCACTGTGGCAAGCGGTTCTGGCAACCAATTCGTGTGGACGGAGGAGGAAACGTTATACAGCACAGGAAATTAATAATCGTCATCGGTATTGGCTAGGCATAAGAATTACGCACAATGACCGAGCACCGATGCATCTCTTTGCGCGAGGTACCGTTACAGCACAGTGGTAATGCAGGGAGATTATTCTGGAGCATTTTCGTCTTTGTAGGGGTGTGGTAGGTCTCGACTTTCTGTTTATGAACGACAATGCCCACCGACACAGGACCGCTGAGGTGTCGGACACAATGGAAGGTTAAGATACTGAACGTGTGGAGTGTCCTGGTTACTCCCCACACCTAAACCTACAGAGCATGCCTGGGAAGCACTTGGCAGATATCTTTCTAAACCGAACCATATAAGAATTGAAAGCCACCTTGATAGAGAAGTGGGACAATACCTCACCCCCCACCCCTCCCCAGGAGGTGCCCCCAGGAGGTGCCCCCAGGAGGTGCCGGAATCAGGAGTCTGCAATACGGGCCAAACACTGGTGATCAGTTTGGCAGCGACTGCTAAATTTTGGGGCGGCGTTTGTACTTTGTATGGCACGTGGCCACATTTGTTTTGTGTCTGTCCACCTGACTGACCAGGTCGGGCTGATGAGCTTCGAATGACCAACCAGTATTGCTTGGATTTTGAGTGGTTTGAGCTTTAACAGCCCGCATCTCGTGGTCGTGCGGTAGCGTTCTCGCCTCCCACGCCCGGGTTCCCGGGTTCGATTCCCGGCGGGGTCAGGGATTTTCTCTGCCTCGTGATGGCTGGGTGTTGTGTGCTGTCCTTAGGTCTAGGGGACTGATGACCATAGATGTTGGGTCCCACAGTGCTCAGAGCCATTTTTTTGAGCTTTAACACTATATTCTGTGCCCACTCTGATAGTGCACACACGCCAGTATTGAGATTTTCGATAGCTTTCTCCAGGTCTATTGATTTTACACTTAGATACAACTACAGGTTTTCAGCGTACGTATGGTATTTGCAGTAGGACAGAACTGATGCATAGCTCACAAGCATTCATAGCCAGTACCAGCCAGTTTGAGATCTGATACGATTACGAAAGTCTTTGAAGAACATGATCACCATAATCAAGTGTAGGAAGTATTAATGAGTCTTCGAGTTCCTTTTTGGGCTCAAAATCAAGTACTTTTTTATTTAGGGTGTGCATACATTCCTGGTATCATTTCAAATATCATAGTTTAGAAACTATTAGGGAATCGTGGCCGGCCGCGGTGGCCGAGCGGTTCTAGGCGTTTCTGTCGGAAATCGCGCGACTGCTACGGTCGCAGGTTCGAATCCTGCCTCGGGCATGGATGTGTGTGATATACTTAGGTTAGTTAGGTTTAAGTAGTTCTAAGTTCTAGAGGACTGATGACCTCAGATGTTAAGTCCCATAGAGCTCAGAGCCATTTGAACCAAGAGAATCGTGGCTTGTTGTAAAATATTTCCCAGCTCTTAGTCGTTTTTGTTTTGTAATTTATTGCAGACTTGCCTTGCAGTGCATCAGATGGGGACAGACGAGGTGCAATGTGTTGTCTGGTGTGCAGCCAGTACGGCAGGATACCTCGAGCAAAAGCAAGCGTTTGAGATGGTTCAAAATCTTTAAAGAGAGAGGTAATGTCTCATCGCATGGCACCCGTGTTCTCCCGGTGTCACGCCATTACGCTTGTTTTGGCGGTTTACGTCGAGGATCTCGTGTACACCGTCAATATCGTTGGTACCGGGTCCAACGAGATACATGGGCACTGCAACGAAATTGTTACGTCGTACTAGTTGGCTTCTACACCATACTTCGCCAACGCACGGCACTGGAAATCATTATTTAATTAAAGGTCTTAATTTTGTCGTGTGGTGTTGGGAACTTGCATACACTTAAACACACATTCAAGAATTGTTAAACTCATCTGAAATAGTTACTCGCTCCCCGGCGGAGAGGGCTGCTGGCGCTCGTACCTGCAATATCAAATACTGTGACGTAGGCGCCATAGCCTGTCTTTCTTGTGAGCCTCGAATGGTATTCTTCATGTACGAATAAATGAAGCAGTAAGAATATCTGATGCTCCAATGCTGACCTGTACATGAGAAGAACTTCAGTATCGCCGTAATGTTATGTGAGCGACGTGTGGGCCATTCCTTGAAATTCTAGCACAACATAAAAAAAACAACTTAGAGCCGCAAAACGTTTTAAAGCAAACCGCGATACTGAATATATACTGTTATATTATATAGACAAGTCGTTGTTTAATGTTGTTACCAAAATCTTGAAAAGTACTTGACCGATTTAATTCAAACTCTTACACGATACTCTAACGAACTTTCGGGCAGGTATAGGATATATATTTTTAAATATATGTAATCTACAGGGTGATTCAAAAACAATACCACAACTTTGGAAATTGTATTTAATCAAAGAAATATGATGGAACCTCGGGTAATTAATCGATGTGAAGAGTACTTAACAACGTTTTCTTTTTTTATTTTTCAGTAGAGGAGGAGGAGGAGGAGATTAGTGTTTAAAGTCCCGTCGACAACGAGGTCATTAGAGACGGAGCGCAAGCTCGGGTGAGGGAAGGATGGGGAAGGAAATCGGCCGTGCCCTTTCAAAGGAACCATCCCGGCATTTGCCTGAAGCGATTTAGGGAAATCACGGCAAACCTAAATCAGGATGGCCGGAGACGGGAGTGAACCGTCGTCCTCCCGAATGCGAGTCCAGTGTGCTAACCACTGCGCCACCTCGCTCGGTTTTTTCAGTAGAAAACAAATTCATAAATGCTCATTATAACCCCCTCGACACGCTCGAGCGACATCAACCCCGATACTCGAAGTCGTTCCACATTCTCTGTAGCATCTCTGGTGGCGTAACAGATATATAGATGCAGTAATTCCTTTTTCTAGTTACTCAGTGATAGCTGGTAAAGGTGATCGATACACCATATCTTTAACATACCCCAACAAAAAAAAAAAAAAATCACTAGGGCTGAGGATCAGAGCTTCTTGAAGATGAGTGATGAAGTGCTCTGTCACGAGCTGCCTGGCGGCCGATCCATTGCTGTGGGTACCTTTCTTTCAAATTGGCACGGAAGGTAAGTGCTAATGGGGTGGTGCCCCATCCTGCTGGAATATAAACTGACGCACTTCTTCTTCGAGTGGAGGCAACAGCCAATTGTGCAACATTTCCAGATAGGTTTGCCAAATTACAGTTGCATCTTCGAATGAAATAGGGCCCGAAACTTTACTGACTGAAATGGCACAGAAAACGATCACCTTGGGTGAATCACGTCCATGGTGAATTGTTTCCCGCAGATTCTCAGTGCCTCATATACGCACATGGTGCCGACTGACTTTCGCTGTTGTGTGAAATGTTGCTTCATCGTTAAACACTAGCTTCGAAATGAATCGGTCACCTGTTTCCATTTGCTCAAGAACAAACTTGCAGAACTCGATTCTTTTCAGCTTATCAGCTTCCGAAACGGCATGAACCAATTGTAGGTGATAAAGTTTCATTAGTAATCTTTTCCGTAGGACTTTCCAAATGGTTGGTTGCGGAATTTACAGCTCTCTGCTAGCTCGGCGGGTCGATTTCCATTGACTACGAGCAAATGCTCCCTGAATGCGACCAACATTTTCTTCACTCGTCCGTCCGTAACTTTTCCCTTTGCCCAAACACACTTTCTTTTTGCATTGTTTTACCAGTGTACGATATACCAACTATCAGGACGTTGAACACCCTATTTGGTTTGAAATGCACTCCGACAACTGCCGTCGATTCACTGCTGCCCTACTCAATAACACAAAAAACTCTTTGTTGAGCAGTTGCCATGTTTGCACCGCCAACAGAAATGACGGTTTCATGCCTAACAGCGCTCCTAGCAATCAAAGGAACAACTGAATGAAACTTCAGACCTTCCTTCAATCGATGACAGAAAAAGTGTAGCTTTCCTTTTCATCTTTGCAGAGTTCTCGATTTTCAAAGTTGTGGTATTCTTTTTGACTCATCCTGTATAAATAAATGTGTAATATGTAAAGGGAAACGTTGTTAGCAAAAACCTCAAAAACTTTTTGACCGATTCACTTCAAATTTTACACCGTATTCTAATTAACGTTCCGATGGAGAAAAGTTATGTATTTTAATATATATACTCTATAATATATATTTATGCTATGATGCAAAGGCACGTTGTTCCTTAATGTTGTTACCGATGTCTGGAAAAGTACATGACTAATTTACTTTAAATTTTTACACGATAATTTAAAGAGCATATATTTTCTTTAGACAACAATGTACAGGTGTTAAGTTAAAACTGACTGCGAGAAAGAAAACATTGTTTTGTAGTCTTCTGTGAAAATGTGCGTTTTTATTTATTTCTTGTAGTCATTTTTAATTATGATAACAGCGGATTTAAATTATTAGACAACGACACTGCCGAATTATATACACCAATGTGGTAGGAGACCACAAGCAAAAATAAGCGTTGAGAGATGATTCATCAACTTTAAAGAGACAGGTGATTATATTCTTTCTGATTACTAGAGACCGCATTATATGCATTTTCATGTTGCATGTGCATTTGGTACTTGGCTCCTTTTCACAGGTTATTGCATATTTTAACTAAAATCTAGTGACGATGCATATTTTTACTCTACGTTTACAATATTTTAAAAATTTAAACGGGCGGTCTGTAGCTGGATCCAGTTTTGATGTCTCACAGATTGACCGCGACCTAGAACTGCGTGCAATCGCTAACCGAAAGGCCATTGCCTAGCTAAATCATTACAGAAGAGGAACAGGAACAAGCAGACAGAGTCAGTACTCCTACGCCAGCGCCCCCCGGTTAATCCCCTCAGCTCTTATAACGTACGCGTCTGCAACAATTAAATTAAACTACGCAAGCTTTTAGTCGCACGTGCATTGTTTCAGTTTAGCTTTCTACTTGTACACAGTTGAACGGCGTGTAGTGTGTAACTTGCGCAACGCCGCCCGAAAAAAAAAAAAAAAAACATCGTTTAGTGCATATCTAACTATCCTAGAACATTTATGTATGACAGAATTGTTTTATATTGTCGAGTTTGTTAGAAGAACGTTACGTGCAAAAAAAGTTTCAAAGAGACCAGCAGGTAAAGACAAGTCTTTATATCGCAGGACTGCAGATGAAAGCACCACGACAACTTCTGACAACAGCAGGTTGCAGTAACAGGGATTTAGGCACAGGTAGTCAAAGAAGTCGGTTTAACATGGATTTATGAGAGGCATTCATTGCAAGCAATATTCCTCTTCACAAACTTACAAACTCTATCCTGCACAAATATTGCTTAAATAAAAATTTACCAGATGAATCAACATAGCATAAAAATTACATATCGAAAATTTACGTAAATGTTCTGGCAATATACGGAATGAACTGAAGGACAGAATTAACTGGATTTCAGACGACCAAACTACAGTCACTTGTGTCCGTAACATTGCAAATTTAATCGTTGGTGCCTTAAAAGAAGAGCCGCCTAATAACTTGTAAAAGTAAATCCTGCTACGATCGCCAGATTTGTGAATGAGGTTATTATAAATATATTTCCAGAATCTTCTGCCGATGAAAGGGTGTTTGTGCTGCCTCCCGTATGATCGAAGGAGGAAGAGCTCTCCGAGTATTTTATCCCAATTTGATTCACGTGACGTGCTTCGTTCATGAAGTACATCGCCTTGTTGAATAAGAACGTTCCACGTTTGTAAATGTAAATAAACTGATTTCATCCACAAAGAAAGTGTTTCTAAAGGCTCCTGCTCGCATTGAGACCTAAAAAGAAAAACTACCTAATTTACGTCCCGAACCAGTGGTAACTCGTTGGAGTAGGTGGGTCGAAGCTTTGCTGTTTTGGTTCAAATGGCTCTGAGCACTATGGGACTTAACATCTGTGGTCATCAGTCCCCTAGAACTTAGAACTACTTAAACCTAACTAACCTAAGGACAACACACACATCCGTGCCCGAGGCAGGATTCGAACCTGCGACCGTAGCGGTCACGCGGTTCCAGACTGAAGCGCTTCGAACCGCACGGCCACACCGGCCGGCCTTTGTTGTTTTACAACGAACATTTAGAGACCATTAGAGTGGCAGTAAACAACTTCGATGGTGCAGAGGTTTTGCCAGTTTGCCAGTGCAAGGAAGCTTTCAATGATTCCGGTATTAAAAAAGACATTGCACATATGGTTAGCACTCATTTTTCCCGTAAACTTGCAAGTATTAAAAAGATTGAAACTGAAGGTTTGGAGTTAAATGAATCTATTCAGTAAACGAATAAAAGTATTCTAGTGAACTCCTCATTGCCAGAGGTATTCCCAAGAAAGCTTAAAGAAAAGTTTGAAAACATTTTAAACAATAACTCAGGCTTTGAACCCTTGTGCCAAATTGGTAGTGTTATTAATGGGACAGGTGAACTTTTACCAGAAACAATAAGTGCCAACATAGCACCCAAATTCAAATACTGCCCAGTTACCTCAGTTGATGTAGAAAGGTCCTTTTGTGCTTATGAAAAAGTTTTGTGTGACCGAAGACACAATCTTACTACCGAAGATTTCGAACAGTACTTGGTCGTTTCAGTTTACAATAATAAAAAAACGGAAAATTAATTGTAAATGATTCTTTTGTCCAACAGTATTGATTAAAACTTAATGCTGCTCAAAAAAATTCATGATTTTATGTTGTTTTTTAAATAGAATATTACAGAGTTTTTGAGCGTGGTCCTCTGTATGCGATATATCTCGAAGTTGGTCCTGTACATATCGATTGTTTCACTGCGACTCACACGCATCGCAACCGTTTGTTACGGACAAAAGGGAATAATTCTTGGAACAATGTAGGCTTCCCCATTTTGCAAATT
This sequence comes from Schistocerca americana, assembly GCF_021461395.2. Classification (NCBI taxonomy): domain Eukaryota; kingdom Metazoa; phylum Arthropoda; class Insecta; order Orthoptera; family Acrididae; genus Schistocerca; species Schistocerca americana. The sequence goes on from NC_060124.1 coordinate 383,811,729, forward strand.
TTTAGAAAATAATAGCAGAAAGGCCGCCTTACTAAACTCGACCAGAAAGTATTCAGAAAATGATATCAGCGTTCTACATGTACCGATTTATAGCGTGGGCGGAGCTCTTCCACGTAATTGATACGTACAGGTTCGTCTTTGAGATGTAATACACACAGAAACTACCACGTTTGTTTATTATTTGGTCTTACATATTTCGACACTTTTCATGCAATTTTTAAACATTTTTCATGCATATTTGCATCCATATTTTAACATTTTTATGATGCATATCATCTGGTCTCTACTGATTAATTAAATTTTTTAAAAGAAAAAAGTAGACGCCACATTTGCTGTTTTGTTTTTTTCCTTGCAGTCGGTTTTCATTGAAAGCAGGGAAGTTGTATTTATGGTTTATTTGCTGATGATTAGAATAGTATGGAATCTGAAGTTGCAATAACAAGAAACAAGGCTCAAGATCCGAGAGAGAGGGGAAGAAGAGACTGAGAGGGGCAGGGGGAAGAAATGGGCATAGAGAGGGGGAGCCAGGAGGCGGACACAGAGAGGGGGAGGAGATGAGCTGAGAGAGTGGTGAGGGGGTGGTGGACATAGACAAAGCGGATGAGGAAATGGACAGAGAAAAGTGAGAGGAGGTGACAGATAAAGAGAGGAAGAGAGGGAGGAGGAGGAGGAGAAGAGGAGAAGGAGATTAGGACGTACAGGTGTCCATAAATTATCTTAACTTCAGACTTTAATAACTTAAAACTATGCTAGATATTAACAAATGGTTTTCAACAACTTATAAACCACAATTGTTTTTTTCCTTCCAGGGGACACAATTTTGAAGCAAAATTGAACAACGTGGATGACACAGGAGAAAGATCAGCCACGATCCCATAACCTCACATCACTAGACTTTTTCCTGTGCGATTTTGTATAGGATATGGTGAACCGCCAGCCGAGGCAGTCGAGCGGTTCTAGGCGCTTCATTCCGATTTTGTATAGGATATGGTGAACCGCCAGCCGAGGCAGTCGAGCGGTTCTAGGCGCTTCATTCCGGAACCGTGTGACTGCTATGGTTGCAGGTTCGAATCCTGCCTCTGGCATGGATGCATGTGATGTCTTTAGGTTAGTTAGGTTTAGGTAGTTCTAAGTTGTAGGGTACTGATGACCTCAGATGTTAAGTCCCATAGTGCTCGGAGCAATTTGAACCATTTTTTATGGTGAACCTACAGGAACTGCAGGCATGCATTCACAATGCATCTGAACATGTGACCGTGTAGATCTTGAATCGTAGATGGAGAGAAATGGAATTCTGATTAGACATGATCCGCGCCAGTAAGGCTACACACATTGATGTCTATCAATGGGGAAATAAAACGTTATGAGTTTGCTTATCTCTTGTTGAAAATAATTTGTTAATTTGTAGTATAGTTTTAAATGTATTTAAGTCTCAAGTTGTGAAGATAATTTATGGACACTTTGTAGGTTTAATTCCCATACAAATTGTTGTGTACATTGTTCCGTATAGTCAGCGTGTACACAACTTTCCCACTAGAGTGCGTCCCGCTAAGCACAACAGCGCAGGGGCAGCGCTCATCCGTCTCCGCACTACGAGATGGCGCTGCTGTAGAGACGGACCAAATTCTGCTTCCGACGATCCGCGGATTAATATGTAACGCAGCCAATGAGATTGCTGCTAACGTAGAACCTTTTCTCCTTGCAGATCACACTCGCACAGTGATACATGAACGCGCGAGATATTATAACGAGTGTACAGACCTCCGATTAGTCAGTCTGCATTTGTCTGCACCAGTCTGTACCAGTCTGCGTTAGTCTGCACCAGTCTGTACGAGTTCTATATTTGTCTGTACCAGTCTACAGTCAAGTTTCAGTCTGCGCCTAATAAGATTACCATATTCCTGTACATAGCCATGAAGATAAATGTATAGACACTTTTGTCAAGTATCAGAGATATATGTGAGAATAAGATTAACGTACCAATACCAAGGGAACTTCAGATTGTCAATTGTAAATAGCACCCAGAACCAAGTTAAGTAATTTTTATGCTTGTTATTATTTTAATAAATGTGTGTGAAAATTAATCAAGTTCTGTTTAAAGTTGGTCACCGTCAATCTGCTACTCTAAGCGTGCAAGTGGCATTTCTATCATCTGACCTAACGGCTGAAGATAAACACGCCACGATAAGACCACGAGTCATATTGCTGACACTCGCCTACTTCGTTAGAGCGACAAGGCAAATAATCTGATGGTGTGTGTACTGGAGGTCTTACAGTGCGCACACCACACAAATATAGCTTGCACAGTATTGTCAGGTTCACTAGTCTCTAAGAATGATAGCTGGAATTTGTGAACACTGTATATGTATTATGTGTGGGTTGTACAGCTTTTTTAGGCATAGTTCTTGTAATTACCGCTTTTATCCTGGAGACCGGGAGACTGTGCCTGCGACGTCTGTTCCCTAAATTAGACGCGCGCGATGCCGGGTAATTTATTCAGGAATGTGATCCGCTTGGCAGAGAGTGTACGAGGTCCCGCACCAGCCCGCTCTCGCCCGCGCTCTGCGACCTATCGATTGCGGACGTCTTCCTCTTGCTGGTGGCCATCTGCTGAGGGGCGGAAAGCCCTCCGCCTCCAGCCGGCCGCTGCGGGGGTATCGCGTGTCGCGCAGCCAATCTCGACTAGCGTTACCCGCAGACGTCGGCGCCGCGCCGACCAGACACTGCTCCCAGGGCGGCAGTCTTTCGTGCAAACCGCAGAGCCTGGCCGCAAACGGTTCTCAGAATAACACGCACATATACACTCTGAGACGCAGTGTAGGAGTAGTCTGTCCGAATAGGGGTAGCTGTTGTACTGAACAGGCAACTCAACTGTGGCCTAGATGAATACTGAAATGGCAGGGACAGGGTTGGGACATGGTTTTAAGCTGAACCCAGCGAAAATTGCAAAAATGTCATAAAATAACATTCATCAACTAGCTGAGTGCGTGGGCTTGTCCAGGTTTGTATTTATTCGTTCCTTTAGCCTATCCCCTCCTTCTCCCTCCTCTCTGTTCATCTCCTTCTCCTGCTTTCTCTAAGACCACCTGTCTTTCTCCTCCAGTCTCTCTCTCTCTCTCTCTCTGTCCATCTGCCATTCCGCCTCTCTCTGTCCATCTGCTCCTACACCCTACATCTACATCTACATACATACTCCGCAATCCACCATACGGTGCGTGGCGGTGGGTATCTCGTACCACAACTAGCATCTTCTCTCCCTATTCCACTCCCAAACAGAACACGGGAAAAATGACTGCCTATATGCCTCTGTACGAGCCCTAATCTCTCTTATCTTATCTTTGTGGTCTTTCCGCGAAATATAAGTTGGCGGCAGTAAAATTGTACTGCAGTCAGCCTCAAATACTGGTTCTCTAAATTTCCTCAGTAGCGATTCACGAAAAGAACGCCTCCTTTCTCCAGAGACTCCCACCCGAGTTCCTCAAGCATTTCCGTAACACTCGCGTGATGATCAAACCTACCAGTAACAAATCTAGCAGCCCGCCTCTGAATTGCTTCTATGTCCTCCCTCAATCCGACCTGATAGGGATCCCAAACGCTCGAGCAGTACTCAAGAATAGGTCGTATTAGTGTTTTATAAGCGGTCTTCTTTACAGATGAACCACATCTTCCCAAAATTCTACCAATGAACCGAAGACGACTATCCGCCTTCCCCACAACTGCCATTACATGCTTGTCCCACTTCATATCGCTCTGCAATTCTACACTCAAATATTTAATCGACGTGACTGTGTCAAGCGCTACACTACTAATGGAATATTCAAGTATTACGGGATTCTTTTTCCTTTTCATCTACATTAATTTACATTTATCTATATTTAGAGTTAGCTGCCATTCTTTACACCAATCACAAATCCTGTCCAAGTCATCTTGTAACCCCCTACAGTCACTCAACGACGACACCTTCCCGTACACCACAGCATCATCAGCTAACAACCGCACATTGCCATCCACCCTATCCAAAAGATCATTTATTTAGATAGAAAACAACAGCGGACCCACCACACTTCCCTGGGGCACTCCAGATGATACCGTCATCTCCGATGAACACTCACCATCAGGACAACGTACTGGGTTCTATTACTTAAGAAGTCTTCGAGCCACTACATACTTGGGAACCAATCCCATATGCTCGTACCCTAGTTAGGAGTCTGCAGTGGGGCACAGAGTCAAACGCCTTCCGGAAGTCAAGGAATATGCCATCCGTCTGATACCCTTCATCCATGGTTCGCAAGATATCATATGCAAAAAGGGAGAGTTTCGTTTCGCAGGAGCGATGCTTTCTAAAGCCGTGCTGATGCATAGACAGCAACTTCTCTGTCTCAAGCAAATTCATTATATTCGAACTGTGAATATGTTCGAGAATCCTGCAACAAACCGATGTTAAGGATATTGGTTTGTAATTTTGAGGATCCGTCCTTCTACCCTTCTTATATCAGGAGTTACCTGCGCTTTTTTCCAGTCGCTCGGGATTTTACGTTGGGAAAGAGATTCGCGATAAATGCAAGCTAAGTAAGGAGCCAGTGCAGTAGAGTACTCTTTGTAAAACCGAATTGGAATCCCATCAGGACCTGGCGATTTATTTATTTTCAATCCATTCAGCTGCTTCACAACCCCAGGGATGTCTATCACTATGTCCTCCATACGGGACTCAAACGGCGGTATGTTTGTACGATCCTCCTGCGTGAAAGATTTCTCAAATGCTAAATTTAAAATTTCAGCCTTCGTTTTGCTGTCATCCGCTGCCAGGCCAGACTAATCAGTGAGTGACTGGATGGAAGCCTTCGACCCGCTTAGCGATTTTACGTAAGACCAGAATTTCCTTGGGTTTTCAGCAAGATCTTTTGCTAAGGCATAACGGTGGTAGTGGTTGAATGCTTCGCGCATCGCGCTTTTTACAGCAGCACGAATCTCTACTAACTTTTGCCTGTACTCATTCTCCCGATCTTTCTTGTACCGCGCATGCAACTGCCTTTGCTTCCTGAGCATTCTCCGGATTGCGCTGTTAAACCACGGTGGGTCTTTTCCGTCCGTAACCCACTTTTTCGGTGCATACTTGTCCAATGCGTGATTTGCAATGTGTTTAAAATTTGCCCATAATTCTTCCACGTCCATCGTACCGGAAGTAAATGAAGTCGATTCATTTACTAAGTGGGATGCTAACAAATGCTTATCTGCTCTTTCTATTAAGAATACTGTCCTAGACTTCTTGACCGACTTTTTAACTTTCGTAACCATAGTCGTAATGGCAACATCATGATCACTAATCCCTGTCTCAACACTGACATCGTTGATGAGGTCTGGTCTGTTCGTGGCTACCAGATCTAAAATATTTCCATTACGCGTTGGCTGTCGATTTAGCTGCTCAAGACAGTTTTCGGATAATGTGTTCAAAAGTAATTCACACGACGGCTTGTCTGTACCACCTGTGTTGAATCCATAGACATGTCTTAGTCCACCTCGTCCTCTGCGCCCTCTCCGTCGATTTCCTTCTCTTTCCTTCCTCTGTGCATCTGCCCCTTCCCCTCCTACTGTCCTGTCCATCTCCTGATCTTTCCTTTCTCTGACCGTTTCCCTCTCCCCACACTGTGTCCATTTCCTTCTCCCTCAGATCTGTGTCCATGTATCCTTCCTTCTCTATGTCTGTATTTTCCTCCCCAACATTCCCCAATACATTAACCCCCACCTCTGTAGAAGTCTGCTGATTCTTGTCACCACAATATACCTTTCCAGATAGCAAAATGTGTACCACGTTTGGCAGAAATCAATTCCGGGGTTTCTACGGTCGCAGGTTCAAATCCTTCCTCGGGCATGGATGTGTGTGATGTCCTTACGTTAGTTATGTTTAAGTTGTTCTAAGTTTAGTGGACTGATAACCTCAGCTGTTAAGTCCCATAGTGCTTAGAGCCATTTTGATTCCGGGGTTTAGGAGGAGCTTTCTAGCTACGGCTTTTCCAGAACACGCACGTGTCACATATATTTAACATGTTCACACATATTTGCATGCTTATTTCTCCTGTATCTGTAGCGAATATCGTAATGCAATATCGATGTCACGCACCTCAATCTCTAAGACGTCGTATCTCCCGAACAATGTATTATACAATGATACCAAATTGCAGCTACATTCAACGTTATATGTGAATATTATCTGGAGAATGCGTCGTGAATACACTGTGATAACGAATTAATAAATTAAAACGTCATACCTAATGCGGCTACTTCACTGCATCAGCAGCGAAAATGTAGAAAGCGATAATTTTTCCTTTCATCAGTTTGTGGGAGTTGACAAGAAGAAAAAGTTTAGAAATGATGCGTAAATTTTGTTGCAAGTCACTAAGTGCTCTCTTTCTCAAATTTTGTCCGAATTCGCGCGACGTGTGCTACACTCCTTTTTCACCCTGCCTCCCGCCCCCCCCCCCCCCCAATCCCACTCCCTTTCTTTTCACAGGAACGTGATTGTAACTGGAACAGGAAAGGGAGGTAATGACAGTGGCACGTAAAGTGCCCTCCGCCACACACCGTTGGGTGGCTTGCGGAGTATAAATGTAGATGTAGATTGTTACTCCCACAATTATTCTCTCCAGGCAGTAGGTAGTATCCGTACCAACTTTGGTTCAAATCGGTCAAGTGGTCAAGGAGCAGACGTTGAACATACATACATTCCTACATCTGTACATACGTACCTACATATGAGCGTGCATAGACAAGTACACGCATTTTTATAATATGGAGAGATTTTTCAGATCCACTGTGCAACACTGGTACAATCAGAAAAATGCAGTCAAAAAATGAATAAAAACCACACAACCTTTGCTAAAATAACGTTAGATCACTACATCTGAAATAAACTCTATTAAGAAATATTCACAATTAAATAAATTGTTTTAAGGTAACAGTGAATGACAGTAATACCTTTATGCATGACGTTGTTGCCAGAACAGCTTTAAAATTTGTGACTTGTATTCTTCAAAGTGTGTTTGGTCGATGTTCTAAAAATGATAACTGAGGGAGACAACCCCGAAAATTTCTTAGTACGTAAGACCCTTTTCGTTTTGGATGAAGTCCGTTTACAAATACCAAATAAACGGTACTGAAGACTTTCACCAAGACAATACACATAGAAACAAAACCTGCCAGCATAATGTTAAGACTAGAAAAGAGGTAATAAAAATAAAACAAATCTTAAAACATTATTCTTGTAATTGAAAATTTTTATTTATTTATTTATTATTTAGCCTCACCAGACTAAGGCCTTGTGTCCCTCTCTTACATCTGATCAGAAACAGTACATATAGTACATCTACATCTACATCTACATTGATACTCCGCAAGCCACCCAACGGTGTGTGGCGGAGGGCACTTTACGTGCCACTGTCATTACCTCCCTTTCCTGTTCCAGTCGCGTATGGTTCGCGGGAAGAACGACTGTCTGAAAGCCTCCGTGCGCGCTCTAATCTCTCTAATTTTACATTCGTGATCTCCTCGGGAGGTATAAGTAGGGGGAAGCAATATATTCGATACCTCATCCAGAAACGCACCCTCTCGAAACCTGGCGAGCAAGTTACACCGCGATGCAGAGCGCCTCTCTTGCAGAGTCTGCCACTTGAGTTTATTAAGCATCTCCGTAACGCTATCACGGTTACCAAATAACCCGGTAACGAAACGCGCCGCTCTTCTTTGGATCTTCTCAATCTCTTCCGTCAACCCGACCTGGTACGGATCCCACACTGATGAGCAATACTCAAGTATAGGTCGAACGAGTGTTTTGTAAGCCACCTCCTTTGTTGATGGACTACATTTTCTAAGCACTCTCCCAATGAATCTCAACCTGGTACCCGCCTTACCAACAATTAATTTTATATGATCATTCCACTTCAAATCGTTCCGCACGCATACTCCCAGATATTTTACAGAAGTAACTGCTACCAGTGTTTGTTCCGCTATCATATAATCATACAATAAAGGATCCTTCTTTCTATGTATTCGCAATACATTACATTTGTCTATGTTAAGGGTCAGTTGCCACTCCCTGCACCAAGTGCCTATCCGCTGCAGATCTTCCTGCATTTCGCTACAATTTTCTAATGCTGCAACTTCTCTGTATACTACAGCATCATCCGCGAAAATCCGCATGGAACTTCCGACACTATCTAATAAGTCATTTATATATATTGTGAAAAGCAATGGTCCCATAACACTCCCCTGTGGCACGCCAGAGGTTACTTTAACGTCTGTAGACGTCTCTCCATTGATAACAACATGCTGTGTTCTGTTTGCTAAAAACTCTTCAATCCAGCCACACAGCTGGTCTGATATTCCGTAGGCTCTTACTTTGTTTATCAGGCGACAGTGCGGAACTGTATCGAACGCCTTCCGGAAGTCAAGAAAAATAGCATCTACCTGGGAGCCTGTATCTAATATTTTCTGGGTCTCATGAACAAATAAGGCGAGTTGGGTCTCACACGATCGCTGTTTCCGGAATCCATGTTGATTCCTACATAGTAGATTCTGGGTTTCCAGAAATGACATGATACGCGAGCAAAAAACATGTTCTAAAATTCTACAAGAGATCGACGTAAGAGATATAGGTCTATAGTTTTGCGCATCTGCTCGACGACCCTTCTTGAAGACTGGGACTATCTGTGCTCTTTTCCAATCATTTGGAACCCTCCGTTCCTCTAGAGACTTGCGGTACACGGCTGTTAGAAGGGGGGCAAGTTCTTTCGCGTGCTCTGTGTAGAATCGAATTGGTATCCCGTCAGGTCCAGTGGACTTTCCTCTATTGAGTGATTCCAGTTGCTTTTCTATTCCTTGGACACTTATTTCGCCCGCATCTCGTGGTCGTGAGGTAGCGTTCTCGCTTCCCACGCCCGGGTTCCCGGGTTCGATTCCCGGCGGGGTCAGGGATTTTCTCTGCCTCGTGATGGCTGGGTGTTGTGTGCTGTCCTTAGGTTAGTTAGGTTTAAGTAGTTCTAAGTTCTAGGGGACTGATGACCATAGATGTTAAGTCCCATAGTGCTCAGAGCCATTTGAACCACTTATTTCGATGTCAGCCATTTTTTCGTTTGTGCGAGGATTTAGAGAAGGAACTGCAGTGCGGTCTTCCTCTGTGAAACAGCTTTGGAAAAAGATATTACAAAAACGATCACAGGTATAATAATAATAATAATAACAGCCGCGCGGAGTGGCGCCATGTCACGGAATGCGCGGCCCTCACGCTGGAGGTTCGAGTCCCTCCCTCGGGCATAGGTGTGTGTGTTGCTCTTAGCATAAGTTAGTTTAAGTAGTGTGTAAGTCTAGGGATCGATGACCTCAGCAGTTTGGTCCCTTAGGGATTCACACACATTTGAACATTTGAATGATAATACACTACTGGCCATTTAAATTGCTATACCACGAAAATGACGTGCTACAGACGCGAAATTTAACCGACAGGAAGACGATGTTGTGATATGCAAATGATTAGCTTTTCAGAGCATTCACACAAGGTTGGCGCCGTTGGCGACTCATACAACTGATTTATCATACACAAACAGCAGTTGACCGGCGTTGACTGGCGAAACGTTGTTGTGATGCCTCGTGTAAGAATGAGGAATGCGTACCATCACGTTTCCGACTTTGATAAAGGTCGGATTGTAGCCTATCGTGATTGCCGTTTATCGTACCGCGACATTGCTGCTCGCGTTGGTCGAGATCCAGTGACTGTTAGCAGAATATGGAATCAGTGGGTTCAGGAGGGTAATACGGAACGCCGTGCTGGATCCCAACGTTCTCGTATCACTATCAGTCGAGATGACAGGCATCTTATCCGCATGGCTGTAACGGATCGTGCAGCCAATTCTCGATCCCTGAGTCAACAGATGGGGACGTTTTGCAAGACAACAACCATCTGCACGAACAGTTCGTCGACGTTTGCAGCAGCATGGACTATCAGCTCGGAGACCATGGCTGCGGTTACCCTTGACGCTGCATCACAGACAGGAGTGCTTGCGATGGTGTACTCAACGACGAACCTGGCTGCACGAATGGTAAAACGTCCTTTTTTCGGATGAATCCAGGTTCTGTTTACAGCATCATGATGGTCGCATCCGTGTTTGGCGACATCGCGATGAATGCACAATGGGAGCGTGTATTCGTCATCGCCATAGTGGCGTATAACCTGGCGTGATGGTATGGGGTGCCATGGTTACACGTCTAGGTCACCTCTTGTTCACAGTGACGGCACTTGCAACAGCGGACGTTACATTTCAGATGTGTTACGACCCGTGGCTCTACCCTTCATTCGATCCCTGCGAAACCCTACATTTCAGCAGGATATTGCACGACCGCATGTTGCGGTCCTGTATGGGCCTTTCTGGATACAGAGAATGTTCGACTGCTGCCCTGGCCAGCACATTCTCCAGATCTCTCACCAATTGAAAGCGTCTTGTCAATGGTGGCCGAGCAACTGGCTCGTCACAATTCGCCAGTCACTACTCTTGATGAAGTGTGGTATCGTATTGAAGCTCTGTTTGAATCAATGCCCAGGCGTATCAAGGCTGTTATCATGGCCAGAGGTGGTTGTCCTGCGAACTGATTTCTCAGAATCTACGCACCCAAATTGCGTGAAAATGTAATCACATGTCAGTTCTAGTATAATATATTTGTCCAATTTCTTCTTGGTGTAGCAATTTTAATGGCCAGTAGTGTAATAATAGTAATACACATTAAAATAGTAATAATGAAAATAATAGTTGACTAATAATGACAGTGACAATAACAGTAAAGGGCGTTAAGAGTGATATACACTCCTGGAAATTGAAATAAGAACACCGTGAATTCATTGTCCCAGGAAGGGGAAACTTTATTGACACATTCCTGGGGTCAGGTACATCACATGATCACACTGACAGAACCACAGGCACATAGACACAGGCGACAGAGCATGCACAATGTCGGCACTAGTACAGTGTATATCCACCTTTCGCAGCAATGCGGGCTGCTATTCTCCCATGGAGACGATCGTAGAGATGCTGGATGTAGTCCTGTGGAACGGCTTGCCATGCCATTTCCATCTGGCGCCTCAGTTGGACCAGCGTTCGTGCTGGACGTGCAGACCGCGTGAGACGACGCTTCATCCAGTCCCATACATGCTCAATGGGGGACAGATCCGGAGATCTTGCTGGCCAGGGTAGTTGACTTACACCTTCTAGAGCACGTTGGGTGGCACGGGATACATGCGGACGTGCATTGTCCTGTTGGAACAGCAAGTTCCCTTGCCGGTCGAGGAATGGTAGAACGATGGGTTCGATGACGGTTTGGATGTACTGTGCACTATTCAGTGTCCCCTCGACGATCACCGGTGGTGTACGACCAGTGTAGGAGATCGCTCCCCACACCATGATGCCGGGTGTTGGCCCTGTGTGCCTCGGTCGTATGCAGTCCTGATTGTGGCGCTCACCTGCACGGCGCCAAACACGCATACGACCATCTTTGGCACCAAGGCAAAAGCGACTCTCATCGCTGAAGACGACACGTCTCCATTCGTCCCTCCATTCACGCCTGTCGCGACACCACTGGAGTCGGGCTGCACGATGTTGGGGCGTGAGCGGAAGACGGCCTAACGGTGTGCGGGACCGTAGCCCAGCTTCATGGAGACGGTTGCGAATGGTCCTCGCCGATACCCCAGGAGCAACAGTGTCCCTAATTTGCTGGGAAGTGACGGTGCGGTCCCCTACGGCACTGCGTAGGATCCTACGGTCTTGGCGTGCATCCGTGCGTCGCTGCGGTCCGGTCCCAGGTCGACGGGCACGTGCACCTTCCGCCGACCACTGGCGACAACATCGATGTACTGTGGAGACCTCACGCCCCACGTGTTGAGCAATTCGGCGGTACGTCCACCCGGCCTCCCGCATGCCCACTATACGCCCTCGCTCAAAGTCCGTCAACTGCACATACGGTTCACGTTCACGCTGTCGCGGCGTGCTGCCAGTGTTAAAGACTGCGATGGAGCTCCGTATGCCACGGCAAACTGGCTGACACTGACGGCGGCGGTGCACAAATGCTGCGCAGCTAGCTCCATTCGACGGCCAACACCGCGGTTCCTGGTGTGTCCGCTGTGCCGTGCGTGTGATCATTGCTTGTACAGCCCTCTCGCAGTGTCCGGAGCAAGTATGGTGGGTCTGACCCACCGGTGTCAATGTGTTCTTTTTTCCATTTCCAGGAGTGTAGATTAGAACAGCACATGTGAATACATGTTCAGTATTATAGACGCGGAAACGATAAAAAAAGAGGAGAAGATTGAAACGATAGTGACACTGTCTGTTAGGAAAGAACAGAATTTAAATGAAGAACCCTGTCAACATGGGGGATAAAAAAGTTACACAAGAAGGGGATTGACGAGAGTGAGCTGCAGAATAGTATACGGGAAGGATGGGATTGACGAGAGTGAGCTGCAGAATAGTATACGGGAAGGATGGCAATTGTGATTGAAGGTGGGCCATTAACTGTCATTTGAAATTTGGAAAATATTTAATTTCTTTGATTTGTTGGGGAAGATTGCTCCAAAGTTGGGTTTCATGAGGCGGAAAATGAAACAGAGAACACTGCGGGCTTATGCGATGGTACAGAGAGGGTTTATCTCTTGAGAACTAATATTTCTGCTGCTCTGTTCAGATAGTAGTGTAGACGTTGAAATAAAATTAAAGGGAGTGCATTGATTCAGATGACTATAGAGAAGACAGACAGGCCGGCCGGAGTGGCCGAGCGGTTAAAGGCGCTACAGTCTGGAACCGCACGACCGCTACGGTCGCAGGTTCGAATCCTGCCTCGGGCATGGATGTGTGTGATGTCCTTAGGTTAGTTAGGTTTAAGTAGTTCTAAGTTCTAGGGGACTTATGACCACAGCAGTTGAGTCCCATAGTGCTCAGAGCCATTTGAACCATTTGAAGACAGACAGTATAATAGTCGTAACGCTTATCCACATGCAGCGATGATAATTGTTCGTAGGCAGCAGTGATATACGAGAAACAGCGTACGTTACAAATGTACCACACACAAACATTCATCGCGAAGAGCTTTCGTACGAAAGTCGTTGGGAATAGCACCACCATAATCAAGTATGAGGAATTTTAGTGAGTCTACGGGTTACCTTTTAAGCTCGAAAGGAAGTACTTTATATTTCTGTAATGAATGAAGTGATGCAGACGGCTTATTACAGATGTGATGGCCCAGAATTAACCCAAAGTTCTTTGCAGAAGAGTAAGAGATTATTTCTGTGACTTTAGGATCAGGGGTGGGATATATTTTCGGAACAGCATAAAAATAAGTTCTTTAGCTGCATCAAACCAGTCTCAGGACTGAAGACCACAACAACAACAACAACAATGAACCACTAAGATTGCTTGCGTTTTAGAGGGGTTAGTTTCAATGCTGCAAATCAGCTTCAAATCACGTAAATCAGCATTTGCGTACTGGCTGGGTGTGCACAAATTTGTTGGGCATTCACTTAGATATGACTGAAGGTCGTCAGCGTATAGATGGTATTTGCAGTTGGAGAGTGATTGACACATCATTAATCTATAATGAGAAAGGTAATGGGCCCAATACTGATTCTTGTGGGTCTCCTGATTCGACATCTCTCTATTGTGACCTTTTACTTCCAATCCTTACACACTGTTTCCGGGGTATAAAGTTAGAGTGGAACCATTGTACGGCACTTGAATAAAATTTTGACTTGCGAGTTTAGCAACTAGAATGAGAAAGTCAGCAGCGTCTAAAGCTTTGATGAAATCCAAAAGCGACCCCCTATTGTACTGTCTATGCTATTCCTTAAATACCAATTCCTCAGCGGGCACCACCGCCTAGAAACCTGTAGATCGTTCCGACAGAAGAAGCCAAACAGCACAAACTAAGAATGATCGATACTACAGAACAAATCGCAAGAATTTCTGATGCACGGCGTGGACAAATACGTTTGACGGACTATTCTCAAGGCATAATAGTGCACCAGAGAACAAACACGAACAAAATTAGAACTAGTATTACTAGTGGATGCCCACGTGGCTCATCGTGCGTTCCAATTTTTTGGACTATCACGGTCTAACTGGAATTCACCATCATGTGATACAGTGGTTAATGGCGTGGAAACTATAGTATTAGTCACGGCAGGAGCAGAGGCCCTGATGCTCGAAGAACGACGTATTGCAAACATCGAAATACTGGAAATCGCGACATTTTGAACATGAGAAAGGTAGTCGCCCACTGGGTCCCACGGCTGCTCTCATCCATTCGAAAACCGAAGGAAGATTGGGGTTTAAGGTCCCGCCAATATCGAGGTCATTGAGGATGATCACCAAACTGAAGCCGCAATAGACTGATTACTTCTTGTGGAATGAAAACCGCAAACAGCTGTACTTAAGGTCGTTTATTTGGAACCACAACCGGTTTCGTAGCTTAAAGTCACATCTTCAGATGGAGTGCCACAGCTGTACATTTGTTAAAGAACATTTCGAAATTTTCCACTTCGGCTGTTTTTCACAAGTATTTACGGTTGCATGATTGGCCAGATCGACACCTACACGTACTGCGCTCGAAAATACCTTGTAAGGCCCAAAATGGCCAATCGTGCAAGATGTAATAAATTGAATACTTGCGAAACATAGACGAGGCAGAAAAATGTCTTTTGACATCTTCAGGTGGGTATCTGAATAAAAAAGGGGAATTTCTTTTAAAATAACTACATGTCTCCCCAATCCACAATAAGTAATAAGAGATAAATACATAAAAATGAGACCCATATTTGGTGATGGATAGAAGCTCCAAACCTCACTGTCCAAAAAATACTAATACGGCAAGTGAGGGTACTGTCAAATTTAAAATAGGCTGAATGGTGCCACAACATCCTCCGAATATTGTGCCGGTATCGTTAGACGTTAAAAATATGTACACCAACATTACACTAGATCAGGTTATTGATATAATTGCCTATGATCTAAGAATCCTAAGTGACCCACCATAGGAAAAGACGAACAATGTCCTCACATTGCTTGAGACGGTACTTACAAGGGAACCTCCCCATCGCACCCCCCTCAGATTTAGTTATAAGTTGGCACAGTCGATAGGCCTTGAAAAACTGAACATAGATCAATCGAGAAAACAGGAAGAAGTTGTGTGGAACTATGAAAAAAATAAGCAAAATATACAAACTGAGTAGTCCATGCGGAAGATAGGCAACATCAAGGATAATGTGAGCTCAGGAGCGCTGTGGTCCCGTGGTAGCGTGAGCAGCTGCGGAGCGAGGGGTCCTTGGTTCAAGTCTTCCCTCGAGTGAGAAGTTTACTTTTCTTATTTTCACAAAGTTATGATCTGTCGAGGGTTCGTTCATTGACGTCTCTGTTCACTGTCATAAGTTTAGTGTCTGTGTTTTGCGACCGCACTTAAAACCGTGCGATTAGTAGATGAAATGACGTGCCTCTCCAATGGGAACCTAAAGCATTTGATCGCAAGGTCATGTATCAACCGATTCCTCCACAGGAAACCACGTATGATGTATTCAATACGATACTGGTGACGGCATGTGCGTCACATGACAGGAATATATTGTCGACCCACGTAACGTGTGCACTTGGCGAATGGTTAAAAAGATTCTTCTACCTTACCCGATTTAGGTTTTCTTGTGGATGTGATAATCACTCCCAAAAAGTGATGAAAACATAAAAGTTTGTGACATAAACTGCAAAAAATGAATGCAACAGTTTCACAGTCGCACAGTTTTCCCTGTGCTCTGTCAAAACACGTTTTTAACGTTTTCAAATTTTTCCGTGTGTAGACCGTCAAATCCTGCATATGTCGAAGCAAATCTGGACATATCCTGGAATTTTGGAGAGCGAAGTTGATTACGTGTGAGTGCCTGAACTTTGATAATTGTCTGAAAATAAAAAATTAAACTTTTCACTCGAGGGAAAACTTGAACCAAGGACTTCTCGTTCCGCAGCAGCTCACGCTAACCACGGGACCACGCCGTTCCTGAGCTCACCCTCTCCTTCATGTTGCTTATTTTTCACATGGACTACACAGTTTGTGTATTTTACTTATTTTTTTCATAGTTCCACACAACGTCTTCATGTTTTCTCGATTGATCTGTGATCAGTTTCTCAAGGCCTATCCACTGTGCCAACTTATAACTAAATCTGAGGGGAGTGCGATGGGGAGGTTCCCCTCTTAGGTACAATTACTTAAAGTTTGATGATGATAAATATCTTCAAAAACAGGGTTGGGGTTGGGTTGTTTGGGCGACCAATGTTGATGAGAAAGTATTTTTAAAAGTGGTCCAGAAAACACATGCTCACCAAATGTAAAGGTATTTACAAAAAGAAACGATTTGTTGTTTGAACTAAAAATACACATGATTTTATAACCATGTAACAAAAATGTTCACATTGCAGAATTAAAATAAACGAAAACCCACCGATGATGGCACAGTGGTGCCGAAACATATTTGGGTACTGAGAAAAAAGGTGTTTTGCATAAGTGGCGGACCTCAAATCCAAAAAATTTTAACTGCAAATACGGCCAATACAAGGAGCTGCAAATCAAAAAGATGGACATATCTGTTGTGTTAATTAAACTTATGGGAAACGCTACACACTTACGCGCCAACCTATTACGTTCGGTCTGATTATGTTAAAGGTGTCACCTCGAATTTCGGGGCATGCTGATCGCATCATGCGGCCTATTTGCAATTTGACACTTGGCATACTGATTTTACTTGGACAGTGAATATTTGATGTTCTACCCATCTCCACATCTTGGTCTCATATGGAGTAATTTATGTGAGTATTTATTTGTTACTAATGTTGTTTGAGACTGGTGGCAGGAGGTTAGTGTAGAAAATTAGTGTTTAACGTCCCATCGACAACCGTATCATTAAGGACAGCAGAAGCTCGGATTAAGGAAGGATGGGGAAGGAAATCGGCCGTGCCATTCCAAATGAGACATCCCAGCACTTGTCTGAAGCGATATGGGAAAATCACGTGGAACCTAAATCAAGATGGCCGGACGCGGGTTTGAACTGTCGTCTTGCCAAATGCGAGTCCATTGTGCTAATCACTGAGTTACCTCGCTCGGTTGAGACTGTGGTACAGCTCGCGTGGGATACGGTGGCCGATAAGCAGTGACCAATTTTCGTCCAAAGCACTGGGCAATTTCATTAGTTTGTTCGGAGGGGTGGCCGACAATGTTTTCCGCCTTTCGACCGGTCAGCGATGTCAGAATCTAGGCGCACGCCCCGCAATCTTTTTCAAACCCGTACAGAAACGATTTTTTAAGGAAATTTCATTTTTGCTTTGCTTATAGATTTATATGTGAGGTTCATGATGAGATGATCATTTCATTAATGGTCATATTATGATTTTTTACTTTGAAGTGAGACGCTGTGCGACATTCGGAAAAGAGTACAACGAAAAACAGAGGTCGCTTTGATTTTGTGTTTGGTGCATGTTACATAATATGTTGTTTCATATGGAATTGTAGCTAACGTACTGTATTCTTCTTTAGACTTGGGTAGTGGAATCTATCTGTCACCAGTCTCGAGAAAATGGATCTGTTGTAGCACACTCATTTGCGATCGCGAAATATTCACAACGTTCCTCTTATTTCATAACTGGTTTCAGGTATCGAAACGAGATTTTGGCAAGTGGCAGCACGCAAAGAGGAGAGTATATTACCATATCGTTATTATGTAAAACTTCATTATCTACCGTGTTATTCCAATCACTGCAAACTTTTTCGGTGAAAGAATGTAATTTTTAAGGACATCGATAGCTGGTGAAAGAAGATATCCTATGGGTTTTGAAACAACATAATTGAAGACATTACAGGTGTTTGTGTACCAAGGACGTGATTTTTAATAAGCTACTGACCTTACTTTTCCTCAGTTCCTCACTTAATAAACCGCTATTTCAGAATTCTCTTGCAACTGTGTCTGCACAACATGTTACTGATGTGAGCCTGCATGAGCTCCATTGTATATTGGCGAAAGAAGAAAATTTTAACATGGCAAACAGAGAAATGTGTAGGTTTGACTCGAAATTCGCCACTCATGATGCTTCTCTGAGAGTTAAAAGTGGTTAACAAGTGACGCGGAAATAAATTTCTCCATTTTCGGCGGAATTATTTTGAGATAATAATGAAAGCAGAGGTGAATGGTTACAATGCAACTGTGAGGGTGGAAGGGCCTCGATTAATTCTTACAAAAAACATGAACGTAGACTTCTGTTTAGAATGGCACTTCCCCTTCAGCGCTCGGCATTTCCCCTACAACACCTGCCCATAACCCCCACCACTACCACTCTCCCCACGTGTGCCCTGTCGTCTGCGCCTCTACTGACCAGGGCATTTTGCACGGACTAAATATGCAGTTTTTGTTACTATATATTATACTTTTTTCAAATACTCATCCAAATATTTGGCTTTAAGCTACAAAACCGGTTGTGGTTCCAACCGCTCTTTATGGCATTCATTCCACTAGATAGACAGCGTGTCCCACTCGAAAGAGACGCAACAAACAGACATTTGCTTAAATTATACTTAAAGGCTTTGCATAAAAATCAAGAAGTGAACTGAGCATGTTATACATTGTTAATGGGGAAGAATCACAAAAGGTGCTGGAAATGACTACCTTCGACTTGTAAACACAGTTGAAAATGATGTTGCTGATTCTCGAATGTTGCTGCCAGAACCTCTGGTGTCACTGGCCCGATTTCGCGGATGATGTTCTCTCCCAAAACTTCCAAGTTGCATGTTTTGTTAGTGTAGACATTGCCTTTTAGGCCATCCCATTACACCACAAACGTGTATTCTGAAAGTTTACGTAGCCAGAGAGGTGGAACCATGCCTAATTACTGAAACATGTGTACTGCAGTATTCCTGGCCTCTGAGCAATAAATTGCTGAAACCAAAGGCAGAATATAATGTGTTTGTCTTTGTTATTGACATTCAGTTCCTAAGGAACTATAAACCTGTATGGGTACATGCCGGCTTTCTTCACAGCTCTGTGACTCATTTCCCTAATCTGAACCCCTCAGAATAGTCTGATTTAATTGGACTAAATTCCATTTTCCTTGCTTCGCTTTCATTAAAGTTCATCTTACATCCTTCTTCGAAGATACTCCCCATGCCACTCAACTGCTCTTTCAAGTCTTTTGCTGCCTCTGATAGATTTATAGTGCCAGAACTCCTTGATTTCCTTTACTGCTTGCTCAAGGTACAGTTTGAATAACGTTGGGGATAGGCTACAACTCTGTCTCACTCCCTTCTCAACCATTGCTTTCCTTTCATGGCGTTCGATTCTTCCAAATGCCGTCTGGCTTCTGTATAGGTTGTACATAACCGTTCGCTCGCTGCATTTGACCTATATTACCTTCAGAATTTAAAATACGTTTTATATAAGCAGCACATACTTCTTAGCAGGGAAAAGAAGGGAACATGATGAATATGCTCCAGTCGTAGTACAATATTGGCAAATATTTTCCTCTTTAAATAATCTGAGGGAAAAGTGGGGAATCAACTGCTTCAATCCTAATTCTGTCTTCCTGAACAATATTTTTCGCATGCGAAAATATTTGCTCGCTTTTCTGCTGCGAGAGTGCAGCAGACAGACAGTGACGGTGGAAGAGAGAAAGGATACAGTGCCACTTGGAGGGAAAGGGAGGTGACAGTGATGATGGAAGAGAGAGTAGCAGTGAAAGAGAAGAGAAATGCCGGAAGACAATAGCGGTGGGAGCTAAAGAGAGAGGAGAAGCTGATAGACTGTGAGAGATAGTGGCAGTAAAAGAGAGAGAGAGAGAGAGAGAGAGAGAGAGAGAGAGAGAGAGAGAGGGAGAGAGATGATAGAAGCTGTGGGAGTAAAAGAGAGATGAGATAGTAGAAATAAAAGATACAGATGGGTGCAGGGAAGGGCGCATATCGCACCGAAGTAGTAAGCACGTGGTATAACGAGAAAAAAAGTTGGATCCCCCCCCCCCCCCCCGCCCCCTCAAATTTTTGAGCTGCCGAGGTATGGTGGCAGTGGGTAAGAAAGACAAAAGGAGCCAGTGTGAGAGAGATGATAGTGGCTGCAAGACACGCTGTAAATCAATGGAAGAGAGACATATAATGCTGACAAAAAAGAAAAAAAAATGGTACGCCCATTCAGAGGCTTCCAACTCACTCAAGATTTATGGTTGCAACAGTGCATATGGAGTACATTTACAGATGAACAGTTTTGAGATACCAGGTATTACCCGCGCTGAAACACTGGTATTAGTAAGTCGTGCAGCACCTACGGGCAGCAATGCAGGCTTTGACTTCGTCATCCAGTCGATCGTACCAGATGGCGAATACTGTCCTGGGATAGGTTATACCTGCTCTACGTGTTCACATGTTGTGTAAGAGCTGTTGCTTGACGAATCTCACGTGTCACTTCTCGTCACATCATATCCCACACGTGCTTGATTAGAGACAAGTCCGAACATCGTGCTGCCTAGCGAAGTTGCTGCACGTCTTCCAGAGCACCCTGAGTTTAACGGTCAGTGTGTGAGCGAGCTTTATACTGTTGAATCAACAGATCAGCTCCCTGTTCCAAGAACGACTAAAGGACTAATCTAACAACATTCTGAAAGAACCGAGGGCTGTTTAGTGTCCCCTCCAGAAACGCCAAGGTGGACGATATTCGTAGCTTATTGCACCTCAGATCATGAAACCTAGGGTGGGGCCAGTGTGGACGAATCCACTCTACGAGACAGCGCTCGCCAGGTCTACGTCGTAGACGCAGACTACCATCACTTTCGTGCAGGCAGAATCTTCTTTCATCGCCGAAGACTAAGGCGTGCCATTCCATCTTCTAAGTGGTCCTCTGATGGCACGAGTCGAAATGGGCACATCGATGGCGTGGCGTGACTGGAAGACCGACTAGAGACCTGTGTGGCCGTAGCCCCACTGCTACTAACAGGTTCACAACAATTCGTGTTGATACGCCTGGGCTTAGAAGCCCTTTTATGTGTGCTGTGGTAGCTGCCCTTACTATACGACGATCCTAGCGGGCGTCTGTGCTGCGAGGGCATCCAGAACCTCGTCTGCAGGTGTGATAATGTTCACGGGACCAACGATACCAGCATCGTTGCACAGCCTCCAACGTCAGTTCTGCGAAAGGACCATCCCGCCACTCGGAAGGCCAGAATTTGACATTTGAAACTCGCTCACTTGGCTGCCGGTAGCACTAATGCTTCTCCGTGCCATGGTTGCCTGCTTGATTTACACGTTTGTAACACACAGAGCCTTCTGGCTGTGAGCATTCCCTATTAAAGCATAGATACAGATGGCACCCTGGTAGCTATGCAATTACAGTATCTGTTGCCAGACAACGCTGAAACCATTATCAGTACATCTGCTACCGCTCAGATGGCATATGCCGTCATATGACTGAAATCGACGTCGTCTTTCCAGGTGTACTAATCTTTTTTCTCGGCAGTCTGTTTAGGCAGTGGCAGTGACAGGGACATGCTGAGTAAGAACGCTTAAATACAAAGAGAGACTAGGTAAAACGACTGTTTTGCATAAAAAGAGAGCGAATATGCTCGCATGCCAAAACTTTTAGTGAGGAAGGTGGCATGAGGATTGAGGCACTTGGATCCCCACTCAATGTCAGAGGAGTCTTTTAGAGAGGAACATTCTCGTCTTCTTTGTGCTCCGACAGGAGCATTTTCCTGCTGATTCAATACGGCCTTCCTGAAAACTGAGGGCATTTCCCCAGTCATCTACATCTTGGACACCAGTGGAATAATAATTTTGTCACGGATGGCTCTCCTAAGGATGCCGATCACGGAATACAACTAGGCGCGTCTAGGCCAGAGCGCCAGCCCATTAGCGAGTCAAGGTGGTCAATGAAAGGTGTCGTTTTTGAAGTTGGAACAACGGAACAATGAGGAGGCATCGTGTCTAGCTAGAGGCTGGAGGCACCGAGAGCTTCGTTTCTGCGACCTATCTCCCACGTTTATTACTGGCTGTTCAAAAAGTGGTGCCTACGGGTTTGCGGTAACAAATAGCTTCTGCCGAAGCAGCGCTCCTACTTCACACTTAGGTCACAATGATTTGTATTTCAACATTACAGAGGGAAAATGAAGTGGAACGAAATTTGTAGATAGCAATGGAAATAGCAGCATCTCCTACGCTGGCTAGCAGATCAACACAGCATAGCGCACAGTCACACGTGCTGGTTGTTTGGACTACCAAATTTTGCCCCACACCCGTTTTCTCATAACATGGTGCCCAGTGATTTTTTCCTCTTTCGTCGAATGAAGAAACGGAGCTGCCGTTTCCAGAATTGCGACGCGATTGCAGAGGTGTAAATATGCATGAATATAGAACAACAACGAAAACAGCCAAAGTTGGAAATTTCACTTTTTTTATTCACTCGATGACTAGTTTCGGGCCAGAACCCATTTTCAAATCATCGCGTGTGATCGAGTGAATAAATAAGTGAAATTTGTAATTTTGGTTGGTTTTTCGTTGTACTGATTAATAGAAGTTGCCGACCCAGACCCACAATTATTCCAGCATGCTGGAAGTTCGTTTCTATGAGTAGTCAAAATGGAAACTTCGACGATCTCCGACAATTTATCCAGCATTGGCAGAAATTGTGGCGTTGGAGGATGATGCAAAGATGGACTAGCATGCGATAAATCCGTTTTATCTTACAGGTTAACTGTTTGCAGATTATGATCAAAACTTCATAACTAGCCTTCGTACTTACTATCATATCCTTCGCCAATGCAATACACTGTCCAGTCACATTAATGTGGCCCCTGTGAAAAGCGTGAGTAGCCGCCTTGGCAGCTCGGACCGCTGAGAGGGATACAGGAAAAAAGTAAGTGAGATTACGGAAGGTACCGACAGTCGTGTGGAGCGACGCTGACTCCAGCGTTCTGGCGAGAAGCGCTAGGGTTCTCTGTTAAAGATCCATGTTGCGAACACCCCGATCGCGGTGGTCTCAGAGATTCTCGATTGGGTTTGAATCGATTGAGTTTGGTGCCAAGAGAGCACGTTAAACGCATCTTAGTGCTCTTCCAGTCACGCACATACACTGCGAGCTGTGTGGCACGTTGCACTGTACTGCTGCTAGATGGCATTGTCGAGAAGAAATAACTGCACGTACGGATGTACATGGTCCACAAGGATCCATTGTGTTGATCCATTGTACCTTCCAGAATAACGTGATCACCCATGCAATGCCACGAAAACATTCACCAAACTGTAATGCTTCCTTCACCTGTCTGGAACCGTCCGATAATTTTTGCATGGTCGTATACACCAACGGCCATCGTCCGATAGAACATGAAACGTGATTCATCTGAAAAGGCCACCTGTCGCCACTCAGTGGATATCCAGTAGCAGTAATGTTCTGCAAATTCCAACCAGCGCCGCTGATAAACTATGGTCGACATGGATGCATGCACCGGGCACTTGCTGTGCGGGTCTGTACGCAGCAACTTACGTTGACGGTCATTGAGGTAACAATGTTGGTGGCTGCTTGGTACATCTGGGAGGTCAGCTGCTCAACATCTACACGTCTGTTCGCCCATACACATCACGACAGCTGTCGATCACCCAGTCACCTATAGTCTGTGGTGCACCACAGTTGCCTCATCACCAGTTTTGAATAGCACCACTTTGCCATGCAAGGTATACTTTAACCATAGTGGCACGCAAACAACTCACAAACATAGCTGTTTCGGAAGTTCTTCCGTCCTTAGCCTGGAGGCCAATGACCGTACCCTTTAGACATTAGACAAATTGCTTCATTTCCACATTACGACAATGAATGCACTGTTTTCTACGTCCCCCCACACGCTTTGTATACCCTCCACTGCTGCTGCTACCACCTGCCGTCTGTAAGTGGTTACTGCACGTTGACGTCGAACATAGAAGGTGGGACACGTATTTTTTCACGACTATGACCTGAGCTCTACCCTAGAGGCGTCTATCCAATACCTCATGTTTTCTTAACACACACCTTCACACACATCCTTCCTGAGGCTGGTCTGTCTTGTTTTAATATTGTAGAGTACTTCATTATTTTCATTAGTTGGTATAACATAAATGAAATAAATTTTGGAGTAGCGGAGTCACTGCGATGGACACCATCAGGAAACTTTACTAAAAAAGTAAATAAACAGGAAATTAAGTATTATGAACCTAGAGTGCGAAATGTCTCTAAGCACTATGGGACTTACCATCTGAGGTCATCAGTCCCCTAGAACTTAGAAATACTTAAACTTAACTAACCTAAGGACATCAGGCACATCCATGTCCGAGGCAGGATTCGAACCTGCGACCGTAGCAGCCGCGTGGTTCCGGACTGAAGCGCCTAGAACTGCTCGGCCACAGCGGCCGGCTTGAGTACAAAGATCACAATAAAATATAGAATGAACTGTGCGCCACTTGAATATGTGGTAATTTGTCAGTCATCTTCAATGTTGAGCCGTGACTTACTGTGATGGTCTTGGCAGGATAGTTTCTCAGTCGAAGTCACGCGCTTTGTGGCGTCCTAGTTGGCTAGCGCCCTCTATTTAGGACGACAGGGGCTCGCGGAAGGAGACTCGGTCGGGGGCAGTGATGGAGATTCGGTTGGTGGCAGTGACAGAGAGAAGACAGCGCACGGAGCATAGCGATTAGTCAGTCAGCGCTTGGTGTACTGCGAGGACGCACGGTGTTGACATTCCGGCGCCTTGGTCTGGTGGCGAGCTGAACTGGAGTGCGGAAGCAGTCACCGGTCAACACAGGCTCTGTTTAAAGAGTCGTGTCTATATCGAATCCTGAGGAGAACGCGCGAGTTTACACTGGCATGCACGTTAACGGCGAGCTCCTGGACAAACTTTAAATGGTGGGCCATTTTGTGGAGGAACTTCTGGATGTCACTGCTCTGAGTAGCCACTTTGATTTTAGTTAGTCATTCCATAAACCACTTGCACGTGTATCCCGAACACTTGGTATTGCAAGTGCCTGTAACTGCACTGTGCCCTGGTTCCGTTAAATTAAAAGTGTGGCCGATATTCGGGGATTCTTTTTTTGTTATTATTATTGTTAATATGTTAAGTGGTAAATTTTATCAATCAAACATTATTCTCTGTATAAAACTTTAGCCGCCAGTTTAAACTGGAATTGCCAACTTCCTTTTGGTTGGCAAAAATGAGAGTAACAATTTTCCGCCGTCAAACGGTGCTTTGGTATTTAAGGTTGTGTGCGACTTGTCTGGTCATTAGCACCTTGAACTAGTTGTGGTTTATAAATTTATCAAGTGAAATTTCACGTCATTGGAGATTGTGTAATGAACTATTGCTTTAATAGTAACTGCGGTTGTCACACTATAACATTTAACATCTCTTCCTGTATTTGGCGCTACCGAGTACTTGGCTGTTGGTTTTAGTATTTTAGTGAACTTTGTGTTAATACTGGGTTTGTGTGTTCTAGAAGCCGTTATTGACGTGCGCAGGCTCTCCTGCCTGTTGTTGTCATTTGAGCCCTCGAGCACGGAAATCAGACGGGCGGCCGTTGTGATCGCCAAACGTCGAGAATGTACTGACTGCTGTGTAGATCTTTCAGGCTATCACAGCATCATATTGCCGAATGTTTTCCATAATATTTAATTCACGTATTTATGAGATTTTGCTGTTTGATTTCTTTTTGTGAAACCTAGTAGCTTTTACAACTTGTTTACATTCACAAGACCTGATAACTGACTATTGAGTTCAGATCTGCAGTTATGTTAAAGTTATATTTGTGTAATTACATTTTTTTGTTAATTTAAGGTTGGAGCCGTAAGGTTGTTTCCCTTTCAAAATTTTTTGTATTATTCTCATTGCTTTTATACAATTGAATAATCGGTGTAGATCACCGCCATTTGCAAATACCAATTAATCATTGTGTGTAAGCAGTGGTCTGTTTTAATTACCGTTGTGAAAATAAATTTTTGAATCCTCAAATCAAATGGCTCTGAGCACTATGGGACTTAACATCTATGGTCATCAGTCCCTTAGAACGTAGAACTACTCAAACCTAACTAACCTAAGGACATCACACAACACCCAGTCATCACGAGGCAGAGAAAATCCCTGACCCCGCCGGGAATCGAACCCGGGAACACGAGCGCGGGAAGCGAGAACGCTACCGCACGACCACGAGCTGCGGATTTTGAATCTTTGAATGGGGTCAGCATCCCACTACAGCAGCCCATGTGTCCTGCTTACCAATACCAGACCTTACCAGTTGTATGGATCTAATTGTCTACAAATGTCTGTTATTCATCCTGTCTATCCTGGGCCTGGCGTGGAGGTGTAGTTCTGACTTTAAGTTTGGATATGATGTTTTCTATTCTAAAGTATGATAAAGGGTACAAAAGTTTCCAGTGACAATTATTGTGCAATTCAAAGAGCAAATATCTGTGAAATTTAACGATTTATACGAGCTATGAATGCATCTTCGTGATTCGGGATCAGAGAAATGCATTATATTATCAGCTTGTAAACACCTACTACAGCCACTACCAGCTAGTGACAAAATGTTTAACGTTTCTACAGCCATCCATTAAGACTCACACCAGCAATCATAGCTAACTATACTGTAATAATTTAAGTGTAATTTGGTTCCTGTTGTTAATACAGACTACGAGTTTAGAGCTGAAATACCAACAAAAATGACTCCGCTACTCGCGATCACTCACCATCACATTATACCATGAAAATCGGGTGATAAACAAAGATTCTTGTTAAAGTTTTATCACGTATGGTGTAACAAATTTTATTCTGTGTTGTGGCAGGAAAGACACAGAGTTAGCTGATATATTGGTGTTGTAGAATCCATTGAACTGTGTTACTGATGATGTTTAATTTACGTCAACCAAAACAATGCAGTACGTGAGGTCAACAAAAATCTAACCAGACTGAAGATCGGTCTTGCTGCCTAGGAAGAAACTAATTTTGATAGAAAGGTCACACGACACTTGGCTCGATCTGGAAGTTATTGCACATCATTTTCCAGCTCTGTTGAATAAAACGGAGGTGAGATCTTAATGAACTGAATACCAGACTCTAAGCCTTGTTTAGTGACCGCCCGGTTAGCCGTGCGGTCTAACACACGACTTTTTGGATTGGGAAGGAGCGCCTGGTCCCCAGCACGAATCCACCCGGCGGACTTGTGTCGAGGTCCGGTGAACCGGCCAGTCTGTGAATGGTTTTTAGGTGGTTTTCCATCTGCAAACAAGTTCTCCACGTATGCGTACACCACCATTACTCTACCACGCAAATATAGGAGTTACACGCGTCTGGTGCGAGTTCCCACCGGGGGCCGAACCGCACAATAACCGTGAAAGAGTGGTTCGGTGTGCAGCGGCGGAGGGATGAAGTGGACTGCGGTAGTCACCGTGGGGTTGTGGACCACTGCGGCTGCGGCGAGGACGGAGCCTCTCCGTCGTTTCTAGGCCCCCGGTTAACGTACAATACAAGCCTTGTTTAAATTGATGTCTTTTTTCGATTAAATCCTCAGTTTTTTTTATTTAGCCTTTGAGTATGTACTCAATTATAGCCATCGGCAACACATAGTGGTAATGTACACATAATTGAATAAACAAATACAGAAATGCATATTTACAAGAATAAAAAGCTTAACTGTGACAGTTATGTACATAATGTTTTAAAAATTGAAGGGAATTGAATTGGAAAATAATTAAAAGTGTCTTGGATTACAATTCACACAAATTCTGAAAGATCTTCATCGCAAGACATATTATAATTTACGTACACCATTAAAACCTACAGATTGTAACCAGTACTCTTGATGAAGTTAACTATCACTTTATATAGACGAACGTCTTCAGTACACAAAAGAGAAGAAGCTGATTGAGGAAGATGGTAGCCCATACTCAGCAATGTCTTCAGAAAGACCAACCGTTCACGGTCAAATTTGGGGCACATAAATAAGATGTGGTTGACACCAGCTTCCGACTCAGGATCACACTCACATGCTGGTGAACTGTAAACGTTGATCCGATGTAGATGTTGTGGGAAAGAGGCAATCCTCAGTTACGCCGTCCCGTAAAATTCGCTGTTGCCCCATTGTGCTGGTCTCGTCATTCATTTCTTGAGTACGATAGACGTTAGCTGATATGGCCGGCCAGGTGGCCGAGCGGTTCTAGGCGCTACAGTCTGGAACCGCGCGACTGCTACGGTCGCAGGTTCGAATCCTGCCTCGGGCATGGATGTGTGTGATGTCCTTAGGTTAGTTAGGTTTAAGTAGTTCTAAGTTATAGGGGACTGATGAACTCAGAAGTTAAGTACCACAGTGCTCAGAGCCATCTTTTTTCGTTAGCTGATTTTGTTGGGTAATGTAGTCTTGTGTGTCTCTGACAGCAATTTAATGCGGCCTCTGAGAAACAAAATTTTGTAGCGGGGCCAGGAATCGGTTCTGCTACACATAGCAGCGCGATGTCAACATATTAGCCGACCACGATATTATTGCACTTGGCCTCCCCTGCACGTTGTCTGAAACATGCGGTGACGTTATAAAAAACAAGCGCATTACACTGTGAATGATTTCAAAAAAATTATGCATATACAGTCAAGTTGTTCACCGTGTCCTCGTGAAATATCACGATCAAAATACACGAGAAGCGACCACAACACGATTACACCTGGGAGTGAGGGCGCCACGGTCGTCTACTCGTGTCTTTGTGTACGGCCAAGCAGCTGGAAACGGTCGAGAAGGAGCACAGCTATACCAAAACAAGTACCCTGCAGCCACCAACTGCGCCATACAACATTTCAATCCCTTCTTGGGCGTTTGTGGGATTACAGGTCATTTCAGACAGACGAAGGTGCTGGGAGGCGGCGGACTGTGCATACACAGGATCTGGAGGACTACGTCCTGTTTCGATGGTTTCCATCTGCTGGGCCGTACAGAAACACCTTCTCGGCTTGTTCCCGCCATGAATACCGGATCATTCTGCTGCCTACTGTACGCTGCGTCAATCACATAGTCTGTAACATACGTTTCCTTCCGCGACTCCCCATACTCGATTTAATCTTCGAGACATCCTGTCGCAACATATCTGGGGCACTATAACGGCTTATGGACCTTGCGAAGAGAGTGAGCTGGCTCTCACGCGATCGTTGTTTGTGGAGCCCGTGTTAGTTCCTACAGAAGGATTTTGCAGTTTCCAGAGATATCATAAAACGAGTTCCAGAACTCTACAGCTGAGGTTACAGCCCAGTAGTAGTTCGGGTCTGTTCGACACCCTACTTGAAAACTGGATGCTGTCCACTTTTTTCCAATCATTGGGACGCATGATTCCTCCAGCGGCCTGTGGTACACTACTGCTAGAAGAGGAACAAGCTTTACGCATTCTTTGTGCCTGTTATGATCCATCGAATCGTGCTGGTGACGCGATGAACCATGTCCCTCCATATAGTTCTGGAAGTTGTTTTGGTCCACAGTTTTTCCAGGGTCACTGCAGTGCTTCTTTTGATGTCCTCCATCCAGCGTCTCCTTGGTTTTTCTCTATGTCTTTCATGCTCTGTCCTTCCAAGAATTATGGCTTTCTCTGCTTAGTCTTCTGCTCTCATATATGCCTAATGTACCTTAATTTCATCTGCAGAATTTTGGCCTTCAAAGATATTCTTGCTCTTATTTTTTCCAAGACTGATTTACTGTTTACTTCTGCAGCCTATGAAATTCTCAGGATCCTTCCCAAAATCAACATGTCGAAAGAATCGGGTTTCTTTCGATCCAGTTTTTTCATTGACGACGAAACACATCCCTTTACAAAGAGCAAAGTCCCAGCCATTATTTTTTTGGTTGCCCGTGGCAGTTTCTTTTCCTTTATCTACTTTGTTGACTAATTGTAGCGGGTTTTCCAAGTTATACTTTTCTTATTTTTGGCATTGAAGGAATTGCTTTTGGTCCTCGTAAAAAATCGACTTTCTCAGTGATTTCTCCGTCTGTCACCATGCTAGTTTCTTTCCTACTGTCAACATCTACGTGATTACTCTGCTACTCACAATAAAGCGCCTGGCAGAGGGTTCGATGAACCACCTTCAAGCTGTCTCTCTTTACCGTTCCATTCTCGAACGGCGCACCGGAAAAACGAGCACTTAAATTTTTCTGTGCGAGCCCTGATTTCTCTTATTTTATCAAGAATGGTTCAAACGCCTCTGAGCACTACGGGACTTAACATCTGAAGTCATCAGTCCCCTATAACTTAGAACTACTTAAACCTAACTAACCCAAGGACATCACACGCATCCATGCCCGAGGCAGGATTCGAACCTGCGACCCAGCGGTCGCGCCGTTCCAGAGTGAAGCACCTAGAACCGCTCGGCCACACTGGCCGGCCTCTTATTTTATCATGATGGTCATTTCACTCTATGTAGGTGGCTGCCAACAGAATGTTTTCGCAATCGGAGGAGAAAACTGGTGATCGAAATTTCACGAGAAGATCCCGTCGCAACGAAAAACGCCTTTGCTTTAACGATTGCCACTCCAATTCATGTATCATATCTGTGGCACTATCTCCCCTATTTCACGATAGTACAGAAGAAGCTGCCTTCTTTGTACTTTTTCGATGTCATCTGTCAGTCCCACCTGATACGGGTCCCACATCGCACAGCAATACTCCAGAATAGAGCGGATAAGGGTGGTGTAAGCAGTCTCTTTAGTAGACCTGTTGCACCTTCTAAGCGTTCTGCCAATGAATCTCAGTCTTTGGTTTGCTCTACCCACAACATTATCTATGTGATCGTTCCGTTTTAGGTTATTTGTAATTGTAATCCCTAAGCATTTAGTTGAATTTACACCCTTCAGATTTGTGTGACTTACCACGTAATCGAAATTTAGTAGATTTCTTTTAGTACTCATGTAAATAACTTCACACTTTCCTTTATTCAGGGTCAATTGCCACTTTTCGCACCATACAGATATCTTATCTAAATCGTTTTGCAATTCGTTTTGGTCATCTGATGACTTTACAAGACGGTAAATAGCATCATCTGCAAACAATCCAAGACGGCTACACAGATTGTCTCCTATATCGCTAACATAGACCGAGAACAATAGAGGGCCTATAACACTTCCTTGGGAACGTCGGATATTACTTATGTTTTACTCGATGACTTTACATCTATTACTTTGAACTGTGACCTTTCTGATAGGAAATCATGAATCCAATCGCACGACTGAGGGGATATTCCACAGGCACGCAGTTTGGTTAGAAGACGCTTGTGAGGAACGGTGTCGAAAGCCTTCTGGAAATCTACGAGAGGTGTGATTGGATAGTTTTAAGAATGGATCCGCTACTGCTTACTGGTTTGGCGGGCAGGTACACGGAAGGTGGGGCGTGAGTTATTGCCTTGTCCTTGAACGCCATCTGACTGGAAACTGCGTTTCCTTTATTCAGTGCATTGTGGCAGCTGATTGAGTGCAGATTTGTTAGGGCTTGTTGCCGGATTCTGTCTGCATGAAAATGGACGTAAAAACGGAGCAATGAGCTTGTGTGAAATTTTGTTTTAAAACCAGAAAATCAGCTTCTGAAACTTACGAACAATTAAGAACAGCTTATGGAAATAATTTTATGAGCCAGTCAAACGTTTTTGTCTAGTTCAACGGATTTAAAAATGGCCGCGAATTATTTGAAAATGAACCACGGTCCGGCCGTCCTTCCACCTCAAAAACGAATGAAAATGTTGTGAAAGTTTGCGACTTAGTGCGCTCTGATAATAGACTTAGAATTAGGGAGATGTCTGATGAACTTAATTTAAGTTTCTATGCAGTTCAGCCAGCTTTAACTGAAGATCTGAACATGCGTCGAGTGTCTGCAAAATTCATTCAAAAAGTGTTGGCAAGCGACCAGAGACAATACCGACTTCAAGTGTGCCAAGATCTGATTAATCGGACTGAAAATAACCCAGTGTTGTTAAATAGGATAATTACAGGTGACGAATCAGGGTATATGGATATGATCCTGAAACCTAAGTGCAGTCGTCGCAGTGAAGACTCCAGGTTCACCACGACCGAAAAAGCACGACAAAATCGGTCGAAGGTGAAGACAATGTTCGTGATTTTTTTTCGATTCTATCAGTAACGTGCATCATGAATTTACCCTTAGAGGACAGACAGTTAAACAGGAATACTACAAATGTGTCCTTGAGGGTTGGCGCGAAAAGGTGCGGAAGAAAAGGCCTGCACTGTGGAAAAACCGGAGTTGGGTGCTACACCATGACAATGCTCCGGGTCATCGTGCCTTCTTCATCATTGATGTTTTGACCAAACTCAAAATTCCTGTGCTTCCACAACCGCCATATTCCCCTGATTTGGCCCCTGCAGACTTCTACATGTTTCCTAAACTGAAATTTTCACTGAAAGGGAAGCGATTTGACTCGATTGAAGACATCCAGGCAAATATCGAGAGTGTCCTTAACACACACCAGGAAAAAAAATCCAGGAATGTTTCCAAAAGTGGAAACACCGTTGGAGTCGGTGTGTTCAGTCAGAAGGGGACTATTTTGAAGGAGATGCGTCACAGTGGCATGTAGGTTCCACCGTTGTACAATTACAAGCCCATTCTTAAAACTTCCGAATCACACCTCGTAAAAATATGGAATCAATTTGACATCCCCTGTTGATAGCACTCATTACTTCATGAGTATAAAGAGTTAGTTGTGTTTCGTAAGAACGATATTTTCTGAATCCGTGCTGACTGTCTGTCAATAAATCGTTTCCTTCGAGGTACTTCATAATGTTCGAACACAGTTGTTGTTGTTGTTGTGGTCTTCAGTCCTGAGACTGGTTTGATGCAGCTCTCCATGCTACTCTATCCTGTGCAAGCTTCTTCATCTCCCAGTACCTACTGCAACCGACATCCTTCTGAATCTGCTTAGTGTGTTCATCTCTTGGTCTCCCTCTACGATTTTTACCCTCCACGCTGCCCTCCAATACTAAATTGGTGATCCCTTGATGCCTCAGAATATGTCCTACCAACCGATCCCTTCTTCTGGTCAAGTTGTGCCACAAACTTCTCTTCTCCACAATCCTATTCAATACTTCCTCATTAGTTACGTGATCTACCCATCCAATCTTCAACATTCTTCTGTAGCACCACATTTCGAAAGCTTCTATTCTCTTCTTGTCCAAACTATTTATCGTCCATGTTTCACTTCCATACATGGCTACACTCCATACAAATACTTTCAGAAATGACTTCCTGACACTTAAATCTATACTCGATGTTAACAAATTTCTCTTCTTCAGAAACGCTTTCCTTGCCATTGCCAGTCTACATTTTATATCCTCTCTACTTCGACCATCATCAATTAGTTTGCTCCCCAAATAGCAAAACTCGTTTACTACCTTAAGTGTCTCATTTCCTAGTCTAATTCCCTCAGCATCACCCGACTTAATTCGACTACATTCCATTATCCTCGTTTTGCTTTTGTTGATGTTCATCTTATATCCTCCTTTCAAGACGCTATCCATTCCGTTCAACTGCTCTTCCAAGTCCTTTGCTGTCTCTGACAGAATTACAACGTCATCGGCGAACCTCAAAGTTTTCATTTCTTCTCCATGGATTTTAATACCTATTCCGAACTTTTCTTTTGATTTCTTTACTGCTTGCTCAATATACAGATTGAATAACATCGGGGAGAGGCTACAACACTGTCTTACTCACTTCCCAACAACTGCTTCCCTTTCATGTCCCTCGACTCTTATAACTGCCATCTGGTTTCTGTACAAATTGTAAATAGCCTTTCGCTCCTTGTATTTTACCCCTGCCACCTTCAGAATTTGAAAGAGAGTATTCCAGTCAACATTGTCAAAAGCTTTGTCTAAGTCTACAAATGCTAGAAACATAGGTTTGCCTTTCCTTAATCTTTCTTCTAAGATAAGTCGTAAGGTCAATATTGCCTCACGTGTTCCAGTATTTCTACGGAATCCAAACTGATCTTCCCTGAGGTCGGCTTCTACTAGTTTTTCCATTCGTCTGTAAAGAGTTCGTGTTAGTATTTTGCAGCTGTGGCTTATTAAACTGACTGTTCGGTTATTTTCACATCTGTGAACACCTGCTTTCTTTGGGATTGGAATTATTATATTCTTCTTGAAGGCTGAGGGTATTTCGCCTGTTTCATACATCTTGCTCACCAGATGGTAGAGTTTTGTCAGGACTAGCTCTCCCAAGGCCGTCGGTAGTTCCAATGGAATGTTGTCTGCTCCGGGGACCTTGTTTCGACTCAGGTCTTTCAGTGCTCTGTCAAACTCTTCACGCAGTATCGTATCTCCCATTTCATCTTCATCTACATCCTGTTCCATTTCCATAATATTGTCCTCAAGTACATCGCCCTTGTATAGACCCTCTATATACTCCTTCCACCTTTCTGTTTTCCCTTCTTTGCTTAGAACTGGGTATACAGTATATGCGCCAAAATCCTACTGCGTATCGACGTTAGTGACATGGGCCTGTAATTCAGCTGATTACTCCTACTTCCCTTTTTGGGTATTGGTGTGACTTGAGCAGTTTTCCAGTCTTTAGGCACGGATCTTCCTGTGAGCGAGCGGTTGTATATAATTGCTAAATATGGAGCTATTGTATCAGCATACTCTGAGAGGAACCTGACTAGTATACAATCTGGACTGACGGCCATGGCTTTATTAAGTGATTTAAGCTGCTTTGTTACACCGAGGATATCTACTTCTACGTTTCTCATCTCGGCAGCTGTTCTTGATTGGAATTCAGGAGAATCTGCTTGGTCTTCTTTGGTGAAGGAGTTTCGGAAAACCGTGTTTAATAACTCTGTTTTAGTGGCACTGTTTATATCGCGCAGTGACCTTATTTACTGTACTTTATGTATGACCAGAATCTCTGGCAGAATGTTTGCTTACTTCAAATTTAGGCTTCGACCAACTATTTCACTTTCTCTTAGTATTTTTTCCGGCCTAATTTTAATGTATTCTTCACCACCTGCTACAATTTGTGTGCCGTCTACATATCTTAAGGTGCTGACTAACAGCTTCCACCCAATTTTAATTCCAGTTTTCCTATTTCCGTATGTATTAGACCAGCAGTTCAAAATGTTTCAAATGGTTCAAATGGCTCTGAGCACTATGGGACTTAACTACTGTGGTCATCAGTCCCCTAGAACTTAGAACAACTTAAACCTAACTAACCTAAGGACAGGACACACATCCATGCCCGAGGCAGGATTAGAACCTGCGACTGGAGCGGTCGCGCGGCTCAAGACTGCAGCGCCCAGAACCGCTCGGCCACTCTGGCCGGCCAGCAGTTCCTATTACGTATTTCTCACATAGGTTAAACAGAAACAGTGGTAGGGTACATTACTGTCTGACTCCTTTCCCCATCTCAGATGTGTCAGTATATACTTGCTGTTCTTTTATTTTTGCTTCCTGCTTTTTATACATATTTCCGATTAGCTAATAAGGTGCTCGGGAATTCCCATAAAGCCTAGTACTGTCCACAGTTTGAAGTGACGTATCTAGTCAAATCACTCGCTGTTGTCTATGAAGCACATAAATAAGTCTTGTTATTACTCTCTCGCTTTTGCCCTGACCCATCCTACGTTTGTAACTTGGTCTTTCGCGCCTCTACCCTTTGTGAATTCAGCACGTTCCCTTAGCAACTCTCTGTTCGTGGGATGCTTTTAGTCCGTTGTGGATGATTTTTAAAAGAATCCTTCTAGCACGTTGGGTCGGAGCAATTGTTCTGTATTTTTGACACTTTTTTGGGTTCACCTTCTTCAGAATTCGTGTGTAACAAATTTTTTCGCAACGTGGAACGTACCTTAAACCGGGTACACGAGACTGTCGTGGTTACTCTGACCGCTTACACACCAAGCTCGCAGTTGGGTGTTCAGTATATACTGTTTAGTGCTGAAGTTCCATTGATATACTCTAAGTGACGCCATGTACTGTTAGTTTTCTTGCGCAACAGTTGGCGAACCTGTTGCGACTTATAGCTGTATACGAAAAAGTCTGTTAAGTGATTTGTGCAACATCCACCGATATCAGTTAATTGCAAAGCGATGGGTATTTGCAAGTATATCACGTGTATTACTCGATTAGTTATTAAAACAAGCCACTGATTATTTTTATTACATGTGTATATCTGACACTATATTACGATTTCTGAGGTCTTGTGCATGATTTCTTTGTTTTGGGGTTACTTTAACTATTGGTCATTATTACCCTAGGATTAAAGTTTCAAAGTTTATGATAGAATGATGATGCATACGACAATGTGTAACTAAGGAATACATACATTAACCACTGGTATGCAGACGTAGGTTCATACGTAATTTTTAATGTGTCTACAAGTAGGAGAAATGAATGTTAGTCATATATTGTTCAAACTGCAAGCTCCTGTGGTTCAGCTTGTGATTTAGGTACAAAAAATGGTATCAATTATCTCCGGAAACTAGGAATGACGTCTTTTTGGCGTAGGTGCCAGATATTGTCTCAGTAAGTGTAGAACAGATAACCTTGATTCTATAATGAAATTTTCACTCTTCAGTGAAGGGTGAGCTGATATGAAACTTCCTGACAGATTAAAACCTAGTGTTGCACCGAGAGTTGCACTCAGGAACATTGCCTTCTGGAAACTCCCACAGGCTGTGGTTAAGCCATGTGTCCGCAATATCCATTCTTCCAGTAGCGCATGGTTTACAGGAGAACTTTTGTGGAGTTTGAAATGTAGGAGAGGAAGTACTGCCTGACGTAAAGGTGTGAGGAGACGTTGTGAGCTGAAGCTGGGTAGCTCAGCTGGTAGAACACTTGCCCGTGAAAGGCAAAGGTCCCGAGTCCAGCACACAGTTTTACTCTGCCTTGAAGTTTCAATCTTAATTGTAGCAATGAATGTTTTGAAGAGAGGGTTCAGATCTAACGTGGATGAAATTAAGGGTATTATGCTCAGCTAAATTTGGAGCTGTGTGTGGTATTCCATCTTAGTGCCTTTCACGGTATTTACAATTTTGACAATGGATCACACTGATTTATGTACCACACTGGATTTCTTTTCTTTTATGAGGCTTCGTAAAGCATTTAAGTAACTTTAAATTAGTGTATTTATTTCTGGGCGCTCAGAGTTTTATTCTGTTTTTGAAATATTGACCACAAATTACATACTGTAACACTTCTGACACTAAATGTAACTGGGTTTTCTCTTTTGATGCTCGTCAATTGTCAGGATGAGCATTACTGCAAAGAGCACTTGATTCTAACACATTATGTCAGAGTGAAAACACTAAATAAATTACTTTTTCTCTCTTAACAACATGTGGGCAGGGTGGGTTCTTCCTTGGCTCGGGTATGAGGTAGAATGAAGTAGCATTTTTACATAAGATACCTTTTATTGAGAGTTTTGTACAACTGTTTCCTTACTCGATTGTTCTGGCTCGGAGAGCGGCAGCTGTGTCGTTTGTGAAGCCTTCTGCTGCAGCAGCGGCGGCGTCTGATTACGCGTGGCGGTGTGTATCTCGTGTCGCCGTCTCGCCCAGTTAACTGGAGCTGCGCATCGTGCTGTGGCCCGTTTAATTATTGAGAATGAAGTCGTGAATCGGATGGTGATACCTCGGATGTAGCGTCCCAGTGTTTCTCTTTTCTAAGCGGCCGCGTGTGTCAGTGTTGTGCGCCGGCCAGCGGAGTGGCGCGGCGGGGGAAGGCCAGTGTCCCGAACTCGAACAACGGACTCCCGCTTGCCAGTCTTCGGCTGTCAGATCTTCATCCCAGCTCACAGGTGACTGCTGATGTGAGGCCGTCTCCTTCCCGTCCTCACGAGTCACCCGGGTACGTAAAAATCACTCTTCAAATACCTTTTAACTTCTGTCTTCTGGCGCCGAGGCTGCTGCTTGCTATTCCATTACAGCGGCGGACTTGGTGCGTCTGTGTATGATGTAGTCTCTTCCTGCATGACGGTCTTCAGCACCGAAACACGTGAGCCGGTCGGGCGATGCCCTGACGGATGAATAGACAGCTTCCGCTTATGTGGGGAGGACGATGGCCTCTTCTTTCACGTTGAAAAGCTTCTCGAAGCATCTTCTTGACGTGCTATGCTGACTTGCAAGCGCCGGCCGTTGCCACTGCTGCTTTGTCCGCTGTTTCCCAGTGTGTAATTCTCATAAACTAAACTAAGTTTTTCATTTATTTTCTAATTTCTACTTCACTTCACATTGCTTTCACTAATTTATTTACATATCTTAAGTACCACTCAATAATACTTTGCATTTTAGTAGATGTGTTGTACCCACTAGTTTGTAGTTCTTTCATCGATGCCCCTTCATTGTAAATATCGCAGAAAAAAAACAGCTATGATAATCACATCTGAATCTGAGAATCGGCCAAAGTATGCCTGGGTTTCGGTGTTATAAGAGTGGTTTAGGGACAATTTTTGTAAGTACCATAGCCCTGTTTCTGTCTATGGAACGTGGAAACTTCTGTCCAGGTAACAAAGTCGCGCAATATTTAGAGATTCCATTGAGGGTGGCGCAGTCCGGTCCGGCGCTGATAACTTATTCCCTGCGCCAGCGGCTGGCCACTGCCCTGTGTACCGAGCCTGTAATCGCGGCCGCCGCTCCTCGCCGTGAATGCGCCGTCCGCTGAATGGCTCGGCTCGGCTCGCCTCGGTTTGCCGAGCCGCGGCTGCAGCAGCAGCAGAAGCAGCGAGAGCAGACAATGTTCTCTCCCCGCGGCCGACGCCTGCATTAGTGATGCGAGCACAGCCGGGGGCGTTTGCTCGCGCCCGCTGCCGCCGCTGCCGCTGCTGCGATGCTCCCCTCGTGATTTTGTTTGACTTTGCGCGCCTAGCACAACCGCTTCCTGCGCCACGCCATCGCAACGAGGATTGCCTTACTGGCAGGAGCAAGAAGACGCGTTAAACAGGCTCGCGCTGAGGCTTTTAGCATAGTCGACTAGAGATAACTGAGAAGGGGCCCAAAGTGGTGGAGCCTCTTAGACTTTCTTCATATACAATTTGCATAGCGCAGCCCGGACATCAGTTTCATAAGGCAGTGCGACGCAGCTTTCAAAAATAATCTAAAAAATCGCCTTTGAAGTTTTTCGACCCTAGTTAATACAACACATTGCCCGTTTCTTAATATAACACATCAACCCCGATTATTTGATGAATTTTATTGCCACATATAAAAGAGGCTGAAACGTCTAATTACTTAACAAATGAGTTAATATATTAGATACTTTACGTTAAGCGTGTAGAAAAGGTTTTGAAATAATTTGTAATTATATTTTAGAAGCCTCATTCTCATAGCTTCATTCTCAAATGTTGTTCAATATAAACCGCGCAATTTGTGGGCTCTCTGAGTTTAGGAGGAATAACAAGTGGGCTGAGGCTTGAATCCGAATTTGAAGCGTGCCTATGTGGCCGAGCGATTCTAGGCGCTTCAGTCCGGAACGGCGCTGCTGCTACGGTCACAGGTCCGAATCCTGCCTCGGGCATGGATGTGAGTGATGTCCTCAGGACTAGTTAGGTTTAGGTGGTTTTAAGTCTAGGGGACTGATGACCTCAGATGTTAAGTCCCATAGTGCTAGAGCCATTTTTGAACCGAATTTGAATTAAGGATGGAGGCATGCAAGGGTAGTCCGTGCAGTTGTTGAAAGCAACTGTGCCAGGGTCGCGTAGTGGTTAGCGCATCTGCCTAGAGGGCGAGAGAGCTGGCTTCGAACCCTGACCGAGGAACAAATTTTCATTCGTACCTTCAGTCTGCAGATACACATAATAGATGACTGAGTCTTGAAAATGTGTTTAGAAGCAAGTACGGTAAGAAGCCACCAACAAGGAAGGGCATTTACCATTGGCACAACAAGTTCGTTACGACGGGGTGCTTGTGCCCGGCAAAGAGAAGCGGACGTCGCAGTGTGAGTGAAGGGAATGTGGAGCGCGTACGAGAGATATTCGATTACCGTATTGACGTCTGCCGGGTCACTCATGGTTCGCATATCGAATGTTCGTAAAAAAAAAAAATTCAGAGTTTCTCTTCAAAATGCAATGTCTGTGACATCTGTACAATGTTTAGTTCTTATGCAATAAATAGTTGGAAGTGTTCCCGGACTTTATGTACATGTGTGTGTGTGTGTGTGTGTTTGAGACTTGGAAAGGTCTCTGGAATCACACAGTTTCTTTTGTCTTATCGAATTAGAGACCTACGAGGGCGTATTGGAAAGCAATGCCTTAGAATTATTTAAGTGAAAACTCTTAA
This sequence comes from Schistocerca americana, assembly GCF_021461395.2. NCBI lineage: Eukaryota > Metazoa > Arthropoda > Insecta > Orthoptera > Acrididae > Schistocerca > Schistocerca americana. The sequence continues at coordinate 383,852,066 of NC_060124.1, forward strand.
AGTTTTTTTTAAATAAAACAGCATCAACTACATTCTTCATCTCTATTCTTCATGTTTTACCTATTAACTTTTTCAATGCAGTCCACCTGGCAGCGAAAACAATTGTCTCAATGAGAGACCAGTTTGTTGCTACCGTAACTGACGAGTGTTTGACTTTGTTGACCAAGCCACAACTTCATATCTGGTTGCATCACTTCGTCACTGTCAAAGTGGAGCCCTCGAAAGTGTTCTCTAATTTTGGGAAACAGAAGAAAATCGGATGAGGCCAAGTCGGGACTGTATGGAAGGTGATCAATGATAATATACCCAAGGCGTCGGATTGTTGCAGATGTCGCAGGGGTCGTGTGTGGAATGGCATTGTCGTCCTGAAGGAGACGGTGCTCCATGTGTGGACGAACTCTTCGAAATCGAAACTCTATTACAGCACGCTCTTTCTCAGGCGCCGACGTAGCTACGTTACACACCGCCGTGTTACGTCCTACAGTTTGAAGCTCTCCAGCGGCAGAGGACTGCAAATACGTAGACATGATGTAGAATGTTAACTAAGTTCATTTTATTTAAAAGGTATAAGAGATATCATATGAAAACTTCGGAGGCACTACGTTTAAGCACGCCCTCTTTAAATAAGTTGTACCTATTAACAATTAAATTGTAAACTTATTTTAAAGCTTTAAATTCGATAAATAATTATATGAAATACTCAAAATCAAGTTTCCGTTGCCTCTGGAAGCCATTAGATAGGCAACTTGCGCTGCGATCGCGTTCCGTGCACCACGTTAGTAGTTTAGTACTACAGATTCAGCATAGGTGAATGCATGTCGTAATTGCATTGTAATCGTAAATTGGCTAGTAGAATATTTTCATTTTATTTTTTGTTTACTAACAAAAGGAAATTTACTTAACAGAATCATGTTTTTATAGTAAAAACGACATCCTTTCTATTTTAATAACAACTGATGTGAAAATACGAGTAGACACAGTAAATTAAAATTTGTCACGAAAAACGAACCGTCGTATAGAAACTTTTTTCATTTTTGAAGATTGTGGAATACGAGGAGGTGGGGTTGTTATGGTATCAGGCTACAAGAAACAATACGATTCACCCTTAAAACACAAAGCTATTGGTTAAGTTGTGAAATTTAACAGTATCGAGCGAATACAAGAAAATGAAATATAAATATTTAATATTTGAATATTGAGAATTTGCAGTTGAGGTTTGGTAGCACAGCCTTTCATAGAGCTCCTGTCTCGAAATAATTTCAATAAAGCACAGTATAAATTCAGGTACTGCTAGAACACACATAGAAGATTTCTGTTGACTCGTGTTCCAGAAATACTTCAAGGACCACAAAACATGTAATTACACGTCAGTTAACACCTACAGGCACAGCGTATCAGGACAATCAATAAATTGCTGTAATACAATTTCAAATGGTAAAGAAATATTATTTCAATTTTGTTCTATAAAATAGTGTATAAATAAAAATTAAACATCATTGTGGCATCAGTTAAAATGTAAAATATGAAAATGAAATTGTCACCAACCATGAGTACAAAGTAAATTACAGAAAACCAGCACAAATAATACAGATGAATTACCTATAACTCAGGTTGTAAAGCAACCATAAGCTACCATAGTCTACCATAAGTAACCGTGGACTACAGTAGTTTTCTAGTAATCTTGATCAGTTAAGATCGTAACTGCATTACCTGTATGTTAGTGGCGTTACATAGCTACCAGGCGTTACCTCATTTCGATCTCTTTGCTTGAATAAGCGATCAGTGTCTTACTAGATTCCCCTAGGAACCAGAAGCGTGAGTTGTCTAGAAACTGAGTGGGGATATATAAACAAGTGTACACTAAGGAACATTTTTGTTCTACGTAGATATCTTTCTTAAAAATAAACAGTACAAAACTGGAATTTTCAGTGTTTAGTTCCGGTTTTATTCGAAGATATATGTTGATCTGTTACGTGAAACAGAGGGATGTTGCAGTAAAAATATAAAAACGATTCATATTCGTCATACAGAGACAGAAAACTCAGTTTCCCCAAAAAAATATAAAATTAAAAAAAAAATACATAAACATAGCTTCTGTATTTCTTCGAGTTTATATAAAACATCTTTCTGTTATTTAGAAAGAACTTACACTCTTATGAATAGTAGCAGGAAACTCTTGCCTTAGATATCAATGAAGAACGTTCTATTGAGTACAAAATATAAACAATAATTATGAAAGATTTTTATGCCTGTGCATGTCAACTGCACTTGCATCAGAAGCACTTGCTTTGGTTACAGAAAAGCTCAGAAGTTACTCGATCAGGTAATTTTTATTACTTATAGAATGTAATTTATATTTCTCAAGAATATTAAATACATGATGGACTGACACTGGACTGTGTGGGGTTTTAATTACGTTAAAAAACAAAACAAAAAAAAAAGAATAAAAAAATTCGTTGGCTCCCAGTTCCTGTCACACATTCAATTGTGTTTCTTTCCCTACCTATACTACAAATATTACCAGTAATACCATCATATACTACGCCATTTATGTGGTGTACCACAACTACAGAACCATAGCTTTACTATCTATACCCAATTCTATCAGTGCCGGTTAATCTAACGGGTACTGGTAAACCCCTTAAATAAATGGGTTTAACTGAAATCTAAACACATAGTATAAAGATCTCCACAGTACCGTGTATAGTTCCGAATAACTGTTAATATACACACTACGGTGCTCACGAAACAAGTCAAATGGCTCTGAGCACTATAGGACTTAACATCTGAGGTCATCAGTCCTCTAGATTTAGAACTACTTAAACATAACTAAGCTAAGGACATCTCACATATCCATGCCCGAGGCAGGATTAGAACCTGCGACCGCACCAGACGCGTGGTTCCAGACTGAAGCGCCTAGAACCACTCGGCCACCTTGGCTGGCCCACGAAACAAGTCCAACAAGCACGACTCAGTAACCTACTTTGCCCACGAGTTCTGCAGGCACCAAACTGCAAGCCGGCTTCTGTATCCGAGCGGTTCTAGGTGCTTCAGTCCGGAACCGCGCTGTTGCTACGGTTGCAGGTTCGAATCCTGCCTCCGGCATGGATGTGTTTGATGTCCTTAGGTTAGTTAGGTTTAAGTAGTTCTAAGTCTAGGGGACTGATGACCTCAGATGTTAATACTATAGTGCTCAGAAGCATTTGAATTTTTGAACCAAACTGCAGGTCTAGTTCCCAGGCCGTCTTCCACCAAATCCGAGCAACGTGCTGTTTGGTCGTCTAAATTGGTGGAATCTCACACACACACACACAGACACACACTCGCACTCACCCACCCACTCACCCACCCACACACACACACACACACACACACACACACACACACAAACGCGTGCGAGTGCGCGTACGTGTACACACGCTCTCAAGGTGACTTTCAACCGTCAGAGTCGCATCCCACATAACTGACAGAATTTGTCATTGTGTGTATATCCTGCAGTTATCAGTGATATGGTTCAAATGGCTCTGAGCACTATGGGACTTAACTGCTGAGGTCATCAGTCCCCTAGAACTTAGAACTACTTAAACCTAATTAACCTAAGGACTTCACATACATCCATGCCCGAGGCAGGATTTAAACCTACGACCGTAGCGGTCGCGCGGTTCCAGAGTGTAACGCCCAGAACCGCTCGGCCACTCCGGCCAGCTATCAGTGATAAACGAGTAATAGGGCTCACGCACATCGCCATTAAGCATGCGCAGTAGAGAGAACGCGCGTGCCGCCAGGCGGAACGTAAAGGTGGGGGTTGCTTAGTTACACCGAAAAAGAGATTACATCGCGCTGTGGCGGTACGGCACGATGATGTAGGTTGGCACTAGCTGGCCTGACCGCCCTGTCTGTGTATGTGGAGGTAGTCTGCGGAAGAAAGGGGTTTATCTGAGGAACAGGCTTGATTTGAAAGAAGAAATCAGTGGTTTTCGAGAGAGATGGTGGAAGCAATGGACTGAAGTAACCTGGGTTGTGTGGAAAGCGGGTCGCCAAGAGAGTGCAACGGTGTGTACTTGATGGAAGCTACTCAGGGAAGAGCGATTAGTTTCGTGCACGGACGAAGTCACAGGTAGTACGCTGTCTGAAAGCAGATAGCGGCGCATGTAAGGTTTCTCAAGTGGCCCGATACTTGAAGTGTTAATGGAGCCACTGGGTTAATGGAATGTTTTCGAAAGATACTGTCATTCGCCAATATTATAGACTCATCATATTGCTCGAATATTAACTTATAGTCAATGGGTATGATGATGATGATGGTGATGATGTCCCATACTCCTTGACAGAGAGAAGGGAAACGATGCGGGGGACCCGCACCGCCGTACAAGGCAATGTCCTAGTGGTGGTGGTTTGCCATTGCCTTCCTCCGACTGTAACGGGGATAATGATGATGAGGAAGGCGACACAACAACATCCAATCGTCTCGAGGCAGGTGAAAATCCCTGACCCCACCGGGAATCGAACCCGGACCCCGTGCTCGGGAAGGGAAAGCGCTACCGCGAGACCACGAGCTGCGGTCGTAATAGGTGTAACATCCCTGATTATTGCGGTTAGAGCCTTGTCTTCTGTGGATTGTGCGGGCTTTCAATTAGAGACTAAATGATAACCTGAGCGTGATTTGCTAAGGAGTGTGATGACCTGGGGGTTGTCACTAATTACGGAATTAGTTGATATTCATTTATGTCTGTTGTTTGCTAATCACGCTGCCAAAGTCCACTAAAGGGGACTGTGGTGTCAGATGGATGCAGTTGAAGCCATTTGCCTTCTAAAAAATTGTTGTTACCCCTGGTCTCTTGTAGTAAGCAGTTTCAGGTGTAAGAGCTGACTTTGTCTTATATTTATGCTGCCTGAGGTACCCGAATGGAACACATCGTTGGACAAACTGTATGCAGCGGTTGTGACACAGCCAGACGTGACTAAAAGGGAATTCTAATTTCTAATTGTGTCAAAAATAACGTTAGTGAACATTAAGATGATATGCTTACCATTGAGACTTCTACAACTCGTAAACAAATTTGTATATTGACTTATATATTCTCGTAAGTTGAAAGATTTGATAGGATGATTTGGTTATTCTCATTTTGCCTCTTGAGTAAGTGTGGAAGGGAATGAGCTGATTACTGGTTTAAGGAACATAAGGTAATTGAAATTTCTGACATAGAACAATTATTGAAAGACTAGCATAAAAGGTTCAGTTTTTAATATGTTAAATTGTAAATTTCATTATCAGTGTTGGTATGATCGTAATATGATTTTTTTTTAATTGGTTCCCTTAAGAAAGTTGCAGGGTGTATACTTTCCAATGTTTCACGCCGTATGTGCCGAAGGTCACCTGTCCGATCGGACCATAAAGCGTGATTCATCTGAAAAAGCCATCTGTACCCACTCAGCGGAAGTCATGTTGCGGTATTGGCTTGGAAATTCCAGTCTCTGTACCCGTCTCCGGCCATCCTGATTTAGGTTCTCCGTGATTTCCCTAAATCGCTTCAGGCAAATGCCGGGATGGTTCCTTTGAAAAAGGGCACGGCCGATTTCCTTCCCCATCCTTCCCTCACCCGAGCTTGTGCTCCGTCTCTAATGACCTCGTTGTCGACGGGACGTTAAACACTAATCTCCTCCTCCAGTCTCTGTAGCTGATGACCATCAGTCAGTGTGGGTGCATGAATCAGGTGCCTGCTGCAGATGCCCATCCGCAGCAACATTCGCTGAACGGTCGTTTAGTAGACACTGTTGGTAGGCCCTTGGTTCATTTGGGCGGTCACTTGCTCAACAGTTGCACGTCTGTTCGCCCGTGCACATCTCTGCAACCGTCGTTCGTCCACGTCGTCTTCGGCCTGAGGTGCACCGCAGTTACCTCAATGCCTGTTTTGGATATCACCATTATGTCATGCACGGCAAATTTTAACCACGGCGACACGCGAAAAATTTACAGACTTAGCCGTTTCCGAAATGCTTCCACCCTTTCCCGAAACCCAATGATCGTGCCCTTTTCGACATAAGTCTCTCCCTTACTGCATTACGACAACGGTCTCACTGTTTCTCGCGTCCCGCCGACACTCTTTATATGCCCTCCACTGCTACAGCGGCCACTTGCTGACGTTGAACGTAGGCGGTGGTCATACCAATGTGACTGCACTGCGTACCTGCAGGTTCGGAAGGGTTAAACAGTGACATAGTCAGCATGACTTTTCACTCTGATATTGATTATGAGATGATTTTAAACTTCTTCGCACATCAAGCCGTATGCCAAACTGCCACCCAAACCTATACCTGTCACAGCCAAGTGCTGCACCGACTGAGCCATCCAGACACGACTCACGACCTATTCTCACACCCTCGCTTCTGCCAGTACCTCTTCTCTTGTCTTCCAAACTTCGCACGTGCTTTTCTGAATACTTTCTGGGATTACACTGATGTTCTAAAGCATTATGATCACCAGCTCAATAGCGTATTTGTTCATATTTGGAACGTCGGCTATTCTGGGTGGCGTTGACTCAGGAAGTACTTGGCAGGTTTCCAAAAATACGCGGCAACAGATGTCTTCACCGATGTCACGTAACTCCCTTGAATTACGGGCAAGTGATTTCTTGGAGTGCAGCTGGCGACGGATGGCGTTCCAGATTTACATTGGGTTCAGATAGGTCGAATTTGGTTTCCAGGATAACAACGTGTGTGCACTATCATGCTTTTCAAATCACAGTACGATTATTCTGGCATCTCTGTCGGGTAAGATACACGGTTTTTCACATTAATGTGACCGCCGCCTATGTTCGACGTCAACGTGCAATAACCACTCACAGACGGCAGATGGCAGCAATAGCAGTGCAAGGTAGATAAAGCGCGTCGGGGGAATGTGACTCTCATTGAGAACCTATGGGACTGTATGCACGAAATGAGAAACCTAGTATAGTTGGCCATCTCCCTGGAGTCAACATGGTCCACATCCCTGTTGGTACGTGCCGGCCGGCGTGGCCGTGCGGTTCTAGGCGCTTCAGTCTGGAACCGCGTGACCGCTACGGTCGCAGGTTCAAATCCTGCCTCGGGCATGGATGTGTGCGCTGTCCTTAGGTTAGTTAGGTTTAAGTAGTTCTAAGTTCTAGGGTACTGATGACCTCAGATGTTAAGTCCCATAGTGCTCAGAGCCTGTTGGTACCTTTAGTGATGTTCATGTCTTTTACAGCTGTCACGGTGCTTTTGATTACTACCACAGTTTCAGTGGAAACCTAGGTAAAGGCTCACCACACCATAATACTTTCGCTAGCAGCCTATATCCTTGGTGAGGTGCACGTTTCGAGCGGTTGTTCACCTGGATGACGGAGAATCTGGACAAGCCCATTGATCTACTGTAACAAAAAACGTGATCCGTAAGACTACGTGACACGTTTCCATTAATGCACTGTCCAATCTCAGAATCAGAGGGATTACCATACGTAAAATAAATGCCTGGTTAAACTATGGTATTGCAGGAGCTCCAACAAATATAAAGCAAACAGAAATCGAAAAAAAATTACTAGGAGTCAGCCACTCAAATGCAAGATACTCGCATCTACGGGCTGTCAAAACAAGTGCTGTGGTGAAAAGTAGTTTCGAGGAACTTTTTCTTTTTAATATGACGGCTTTTGAATTTCTGTAACGATCATTAACCAAGGACAGAAGGGTTGTTAATTACTAACAGCTAACATTGTTAGAAACTGTTTCAGGAAATGAACGGGTACCAGTGGGACACAAAAATTTTCCCTTCACATGGATATATTCTGTCCACTAGAATAGTCTCTTTTAGTGGATTCAATATCATCTCAACACAACAATGGAAAAATAAACAGAGTGTTCGACAAATGATTCCTTGATTTTAAAAGTAAATAACATGATAATTATGTTCGAATGAAGCGCGAAACAAGTGGAAAATTTTGTGTGAAAGCTGTAAGACTTTTATACAGAAGCTTCTAATTAGTAGTTACAAATGCTGTTAACAGAAGGCGCTCTAACCGTTATACGTAGTGCCTACAAATAGTAATCCGAACCACAGAGAGATCAGTTCCACCGGTGAAACGTGAAATGAGGTTAGCATACCGAAGAAAGAGTATGTATTTAATTGAAAAATGTGTGTTTGTAATAGTGGAGTATCATAGGCTCTCACGCAGCTTAGTGGCAAGAAGTCGCAGTTTTGAAACAGGATTTTATGTTGGGAAAGGAGACGATGCGGCAATCGTTCCTATGCTCTTCGCCAAATCCGAATGAATAGGCAGCGTCGTTGATCACCTAGTGAGGAATTTACACCAATGGTGAACTGTGGTTATTCCTGCGAATGTCGCCACGGTTTCTGAGCTTATACAGCAACATTCGGGAAAATCCGAGTCGCAGTAGATGTTAGTTGGAAGGATTTCATAAAGCATACAGTACTGGAAAACAGTAGCGAACAGGTAATACCTGTATATGCTGTGCTACAAACGGCTTACTTTGCAAATAGAGTCACACAGTGATTTGCGTCCAATAACGAAATATTTAATGTTGGCTGTATCCGGTTCACAAATGAAGCATATTTCTGTCTGAATGTACAAAATTTGTGATTTTTGGGTTCCAAAAAGTCACAAGTTTTGTACATTTAGGCAGAAATATGCTTCTTTCGTGAACCGGATACAGCCGACATTAAATCTTTCGTTATTGGCCCTCTTTTCATGCGAGAACCGATAACTATTGAGCTTTACAGGGTAATTTTAGAAGAACAGCCGCCACGCAGCAAGCTTTCAAAGATTAACCAGGCACCTAGTGGTTAATGCAAAATGGGCCCCGACTCTGTGTTGGCTCCCATATTCACCCGATCTGACTTCTTCAGTAACTATATTTTGTGGGGCACTTTGAAAGACGCTCTCTACCACCGGAACTATCCAGTCATGCCGGAACACTTTGAATGGTTGATCTGTGTGGCAAATGAACCTATTTCTGTTGAGAAACTACGAGATGTAAAATTTTACTGTCAGAACGAACTCTCTACTGCGAGCGGTGAACATGTGAAAAAGTATGTGGTATCATTGCAAAGACGGCCTTCAGAGGACTAGTTTATTTATCCAAGCCGATACGAACAATACAGAGTACAGTACCAACTGGTAGTAGCTTTTCTATTATTTCGAAACTTCTGTGTAAAATTCTCATAGCTTTTGCAATGAACATAACGATTGCTGTGTTTGTTTTCAAGTCATTTAATTTGAAATTCTGCTGATCTTTTTTGGACATCCACTAAGTATCGAACGAAAAAGGTCTGCGGCTCTAAAAGTGTGTGTTTAAGAATAAAATAATCCTTTTTGTTATACGTATGGGAGAGTCTGCTGATATATACAGTCGTGACAACATGTGTAGAGGAATCTCTCTCTTGGATTTATGTGCAATAGAATACATGAACACCTAATATGTTTGCCAAATATGATATGTTTGTAATTCACATAGCTAAATAAGACCGTGAGAAAACCACGCAAAACTGAACTCGGGTCGACGGAGAGCGATTCTTACGGTCCACCTGTCAATATTGAATTGTTCTGCAGCGCGTTGATACACTGAAGAGTTAATATCACCATTAAATAAGCCTATGCGTCAGAGGCGGTTTATGCATGCATCAAATGTAGCGCATTCAGTAGGCCCAGCGCTTTTAGGAGCCTCCTAGCTGCAGTATACCATTTTGTCAGGGAAATATTAGCCGCTAGTATTTTCAGCTGAATATAATCTTGTTGTTGATAAGTACGAGATCGTGACTATGTACTATTTTAAAGCACTAGAACTAATAAATCACTGACAATAAAGAGGGTGTTGTCGAACGTTTGGAGAATACACTCGTATATTACAAAGAGTTTCGGGTATTAGAAGAGTTCCTATTAATGTTCTATTCCAATCTGGTCACTTGTCCACTATTAGGAACTTCCCGCCGGCATTACCAAAAAGATCATTTGATATTTGTAAATTAAAGGTGGAAAGGGGGAAAAAGGAAAGGGATGGGAGGGGATCATGCTGTCAGCTGCATCAGGACATTACGTGGAATTAGCTGTGACCGTCGGAGGTTCGAGTCCTCCCTTGGTCATGAGTGTTGTGTTGTCCTTAGCGTAAGTTAGTCTAAGTTAGTTTAAGTAGTGTGTAAGACCAGAGACCGATGATCTTGGCAGTTTGGCCCGTTAGCAATCACACACATTTGAAGATTCAGCGGTGAAGGGTAAATATGTGTATGGGACCGGGATCGCCTGCGTACTTACAAGTGCGTTAACCACTGTTCCAGCTGGGACACAGAGCTACCGCCAATGCGCGGACTATCTCGGACACCTGACGGCCGCTCCACATTCCTATCGAGCGCCACCTACCCGCAGTTTCTGCCCATTTCTTCCATATTCGTTCTTTGGGATTCCCGCAGGAGGTCGGGCGTACAGGGTGACACAGAATAAAAGGAGTGTTTGAAATGAATACTGGGCAGGTGGCAGCAATGAACGTTTGTGACAGCAAGTAAATAGTCCGCTATTTTAGTAATCAAGGATCAGTGGAACGGACAATAGCATGTGTTAGCCACAAAAACGTTTTATAAAAACAGTGATAGTGTTATAGCGGCGCAGAGGGAGTTTCGACATTTTTATAATTTAGGACGTCATGCTGCCGTTGCGTCGAAACACGTGATAAAATGTTGGACTAATAACTTTAAAGAGACTGGGTCTGCCCTCAAGAAGAAACCAACAGGACGACCAAGAAGAGTGCGTTCTCCAGCGAACATTGATGTTGTACGCGAGTCTGTCTTACGCAGCCCACGGCGTTCAATTCGTAAGCAAGCAGCAGTGGTTGGAATGTCCCGGGAGAATGTTCGCAGAATTCTTCATCTTGATTTAAAATTTCATCTGTACAAACTACAGATGGTGCAACGATTCTAGGACAACGATTACCGATTACGATTAGGATTCTGTCAACAGATGATATCAAAAATAAACAATGACGATGACTTTCTAAACAAGTTTTGGATGTCAGATGAGGCACATTTTCATCTCACAGGTTATGTGAATAAACAGAACTACTGTTACTGGGCAAACATAAGTCCTAATGACGTTCATGAGCGCCTTTTCCACGCTTGTAAAGTGACAATATGGTATGGTGTTTCATCACAAGGGATTAACGGACCGTATTTTTTCGCAAATGAACAGGGAAACACAATTACTGTCAATGCCAATCGTTACGTGGAGATGTTACGAACTATCGTTACAACTGCATTGAACAATTTTCCACACGTTCAAGAAGCCTGGTTTCAACAGGACGGAGCGACGTCACACACTGCACGGCAATCAATGGTATATCTACGAGAATTGTTTGGCAACCGTGTGATCTCACGATTCGGTAACATTCCCTGGCCCCCTAGAGGCAGATTTATCCGTTTGTGATTTTTTCTTGTCGGGCTACCTTAAGAGCAAAGTCTACACGACTCGATCAAGAACACTGGAAGAGTTAAAACAGAGGATTCGGGATGCAATTCACAGTATCCTAGCTGAGATGTTGCAGCGGTCAATGAGAAATGTCAACAGCAGATTTCACGAATGTATTCGTAGAGGAGCACGCCATCTAGGCCGACTGGGGTGGCCGAGCGGTTCTAGGCGCAACAATCTGGAACTGCGCGACCGCTACGGTCGCAGGTTCGAATCCTGCCTCGGGCATGTATGTTTGTGATATTCTTAGGTTAGTTAAGTTTAAGTAGTTCTAAGTTCTAGGCGACTGATGACCTCAGAAGTTAAGTCCCATAGTGATCAGAGCCATTTGAACCATTTGACGCCATCTAAACGACGTAAATTTAAAAAAATGATAAATGCCATCAATGTTGCAAGTGTCTGTTCCTTTAGACACGTCCGAATGAACAGACACCACGCTTTCACATAATAAGATTATTTGCTTTACGTTATTAAACAAGTTTGCATAAAAATAGAATATACCTCCACACCAAACGACGTAGACCGCTAATGGAAATAATCGTACAGTTTGAATACTCGCAAAGTCAGACTGCTGCACATTCGAATTCATGTAAATGATGATCTAGCTCACTTAATGCTGTTTTAGCGACGCTGTTTTAAATTTCTTACACTAAATTTAAGTTCCCCAACTACAAAGAGAGTTTACGCTGGTGGAATACGGGGGTGGAAAAAATACGGAAACGTCAAAACCACATTAACGTGCCTAATGGGGTGTAGGAAACCCGATGTCATTCAAAACAGCTTCCAGTCGTCTAGGAATGGATAAATACAATTCCCATATGGTTTTCCAGCGAATCTTATAGTATTCTTTATGCAAAATAATGGCAAGTTCAGGTAACCATTCGTGAGGTGGAAGGCGATCGCGCACCCCTCCCTCCTCAGTAGAGCACAAAGACTCAATAATATTAAGATATAGCGACTTTGGTGGCCAAGAGAGGCGCGAAAATTCATCCTCGTGTTGACAAAATCACTCTTGAGCCATGCGAACTGTGTAAACGCGATCATGTCGTCTTAGAACACAGCATCATCACTGGGTGACAAACATTGCACCATGCATAGCGCACAAAACGCACATAATGCAGTGACAACTATGCAGAATATATGAGGTGCGGCTAGAAAAAAACCGGACTGATGCTGGAAAAAACATTTATTTACAATTATTTACAATTTCATGTTATCTCCTTCAATGTACTCTCCTCCTCGGTCTCTACACCGCTCCATACGAATTTTCCACTGTTCATAGCAATGCTGCAGATCATTTTCGGTAAGTCCATACATTACTTCCGTCGCTTTTTCTTTTACTGCTTCAACAGTCTCAAATCTAGTTCCTTTCAAAGCTGACTTGACTTTAGGGAAAAGAAAAAAGTCACAGGGGGCCAAATCAGGTGAGTAGGGTGGATGATCTAAGATGGGAATGTTGTGTTTTGCCAAAAACGTCTTCACTGACAACGCACTGTGAGCTGGGGCATTGTCTTGGTGAAGGATCCATGACTTTTTTCTCCACAAATCGTTCCGTTTTCTCCGTACTCGCTCACGTAGGGTAGCCAGGACGCTAATGTAGTAACGATGACTCACTGTTTGTCCCTCTGGTACCCAATCAATGTGCACAATCCCTTTGATGTCAAAAAAAACAATCATCATTGCCTTGAATTTCGATTTTGACATTAGTGCTTTTTTTTTGTCGTGGAGAACCAGGAGTTTTCCAATGCATCGATTGGCGTTTAGTTTCGGGATCGTAAGTAAAAAACCACGATTCATCGCAAGTAATAACATTTTGTAAGAAGGTGGGATCACTTTCAATGTTTTCCAGGATGTCAGAACAAATCATTCTTCGGCGTTCCTTCTGTTCAATTGTGAGACACTTAGGAACCATTTTTGAACACACTTTGGTCATGTTGAAACTTTCATGAAGAATCTGCCTAACACTTTCCTTGTCAACTCCTGTTAACTCAGATACTGCTCTGATTGTTAAACGGTGATCTTGTCGAACAAGTTTACCGATTTTTTCAATGTTTGCATGAGTTTTTGCTGACAATTGTCTGCCAGTGCGAGTGTCATCACTGGAGTCTTCGCGGCCATCTTTAAATCGTTTAAACCACTCAAACGCTTGTGTTCGCGATAAACAATCATCGCCGTACACTTGTTGTAACATTACAAACGTTTCACTTGCAGATTTTCCTAGGTTGAAACAAAATTTGATGTTAACACGCTGTTCTTTCTGTACACTCAACATTTTCCGACGCACAGACAAAACGTCAACTACTTAAAACAGACGCCACGGGCAGACTGAGTGCAGGAGGCAGATGAAACTCGAGCAGTAGGCGGATAGAGAGTCACGTGACAGGCCACGCAACTTTCAGCCTTATTGCATTCGTTTTATTGTTTCACCAGTACTAGTTCGGTTTTTTTCTAGCCACACCTCATACAACAAAAAGGTCTCGGGTTTCCAGCCGTATCAAGTGATTAAAACTACACGAGCTTTCGTCCAAACATTCGCGGGGCATTGTCAAGTGATGTGACTGCCGTTAGGCAGCTTGTACGCTCTTGTATACACTAACTGCTGGCTATGACGTAACTGTGCTCACGGCATGCCACACATGGGTGTGCGTTGACTTGGCGTTCAGTTGCCCGCTTCAGTTGCTCGACCGTTGGATCCCACAGTGTTAGCTGTAGGCCGCCGCATCGGCGACTTATATCCAGTGGCTTTTACAGTCCCAAGAGCCGTTAGAGCGATCTACGACGGAGATTTGGTCCAATTTTATCCGCTCACCGATTTCGAAAGTATGCTCAACTAAAGCGAATTTCTCGGTGTAATGTAGGCGATAAATCCTCTTATGTACCTTCCTTCGTTGTTCTACAGCGCCCACTGTTTTTCCGGTGTAAGACTGCCACACTCGCACGTTACCCTTTGGACCCTAGGTGTTCTGTGATCTGCTGCGTATTTAACCGGCCTCAGTAATTGACAGATTTTAGTCGGAGGCCTGGAGATCAATTTGATCTTGTGTCGTTTCAGTTGGTGGCTTATCTCGTCCGACACAAAGGCACAGAATAGCAAGAAAGCAAGTTTCTGTTTGAGCTCCTACGAGGTACTGGCAGAAGTAAAGCTGTGAGGACGGGGCGTGAGTAGTGCTTGGGTAGCTCAGTTGGTAGAGCACTTGCCCGCGAAAGGAAAAGATCCTGAGTTCGAGTCTCGGTTTGGCACACAGTTTTAATCTGCCAGGAAGTTTCATATCAGCGCAAGCTCCGCTGCAGAGTGGAAATCTCATTCTGGAAACATCTCCCAGGCTGTGGCTAAGCCATGTCTCCGCAATCTCCTTTCTTCCAGGAGTGTCAGTTCTGCAAGAGTCACAGGAGAGCTTCTGTGAAGTTTGGAAGGTAGGAGGTAAGGTATTGGTAGAAGTAAAGCTGTGAGGACGGGGCGTGAGTCGTGCTTGGGTAGCTCAGTTGGAATTCCCGCTTCGCGCCTCGGGCGACTAGGTTGTGCTATTATTCCGCCTCTACCGCAGCGCTGCGTGTTTTCCTCGTGTCCGTTTAGTGTCGTGTTGGTGTCCGTGCGCGTCGCATCGCTGGTTGTCGGCAAGTGTTTGGTGTTCGTGCGGCCCTTCCTGTTGCGGCGTCGTCTCGCGCCGTGCTGTCCACCACGATTCCCACAGAAATTCCGCGTACAGGTACTGTCAACTTCACCTTCGACAGATCCACGGGTCACATCCAGCCCGGTTCTTTGGTGATACATGACTGGTTAGTCGATACAATTAAAGTCTGTACTGATCAGGTGCATACTGCATATTTTAACAGCGAATTATATGTGTGTTTGTTAAGTTTCTTGATTCGCTCCATGTTAATAGGATACTTTCTTGTCACGGGCCTCAGGTACCCTTTACGCACCGTGATGGTTCCACTAGTATTGTTCTCTTGGTAAATGCAGAGGAGACATATACGAATGTTCGGGTGTTTAACCTTCCGCTCGAGGTAGACGGGCTGTTTTCTGAGATCCGTTTTGATTCCTTATGGGGAAATACGTCATATTCGAAAGGAACGCTGGTCTGCTCAGCACCGAATACCGTTGTAGTGGTATTCGGTCGGTGGAAATGGTGGACAAAAAACATATTCCTTCTCATCTACGGCTATGTGGTTATAGTGTCCATATTATGTACAGTGGCCAAGAAGGAACATGTTATTATTGTAATCAAACCAGTTATTTCCGTACTAATTGTCCGCGGCGTGTGGTGGTATTAAAACCTTCATATGAACAGCGTAAAAAACTGACTTCAGCTGATCTTCTCCAGCAGGGATATCAGACTCAATCACTCCATGTTACTGAGGGACGCAGTGATCCGTTGACCGATAACACCTGTCATTTTCCCCGCTGTTCTTGCGTCGGGACGCTGATGCCGTTACTTCCGATGTGCCCGCCATGATTTCTCACAACAAGCTTAGCCGAACACAGGATGGTGCGGCAGATGAACCTTCCATATTGGCCTCCAGTAAAGAACACTCTTTGTCAATTTGAAATCGTGGACGAGGACGCCACAGGTGCTTTCACGCCTGTGCAGGAGATCGCTGACACCTTATCTGGAGTTGTTCCTGGTGTCGCGGCCACCCGTTCGGAGACGCCCGTGCACGAACATGCTTCCGGTTCCCACGTGTCTTTTCCGGTTCTCTCGGACACTTCTCCTGTCGACTCTGTTTCCCATCCCCCCATCTGCGACTTTTGTCCCCACCTCTGGGTCACAGACTTTTCCCATGAAACAACTGATTGATTCTCAAGAGCCAGTGGATCCCGTTGTTATTCACCAACCATCCATCCGTTTATCCATGTCTGCGGACGAGTGGGATGTAGAAGCCTCTCCCTCGCAATCTGAAACGGAATACCTACATGATGCTCCCACGCGACCGAACGCGGCAGCGTCGGCGCCGCGGAGCCGCAGTAGAATCCGTAAACAGCCACAGAGATCCGCATCATGACCTAAGAAAAAGCAATGGGTCCAAATGGTTCAAATGGCTCTGAGCACTATTGGACTTAACTTCTGAGGTCATCAGTCCCCTAGAACTTAGAACTACTTGAACTAACCTAAGGACATCACACACATCCATGCCCGAGGCAGGATGCGAACCCGCGACCGCAGCGGTCGCGCGGTTCCAGACTGTAGCGCCTAGAACCGCACGGCCACTCCGGCCGACAAAATGCAGTGGGAAGATGAGGGTTCTGTTTCGTAGTTCTTCTCTCTCTGGTTCGGTGATTGATTCTGGTATGGTTACTTGTATGTTGCTCCATCACCTGACGGATCTCTACCGTTCTTTGGTCTTCTTTCTGGGTTGAAGTTCCATGAAGGCATACACATTTCCTATTCTGCGTATTAACAGAATATGTTCTGAGCTTCGGCTCGCCACTTTGCGGCAGTTTATATATCAATCGGGGCAGATGTTTTTTTACGGGCGTTCTTATTCGACCAGTCTTCCATTCCTGGGTTCTCAACTTTTTAATGTAGCTTTCAAACTTTCTACGGGCACTGCTTTGTTTTATAGGGAATGCATTCCGTTGATGGATTTCGAAGTACTTGACAGTGGAAGGGGGATTTGGTGCACGTTTTGTGATCTCAGTTTACTCCTTCTTTTTGCCCCTTCTGACACAGGTCGTACTAACGCACGTTCGAGTTTCTATAAAGAAGAAATCATTTAACTGCTTCGTAAATCACCGACAAAGATCATCTTAGTTGGGGACTTCAATTGTCTTCTACGGCCGGTGGATCCGTCTCCTAATTTTAATATCAGTAAAGAGTTCGACGATCTGGTGCGCTCCTTGCGCCTGCGTGACGTGTGGGTTTCTCGCTATCCTACAATTGTGCGACATACATACTTCACTCCCACGTCTAGCAGTCACCTCGATCGCTTTTACCTTTCCGATTCCTTGTGTGGGCAACTTCTGGATGTTGATGTGATACCAGCCTGTTTTACTGATCATTGCGCCGTAGCCGTCACGTTTAATTACGAACAGCAACCAGTAAAATTGTTTCGTCCTCCCTGGATGCTCACAAGGGAACCTCCCCATCGCACCCCCCTCAGATTTAGTTATAAGTTGGCACAGGGATAGGCCATGAAAACTGAACACAGATCAATCGAGAAAACAGGAAGAAGTTGTGTGGAACTATGAAAAACTAAGCAAAACATACAAACTGAGTAGTCCATGCGCAATGTATGCAACATTTAGGAGAGCGCCAGCTTACGAGCGCCGTGGTCCCGTGGTTAGCGTGAGCAGCTGCGAAACGACAGGTCCTCGGTTCGAATCTTCTCTCGAGAGAAAAGTTTCATTTCTTATTTTCAGACAATTATCAAAGTTCAGGCTCTCACACATAATTAACTTCGCTCTCCAAAATTCCAGGGCGTGTTCAGATTTGCTTGGACATATGCACAGTTTTACGGTCTACACACGGAAGTATTTGAAAACGTAAAAAACATATGTTTTGACAGAGCACAGGGAAAACTGTGCGACTGTGAAACTGTTGTATTCATTTGTTGCAGTTTATGTGACAAACTCTTGTGTTTTCATCACTTTTTTGGGAGTGATTATCACATTCACAAGAAAACCTAAATCGGGCAAGGTAGAAGAATCTTTTTACCCATTCGCCTAGTGTGCAAGTTAGGTGGGTCGACAACATATTCCTGCCATGTGACGCACATGCCGTCACCAGTGTCGTATAGAATATATCAGACGTGTTTTCCTGTGGAGGAATCGGTTGACCTATGAACTTGTGATCAAATGTTTTCGGTTCCCATTGGAGAGGCACGTCCTTTCGTCTACTAATCGCACGGTTTTGCGGTGCGGTCGCAAAACATAGACACTAAACTTATTACAGTGAACAGAGACGTCAATGAACGAACGGTCAGATCGTAACCTTGCGAAAATAAAGAAAGTAAAATTTTCACTTGAGGGAGGACTCGAACCCAAGACCTCTTGTTTCGTAGTTGCTCACTCTAACCACGAGACCACGGCGCTCGTGAGGTTATACTGTCCTTGACATTGCCTATCTTGTTCATGGACTAATCAGTTTGTATATTTTGCTTATTTTTTCATAGTTCCACACAACTTCTTCCTGTTTTCTCGATTGATTTGTGTTCAGTTTTTCAAGGCCTATCCACTGTGTCAATTTATAACTAAATCTGAGGGGGGTGCCATGGGGAGGTTCCCTTGTCAGTATAGCCTATTTGCAATATATCTCTCTTGGTGTCGCCCTGGAGGACGTATGGGTTCGTTGTTCTCGTACTATGGACCGGTACTCGTCTATTGTGGCATGGTGCTAAACCACAAATCCGTAGGGCTCTCACGCGTTTTGGAGCTGCGAAGCTGACAGACGATCGACGAACGCAAGAATTTTACTGCTCAGTCTTACGTCAACTGCAGGATAGAGCGCCGGCCGCGGTGGTCTAGCGGTTCAGGCGCTCAGTCCGGAACCGCACGACTGCAACGGTTGCAGGTTCGAATCCTGCCTCGGGCATGGATGTGTGTGATGTCCTTAGGTTAGTTAGGTTTAAGTAGTTCTAAGTTCTAGGGGACTGATGACCACAGATGTTAAGTCCCATAGTGCTCAGAGCCATTTGAACCATTTTCGAACCAGGATAGTGCTACGCATGATCCCCTCCGGGTTGCTGATATACAACGCATCAAAGCCAAATTGTTGCAGCTCAAACGCATTCAAATGGAGGGACTGCGGACGAGGTCTCAACCACGTCCCTTTCTACAAGAAAAATTGACGTCACTATACCATCTAGTCCGTTTACGGGCGCTCCGGGAACATGTGTGCCTTGCCTCCCTCACAACCGCTGTCGGCTGCATGTTCACCTCTCACCGTGGTATTTCCGACTTTATTTACACCTATTTTACTTATCTGTACGATATCCATGTCCCAGCTGAAAACTCTCTCGACGACTTTACATCCTTGCTGCATCGCGTTGTCGCTCGTCAATTAAATGATGCCTTTCTGTGTCCCCTGCTCAAGGATTACACATATGATGATGTTACAGGATCTCAGTCTCGCAAGTCGTCTGGATTAGACGGTATTCCTAAGATGTTCAATTTTCGCCACTCATTGGTGACACCTTAATGTCAATGGTAAATGAAGTGATGAGGGGAGTCTCACTTCCTGCTCCTTTTCAGGAAGGTAAACTGGTCCTCCTCCCGAAATCCATAGGTCGCCCTGTGATTGATTCCCTCCGTTCTATTACTCTCCTTCGATTATAAAATTGTCGCTCGCGCAATCAATATCCGTCTCTCTAAGCTGCTCGATACCATTATTGCCGCCCACCAATGCTGTGTGCCTGGACGCACGATACTAACTTCTGTTCTCGAATGTCACGATGTAATTTCTGTGGCGCCTGCCACTAATATCACAGGGGATTTGTTTTTTCTTGATTTCCAAAAAGCGTTTGATCGTGTCAGCAATGAATTTTTAACGAGAGTGCTCACCGCTGTCGGCTTTAATAATGATGCTCGACAGGTCTTAACTCGGCCTTTTTACAGGTATCGATGTCTCGGTGATTGTGAATGGTCACCCTGTTCCTCGGATATCGATCAGACGGGGTTTACCCCAGGGAAGCCCCTTGTCCATGTCGCTTTTTGTCTTGTTCTTAGAGCCCTTACTTCGCCGCCTCGCCGTGCAATTGTATGCCTGGACTATATTGGAAGAACCTTTTTCGGTCCGTGCATATGTCGATGACGTCATGGTTTTAGTACCACATGTCGAGGACATACCGAGGCTTAAGGATACCTTGGATTCATTTTGTCGTCTTCCTGGTGCTCGCATTAATGATCATAAATGCACGTTCCTACCGTTGAGAGGCTTCGATCATGTCGTCATTCCTTGGGCGACGGTTGACAATGGCAATAAGACCTTAGGGATCTTAGTGGATCGCAATCCGATCAAAATGGTGACACTAAATTGGCGTGAGGTTATGAGTCGTGTTCACGGGGCGATCCTTGAACACGAACGCCGTTTCCTTAGCCTCCTTCACAAGGTACGGGTTTTAGAGACCTATGTCTTCAGTAAAGTATAGCACGTTGCACAGGTCTTCCCGCTTCCCGCGATGATGGCCCGCAGACTGCCTGGTCGATTCCTGTGGCACCGCCATATCCTTCGTGTCCGGTATGAAGTCGTGGCCAGGCGTCAAAAGCTTGGAGGAATGGGTCTTTCCGATATCAAAGTGAAGACATCCATCTTATTTGCCCGCTGCAAAGTTTTAACCTACACGCGGGCTCCGTATTCAGTTACCTCTTGTTTACTTTCCAGCCTCCGGCCGGTCTGTCTGAACCCTCCTGTTAATGTTGGAGGGATTAATCCTAAATTGCGTAACATTCGTGAATACTTCATAAATATCGGTATCACAGGTGCTGATATACTTTCTATGACGCATATTACTACCAACATGCTATCATCCCGTTGGGATGCACCATGTCCTCTTTCTTCTGTTGAACTTGCTCCCCGTCAAAGTCTTGGAAAACGGTCTGGTCTCATTTTAGTTTTTATTGCCTATTGTTTCAACGTGGTATAAGGTTATTCACCCTTTGATACCTACTGGTGATCGTCTTTTTCGTACTGGCCTTCGTCCGACTGATCAGTGTGAGGAATGTCCTCAAACTGACACCTTACTTCACAGGCTTTTGTTTGCGGACGGGATCATTGGCTCTGGGTCCACCGTCAATTAGCTTTCCTTACTCGAGGGCCTGAAACTGCTATCCGAGACTACATTTTCCTACATCCTGACATATCCTTTTTTCCACAGACGAAAACGAACACGATTGTCTGTCTCTTGGGTTACTATGTTCACTGTGTCGTTGAAGGCGGGAATGACCCAGATCCCCGCGTTTTTCACCATTATCTGACAACTGCGCATTGGAAATGGCAGCGGTTGCCACGTTACCGAACAGTTTTTGCGAATATGCTTTTGCTTGAGTTTAACCGTCAGGGTGTTGGTTAAGTTCTCCTGTGATCCCTGTTTCTTCTCTGAGCTTGAGTCCCCTCCCATGTAGCCTTGTTTTGTCACTTTTTCTCTTCCACACGTATATAAAAAATTGACAAGAAGGGTGGGATAGTGGGTTAGTCTCCCCGTTCAGAATTTCATAATTGTTTGTGCTTGAACTATTTTGTTGAATTTGTTTTTGCACCTGATATTAAATGATGATTTTATTATGGTTGTCTGATTTTCATGAAAATACCAAGTCAGTCTGATAATTTAAAAGAAGTTGGTGGGGTACTTGCCCGCGAGAGGCAAAGGTTCCGAGTTCGACTCTTGATCCGGCACACAGTTTTAATCTTCCAGGAAGTTTCATATCAGCGCACACTCCGCTGCAGAGTGAAAATCTCATTCTGGAAACATCCCCCAGGCTGTGGCTAAACCATGTCTCCGCAATATCCTTTCTTTCAGGAGTGCTAGTTCTGCAAGGTTCGCAGGAGAGCTTCTGTAAAGTTTGGAAGGTAGGAGACGAGGTACTGGCAGAAGTAAAGCTGTGGGTACCGGGCGTGAGTCGTGCTTCGGTAGCTCAGTTGGTAGAGCACTTGCCCGCGAAAGGCAAAGGTCCCTAGTTCGAGTCTCGGTCGGGCACACAGTTTTAATCTGCCAGGAAGTTTCAATGTATTCAGGTAGTTAAGGGGGACGAAAATTTAATTCTAGTGGGAGAATGAAATTCGATTGTTGGAAAAGGAAGAGAAGGGAAAATAATAGGAGAACCTGGATTAGGGGTATAGAAATGGAAGGGGAAGTCGCCTGGTAGAATTGTGCTCAGAGCATAATGTAATCAATACTAATTATGTTAAGGATCTGTGGAAGATTGTTGCATACGTAGAAAAAGACGTGGAGACACTGCAGAGTTCTGAAAGTTACATCATAGTAAGACCCGAGATTGTAAAGCTTGAATCTGACCATAATTTATAGGTTAGGAACTGCAGATCGAAAGTAAGAAATTGCAGAAAGGTAGGAAAGTCAGGATGTGAGATATGGTTAAAAATCAGAGGTTGATGAGAGTTTCAAAGACAGGCCTGGGCAGCGACTGACTGAAGCAGGAAAAAGAAATGCAATAGAAAACCAAAGAGCAGCCTCAAGGTATGAAATACTGAATGCAGACGAGACCCAAATAGGCAAAAAGACAAGTTATCCTCGAAAACCTAAGATAACACAAGATAGATGGAATATGTTCTGGCGAAACCACAAGCGCTGGAACGAAGAGGAAGAACGCAAGATCAGAGAAGGTGGTAAGGCGACGTCAGCAAATAGCCCGCTGAGTCAAGCACCGCTCCTCAAAATGAATATAAGCGTCGTTCCTGCCAGCCTTGGCTGGACATTAGTGGACAGTACTCGCAGACTATTAGCATGGCATAGCAAAGAGTACAACGAGAACAGTTATTAGTCTGTGCCAAACTTGCAGGAACATTGCATATAGCCAAGGTCTATGAGTTATATTGCCTGTCGCCCATCGCTTGCGACAACATGTAGTACACTCCTGGAAATGGAAAAAAGAACACATTGACACCGGTGTGTCAGACCCACCATACTTGCTCCGGACACTGCGAGAGGGCTGTACAAGCAATGATCACACGCACGGCACAGCGGACACACCAGGAACCACGGTGTTGGCCGTCGAATGGCGCTAGCTGCGCAGCATTTGTGCACCGCCGCCGTCAGTGTCAGCCAGTTTGCCGTGGCATACGGAGCTCCATCGCAGTCTTTAACACTGGTAGCATGCCGCGACAGCGTGGACGTGAACCGTATGTGCAGTTGACGGACTTTGAGCGAGGGCGTATAGTGGGCATGCGGGAGGCCGGGTGGACGTACCGCCGAATTGCTCAACACGTGGGGCGTGAGGTCTCCACAGTACATCGATGTTGTCGCCAGTGGTCGGCGGAAGGTGCACGTGCCCGTCGACCTGGGACCGGACCGCAGCGACGCACGGATGCACGCCAAGACCGTAGGATCCTACGCAGTGCCGTAGGGGACCGCACCGCCACTTCCCAGCAAATTAGGGACACTGTTGCTCCTGGGGTATCGGCGAGGACCATTCGCAACCGTCTCCATGAAGCTGGGCTACGGTCCCGCACACCGTTAGGCCGTCTTCCGCTCACGCCCCAACATCGTGCAGCCCGCCTCCAGTGGTGTCGCGACAGGCGTGAATGGAGGGACGAATGGAGACGTGTCGTCTTCAGCGATGAGAGTCGCTTCTGCCTTGGTGCCAATGATGGTCGTATGCGTGTTTGGCGCCGTGCAGGTGAGCGCCACAATCAGGACTGCATACGACCGAGGCACACAGGGCCAACACCAGGCATCATGGTGTGGGGAGCGATCTCCTACACTGGCCGTACACCACTGGTGATCGTCGAGGGGACACTGAATAGTGCACGGTACATCCAAACCGTCATCGAACCCATCGTTCTACCATTCCTAGACCGGAAAGGGAACTTGCTGTTCCAACAGGACAATGCACGTCCGCATGTATCCCGTGCCACCCAACGTGCTCTAGAAGGTGTAAGTCAACTACCCTGGCCAGCAAGATCTCCGGATCTGTCCCCCATTGAGCATGTTTGGGACTGGATGAAGCGTCGTCTCACGCGGTCTGCACGTCCAGCACGAAAGCTGGTCCAACTGAGGCGCCAGGTGGAAATGGCATGACAAGCCGTTCCACAGGACTACATCCAGCATCTCTACGATCGTCTCCATGGGAGAATAGCAGCCTGCATTGCTGCGGAAGGTGGATATACACTGTACTAGTGCCGACATTATGCGTGCTCTGTTGCCTGTGTCTATGTGCCTGTGGTTCTGTCAGTGTGATCATGTGATGTATCTGACCCCAGGAATGTGTCAATAAAGTTTCCCCTTCCTGGGACAATGAATTCACGGTGTTCTTATTTCAATTTCCAGGAGTGTATATTCAAGTTAAGTATTGTCAAATCTGCTTTATTGAAATAAAGCTATTAATATTATTTGCTTGAACTGTTGTATAGCATTCCGAGAACGCAGTATCCTTTAAACTCCTTATACGAGACGAGTGGACAGGACCCCACATTTGGCGACGAGGACTCAACAGAATTTAGAGTTAAAAATATAAAAATTAAGTAAATGAAGTACGCAAAAGAGAATGTAGGCGTTTCAGAAATGACACTGACGGAAAGTGCAAAAATGATTTGAACATTTGGTTAGAGGACTGTACCTGCATGTATGGCTAGTGGCTAGGGGAGAGATTGATGCCACCTACATGATGATTGAAGAGGCATTTACAGATAAGAATAGCATCTGGATGAATGTAAAGCCAGTACTAAGCAAGGAAAGGAGAGCTGAAAAGTAAAAGGTGTTATAGTGCGTGTATACAACAGAAAAGAGCTTGAACACAATATGTAGAAGGAAGGAGGAAGTGAATGAAGATGAAATGAGAGATATGATACTAAGAAGAGAAACTGACAAACCACTGGAAGTCCTCTGTCGAAACAAGACCCTTTGAGTAGACGACATTTGCTTGGAGGGAGTTACTGAGGTTCTTGAGAGAATCAGTCGAACTATTTCACTAGGGAAGCAAGATATGAGGTGGGTGGAGTCATCCCAGGCTTCAAGAAGAACGTAATAATTGCTGTATCACATCAGACAGGTAATGACAGGTCTGAATGTCATGCAAACCTCAGTTTAATAAGCCATGGTTGCTAAATACTGATATGCATTGTTTATAGAAGAATGGAAAAACTGATAAAGACCAATTTGCCTTCCGAAGAAATACAGGAGCAGACGGGGTACTACTACGGCTAATCTTATAAAATGGTTTAATGTACGGCAAAACTACATTTACAGCGTTTGTAGATTTAGAGGAAAGTCTGTGATTTCCGCTGAGCAGTTTAATGCTGTCTGCGAACTGGAGTAGCCAGTCGGTCGGTTGCGACAGAAGGAATTGACTAGAGTGTTGGTTGGTTCTTCAGCCGTCTCTAGGTCGTGCTTCCACCCGATTATTTAGTGTTACCCTTGGCTGCCCGTCTCACCTGACCTGTTGTTAGTTTTCTTCCCAGGCCGACCCTTGGAACACTTCTGAGCACCACTGTTCTATTATTTGTGATTATGATTTTATTTTGTCACAAGTACTATGACAGGCCTTTAGCCGTGTATTAATTTTGCCTGTTCTATGTTCAGTATATGGCGTTCAGCCGAACCTTAAGTGAAATATTTTAAGATTAGGTCTTCAGCCGTGTTTTATGTAAAATTCTTGTTTGCTCTGTATTTAGGCCTTCAACCGCATTTGTTTTAAAATCTGTGTCTTTCAGCCGTACTGTGCAAATGCTTATCTTAAGGTTTGTCTTCAATTATTTTGAATAATTGTTTGGGCCGTCAGCCGTCAAGATATTTCAAGTTTCCTTAAGATGGTTTTATGTTGTACTGTGTAAATGCTTGTCTTTTAAAGTTGCCTTTTATTGTGCTGAAAATTTATTAGGCATTCAGCCGAGGAATTACTTAAAATTTTCCTTAATATGACTTTCAGCCGAGATTTGTAAATGCTTGCCTAAGAATTGCCTTTGCTGATCTGAAATATTATTTGGGCCTTTAGCCGAGAAGATATTTTAATTTCACTTAAGGCCTTCAGCCGTTTGTCTAAATTCTTGTGCCTTGAAAGGAATTATTTAAGGATATTTTAATTTTACTTAAGTAAGGCCTTCAGCCGACTCTTTAAATTCCTGTGTTTTAAAAGGAATTATTTAAACTTTATTATCGAGAAGTTACTTGGGCCCTCAGCCGTGAATTGATCCTTGTTGTTTTAATGAGAAAACTGTGCAATGGTTTTCGACGAATAAAGTTGTATGTTCTTGTGTAACTAACAGTAACTGATCTTGACCCCTTTCCACAACCTGATCCGCCCTGTTCTGCGAAAGCAGATTTCACTAATATCGTCCCAGTGTCTCGATGCTGTGTGAGTACAAATGTTGTGTGGTCGACGAAAGCGTTAACGCCGAACCATTGCGTGCCAGCATTTATTCCAGAGATTTTGTTGGTCACTGAGCGGATCACTGGTTATAAGGAAATTATAAATAATATCATGGGTAACGTGCATCCCTGCGCGACTGAGAGCTGAATTGGTAGTTCGCCCGTGAAGCGGCCTGTTATTTGTATTTTCGATACCATTGGATTTCGGTCTGGTGATAGCAGATTTACTGCGGCCTGTTAGGAACGCTACACGTTTGACCAGGCCCGATTATCTCTGGAAGATATACAGTCTCTTTTGGTCTTTCGGCTATTATGCGTGCCATTATTTTTTAGTCGGCACATTACGAAGTTATTGTTCTATAATCAGTTATTCTTCTTTGGTTTGAAGTTTTGATTACATGGAATATTTCCTGGTTCATTTTCTAAATAAATTTGACCCAATAAATCTTTGTTCCTCTTTCACTATCTCTGTGAATTCCGCTTTGATAACTGACCGGAAGATTTTGTAAAAGTCATATGGTGTGCTGTCAATGCCCGGACTCCTATTTCGTGGTAATTGCTTTATTATGTCTTCAGTTTCTTCTTAGGATATGGGCTCTACTTATGTAGTGTCATTTTAGTAGGGGAGGGAAGTCGTGCAGCGTTGATCAAAAGTGCTGTCTTGTATGATCTGATGGGTGTGCTCCGAACAGTCTCCGGAAATTGTCCTTAGCACTGTAAGTAGGCTGTTTAGGTTTTCTTATTGTATGAAAATCACTGGCTGTGCTGTGTGCAGTCTGTGGCTAGTTTGCTTTGTTGTCTGCCATTGTAGTGTTGGGCAGCGGCAGCTGGATGTGAACAGCGCGTAGCGTTGCGCAGTTGGAGGTGAGCCGCCAGAAGTGGTGGATGTGGGGAGAGAGATGGCGGAGATTTGTAATTTGTCATGAACTGCTATATATACACTCCTGGAAATTGAAATAAGAACACCGTGAATTCATTGTCCCAGGAAGGGGAAACTTTATTGACACATTCCTGGGGTCAGATACATCACATGATCACACTGACAGAACCACAGGCACATAGACACAGGCAACAGAGCATGCACAATGTCGGCACTAGTACAGTGTATATCCACCTTTCGCAGCAATGCAGGCTGCTATTCTCCCATGGTGACGATCGTAGAGATGCTGGATGTAGTCCTGTGGAACGGCTTGCCATGTCATTTCCACCTGGCGCCTCAGTTGGACCAGCGTTCGTGCTGGACGTGCAGACCGCGTGAGACGACGCTTCATCCAGTCCCAAACATGCTCAATGGGGGACAGATCCGGAGATCTTGCTGGCCAGGGTAGTTGACTTACACCTTCTAGAGCACGTTGGGTGGCACGGGATACATGCGGACGTGCATTGTCCTGTTGGAACAGCAAGTTCCCTTTCCGGTCTAGGAATGGTAGAACGATGGGTTCGATGACGGTTTGGATGTACCGTGCACTATTCAGTGTCCCCTCGACGATCACCAGTGGTGTACGGCCAGTGTAGGAGATCGCTCCCCACACCATGATGCCTGGTGTTGGCCCTGTGTGCCTCGGTCGTATGCAGTCCTGATTGTGGCGCTCACCTGCACGGCGCCAAACACGCATACGACCATCATTGGCACCAAGGCAGAAGCGACTCTCATCGCTGAAGACGACACGTCTCCATTCGTCCCTCCATTCACGCCTGTCGCGACACCACTGGAGGCGGGCTGCACGATGTTGGGGCGTGAGCGGAAGACGGCCTAACGGTGTGCGGGACCGTAGCCCAGCTTCATGGAGACGGTTGCGAATGGTCCTCGCCGATACCCCAGGAGCAACAGTGTCCCTAATTTGCTGGGAAGTGGCGGTGCGGTCCCCTACGGCACTGCGTAGGATCCTACGGTCTTGGCGTGCATCCGTGCGTCGCTGTGGTCCGGTCCCAGGTCGACGGGCACGTGCACCTTCCGCCGACCACTGGCGACAACATCGATGTACTGTGGAGACCTCACGCCCCACGTGTTGAGCAATTCGGCGGTACGTCCACCCGGCCTCCCGCATGCCCACTATACGCCCTCGCTCAAAGTCCGTCAACTGCACATACGGTTCACGTCCACGCTGTCGCGGCATGCTACCAGTGTTAAAGACTGCGATGGAGCTCCGTATGCCACGGCAAACTGGCTGACACTGACGGCGGCGGTGCACAAATGCTGCTCAGCTAGCGCCATTCGACGGCCAACACCGCGGTTCCTGGTGTGTCCGCTGTGCCGTGCGTGTGATCATTGCTTGTACAGCCCTCTCGCAGTGTCCGGAGCAAGTATGGTGGGTCTGACACACCGGTGTCAATGTGTTCTTTTTTCCATTTCCAGGAGTGTATTATGACTATTAAGGTAAATACAGTGTTTGTTCTCTATTAAAATCTTTCATTTGCTAACTATGCCTATCAGTAGTTAGTGCCTTCCGTAGTTTGAATCTTTTATTTAGCTGGCAGTAGTGGCGCTCGCTGTATTGCAGTAATTCGAGTAACCAAGATTTTTGTGAGGTAAGCGATTTGTGAAATGCATAGGTTAATGTTAGTCAGGGCCATTCTTTTGTTGGGATTTCTGAAAGTCAGATTGCGTTGCGCTAAAAATATTGTTTAAGCACAGTCATGTAGAAATTGTTCAAAGGGGACGTTTCAGCACCTTCAGTATTAGCGGTCTCGTTCCTGTCGGAAGACTTTAGATTTCCGATAAATGTCTGTATATTTTGGGTTTCTATTGACTTAATTGTCCTCCACTGTACGTCTGGAATGTATCGCTTATCTTAGCAAGTGATTATTTTGCCTTAGAGTTCTTTTTCCTGTATTTCTGGGATCTTCATTTTGAAATTCAATTCGTGAGAGGTCTCCTCCGTTATCTAGTTTTTCTCGGAGTTCTCGAAACATCACACAATAGAATTTTATGTTTTGCCTTCTGGTGTCACTGATCCTATACGTTACATTACTGAACAACTTAGGAATTCCAGATGTCACAAGTTTATCCCATCAGTTAACGACGCTATTGAAGAACCACATCCTATGAACTCATGCTCGATATCAGTCGCAGAATTCTGCTTTTTCCCTCTCAACATTGAGCAGCTTGCACTTTAATTTCCAGTATCCGTTTCCCATTAGGTTGGACCGGGCTAAACTACTTTTTTAATTCTTTTTTAGCGAAAACTGCATGGTGGTCCGAGAAGCTGACGAGAATTGCTTCATAGTCCTGCACGTCTATTCCTGTTGTGGTATAAAATTTGTCCCATCACGAGGCTAACAGTGCAGGTACGTACGTATAATGGGATCGCGAGATGGCTAGTCATCTATCAGTATTAGACCTTTAGCCATGTTATTTAAGTGGTTGCAGTTAGGGATTGATCTTGGTGTTTCTGCCGATTTTATAACATAAATAAAATCCCCCCTCCATTATTATTTCACCCTTTGTGAGTCTCTTAAAGTATGGGATGCTTTCACTGAAAAAAAACTATTCTTTACCGGTTCTGTTGTTTGATCCTGATGATGCATAAAGGTTTAATACCGTTAGTTTATTTATTGTGGCTTTGATAACCCGTCCATCCAATTGATTTTCTAAATTTTGTAGTTCCAGTCCGATTCTAGTTACAATGCAGCAACCTCGACAGCCAGAGCCTTCATTGTAGAGCAGATTGTACTCCTGTTGTAGGTTATCCCTTCGCAAGCTACTTCCTCATTGTCTTTCTCATTGTTTTCAAAGAATTTTGCTAGAATCCTCATTTTTTTCCAACTGTTATTCCGCAGATGTTTAGGGTGAGTAGAGGAAGCACCCTTCTATTGTCCACTGCGAGCTTTCGGTTAGTTTCCATGTCGATTCATATTCCTCTATTTAGTTCATTTCCAGGAGATTCAGTTTTCATTTCTCCTTTTTCGTCGTCTTGGAATTCCCTTTTTCGTATCCTTATTTTCCCGACGTGCCGAATTTACATTTGGTTTGGCTTTGACTCTCGGGGCCTACTGGTTGCTAACACTTCCGTCTGTTGCCTTACCTGTTTGCTTTGCAGATTCTCGTTTACGTGCTCCACTCACAGTCCCTGTTCCTGTGTCGATTCCTGGCGTCTTGTTTCCTGATATGGCTGGTGTTTGCTTTCCTGCTGTGGCCGGCTCAAGCGGCTCACCACGTATGGCTGTCGACGTTGAAAATTACCTGTGTCCACGTGAGTTTCCATCCCAATCTTGGATTCGCTCCGTATTGCTGGAACGTTACCAGGCTTCTGTTCCCTTGGTATTTGTGCCCATTTTTATTCAGGGTGTTCTTCGGAGCTCCCACTTCCCTTTTATAATGGCCATTTCTCGTTGATCTGATTTCGATGACAACAAGAAGACTTTCATTTTTCATGTCTGTTTCGTTCTCTTGCTCTTCAATTAAAATCTCATGGACTCTGTGTCTGTTTTCTTGAACTACAGTTGCACACAGGTCTTTATCGGTTTCATCGTTTTGATTCTAGTGTTCATTTGTTGCTTGTCTCTTGTTCAAGGGTGAGAATTCCTCTTCAGCTTAACTAGGGGATTGGTCAGTTGATTCAAAGTGTGTATTCTCGGTGTTCCCCTTGCAGTACTTGAAGGAATCAGTTTCTGTGCCTCCAGTCTTGTCCGCTGTTGTAGATCATTTCTTAGAAAAAGCAAGCGCCATGGGCAGTTTTCTCGAAGATGTTCTGATTCATTGGATACGTGACGCGTGGGAGTGTTCCCAACACATATTATATGTGCCTTGCAACCACCTACAAGAATGTAGGAAGGGATATCGGACGTAACAAACATTCGTACAGGTTTAATCTACTTTTCGAATACAATACTTTTTACCTGTCCGTAATTAGAAAGTACTTGTATCAAATACTTGTTGTCCAGCTCTGGGGGAATATTTAGAATCCTGATAGTTTTTAGGTCGCTGCTAGCGTTGCTTATATCAACGGTACTGGCATAAATTGTTGTTGTTGTAGTCTTCAGTCCTGAGACTGGTTTGATGCAGCTCTCCATGCTACTTTACCCTGTGCAAGCTTCTTCATCTCCCAGTACCTACATCCTTCTGAATCTGCTTAGTGTATTCATCTCTTGGACTTCCTCTATGACTTTTTACCCTCCACGCTGCCCTCCAATACTAAATTGGTGATACCTTGAGCATCAGAATATGTCCTACCAACCGATCCCTTCTTCTAGTCAAGTTGTGCCACAAATTTCTCTTCTCCCCAATTCTCTTCAGTACCTCATTATTAGTTACGTGATCTATCCATGTAATCTTCAGCATTCTTCTGTAGCACCACATTTCGAAAGCTTCTATTCTCTTTTTGTCTGAACTATTTATCATCCACGTTTCACTTCCATACCTGGCTACACTCCACACAAATACTTTCAGAAAGACTTCCTGACACTTAAATCTACGCTCGATGTTCACAAATTTCTCTTCTTCAGAAACCCTTTCCTTGATATTGCTAGTCTACATTTTATATCCTCTCTACTTCGACCATCAGTTATTTTGCTACCCAAATAGCAAAACTCTTCTACTATTTTAAGTGTATCATTTCCTAATCTAATTCCCGCAGCATCACCAGATTTAATTCTATTACATTCCATTATCCTCGTTTTGCTTTTGTTGATCATTTAAATCCTACTTTCAAGACACTGTCCATTCCGTTCAAATGCTCTTCCAGGTTCTTTTCTGTCTCTGACAGAATTACAATGTCATCGGCGAACCTCAAAGTTTTTATTTCTTCTCCATGGATTTAAATTCCTAACAAAAAAGTTTCTTTTCTATCGTTTACTGCTTGCTCAATATACAGACTGAATGACATCGGGGATAGGCTACACCCCTGTCTCACTCCCTTCCGAACCACTGCTTCCCTTTCATGCCCTTCGACTCTTATAACTGCCATCTGGTTTCTGTACAAATTGTAAATAGCCTTTCGCTCCCTGTATATGACCCCTGACACCTTCAGAATTTCTAAGAAATGATCTGCAACAACGGACAGGACTGGAGGCACAAAAACTGATTCCTCCAAGTACTGGAAAAGCCTCATCCAAGTCTACAAATGCTAGAAATGTAGGTTTGCCTTTCCTTAATCTATTTTCTAAGGTAAGTAGTAGGGTCAGTGTTGCCTCAGGTGTTCCAACATTTCTACGGAATCCAAACTGATCTTCCCCGAGGTCGGCTTCTACCAGCTTTTCCATTCGTCTGTAAAGAATTCGTGTTAGTATTTTGTAGCCGTTACTTATGAAACTGGTAGTTCGGTAATTTTCACATCTGTCAACACCTGCTTCCTTTGGGATTGGAATTATTGTATTTTTCTTGAAGTCTGAGAGTATTTAGTCTTACATCTTGCTCACCAGATGTTAGAGTTTTGTCAGGGCTGGCTCTCCCAAGGCTATCCGTAGTTCAAATGGAATATTGTCTACTCCTGGGACCTTGTTTCGACTTAGGTCTTTCAGTGCTCTGTAAGACTCTTCACGCAGTATCATATCTCCCATTTCATCTTCATCTACGTCCTCTTCCATTTCCATAATACTGTCCTCAAGAACTTTGCCCTTGTATAGACTCTCTATATACTCCTTCCACCTTTCGACTTTCCCTTCTTTGCTTAGAACTGGATTTCCATCTGAGCTCTTGATATTCATTCAAGTGGTTCTCTTTTATTCAAAGTTCTCTTTAATTTTCCTGTAGGCCGTGTCTATCTTACCCCTAGTGATATACGCCTCTACAGCCTTATACTTTTCCTCTAGCCATCCATGCTTAGCCATTTTGCACTTTCTGTCGATCTCATTTTTGAGACGTTTTACACCTTTTAGCCTGCTTCAGTTACTGAATTTTTATGATTTCTCCTTTCATCAATTAAATTCAATATTTTTCTGTTACCCAAGGATCTCTATTAG
Source organism: Schistocerca americana (assembly GCF_021461395.2). Taxonomy (NCBI): domain Eukaryota; kingdom Metazoa; phylum Arthropoda; class Insecta; order Orthoptera; family Acrididae; genus Schistocerca; species Schistocerca americana. Next base: position 383,885,425 of record NC_060124.1, read on the forward strand.
CCCTCGTCTTTTTACGTACTTGATCCTCTGCTGTCTTCACTATTTCATCTCTCAAACCTACCCATTCTTCTTGTCTGTATTTCCTTCCCCCGTCTTGTCAATCGTTCACTAATGCTCTCCTCGGAACTCTCTACAACCTCCGATTCTTTCAGTTTATCTAGGTCCCATCTCCTTAAATTCCCAACTTTTTGCACTTTCTTCAGTTTTAATCTACAGCTCATGACCAACAGATTGTGGTTAGAGTCCACATCTACCTCTGGAAATGTCTTACAATTTAAAACCTGTTCCTTAATCTCTGTCTTACCATTATAGAATCCATCTGAAACCTTCCAGCGTCTACAGGCCTCTTCCATGTATACAACCTTCTTTCATGATTCTTGAACCAAGTGTTAGCTCTGTGCAAAATTCTAACAGGCGGCTTCCTCTTTCATTCCTTACCCCCATTCCATATTCACCTACTACTTTTCCTTCTCTTCCTTTTCTTACTGTCGAATTCCAGTCACCCATGACTAGATTTTCGTCTCCTTTCATTATCTGAATAATTTCTTTTATCTCATCATAGATTTCATCAATCTCTTCGTCATCTGCGAAGTTAGTTGGCATATAAACTTGTACTACTGTGGTAGTACAATCCGATCACAATGATTGAATTCAAATTTTCCCTACGTTTCCAGTAATATTCTATCTAACATAACAGAACTATGCAGTTTAGCAAAAACACAGTATTTCTCACGAAGTATTTGAATGAACTCAGCATTTCACCAAAATTCTCGAAACTTTCATGCAGCCATTCACAAATTTCGAAAACTGTGAGCTGCACATGTCTTGTATCCTTGTCATACGCGAACCTCAAAGTATTTTCCTGAACGAATCCATGCACATTAAGGGTACGAAACGGAACCACTGCTTACGAACGATACACAGAGATGATTAAGACGATGAACAAGAAGTGTCACTACTTACAAGCTCGGTGGCCGCACAAGGAACGCAATACACACGTGCCGTAATACTTGATCACGTAACCAGTCAGCTACAACATGGAGCACCGCACCTCACGACCACGCCGGCTGAACACTCGGCCGGCACAGCACAGAGTTAATGTTACCTGTCCTAGGCAACTCTGGACACAGCTACAGCGCTGCCAGATCCTCATTTTTTAAACTGCATTTCTATTAAACCTACTGGCGGGACTAGGTTTCGCTAGATAGTCATATCTCGAATTGAGATGAGGAAGTCATGCCGACTGGCAAGCTCGGCGTTTTCTCTTCATCCAGTAAAACATCTGAGTAAATGTGTGACTTAGTAGCTTCAAAACTGTCGAAGTACTGTCAGAACAAATAACTACTAACTTAAATGAATAAATATAGAACGACAGTGAAAATCTGTATGTCGATTCACCTCGACAATATGTACATAAGTAGCAGTCCATTCTCAGTGTTCTACCATAACCTAAATATATCTAATAAAAATAGTCACCCACATTTTACTGCACGTCACTGGACAATGGGAATGTTATCGGAAGTGGATTTGTAACGAAAGTGAACGAAATAAAAAGTAATATTACACAGCAACGAATCTGGAGGTTTCTTAGAAACATTTCACTTGGTGACTTACCCTACAGAGCAGGACCTATGGAACATAAAATCTTACCGAAAGCTGTTCAGCTGCTAGGGGCGACACTAACCAGTGTGATTGTTTTTCAGGTAGATTTGTTCACCACAGAGATGTGAATAATAGTATGTTCTTTCTAATAGCAGCTTACATGTTTTGTTCGGCAATACAAAAAATGGTTCAAATGGCTCTGAGCACTATGGGACTTAACTACTGTGGTCATCAGTCCCCTAGAACTTAGAACTACTTAAACCTAACTAACCTAAGGACATCACACACATCCATGCCCGATGCAGGATTCGAACCTGCGAGCGTAGCAGTCGCGCGGTTCCGGACTGTGCGCCTAGAACCGCTAGACCACCGCGGCCGGCCTCGGCAATACAGTTCTGCTCTTCGGGGACAGTTCATATAAAGATGAAGTTATCAAACACGTTACGCAAAACTGACTACGGTACAGTGCAGACACCTGGGCAACGTAAAACACCAGCTTGCTGGATCTGACGGGAAATAAATGGAAACAAAATGAAATGGCACGCCATTCATTCAGCTAACCGTCTTGAGTTGATGGTTTGTGTATGTGCTATGTACACTAAGAAAGAGAAGGTAGAAATGCTAAGTATTTATGGCGAACGTAAGTTACCGGAACAGTAATTACGATAGAGTTTTTAATTTACTACAGACGCACATGTAGTGCAGTACTGTTGTGTACAGTAAAGGCAGTCCTTGATTAAAAGCTGCACAATTAATTACTTTTCTTTTGTTGTGGATCAGGGTATACGTAATGACACACAGGCAGAGGAACTGTACAGAGAACGATATTCTGAGAAGAAAAAGTTGAATGTTCTTCGTCTTGCGACGTTTCAGGGAACAGAAAGTTGCAGCTCGAGGTACCGCAACCTTCGTAGAAGTGGAGCAGATGAAGTCGCCAAACTTACTGCTCTCGCTTTAGTTGCTATGAATCCATACGTGAACACACGACAGCTTGAAATGAGCTGGCATTCCTGAAAACGTATCATTCTAACCCTTCACCAGTTCTATCCTTATCGTGCAATCTTACATACTGTACTCACACAAACCTTCAACTGAAGACGGTTAACGAAATAAGAGATGTTGGGTGTGTCCGTTGATTCGGTATTAAACTTTGTTTCATCGCCTGTCAAAATGCTGTACCGCCAGTAGTCTTCACACATATTTTTGGCGTGATACACGGCCTTTTATTTCTTCTAATCTCACAAATAATAAAACCTAATGTCAGAGCACTGAAAGCAAACTTATCGCGCGGAGTGGCGTTTAGTCTTTTTGGTTAGTAACGAATATGTATCTGCCGAGTTCAATTTAGGGTGGCCATTTCAGTTTTTCATCAACTAGAATGATCTAGAAGGAGGCCCACTCGGCTTTGAAAGACCAACAGAATATCTGCTTTAATATAGAAGCAATGAAATTGTCTCCAAATCGCTGAAGTGTCGTTACGTCGAAAAGCTTGCGCCTGGCTAGGTGACTCAAGACTTTTATATTATTATATGTGTGGTGTCTGTTCTTTCGGACATGTCCGAAACAGCAGACACCACACATGCAGTAACGCATATGCGCATGACAGAGAATACTGATACCTACAGTGTGGTTGATCGCTACGTACGAACTCTTGCGGGAAAGAGGTGAAGCTGCGAGCAATGAGGATAACTTTACGCTGTATAATGTGCGACAAGTTTGAAAATTTGGGTTCGACAGGAAGTGTGTTCGGGTAGCCGAAGCAACTTAAGTGACCTCTCGCGTAGAGCGGGAAATCTACATCTGAGCCCTGTCAGGCACAAATTTTCACATGTTGCCATTGCATTTATTTCAGTTTATGTATTAGCTGCCGAACATCATCTATTATTTCCTCAGGTTTAGAGAGGAAGATGCATGACTACGGTTTTTACTGACTGCAAAATTCCAGACCAATCCTATAGGATTTAGAAGGTTAGTGCTCCTAAATTACTGCCAGGAATTGGACTTTCCTTATCTCCACTTTCTTTGTTTTCTTTCGCTCACTTCTTCAAGACAGACCGAAGCTTTCCTGTTACAGTCATATAGGAGAAGCGAACAAGAAATAATACTGGATTCATAACAAAGAAACGTTGCCTGGCCCTGTTATTTCGCATTACTCTAATCACACTGTCACTTTGAAACATTTATTCAGTGTAGTGTGTATGAAACTGCGGTTCGTGTAAATAAACGACTGTTCACGTTAATTCTGATGCTTCATTTTATCGTAGAAACACTTTTTCGCAATTACGTTACTTCGCCGACACAAAATGACTCGTTCCTTCTGCACCTTTCCAAATAAAATCGCATAGATGTATCTGTTATCTGAACCGAGCGAGGTGGCACAGTGGTTAGATACTGGACTCGCATTCGGGAGGACGACGGTTCAATCCCGCGTCCGGCCATCCTGATCTAGGTTTTCCGTGATTTCCCTAAATCACTCCAGGCAAATGCCGGGATGGTTCCTTTGAAAGGGCACGGCCGACTTCCTTCCCCATCCTTCCCTAATCCGATGAGACCGAGACCACGCTGTCTGGTCTACTTCCCCGAGCGACCAAACCAAACTGGTATCTCAGTTCTGCGCGAGAAAAGTCATGAAATTTTGTAGAAACACAGCATACCCTTGCACTTTTCATAATACCAGAGAAATTGCTGTGGAATAACACATTTATCTACATATTCAATGAAATATGTATTACGTGCATTTTACTTATTCTGCTTTGGGGCAGATAATAGTTGACCTCCTCTTGCATTTTGCACACTGTTGACTTACTTCACTTTTTCTCAGTAACATTTGCCTGTGCCTTCCGTTGCCTTCTCACACCTTTATCGTTCTCATTGTCAGCAAAAATAACAGTAGCGAAAATTTCTCGTCGCTTCCAACAAAGATTTTTTTGTTACCATTTTTCGCGCTCGTAAAGTGAGGTAAGATCAGTCATTATTTTTTAGCCCGAGACCTACGGTGTGTGTTAGTACAGGAGAGACAAACTCACTTTCATGATATGTGTTTTTAACGTCATGTGGACGTGAATTTTACGCTGTGATACGTTTTTAACCTCTTTTGAGGTGAGGGAGTGTATTATAAAATAAAAATGATAAGGTATTAAAAAAGACGTGCTGCTTTGCATTTCTTCGTAATGAATAAAGTTATGACAAAGGCGATTACAGTGTTCAATGTCACCCAGGTAGGTGAACAACATTTGTTTGAAACGTCGTTTATTTTGGTTCTGGACAAAAATCTATTTTGGTTGCTTAAGATAAATGGTTACGTGTCTGGTTTTCCAGTGCTACAGTGAAACATACTCAGGATAGTTAACAGTAAGACACTTGAATTTAAGTTACATGAATACAAATTGTGGACGAAGAAGAACAGAATGGATTCCGAGCCAGGAGAGCATATAGGCCTACGGACAGTAACTTTTACCTAAAACAGCTCGTGGGAAAAAGATTGGCTGGCAATTGACGCACATGGATGTTATTGATCTTAAGAAAACGTATGACAACATTCCTCTCTACAAATTGTGAACTGCAGCGTTAGAGAATGGAGTGAGTGGTTTGTGTCTTCTAGCTCTTACAGCTTTATATAATGGCACAACTTAAAGGAAAGATTGATGTATCTGGAGGATAGTCTACTTAAGAACACGTTATGCTTTATGGTCGGTGTCTCTATCAAGTGACTGATTTAAAAATCCCTTGAAGGAATATGTACTAGAGACCGTCAAAGCAGTTTCCGGTATTTTCTACTGTTCTTGTTGTTGTGAGACATGAGGCTGCATTTTATGTAGCGTCTGTAAATTTTACGAGCTCTACACATTTACGTGCTATATAATTTTCTAAACCTACTTGGAGAATATTAATAAATGTTCAGTTACAGAGTTTTATGGTGAGTAAAATTCGTATATTTTTCAATCAGTTACATTGTGTATAGACGGGCGTTACTTCGTCAATCGTGCACCATCCTATAACTTGAAATGGAAGAAGGCCTGCTACCATGGAACTCGTGATATTTCCGTGTGAAATGAATTTCACTAATGTATAACAATTTTCCTGTCTGGAAAGTGGAAATTTGTGTTAGTTTCCAACAGCTTCTATTTCTAAATGTTTTTAACTTGTTACTGGTTTTTTTACAATACGTCTTTTTAATTTGATTCACTTGCTGATTATTGCCATGTACCAGAGTAATAATGTATCACATAGGCTATTAAATATACTACTGAAAAAATTTTCTTCAATACAACATTTTTAAATCTGAATAGAATATTTGTTCCTGCGTACACAGCCATATCGTACGTCTGAACGGTTTTTCACATTTGGAAAAAACTTACATTTCCAAATAACTTTTCTAATTCCAGAAAAGACTGAAACAAGCATAAAATGGTTTCATTTCTAAATGGACTAGAAAAATATATTAAACTTCTGTTATTACAGGGATGGGATAGTCTCAAAAATGTTCACGGTACAACACTCTGCCCCAGATTCAAAGTAGGTACAACGTATCGGAGTGGCCAAAGTGCTACAACAAGGATGCGCGACAGCACCTACATCATTTAAAATATACTTCAATTCTCCCTTAAGTTTATGGAAATGCTCCCGTCATAGTATGGGTGTGCTTATAAATGACGACAAGCTATTCACTTTGCATTTTGCCGATGACCAAGTCGTTTTTGCAGTCGATGAGGATGACATGACCTACATGGTTAGAATGTTGCACAGAGAAGATCAGAAATGTGGTTTAACCATTAATGGAGAGAAAACGGAATATTTGGTTCCTGAAGTGAGCCAAGTTATGACGTTAGCTTTCAGGGTTGAAGGATCTGCAATCTCTTGTAAGTAGAGCCATTAGTAACAAAGGTAGATTTAGAAAAGTCGAAATTGAGGGCGGCATTAACAAAGGTAGACAAACAATAGAACAATATAATGGAAGTTCATGAAGTATACAACCGAAATCAGAAACACAGACTAAGATATTTAAAACTATTCTTGAAAATACAACAACGTACGGAATAGGAAAAAAATTGGAGAATTAAGAGAAACTTCTTGTGAATGGAGGTGGATTTTGGTGCATTTGCTGGAGGTTGATGCTACGGGATTAAAATAAGAATGAAGACATCAGTAAGACAATGAACCTAGGCACATCTCCATTAGAAGAAATCGAATTAAAGCAACTGAGATGTGTGGGGATGTGTACCGTTTGTGTGTGGACCTACGGTCTAATAGGATGATACACTCCTGGAAATTGAAATAAGAACACCGTGAATTCATTGTCCCAGGAAGGGGAAACTTTATTGACACATTCCTGGGGTCAGATACATCACATGATCACGCTGACAGAACCACAGGCACATAGTCACAGGCAACAGAGCATGCACAATGTCGGCGCTAGTACAGTGTATATCCACCTTTCGCAGCAATGCAGGCTGCTATTCTCCCATGGAGACGATCGTAGAGATGCTGGATGTAGTCCTGTGGAACGGCTTGCCATGCCATTTCCACCTGGCGCCTCAGTTGGACCAGCGTTCGTGCTGGACGTGCAGACCGCGTGAGACGACGCTTCATCCAGTCCCAAACATGCTCAATGGGGGACAGATCCGGAGATCTTGCTGGCCGGGGTAGTTGACTTACACCCTCTAGGGCACGTTGGGTGGCACGGGATACATGCAGACGTGCATTGTCCTGTTGGAACAGCAAGTTCCCTTGCCGGTCTAGGAATGGTAGAACGATGGGTTCGATGAGGGTTTGGATGTACCGTGCACTATTCAGTGTCCCCTCGACGATCACCAGTGGTGTACGACCAGTGTAGGAGATCGCTCCCCACACCATGATGCCGGGTGTTGGCCCTGTGTGCCTCGGTCGTATGCAGTCCTGATTGTGGCGCTCACCTGCACGGCGCCAAACACGCATACGACCATCATTGGCACCAAGGCAGAAGCGACTCTCATCGCTGAAGACGACACGTCTCCATTCGTCCCTCCATTCACGCCTGTCGCGACACCACTGGAGGGGGCCTGCACGACGTTGGGGCGTGAGCGGAAGACGGCCTAACGGTGTGCGGGACCGTAGCCAAGCTTCATGGAGACGGTTGCGAATGGTCCTCGCCGATACCCCAGGAGCAACAGTGTCCCTAATTTGCTGGGAAGTGGCGGTGCGGTCCCCTACGGCACTGCGTAGGATCCTACGGTCTTGGCGTGCATCCGTGCGTCGCTGCGGTCCGGTCCCTGGTCGACGGGGACGTGCACCTTCCGCCGACCACTGGCGACAACATCGATGTACTGTGGAGACCTCACGCCCCACGTGTTGAGCAATACGGCGGTACGTCCACCCGGCCTCCCGCATGCCCACTATACGCCCTCGCTCAAAGTCCGTCAACTGCACATACGGTTCACGTCCACGCTGTCGCGGCATGCTACCAGTGTTAAAGACTGCGATGGAGCTCCGTATGCCACGGCAAACTGGCTGACACTGACGGCGGCGGTGCACAAATGCTGCGCAGCTAGCGCCATTCGACGGCCAACACCGCGGTTCCTGGTGTGTCCGCTGTGCCGTGCGTGTGATCATTGCTTGTACAGCCCTCTCGCAGTGTCCGGAGCAAGTATGGTGGGTCTGACACACCGGTGTCAATGTGTTCTTTTTTCCATTTCCAGGAGTGTATAAAGGATCCCAACTAGTAGAAGAGGAGGACACCCAAAAACAACATGGGAAGAGCGAGTCAGAAGATTCATGGCACAGAGGAATTTGCAGGTAAAGTTGGAAATATAAGATACTTTCTAAGATAGAATGAGACTCAGCAAGGGTAACTAGGTGCGAAAATTATCGCGCAGTTGGTTTAACAGATCATGTGTCTAAGCTGCTAACAAGAATATTTTCCAGAAGAATGGAAAACAACATTGAGGAGTAGCTGTATGGCGAACAGTTTGGTTTCAGGAAGGGTAAAGCATCAGGGACGCATTCTTCATGTTGAACGTGATAACGGAAGGAAGTGTAAAGAAGAATCAAGACACCATTATAGCATTCATCAACAATGTAAAATGGGGCAATATGTTCGAAATTGTAATAAAAATAATTATAAGCTGCAGGGAAAGATGAGTAGTATACAATATGTACAAAGAACCAAGAGGTAACAATAAGACTGGAAGACCAAGAACAAAGTGCTGTGATCAGAAAGGGTGTGAAACAGGGATGTAAGTAGTGGGACAAGGGCGGCACAAGTACGTCTTTTTTAGTGTGGGGTGCCTACATCAGGGGCAATCATGCACTCAGGGGCAAACCTAACGTTCTCCTTTGATTCACAGGTCATTAACCTATTGTTCTTTGTTGATTGAGAGGTCCTTAACCTACTGTTCTACTAAAAGGATCCTGTCATTTGATTGACAGGACCTTCACCTATTGTTCCCCCATCCCCTACCATTCCCCCCACACCACTCGAGAAACTGCAACCCACCCCTCCTCCTCACTGCTACAGGTACACTTTCAGGTCTGAGTTATTCGAATAGCCCCCTCTCACTCTTACCAATTTGAATGACTACTTATTTAAATTGATCAATTAACTAACTGCTCTCATTCTGGTAAACCCCAATCCCTCCCCATCCCCTCTCCCCTACCTCTCTTTCCCACCCCTCCCCTACCTGGAAAATGGCAGCTCTGTTGTGGAGAGGAAGGATCTCATGAAGGGAAATTCAAGGGAATATTCTTTACTTATAATAGAAATCGGTTTGCAGTGGTTGGATTTCTCATTACCATTATTCTATGCTGTTTGGAAAGATGCAGATCTTGTATGGAGTAATTAAATCGATCGTCCTTCTTTTTATTCCAATCGCGCAAGGAATACCATTATGAAACACAAATAACACCTAATTCACAGCTAAGAATCTTTCGATCGCGAAGCACGCACTGCCCACCGTCCTCTGTCCAGTAGACCGCATGGAACACCATCGTACAACCTGCTAGGAGTTGAGATGCATCGGCGACCCCTGCAAAGTGGCAACACGACCATCAGCTGCTGAACCACATGCAGATGTCAGTTCGGGTCCCCCAAGGATGAGGCAGTGCCATTTTATACATCACGCCTGAGAAATACCTGTTGAAACACATGTTCATCTTGTTGTGGATTGGCAAGAGAGCCAACCCGTTTTTGAGAGGAAGCCGAAAGGCACGTGTTTTAGCTCACGCAGGCTGGCGTGAGGTCTGGAACAGGTCAAGGACATTAGACTAGCAAAAAAGGACGTAGCTGTGGAATACTTAACTTTAATACATAAATGATGAACATCGCTCTTGATGGTACATGTTTTACAGCATCAATAGTAACTGGTAATGGCGCCTTGCTGGGTCGTAGCAAATGATGTAGCTGAAGGCATGCTAACTATCGTCTCGGCAAATAAGAGCGTATTTTGTCAGTGAACCATTGCTAGCAAAGTCGGCTGTACAACTGGGACGAGTGCTAGGAAGTGTCTCTAGACCTGCCGTGTGGCGGCGCTCGGTCTGCAATCACTCATAGTGACGACACGCGGGTCCGACGTATACTAACGGACCGCGGCCGATTTAAAGGCTACCACCTAGCAAGTGTGGTGTCTGGCGGTGACACCACATTCCTCCCCCGTAAATCGGCGGACGGTTGTGTCATAAGGCTTCCGCCCGCCGTGGGGAGGACCCCATGTTGACGTATGGGACGAGGTGGGGAGCCTAACAACAGGCGAGGCTGTGCCACCCGCACCCTGCCGTTAGGACCGAGGGGAGCTAGGAAACGCCTGAAAACCTGCTCCAGGGTGCACGCCAACATGCGGTGTATGCGCCCGTAGAGAAAGAGGAGGGGCCGAAGGGTCGACCTCCATCGGGCCGGGGCACCCGACGGGCGAAGACGACATATGGTCCGCAGCGGGCAAGAGTTCCATGGCGGAGGACAACTGGTCACGGGAAGCGATCGGCGGCGCGTGACCCAGGGAGGCGCCCGGCGGTTGCAGCGACGCGTCCACTGCGGGCGTCGCCGGCGGGAGAACAGGCGGCGGCGGTGGCGGTGGCGGCGGCGGCGGCGGCGGCGGCGCGTCGCCATGGGGCAAAATGGAAGCCAGCGTCGGTATCACCTGGGGCTGAGGTAAGCCAGTAGATGGGTCCCCAGGGCGCTGACCGGACGGCACCGTCGCTGAAAGCAGACGGGGGGCGGCAGATCCCATGCGACGACAGAGGCGCAGCTGATTGAGATGCCGACGCACCTCACCAGAGGCCCCCAAAACCAGATACATAGTGCGGCCGAGGCAGTGAAGAATGCGCCCTTCGCGCCAACGCCGTGAACCTCGATAGTTGCGGTAGTAGACAACATCGCCTGGGGCAAAAGCAGGTGTCTGGCGCTGCACAGGAACCTGATGCGGCGGCTGTAGCAAAGACATCAATGTTCGATGAGGGCGACCGTGGAGCAACTCAGCCGGCGAGCGACCATCTCGGGGCTGAGAGCGATACGAGGACAAAAAGAGCAATAACGCGTCCTCCCGAGAATGCGACTCTTTCAACTTCAACATCTGTGACTTGAAAGTCCTGACCAAACGTTCAGCGGCACCGTTTGACTGTGGCGAAAACGGCGCGGACGTCAGATGTTGAATACCATTCGCCGTGCAGAATGACTGAAATTCTGCGGACATGAATTGTGGGCCATTGTCGGAAACAATAGTCTGTGGAAGACCTTCAATGCAAAAGATAGCAGATAACGCTTGGATGGTGGCAGATGACGTCGTGGAAGACATCCGGACACAAAAGGAAAATTACTGAATGAATCTACCAAAGCCAACCATCGAGCATTCCAGAATGGACCAACAAAATCGATGTGTAATCTTTGCCAAGGGGAAGTGGCTTTTGGCCATGCAAAGAATTTCCGCGGTGGTGCTGATTGTTGTTCGGCACACACCATGCAAGAAGAGCACATATTCGTAATCGCGGCATCGATTCCGAACCAAGTACAGTGCTGACGAGCAAGTTGTTTCGTTCTCACTATACCCCAATGCCCTCGGTGGAGAAGCCGTAAGACAGAGGACTGTAACGAACGTGGGACCACGACCCTGGAGTGATCATTATCAGAACGCAACAGCAAAACACCACGTCGTACAAAAAGTCTCTCCTTGTGAGCAAAAAATCGGCGAACCAACGGATCCCCGATCCGTGACTTTGACAAGGGCCATTGCGTAGCAACAAAACGCAAAGCGGTAGCAAGGACAGGGTCGGCAGCTGTGGCTGTAGCTACACGACGAAAATCAATCGGAAACGATTCGACCACGTCATCGGTTTCCGAATCAATGAACATGCAAGCAAGTTCGGAAGAATCGAATGTTCTATCCTCAGCAACAGGCAAACGGAACAACGCATCGGCGTTTCTGTGCTTAGCAGTGGACCGATACAAGATATCGTAGCGGTACTGCGAGAGGAAAATAGACCAGCGAATGAATTTTCGCGCCGTACGTGGAGGTACAGGCTTGGTCGGATGATAAAGCGATGTGAAAGGTTTGTGGTCTGTGATGATGGTAAAGTGACGACCATACAAGAAATCATGAAACTTTGTAACACCAAATACGAGAGCCAATGCTTCTTTCTCGATCTGTGAATAATTTTGTTGCGCAGACGAGAGCAATTTGGACGCAAAGGCAATAGGGCGATCGTGCGAACCATCTTTGTGCGCAAGCACAGCACCGATCCCGAAATCCGATGCATCCACCATCAACAAAAGGGGTTTCTGGGGATCGAATGGCGTAAGGCAAGTATTGGAAAGCAACGGCGATTTCAACTGGCGAAAGGCGGGTTCGCATTCCGTCGTCCAGACGAACGGAACACCTTTACGGCGTAAGCGATGAAGCGGAGCTGAAATGAAAGAGGCGTGTGGGATATAACGGTTATAATAATTAATTTTTCCCAGCACACTCTGTAGCTGCTTCAAATTCTGCGGCGAAGGCAAGTCTTGTATGGCACGGAGGTGCTCTGGACTGGGATGTATGCCTTGGGCATTGAGTACATGTCCCAGATAGGGTAAGTCACGAGCAAAAAACACACATTTGTCCTTCCGCAAGCGAAGACCATTTTGTCGCAAGACCTGAAATAATGTTCTGAGATTGGCTAAATGTTCTACTTCCGTCTTTCCGGAGATCACAATATCGTCCAGAAAGTTTTCTGCAGTAGGGACCGACGCAAAAACAGTTTGTAGATATTGCTGAAACAATGTGGGGGTGGATGCACACCCGAATGGCAGTCGTTTGAATCGATACAAACCAAGATGCGTGTTAACCACCAAAACGCGCCGGCTGGTGTAGCCGAGCGGTTCTAGGCGCTTCAGTCTGGAACCGCGCGGCCGCAGGTTCGAATCCTGCCTTGGGCATGGATGTGTGTGTTGTCCTTAGTTTAGTTAGGTTTAAGTAGTTCTAAGTTCTAGGGGACTGATGACCTCAGATGTTAAGTCCCATAGTGCTCAGAGCCATTTGAACCATTTGAACCAAAACGCGCTTGGAGTCTTCGTCCATCGGGATTTGCAAGTACGCATGTGCTAGGTCCAACTTCGAAAAATATTTACCCGGGCACAGTTTGTCAAAAAGATCTTCTGGGCGGGGTAAAGGAAAAGTTGCAGTCACTAGTTGTGGATTCACTGTTGCCTTGAAGTCCACACAAAGTCTCAATTTTCCAGAAAGTTTTTGCAAAATTACTAAGGGTGATGCCCAGAGAGAAGCCTGCACACGTTCAATGACACCGTGTGATTCCAAATCGTGTAATGTTTTTGCGACCTCATCACGCAATGCGTGGGGAACATTGCGCGCTCTGAAAAATTTCGGTTGCGCGTTTACTTGCAGTTCCAAATGTGCTTTATAGTTCTTAGCGCAACCGAGGCCCAGTGCAAAAATGTCTGCAAATTCTTCACAGAGAGGAGAAACACTGTCGGAAGGCACAGTCTGGTTCACTGATATGGCCTGATTTACTATAGACAAGTTAAACAACTGAAATAAATCGAAGCCAAACAAGTTCACTGCAGAAGAAGAACGAAGGACGTAAAATGATACAAGTTTTGTTTGTCCCTTGTATGTTGCAAGAAGACTGCACTGTCCTAACACAGGGATATGCTTACCTAAATAGGTACTTAACTTAACATTTGCGGCACGCAATGGAGGTGTGCCCAGCAGCTTGTGTCTTGATTGATCAGTGAAACTGCAGCCCCGGTATCGAGCTGGAACGGTAGCACTTTGCCGTTAATGTCCAAGTCCACAAAAAGTTTATTGTCCTGCTGACGAAAAGAGTGACTGTCTCCTGAAACGTGAACCGACACTGGTATAAAATCACTTGCAACTTGGCGGGAGTTCCGGCGATGTCGGCGCACACTATTTGTGGGACGAACACAGTCACTGTTAGAGAGAGTGGCACTGGGCGGAGTGGCATGAACGATATGAATTTCCATGGGTGAAGTGTCACGAGCCTGAGTATGCTTGGTTCGATTCCGATTCCAGCGCAAAGCAAAGGGCCTGGAATGATTTTGAGTTCCCAATCTGAGCTTTTTATGGCAAACACATTGAACATGTCCTTTTTTATAACAGTAAAAGTAAATACCTTGGCGTGATGGGCAATTCTCACGCGAACATCTAGTAGCACACCACGGGCATGATGTTAGCACTACATTTGCTTGCCGGCGCGGTACACGTGGCTGAGAGCCAGGCGGCTTTTGCGCAGCCGGGCGCGAGGACTGTTTACTGTTCCGTGCAGCTCGCCCGGCGGGCCAGGTAACCTGACACATGGGTGGCGAAGTTTCAAATGATTCCTGAGCAAAGTCAAGTGTGTCCTGCCGATCCAATATGTCCATCACTTGTTGAAGGGAGGGATTGACTAGTTTCAAAATCTGTTCCCGTATATGAACATCAGAAACGTTCTGTGCGATTGCATCACGCACCATAGTATCTGAATAAGGGAGTCCACATTGACACTCAAAAGCACAATCCCTAGTAAGGCCTTGCAAGGTTGCAACCCACTCCCTATTAGTCGCAACGGGCCAGCCATCTTACATGTGAGATGCCTCTGGCCGTGTACGTGTTTACTCACCTACCACGCATACCTGCCAGTCCAGCGCAGGCCTAATTGCCAAGGGAGAGGTGTCTGCATAGGGACTCACCTGCGTAGGTGCACTAAAAGGTTCTCAAAGTGACACAGGGCTATGTAAATAGGAGCCAAGTCTCTCTCTGGACGCGCTATAGAAATCTTTTGCAGTGCTTCCCAGAATAGCACAGGATGCATTCTTCCTAGCGATTCTAATGAAACAGTCTGTCCATTACGTCCCAAACCGCCTCTGAATTTGTAAATTGTCATATCAATACTTAACGGCCTATTTTTGTAGAAGCTTTCGTGGTGTCTCAGATTGTCTGCATGGAAATTCAGTTCCTAACAGGATCTGTCTACGAAAACAGCCTACAATAACACCGAATGCATTCTTCCTGATTGTCCTAATGGAACAGCCGCCGTCTGTCATGTCCCTTGCGTAATTTACCTGTCAAACTGCTGCTGCTGCTGGTGTGGGAGCAGTGTCTGTCATTTTTTTCTGCAGATGAGAGTTTCAGCGGCAAAACTGTCTTGTACAGATCTCGCCATATTGCACTGACAGTTAAACCCCGCAAAACTGGTCTACAGATCGTAACTACATCCCATGTACTCACCATGCCACAGTGCAGCATCGATGGTGGAAACTGCCGCCGTAAACGCAGCACTTGACCGCAGACACAGAAGTGCGTGTCAGTCAGAGGGAGGAAAGCCGGTCGTGGACGACCCCCCAACCAGGAGCACCTGATTGGTAGACGTTTGAACTCTATCAATACTCCCAGTGCAAACACTCGTCGTACTGAATCTTCTCAAATTTCCGCAGAGTATACACGCGACACACACAGTCCTGAAGGCAACTTGCATTAGTTCACGGTTCACCCGTCCAGTGGGAGCAGTGAGCCAAATCGTCATAAGCCATAAGCTTTTTCAGACTTTCTGAACCGGTATACAAAGGATGAGCAAGCCCCACCTCAGAACAAAGGCATCCGCTGAGATGTTTTTCACAGACCCGACCTGCTTGCTTATTACTGTGCTTTCTATGGCCACCTCCAGACTCGCAAGAATATTGGGAATTAGGCACATATTTATCAGTGTAACTGCAAGTAAATATTAGGATTGCTGCCACAGTCTGACACCGAGCAATGTACTGGAAATGCCTCCTCTTGACAGCTGTGATTCTGGAACGAATCTCAATATCTATAGTGCTCATAATTTTCCACACATAAAAAATCTTTCATTCCCCTTACAGCTATCTATGTGCTGAAGCTATACCTCCCTAATGCTAGGACATACAGTTGCGACCACCAAACTTTGTACATATACCCACGAAGACGGTTGTACAAAGGTTGGGTCGGTTCCCTTTGGCACAAAGGTATCTCTGTTTCTGGCACCGACCTGCTTGCTTGATTTCTACACCGATTTCCAGACTCTGGGATTACAACAACACACGTATTTTCACGTGGTTTGCCAGAATATTATACAATTTACGCCATACTTTTCGATATCAACCACTTAGCAATATCGCTTGCATAGCAGTATCGCTTCCGAAGATATAGACTGGAAATGATTTCTCTAGAAACTCAAAACTTTAGCTAGGTGGAGCATGCTGTGTAACCAACATGAGTAACTAGAAACGTATCCTGTCTGCGAAGACCTTTATGTCGAAACTCGAAAAAAATAGAGGAAACTGATATTTCCACTCGCGAATACCGTTGTCGGTAATGTAACAGATTCCAAATCGTCCATATAATTTACAAAGTCAACTAAGCTGTTTGTCACGTCTAGAGAACCAGAAACGTGTTTTCCACCTGTCTTTCACCTGCTAGATGCAGAAAACACATACCACAATAGATGTTCTCTCAATCAAATAAAGACGGGAAATGAGCAGAAGCAGTCAATCGTACAATTTACATGGGAGAAAGTATTGGTCCAGTGGATACACACGTCCATATTGAATTTTCTCAAATTTTCATGGAGAACACACACAACCATAAAGGCTGCCCAACATGTAATGAGTATCAGTTCGCTATTCAGCCGTCTAGAGGACGAGTTGGTTAAGTCAGCTACATTCCTGCATGCCAACAGGCCTTTCCATTCGGACAGCTCCTGCAGTTAGCCGGAAACGTGAAGCATTCCCGCCACAGGCCACTGCTGCCTCACGCTACGCACAACCAGACTGAATCGTCCTAGGAAACCAACTACTTACATATTTTATCACTACTTACTATTAAATGTTACGATTGCGGCCTCAACTGAACGACATTTGACAATGAGCGAAGCATCGGAAATACCCCCTGCTGATGGTTGTGGCTCTGGAAATAGGAATACCTGTTCCATTCTTATGATTTGACATACTTTTCCCTTTGCTATCGCAGTATTCCACATCAAATCCATACCTTCCTTATGACTGGACATAGTCATTTTCTTTGCATGTGTTGGAACACACACACACACACACAAACGTACTTTATAAGCCTGATTCCAAAGGCGGACCTATCATGCATCCCCTACTACTAAGTATAATACTTCGCCAGTAACTGATTGCTGGTGATACGAAACAATACTGAGCGAAAATCAGTGATGTGTGGACGTGTCACATAAATGTTTCCTGCGAGTGGTACAACCGTGTCTTAGAAAGAGAGCTGTAATTGTCTTACAAGCCGCCAGTTAAAAACTATACTGGCATTAGTAATCTAGGTATGACACAATCTCCAAGTGAAGTGATTTCTCCAGAGAAATACCACGACACTGAGTATAGACAGTGATCGCTGGAGTGTATATTATCAGACCAACAGTGCAGTTACACGTCGCCAATGGTGCAACCTCATAATAAAATCATCGAATTTAGAAAGCGATTCGGCTAAGGAACGTGGTATGAAACCGGTATCTGCAAATCCATCATGCTGCCACTTAGATATTACTCCAGTATTTGTAACACTTTCTATTCTGATACCACGTCAGATGTTCAGTGATGTATCCACTGGGTTATAAGCAATGGTTGAGTGAGAAGGATCACAAACAGTAGATGGTGTCCAGAATGAGATTTTCACTTTGCAGCGGAGTGTGCGCTGATATGAATATTCCTGGCAGATTAAAACTGTGTGCCCGACCGAGACTCGAACTCGGGACCTTTGCCTTTCGCGGGCAGGTGCTCTACCAACTGACCTACCGTAGCACGACTCACGCCCGGTCCTCACAGCTTTACTTCTGCCAGTATCTCGTCTCATACCTTCCAAACTTTACAGAGGCTCTCCTGCGAACCTGCAGAACTAGCATTCCTGAAAGAAAGGATACTGCGGAGACATGGCTTAGCCACAGCCTGGGGGATGTTTCCAGAATGAGATTTTCACTCTGCAGCGGAGTGTGCGCTGATATGAAACTTCCTGGCAGATTAAAACTGTGTGCCCGACCGAGACTCGAACTCGGGACCTTTGCCTTTCGCCTTTAGCTCAGTTGGTAGAGCACTTGCCCGCGAAAGGCAAAGGTCCCCAGTTCGAGTCTCGGTCGGGCACATAGTTTTAATCTGCCAGGAAGTTTCAGTAGATGGTGTGCTGATTGAGGTCGTAAGAAATGTACACTAGCTTCTCACATCTCCAGTGCTATGCTTTCCGGTAGAAATGATGTCTGTGATTTGGATTCATGTCTTTCCATGAAAATCCATTGGATCCTATGGAGAAGTCTTTTAGCGATTACAGCCACTCGAAACCTGTCACCTTTTTCAAACCTGTCTGCTATAGAAAAATTTTAGATAGTCCCTATGCCTCTTGCAACAGTTGCCATTTCTGCAGCTTTGTGCATGTGATCATTCCAATTTATGTTGGAACTGAGCAGAACTCGGAAAGAGTTATATCTGCAACCTATGTAGAAACAGAGCTTGTTCTGACCATTTGGTAGAAATGGGTACATGTTGTCATAGCTCTGCCAACAATGTATGATGTGTAAGATCAGCTCAAAACGAAGCCTGCTCCTGCAACACGAGGTAGTATAAAAAACAGTATGGAAACTGGGAGAAGGACGAGGATTTTGCAATTGTATTGTGGTGCGTCCCCAAACTACATACAGGTACTGCAGTCTGAAGCAAATCGGTGTCCCTCGGAGCCCATTCAAATCTATCACCTCAACTTGCTGTCATCGTTATTCTGTACCATCCAACAGAGAAAAATTATGAACTATAAAAGCTCCACTAATTTTGTCTGATAGAGAACTCGATTAGATTCTTACTGCATCTCTCCCCTCCCCTATATCGGATACAAATACTGTCTGTGTGCTGGCATTGAGCACATGTGACGATCCTATTAAATATACAGGTACTGATCCATTGCACAGGCCAGTGTATAGTTGCATCGCCTGTACTGTAGGAGGATGACAGTATCCCACAAAATATACTGTAAGTCGCAAGAGACGCTCCCTGTGACCCTGTGTCGTTGTTTGAAACATTGTTTTTTTTAATGCTGTAACACGCTTTGTACACTGCCATACATTTTGTTTCTACCGCAATGACTTCAAGGCCTGTGTCAGGTTCTAAACTGACATTAACATGTTCTGAGCCATTGCTTCTTACAGAAAACTAGATGTCACATGATGTAAATTATGTTGTTACTGATACTACCATAACACCACACATACTGGATGATTTTAAATAAAAGACAGTTACAACATAAGGAAACTGGAAGAGTTTGGCGGCGTTGTGGAGCTCTTCCAAACAGCTGTCCAAAGGTGATTGACGACCTCAACATTTAAACATCTGTCACAGCGATGCAATAGCCGATGGCACTGCGTTTCGTTTTGACTGATTCCTCATATTGCAGTCATGTATGCGATCACTGTTTCAGTGCTAGCCATCCCCAGAAGGTGTCGCCCCTCTACCAAAATTCTTTCTCCATCTCAAACAAGCGCTGTCAGTCAGTCATTATGTGGTAACCAACAGTGTACCAGTGGACAGATGGTATGGAAAAGACACCGTCGATATACTGTAATAATAAGCATCACAGTTGATAATGCAAACAATAACAGCAAACAATAATAGCAATTTTACAGTAATACCAACACTGACCAATGATGCGACAGCACGTTTCCCAATTTAGTATCATTGCCCCTTCTATACCTTACGAGTATCATTGTGAATGTAGATAGATGACTGTGCAGTAGGTCCATTCATTCTTAATTCTCAAACATATACATCATCACAGTATATCAGACACCGCTCTACATACACTCCTGGAAATTGAAATAAGAACACCGTGAATTCATTGTCCCAGGAAGGGGAAACTTTATTGACACATTCCTGGGGTCAGATACATCACATGATCACACTGACAGAACCACAGGCACATAGACACAGGCAACAGAGCACGCATAATGTCGGCACTAGTACAGTGTATATCCACCTTCCGCAGCAATGCAGGCTGCTATTCTCCCATGGAGACGATCGTAGAGATGCTGGATGTAGTCCTGTGGAACGGCTTGTCATGCCATTTCCACCTGGCGCCTCAGTTGGACCAGCTTTCGTGCTGGACGTGCAGACCGCGTGAGACGACGCTTCATCCAGTCCCAAACATGCTCAATGGGGGACAGATCCGGAGATCTTGCTGGCCAGGGTAGTTGACTTACACCTTCTAGAGCACGTTGGGTGGCACGGGATACATGCGGACGTGCATTGTCCTGTTGGAACAGCAAGTTCCCTTTCCGGTCTAGGAATGGTAGAACGATGGGTTCGATGACGGTTTGGATGTACCGTGCACTATTCAGTGTCCCCTCGACGATCACCAGTGGTGTACGGCCAGTGTAGGAGATCGCTCCCCACACCATGATGCCGGGTGTTGGCCCTGTGTGCCTCGGTCGTATGCAGTCCTGATTGTGGCGCTCACCTGCACGGCGCCAAACACGCATACGACCATCATTGG
This sequence comes from Schistocerca americana, assembly GCF_021461395.2. Lineage (NCBI taxonomy): Eukaryota > Metazoa > Arthropoda > Insecta > Orthoptera > Acrididae > Schistocerca > Schistocerca americana. Next base: position 383,905,998 of record NC_060124.1, read on the forward strand.
CACCAAGGCAGAAGCGACTCTCATCGCTGAAGACGACACGTCTCCATTCGTCCCTCCATTCACGCCTGTCGCGACACCACTGGAGGTGGGCTGCACGATGTTGGGGCGTGAGCGGAAGACGGCCTAACGGTGTGCGGGACCGTAGCCCAGCTTCATGGAGACGGTTGCGAATGGTCCTCGCCGATACCCCAGGAGCAACAGTGTCCCTAATTTGCTGGGAAGTGGCGGTGCGGTCCCCTACGGCACTGCGTAGGATCCTACGGTCTTGGCGTGCATCCGTGCGTCGCTGCGGTCCGGTCCCAGGTCGACGGGCACGTGCACCTTCCGCCGACCACTGGCGACAACATCGATGTACTGTGGAGACCTCACGCCCCACGTGTTGAGCAATTCGGCGGTACGTCCACCCGGCCTCCCGCATGCCCACTATACGCCCTCGCTCAAAGTCCGTCAACTGCACATACGGTTCACGTCCACGCTGTCGCGGCATGCTACCAGTGTTAAAGACTGCGATGGAGCTCCGTATGCCACGGCAAACTGGCTGACACTGACGGCGGCGGTGCACAAATGCTGCGCAGCTAGCGCCATTCGACGGCCAACACCGTGGTTCCTGGTGTGTCCGCTGTGCCGTGCGTGTGATCATTGCTTGTACAGCCCTCTCGCAGTGTCCGGAGCAAGTATGGTGGGTCTGACACACCGGTGTCAATGTGTTCTTTTTTCCATTTCCAGGAGTGTATTTCTAGCGCCTCAAGCATAGTGCATAAATTTACGTTCCATATCTATGAGGATGGGAGTCACAGAACATTCTCGCAGTCTCAGGATAAAATTAGAGACTGAAAGACACCCTCTCACTGTCTTTGACTCACCTACCCTACAGCACCATTACCGATTTAATCTGCAGCTGACCAGAAGTAGACTCCTACATTGTGCGTCTTGTAAATGAGTGGAGCTTGTTGAGTCCTCACCCATCCAGGTGCACAAGATTTCTCCAGATGTGCCCATGTCAAAGAGGTTAGCACCCCTTATTGGTGTATAGCAGCAGATTTGAATGTGTTGTGATGTAATAACAGACACTTAAGAAGAATAAGAAATGGGTGGTTTTTATGCATGATGGCGCTCCAGATGGAGTTCGAAGTATTTTTATGTAAATCAACTACGCTATCAATTCTAATGTATTGTTCTAGTGTCTGGGGAGAGAACGTAAACACAGGCACTCATAAGGCTACAAGGTGCTGCACTTAAAACAGGCTATAATGTTAGATCATTTCAGTTTCTGACCTATATTATTCGTGCAGAATGCAATGCTGTTAATATTCCAGTGTAAGAAATATATTTCCAGTGCATGACATACATCCTTTGCGCGGGTTTCTCTACAATAAAATATGGTAACAAACTGTAAAATGAAAAACTACTTCCCTGAAATACCGATTCTGTGTGATACATGCACAATGTAGCTTTCCACAGATGTAAAGCGTCCATTGTTCACATCAGATCACGGTTGAGAAATTATGCTATGCCCATATCAGCCCTATATAAAATGATTGTTAGTAATGGACAATACCTCCTACAAGGAAACAGATTAACGCATAGCAGCGGCATCCGACATTTGAAGTTACATGACATGCCGCTACTAACTCTGTAAACAATATATCTGTCAAGCGGATGTTAGGACCATCAAGAAGACTGCATTCGGTGTTACTCTGAGTTATTTCCGTAAATAGGTCATGTTGGGACAAAAATTTCCATGAAGACATCCTGAGACATCATGAAAGCTCATACAAAAGCAGCTGTTAAGTATTTCTTCGACACATTATGAATTCCAAGAAGGGTTGATACGTAATGGATGGTCTGTTCCGCTAGGAAGAATGCATTCTGTGCTATTCTGGGAAGCACTGCAAAAGATTTCTGTAGTGCACCCAGAGGGAGTCTTGGCTCTTACTTGCATAGTCCTGTGTCGTCAGTACAACATTGAGAACCTTTTAGCTGTATCTGCAAGAGTGAGCAACTATGAAAACATTCCTCTCGGCACTGGAACTGCAGCTATGCATCATCCGCCAGCAACAGTGCCTAGGTGAAAACGCGTTTCAACAGGTATTTCTCAGATGTCATGTATGAAAGAAATGCTGCCACCTCATTCCTGCGGGACCCAAACCGACACCTGCTCATGGTTCAGTAGCTGATGGCTGCGTCGTCACTTTACAGGGGCCGCTGGTGCATCCCAACTCCTGGCAGCGTGTATTGTGGTGTTCCATGCAGTCCAGTGGACAGGGAGTGGCGGACGGTACATGTTTTGCGATCAAAAGATTTTTAACAGTTAATTACATATAATGTGTGTCTCATAATGGTATTCCTTGTACAATTAGAGTAAAAAGAAGGACGATCGATTTAATTAATTCTTACAAGACCTGCATCTTTCCAAACAGCAGAGAATGATGAAAATGGGAAATCGAACCCCTGCAAACTGATTTTCCCTTTGTGAGATCCTTCCTCTCCCATACAGAGCCACCAGTATCCAGGTAGGGGTGGGGAGGGGGAGAGGGATGGGGGAGAGGGGAGGGAGACGGATTGGGGTTTACCAGAGGGGAGGTGTTAATTAATTGATCAATTTAATTAAGTACTTATTCAAATTGATGAGAGTGAGAGGTGGCTATTCGAATAAATCAGACCTGAAAGTATACCTGTAGCAGCGAGGGGCAGGGGGTGTGTTGTGGGTTTCCTGAGTAGTGGTGGGGGTAAGGTTAAGGACCCGTCAATCAAAAGAAAGGATCGTTTTATTAGTACAATAGTTTACAGATCTATCAATCAATGGAGAACAATAGGTTAACGACCAATCAATCAAAAGAGAACAATAGGTTAGCCCCTGAGTGCATACCTGTCAGTCAAAAGAAAGCTTCGTCTTATTAGCTCTATAGGTTAAGGAGCTGTCAATCGAAAGAGAACAATAGGTTTGCCCCTCAGTGCATACCTGCTCTTGATGTAGGCAACACACACATACTCGTGTTGCCCTTGTCCAACTACTGATGTACGCTTTTTGTCTCTGCTGTTCGGTCTGTACATTGAAGATGCGATGATGTAAATAAAAGAAAGATTCAAGAGTGGGATTAAATTTCAGGTTGAAAGGCTATCAATGATACGATTCACTGATGGCATTGCTATTTTCTGTGATGGGTAGCACATTGGAGTCGAATTTGGGAGGATGACGAATCAAACTTGCTTCTGGACATCCTGATTTAGGATTTCCGTGGTTTTCCTAAATCGCTTAAGGCAAATTCCGGGACGATTCCTACGAAACGGCACGCCCGATTTCCTTCCCTGTCGTTCCCCAATCCGAGCTTTAACTTCGTCTCGAATGACATCGTTGTGGGCGTGACGTTAAACGCTAATCTCCTCCGCCTCCTCCTTACCTTCTGTGAAAGTGAAGAAGAATTACAGGATCTGTTGAATGGAATGAACAGTCTAATGAGGGCAGAATATGGATTGAGAGCAAATCGATGGAAGATGGAAGTAATGAGAAGTAGCAGAAATGAGAATAGCGAGAAACGTAACGTCAGATTTTGGGATTACAAAGCAGATGAAGTTAGTTCTTCTACTGAGGCATCGAAATAAGCCATTATGGGCTGAACAAGGTGGACGTAAGTAAATAGATTAGCACAGGCAAAAGGGATTTTCTGGTCAAGAGAAAACTGCTAATATGAAACATAGGCTTAATTTGAGGAAGAAATTTCTGACAATGGACGTTTGGAGCACAGAATTGTAAGGATGTAAATAATGGCATTGGGGAAACAGGTAAAGAAGAGATTCGAAGCGTCTGTGATATGGTCTACAGAAGAAAGTTTAAAATTAAGTGGGCTGATTCAGCAAGGAAAGGAGAGGTTCTCTGTAGAATCGGTGTAGCAAGGACCATAATGAGAACAGAGACTACGTCTGCTTGTTCTTTTGGCTGACACATGGAACTACGTTACATGAAATTTTGACATTATTATAAGTATGTAATTGGTTAGTAGCATTGTATAAAAGTATGTAAAACTAACGAATATTGAGTTCGAACATCATCAGGTAAATAGTTACCCCAAAAGGCACTACTTTACGAAACTTTTCATTCAGCAAGTTTTAAAAGCATGGAGTTGAAAACTTGATAATACGTGTAATTTGAAGCAAAAATATGATGCAGTAATGTTCTGTTAAGTTTTCTTCAATAACATTTGACTTTTCAAAGGAAATGTGAATTTTGGATTACAAGACAGGAAAAAAACACAGTGAATTTTCCACTATTTAGATGTAAACTGAAATATAGAGATTATAGCACCATATTCTCCATAGAAAATTGAATGTATTAAATTTCAGAAAACTGAAATCATTTATCATCGGTACAGCGACGACAGAATGCACAATTCATAAGTATAGACCACGTAAAAGTTTAATTTCAAATATTGTACCCGCTTTGTTAAGACATAAATTTTAATGTATATGAAACGTTCCTTAAACATCGATCAAAGGCAGGAAAAATGAGTCACTAGTATCCTACCTGGAAAAGTTATTAGAATTTAGAATGCCAAGAGGGCGCATTCAGAGCACTGAGGCAGGTGTATTTGCATAGTATAAGATGCAGTTCTGTTTCATGGACGTCTGCCTATTGCACCGCGAGTGTATAACATCCCATGACCTAGTGCACAAACCTCGGTCAAAAAGCATGCTAACCCAGGTTTCGCGTTTAAGATGTCTCTGCGGTGCACCAACGTTAATCTCCGGTCAGCAAACCGTCGTCTTCCAGCCGTGCATTTTACACCCGTTAACCCCTCATGTTGCAGTGGAAGGCGGCCTGGAGATGCAAAGATGTTAATGGACACCAGTGCACGTTATATGTAGTCACTGGTAAGTGACATCATTGTCACAAGCTTCCACTTTCGTCAACTAGTAAAAGTGTCTTTATACATTGGTATTAGCCGGTTAGTTTACGTTTCATGAAATGGAAAACAAAAGGACACTATATTTCTTAAAGCAAGAGATGAATATATTACTCGAATTGGTCAGTGTGAGTTCAAAATGGTTCAAATGGCTCTTAGCACCATGCGACTTAACTTCTGAGGTCATCAGTCGCCTAGAACTTAGAACTAATTAAACCTAACCAACCTAAGGACATCACACACATCCATGCCCGAGGCAGGATTCGAACCTGCGACCGTAGCGGTCGCTCGGTTCCAGACCGTAGCGCCTAGAACCGCACGGCCACTCCGGCCGGCCGGTCAGTGTGAGTGCATCAGTTCTTGAAAGTAAAAGAAGTGACGGCTGCAGTATAAAAGAAGAAATATCCGTTGTCTCGTCTCGCTCATTATTTTTTCGTTGTTTTTTCGGTCATTTCTGCACTGAAGAGCCAAAGAAGCAAGTTCATCTGGAGGGCTCCATGAGCACGCGGAAGTGCCGCAACATGACATAGCATGGACTCGACTAATGCTTGAAGTAGTGATGGAAGAAATTGACAGCATGAATCCTGCAGCGCTGTCCACAGATCCGTAAGAGTACGAGGGGTGAGCTTTTCTGAACAGCACATTGCAAGACATCCCAGATATGCTCAATAATGTTCAAGTCTGGGGAGTTTGATGGCCAGCGGAGGTGTTTAAACGCAAAGAGTGATCCTGGAGCCACTCTGTAGCAATTCTGGACGTGTGGGGTGTCACATTGCCCTGCTAGAATTGCCCCAGTCCGTGAGAATGCATAATGGACGTGAGTGGATGCAGGTGATCAGACAGGATGCTTACGTACGTGTCACCTGTCACAGTCGTATCTAGACTTATCAGGAGTCCCATATCACTCCAATTACACACGCCCCACACCATTACAGAGCCTCCACCAGTTTGAGCAGTCCCTGGCTGACATGGAGGGTCCTTGGATTCATGAGGTTGTCTCCGTACCCGCACACGTCCATCGTCTCGATAGAATTTGAAACGAGACTCTTCCGATCACATGATTGGGCCTTCGGCTCTGAAAGCCCATATCAATGATGCATATTGCCTAATAGCGGGTATTTTTTCATTGACATCATAAAAAGACGGGGGAGTTAACTGATATATCCTATACATAAATTTCAACAGTGTTGTGCATTAATATGTCAGACTGTAATTCACAATTGTAATACACCACAAATATTTAATGTATGACCTGTAGGCAGAGAGAGAAATAAAGCAACTGGTTGAACACCCCTGCAACAACTGTAAAACCTGAACATGGCGCTGCTTAATGTTGCAGCACACAAACGAATCTCTGATCCGCCAATGCATTTCCATTGCATGATGGTTCAAAACGCCGTTTATTTCGTCTTTAGGAATGAATACTACGAACGTGTTTCTTCTATAATGACATTAAAAGTGAGCAGGAAGATACCTTCTAGCTGTAAGCACTCGAAGAAGCAGAGAAACTTAAATGGACGCATTATTTACGAATCAACAATCAAGTCTGGAGCAAAACTGTGTGATTTGATTATTTGAGTATAGGTAGTCGGAGACCTCGAACATAAGTTAAAGTGTTAGCTTTGCTGCTATCGAAATATTGAAACTGCTTTACAAATTACGTAGGGGGCGTATTGTCTATGCTCAACGATATTAAGCGGACAAATGCCTTCAGTTGCACATGAACCAGGAATGAAAGAAACTTCATTTGCGTAACAACGAGTGTTGCCATCAGGATCCTAGAATATAAACTGCACACATTTATTCGTTTAGAAAAAAAACGCGTATGAGAACATGCTAATCCCTCCAATAGTTCGCTGCTTCCCACTAATTGCACTGCAGCCTTTAAACCTCGTGGCTGGATGCCGTTGTCCTGATTCCACCGTGTGTCTGTAATAATACCGACGGGGCAAACAAGCATCTACCGTTGCTCCGGATTATTTACCCGTGCACTTCAAACTAACGTTTCGTCCCGTTGTAGAGTCATCTTTAGTTGCGTTAATATGTGCTTGCCAAATGCGCATCAGGTTATTGTCATAGCGCAAATCCAAAATAAAACTGGTCCACTACGTAGTAGCACGGAAATCAGTCGCAATAATTCTCATAATGTGAGAGTCCATGCGACCTATCAAACTCCGAATGGTTTCGTGGGTGCTTCCGTATTGCTAGGAATATAGGGGAACAGACCACAGCCGCCCGGAGTGGCCGAGCGGTTCTAGGGGCTACAGTCTGGAACCGCACGACCGATACGGTCGCAGGTTCGAATCCTGCCTCGGGAATGGATGTGTGTGATGTCCTTAGGTTAGTTAGGTTTAATTTGTTCTAAGTTCTAGGGGAATGATGACCTCAGAAGTTAAGTCCCATAGTGCTCAGAGCCATTTTTGAAGAGACCATATTCCAGGTGAAAGAAAATAACGAAATACATCCATTACTCGCCTATCTACCCAACAGTGATACAAGTTCAACTTTTCGTCAAAGTTATTTTATGTTCCATTGGTATAAATTATGTTTTGTATATTGCAGAGCTCAAATATTTTAGGGAAAAAGGCGGTTAGCCACAGAAATATTAATTACACTGACGAAAAGAACTGCAACATCAAAAAGTAATTAATGTAGCGTAATGAAATTTCAGGAATGCATTTGTGTAGTTAACACATTTAAATGATTAACGCTGCAAGACACACGTTAATGTAAGCCCAAGATAAGTCAATGCAAATGTGAAATTCTGGTACTTTAATAACCGGCGTTATAACCACAATGTTGAATGCAAACATGCAGAAGTGCGTGAATTGTGTTTGCTTGATGTTAGTTTGTGGGCCGGCCGGGGTGGCGGAACGGTTCTGGGCGCTACAGTCTGGAACCGCGCGACCGATACGGTCGCAGGTTCGAATCCTACCTCGGTTGGGTTGTTTTGGGGAAGGAGACCAGACAGCGAGGTCATCGGTCTCATCGGATTAGGGAAGGACCAGTAAGGAAGTCGGCCGTGCCCTTTGAAAGGAACCATCCCGGCATTTGCCTGGAGCGATTTAGGGAAATCACGGAAAACCTAAATCAGGATGGCCGGACGCGGGATTGAACCGTCGTCCTCTCGAATGAATCCTACCTCGGGCGTGGATGTGTGTGCTGTCCTTAGGTTAGTTAGGTTTAAGTAGTTCTAAGTGCTAGGGGACTGATGACCTCAGAAGTTAAGTCCCATAGTGCTCAGAGCCATTTTTCAGTTTGTGGCATGGAGTTCGATGCCTGTTGCATTTGGTTGGTCAATACAGAAGAGACATTTAATTCAGTTTGTGGATGGCGGTGGAGCTGTCGTCCAACGATGACCCATATGTGCTCGACTGTAGACGGATCTGGTGATCAAACATGCCAAGGAAGCGCATCGACGTGTAGAGTACGTTGGGTGACAACAGCGGTGTTTTGGAGAAAGGGCGACTGACGCCGAAGCGTACAGAGAAACACCGCAAGTGTGTCACTGACTTTATTGCAACGAAGGTGCATAGGGGACGTACCGCTGGTCCCGGTGATGCTTCCTCGCGGCGTGCTTGCGTAAGTCAGCGCCAATGCCAGGGCCGGAATCTGCTGAGTCGGCATCTGGCCGCCCAGCCTTGCAGACGTAGCGTTTGTACTCACGCCACAGCGAAGTGGCCGCCGCGCTTGTTGGCTGCACCAGTAGCCTGGAATTCGGTTGGCTGCTCCCTCGAGCGCAACTCGTGGACCCCAGGTAGAGCCGAAGGGAAACCAGACCGCCGTCGTTGTAGTTTGCCTTAGCAGCTCCGACTGTCCGTCTAGGGCAGCTCGGTCAGTGACCGCAGACAGCTCTGCACCCGGGAGGCCATGGGTTCGCTACGCGGGCCCGTCCATGCGGACGGCAGCTTGTAGTCCGCCAGACGATGTCACCCAGAGGGCGAAGGCTAGTAGCCCTCTCACTCCTCACGCTGGTGTAGCTCCAGGGTGCGGCCCCCTCCTCCCCCCCCCCCCTCTGCCTCCTGCCACCCCCTCCCCCCCTATTGCTACGCTCGTCTGTGGAGAGGAGGTTGGTGGTAGTTTCAGCAGGCCTGTTGGCCCTCGTTATCCCTCACAAGAAGGTCGTCGTGGTCGGCCTGCAACTTAAACCGTCGTCATTCTCTCTCGTTATAGACACGGAAAAAATGGCGACACTATTGCCCCCCCATTTGGGCCTCCGGACTCGTTTATTTATACGTCTTTTCCCTACGCCTTTGACGTAGTTGCTCTGGAGGGTACACGTGGAGCGTTCTTTAATAATTATTACGTCAGCTTTCCTCAGCCCGCTTCGGCCTCTCGTACAGGTCACTAGGCGCTGATGAACTGCAACGTGTGGATTCTTCACAGCATGTCGGTGGCCTATGCTGCCCCAGTTGCTTCACAGCTGTATATAGTGCGAGCAGTGTCGTCAAATTGCCTCACAGAATCGTTTGATAATTATCAACGCTGCTCACATCAGTCATCCGGTGTGACAATCGTGAACCGTAGCGGCTTCCATAAGGGCGCATGCGTGATCTTACTGGCACCTCCTGTGCATGCGTATCAACGACTCTGGCTCTCGTATTATCTTTGCTGTGTTACGTGTATTTCTTCTGGGGCTGTGTAGTGTTGAGTGGTGGGTCGTACACAGAGCTGGAAGGATGTGCCTGACTACTCAGAATCTTAGTAACTATCACATTACTCACGATTCAATTGTTATTAAACATATTTGTTTGGGAATGATAAATGATGCATCAAGTTGGTCCAGCCTTCCACGTGTTTTCCTTAAATTAATCCCGATCCTTGTTCTTCGCCTCAAATCGGTCCCTTAACAACTATCTACCAGACAAAGCTACGCGAAATTCACAAGAATTAGACAATTGAACGGCTGTACTTCGCGGCACAGCAGTTTTGTGTCGGCGAGCGTTATCCTGGAATGCTTTTTTATGAATGACAACACAGTAGGATGATTCACCAGACTGACACACAAATTTCTCCAAGATGCGTGGGATAATCACGAGAGTACTCCTACTGTCATACGAAATGGCACCCCAGACCGTAATTCCACGTGTAGATCCAGTGCTTCTAGCACGAAGACAAGTTGCTTGCAGGCCCTCAACTGACCTCCTTCTAAACGGAAGGCTAAATCGAGGCAGAACAAGCTTTCATAAGACCTCCAGCCTACCATCCATTAAGCTCTCTGTTCACACGACTGAAGTCGCAAACGGCGGGGATTTGAAATCAGTGGAACGCGCGCTACAGGGTGTCTGTCTCGGAACAGTCCTTGAAGTAACCGATTTGCAACAGTGGAACTGTCGTGCCAACTGCTACTCGAATCGCTACAGATGCAGTACGATGTGGCTCAGCCACACGCCAAACACTATGGTTTCCCTCTTGGTAGTGCCATGTGACCGTCCGGAGTCTAGTCTTCTTGCGCCTGTACTTTTTCGTGACCTAAAAACTAAACTAATCTAAACTCCGTGCGAACAGGCCTTGGAGGCCAAACGAAACCGACCGGCCGCCGTGTCATCCTCAGCCCACAGGTGTCACTGGGTGCGGATATGGAGGGGCATACGGTCAGCACACCGCTCTCCCGCACGTATGTCAGTTTACGAGACCGGAACCACTACTTCCCAATCAAGTAGCTCCTCAGTTTGCCTCACAAGGGCTGAGTGCACCCTCCTTGCAAATAGCGCTCGATAGACAGGATGGTCACCCATCTAAGTGCTAGCCCAGCCCGACAGTACTTAACTTCGGTAATCTGACGGGAACCGGTGTTACCACTGCGGGAAGACCGTTGGAATTCTCGTGACCTACGGTGCAAGAAATCATGTACAGTGACTACATTGCTGCCAAGTCTTTCTGCAACGTCGCAGAAGGAACACCAAGCTTCTCGTAGCCCTATTACACGACCTTGTTCAAGCCCAGTGAGGTGCAGGTAACGGCGTCTTTGTCGTCTTAAAGTAATTGTTGACTAACATAAATTTCGCCATGTCCAGTCTCGTAATTAACTCTCACGACAGTTACAGCGTGTATTTAAAGCAAATCTGACTTGGATTCTCATAGTGGTGCTACTGTCACCTCTGTTATGCGATCTGCACGAAATTTGAATATACACATCTTCTAGATGTACAGACATGACAAACAACTTTCGTTTGTGTCGCACAACTCCTGGGTGTTAAAAATTTTTTCCCTGAGTGTGTTTCTATACAGGATTATTCAGAAGTACAGTACCTGCAGGGTTTCAGAAGACGTCTGCATGAAGACTAAAACACGTTTAAGAAAATGACGCGTGTCAGGGCACAGAGCATCTCTTCAAGTTTTTGTTTGTAATACTCCCCATCACGTGGCTGGTGAGCGCACCACTAGGGGTCTGGCGTGTTAGAGGACGTAGACAAACCATCTACACATTACATTTGTATCAAATTAATTCATGCGTGCTAACAGGCAACCAAATGAACAGATTTCGAAAGTGGACTTCAGTTATTGTGCTTTCCGGGGCATCAGCGATTTCAGTAAATTCCATACACATACTCTTCCGTTCTTATTACCAGTTTCCGCGCCAGAAACGGTGCCTACGTTTATCAGCTCTAATGTGAGTTAAACAACTGGAGAGACTGTCTATCCGCTGATATGAGTATCTTACAGATTTCAAACAGTCGTCTTTGAAACCCCAGATTTACTTTTGTATAACGTTGCGTTAGACGTAAAAACTGGCTGCCGCAGAGGATAAGCCGAGCACTCACTTAAGGCGCCAATAAAAAAGACCGCACCTCAGAATGCTAAGAAGGAAACACTGCCAACTTTACCTGATGTTGTAAGGGGGATAGAGCACACATGTAAGATATCAGCCTCAACAGTCGATCCCGCGCGAAAATTTGGGCCATGATTTTGAAGGCACGCACTGTTAACCAGGGAACCAGTAATTTTTCGCCGACAGCCATAAGACGGCTGAAATAGATTATTTAACGAGAATGGCCACCAAATGAAGAGTAATAAATTTATATATGTAGGATCAAAGCCTAGGTGTGACCTCAAAGTCATAGGAAACCATCTTATAGATTTTTATGAAGTGTCCACACATATGACTACGATACATTTTACATCCTTCTTAGCTAAAGAGCATTGTACTACCAGATTGGGTACTGCAATAATAGCTACAGAATGGATCAGGTGTTTGACCCTGTGCAAGACTGTTTAGGTGTTTTAAACTGAAACAAACAGTATTCACAACATGTTTCTCTGTATTCTCTAGCAATCACAACCATGCCGTGTCAGCTAGCAAATACCTTACAGAATAGTTGCTGCATGGTTTTTAACAACATTCTGCAGTACATCTACTGAGGTAATAGGAACAACTACAAGTTGATTTCGGTCGTGGATGCTTTCCTAGAAAAGAGAACTATCTGCCTCTAGATTAATATGGATTTCCATCAAAGGATGATACAAAATAGATGGAGTAATAGTTTGAGAGGGGCTGTAGCGATGTAGGATTTAATGGTAGACTTATAATGCATTCTAGAGAGAGGGAGATGTTGTGGCAGGCCGTTTATCGCACATTTAACCATCTTTTTCTGTTGTTCGCTCGGACTGTATCAGTTGTGTAGTATAACCTGCGTTCAACTCGCATACGACTGCGTATTCTGCGTAAGACTTAGAGCACTATATACGTGCAATAGTTAACAGAAAACCTCCCCATATCACAGTGAGCAGAGGACTTCCAACGCATGTAGTATGAATCCTGTCATCCAAATCAATGGGAAACCTATTTCGGCACCTTCCTCTAGACGAACGAAGAAGTATGTGAAGTATCCATTTCCCTGCCATTCCTGGACATAAATCGAATCTTCAGTTTGTAACTGCAGTGATTCTAAGTCAGTGATAGGGGTTTGTGAGGTACTGCAATCCCTGTGCATACATTTGCTTCACAGTTTTTGTGCGTGTAAGTATCCGTGTTTTGTTCATGGAGTTAGTACAGCATGGCGTGCAATTTTACATGTCAATCACTGCTTCTTCAAAAACAACCTTCACACTTTCGCATGCTGCTCGCTCTATTCCATTGCAGCCCTCTGATAACCGAGCCAGAAATACTGTACAGCCGAGTGATAATAAGAGCTCTCGTGTTCATGGAATGTTGAAGGCGAGGGGAGAGGAGAGAGGGAGGTGGACACGTTCAACCAACGTGCTTTGAAATGTTTTTCGAGAGCAGATATTGTTTTACGCGAAAAACAGTAAATAATATAAGTATTTAATACGTCAGCTTCACGCACATATTCGGTCAACATTAATTTATCAATATTCTTGGACTGAGAAATCTCTAGCATCATCTACAGGTTGGAAACCGCGCACTTTGACGCAAAGAGCAAAGCATCTAACCAACATCAAAATAGTGCTTCATGAATCTCTTACTCACGTAACTGTACAGTACTTGGCACTCTGGCTGCAGCGGGCCGGATCGAGTGGAGAACGAATGGTGCTCACGAAATTGTAAAACCTGTACTTTCAGAAGATCATAACTGTGTACTATCAGAATTATGTGCCAAATTTTCGCGCGCGTCGATTTCTGGGGCTAATATCTTGCTAGTACGCTTTTTTCTACTCAAAATACACTACTGGCCATTAAAATTGCTACACTAAGAAGAAATGCAGATGATATACGGGTATTCATTGGACAAATATATTATACTAGAACTAACATGTGATTACATTTTCACGCAATTTCCGTACATAGGTCCTGAGAGATCAGTACCCAGAACAACCATCTCTGGCCGTAATAACGGCCTTGATACGCCTGGGCATTGAGTCAAACCGAACTTGGATGGCGTGTACAGGTACAGCTGCCCATGCAACTTCAACACCATACCACAGTTTCACAGGGATCGAATGAACGGTAGAGCCACGGGTCGCAACACATCTGAAATGTAACGTTCACTGTTCAAAGTGCCGTCAATGCGAACGAGAGGTGACCGAGACGTGTAACCAATGCCACCCCATACTATAACGCCGGGTGATACGCCACTATGGCGATGACGATTACACGCTTCCAATGTGCGTTCACCGCGATGTCGCCAAACACGGATGCGACCATCATGATGCTGTAAACAGAACCTGGATTCATCCGAAAAAATGACGTTTTGTCATTCGTGCACCCAGGTTCGTCGTTGAGTACACCATCGCAGGCGCTCCTGGCTGTGATGCAGCGTCAAGGGTAACCGCAGCCATGGTCTCCGAGCTGATAGTCCACGCTGCTGCAAACGTTGTCGAACAGTTCGTGCAGATGGTTGTTGTCTTGCAAACGTTCCCATCTGTTGAGTCAAGGATCGAGACGTGACTGCAATATCCGTTACAGCCATGCGGATAAGATGCTTGTCATCTCGACTGCTAGTGATACGATGCCGTTGGGATTCAGCACGGAGTTCCCTATTACCCTCCTGAACCCACCGATTCCATATTCTGCTATCAATAGAGTGGATCTCGAGCAACGCGAGCAACAGTGTCGCGATAGGATAAACAACAATCGCGATAGGCTGCAATCCGACATTTATGAAAGTCGTAAACGATATGGTACGCATTTCTCCTCCTTACACGAGGCATCACAACATCGTTTCACCAGGCAACTGCTCTTTTTGTACGAGAAATCGGTTGGAAACTTTCCCCATTTAAGCACGTTGTATTGTAGGTGTCGCCAACGGCGCCAACCTTGTGTGAATGCTCTGAAAAGCTGATCATTTGCATATCACAGCATCTCCTTCCTGTCGGTTACATTTCGCGTCTGTAGCACGTCATCTTCGTGGTCTAGCAATTTTAATGGCCAGTAGTGTATGAGGTCAAGCAGGTGATGTTTCGTCAACTGTCTGCACGATCTGAGAACACTATAGCATGCGAAAATGTCTAGTGGAAGTGATGTGTGTCCGATCGAGGTGTTACGTTGCTGTATGTACACCTAGTTTAGTAGCGGTACTGCTTTAGCGGCCAATTAGAGTGGACGTGGTGTGTATTCTGCTACAGCCCAGGCATGCTCACGTTGTTTACTACCCTCGGCCAACAATCACGTGGCGCCGCAGCGCGACAACGTCATGGCGAATCAATAATGAAAATCAACATTGATATTCGCATTTAGAAACAACTTTGCTAGACCAAAAACGCTCGATGTCGAGCGATTCCTGAAGGAATAGGTCAAAACCCGGGCTGCCGACATCGTCGTCATGCACTTTTCGATAAGAAGTAAATCGGTCTATGTGAAACTTATTAACGACGCTCCAGGCGACATAGTTCTTCGAGACACCAAACACGGACTATGCTTCTGCCACGCCAACGGAAATGTTGGCAATGTCGAGGGTGCTCATGCTGGTCTACAACTGCGGACCATACGCATATTGGAACTACCCTTTGAACTTTCAGCGGCAGAAGTCGTGATGGCGCTCCGCCCTTACAGTAGAGTAACGAATGCGTGACAGAAAAGTGGACCAAATTTTAAAACGTAACCGGTCCACAATGGAGTACGTCAGGTGCTTATTCAACTCCGACGGCACGTGCTACACCTATAGATAGGAGGCTGCCTTATAAGAGGGCCCCGTAATGTGTTCGCCGGCCGCGGTGGCCGAGCGGTTCTAGGCGCTTCAGTCCGGAACCACGCGACCGCTCCTGTCTCGGGCATGGATGTGTGTGATGTCCTCAGGTTAGTTAGGTTTAAGTGGTTCTAAGTTCTAGGGGACTGATGACCACAGCAGTTAAGTCCCATAGAGCTCAGAGCCATTTGAACCACCGCACCACCAGCCTTAACGCGTGGCCACAATGAACATCACAATGATTAACACTCCTGCCAAGATCCAGCTTGTGAGAAAAACAATACGAGCCACAGGAATCGACTTTGTATTCCTGCAAGACGTGCTAACGATCGCACTCGCGAACGTTTATGATTACGCAACGTACGTGACGCCTGGTGCTCGCACAGACAACGGTGTGGCTGTTTTAGTGCGTGACGGTATTACAGCAACCGACATTACGTTCCTCCCCTCCGCACGAGAATGAGCGTTCACGGTACCTGACACCCGATTTATTAACGTTTATGCACCGTTGGGCACCACCAAACGTCGTGACCGAGACAGCGTCAACTTCGCTGACATTGCCCCCCTTCTTCTAGGACGAACACAACGTCTTCTAAGCCAATTTACATTATTTCCTTCACCACAAGGACCAAAGCCCAAAGTACGCAACTTGTTCGGAACAGGGTATGATGATTCAAGATATTCACTTGTGCGACACGTGGGAAAGATACTGGGTGACAACTCTGAACACACGCATCTTACCAATAATTTGTGGAGCCGACTGGATCGCATATATGTGCCACAAGGTCTTACACAGGGAGTGGGCGCCGACGAACGATGGCCTCTGGCATTTTTCACCACAGTGGCAACATCTGAACGATACATCTCCACCCTCAACAAGTCTAGCATAGTAACAGCCATTGGAGGATGAATGTAATACATCTCCAGGGCCCGGACTGTCACAGGCAAGTCACCGCAACATGGACACTGTGAACGACGTCACTCCCGATATCACTCGACTTCGGCGTGGTGGCTCCTCTGCCCAAACCGACAATCCGCAAGACACTTACTCAGTTTCGCAAGGACGCGGCTGCGTGGCACCGGCAGATCCTGCACTTTTACTATGCGGCGCTCAGAGACCTCGTCACTCTGCCCGCATCGCCGGGCAGAGAACGAGAACGACACCGAATCAAGGCTCATACAGGGTGTTTCAAAAATGACCGGTATATTTGAAACGGCAATAAAAACTAAAGGAGCAGCGATATAAATACACCGTTTGTTGCAATATGCTTGGGACAACAGTACATTTTCAGGCGGACAAACTTTCGAAATTACAGTAGTTACAATTTTCAACAACAGATGGCGCTGCAAGTGATGTGAAAGATATAGAAGACAACGCAGTCTGTGGGTGCACCCTTCTGTACGTCGTCTTTCTGCTGTAAGCGTGTGCTGTTCACAACGTGCAAGTGTGCTGTAGACAACATGGTTTATTCCTTAGAACAGAGGATTTTTCTGGTGTTGGAATTCCACCGCCTAGAACACAGTGTTGTTGCAACAAGACGAAGTTTTCAACGGAGGTTTAATGTAACCAAAGGACCGAAAAGCGATACAATAAAGGATCTGTTTGAAAAATTTCAACGGACTGGGAACGTGACGGATGAACGTGCTGGAAAGGTAGGGCGACCGCGTACGGCAACCACAGAGGGCAACGCGCAGCTAGTGCAGCAGGTGATCCAACAGCGGCCTCGGGTTTCCGTTCGCCATGTTGCAGCTGCGGTCCAAATGACGCCAACGTCCACGTATCGTCTCATGCGCCAGAGTTTACACCTCTATCCATACAAAATTCAAACGCGGCAACCCCTCAGCGCCGCTACCATTGCTGCACGAGAGACATTCGCTAACGATATAGTGCACAGGATTGATGATGGCGATATGCATGTGGGCAGCATTTGGTTTACTGACGAAGCTTATTTTTACCTGGACGGCTTCGTCAATAAACAGAACTGGCGCATATGGGGAACCGAAAAGCCCCATGTTGCAGTCCCATCGTCCCTGCATCCTCAAAAAGTACTGGTCTGGGCCGCCATTTCTTCCAAAGGGATCATTGGCCCATTTTTCAGATCCGAAACGATTATTGCATCACGCTATCTGGACATTCTTCGTGAATTTGTGGCGGTACAAACTGCCTTAGACGACACTGCGAACACCTCGTGGTTTATGCAAGATGGTGCCCGGCCACATCGCACGGCCGACGTCTTTAATTTCCTGAATGAATATTTGGATGATCGTGTGATTGCTTTGGGCTATCCGAAACATACAGGAGGCGACGTGGATTGGCCTCCCTATTCGCCAGACATGAACCCCTGTGACTTCTTTCTGTGGGGACACTTGAAAGACCAGGTGTACCGCCAGAATCCAGAAACAATTGAACAGCTGAAGCAGTATATCTCATCTGCATGTGAAGCCATTCCGCCAGACACGTTGTCAAAGGTTTCGGGTAATTTCATTCAGAGACTACGCCATATTATTGCTACGCATGGTGGACATGTGGAAAATATCGTACTATAGAGTTTCCCAGACCGCAGCGCCATCTGTTGTTGAAAATTGTAACTACTGTAATTTCGAAAGTTTGTCTGCCTGAAAATGTACTGTTGTCCCAAGCAAATTGCAACAAACGGTGCATTTCTATCGCTGCTCGTTTAGTTTTTATTGCCGTTTCAAATATACCGGTCATTTTTGAAACACCCTGTATATTATCGCTTACGAATCGCTGCTTGCAAGGCGTCATAGTCCGCTCGCGACGACAAGACTGAGCGCTGCAGAGGTCCCCACCATGCCCCACATTGTGCTGGACATGCGCCGACACCGCTGACAGTTAATCACACGACGCAATATACAGGGTGGTCCATCGATCGTGACCGGGCCAAATATCTCACGAAATAAGCGTCAAACGAAAAAACTACAAAGAACGAAACTCGTCTAGCTTGAAGGGGGAAACTAGATGGCACTATGGTTGGCCCGCTAGATGGCGCTGCCATAGGCCAAACAGATATCAGTTGCGTTTATTTTAAATAGGAACCTCCATTTTTATTACATATTCGTGTAGTACGTAAAGAAATATCAATGATTTAGTTGGACCACTTTTTTCGCGTTGTGATAGATGGTGCTGTAATGGTCACAAACATATGGCTCACAATTTTAGACGAACAGTTGGTAACAGGTAGGTTTTTTAAATTTAAATACAGAACGTAGGTACGTTTGAACATTTTATTTCGGTGGTTCCAACGTGATATATGTACCTTTGTGAACTTATCATTTCTGAGAACGCATGCTGTTACATCGTGATTACCTGTGAATACCACATTAATGCAATAAATGCTCAAAATGATGTCCGTCAACCTCAGTGCATTTGGCAATACGTGTAACAACATTCCTCTCAACAGCGAGTACTCCGCCTTCCGTAATGTTCGCACATGCATTGACAATGCGCTGCGCATGTTGTCAGGCGTTGTCGGTGGATCACGATGGAAAGTATCCTTCAACTTTCCCCACAGAAAGAAATCCGGGGACGTCATATCTGGTGAACGTGTGGGCCATTGTGTGGCGCTTCGACGACCAATCCACCTGTCATGAAATATGCTATTCAATACCACTTCAAACGCAAGCGAGCTATGTTGGAAGTACATCGCCATTCTGTCATGCAGTGAAACATCTTGTAGCAACATCGGTAGAACGTTAAGTAGAAAATCGGCATACATTGCACCATTTAGATTGCCATCGATGAAATGGGGGCCAATTATCCTTCCTCCCATAATGCCGCGCTATACATTAACCCACTAATATCGCTGACGTTCCACTTGTCGCAGCCATCGTGGATTTTCCGTTGCCCAATAGTGCATATTATGCCGGTTTACGGTACCGCTGTTGGTGAATGACGCTTCGTCGCTAACTAGAATGCGTGCAAAAAATCTGCCATCGTCCCGTAATTTCTCTTGTGCCCAGTGGCAGAACTGTACACGACGTTCAAAGTCGTCGCCATGCAATGCCTGGTGCATGGAAATATGGTACGGATGAAATCGATGTTGATGTAGCATTCTCAACACCGACGTTTTTGAGATTCCCGATTCTCGCGCAATTTGTCTGCTACTGATGTGCGGATTAGCCGCGACAGCAGCTAAAACACCTACTTAGGCGTCATCATTTGTTGCAGGTCGTGGTTGACGTTTCACATGTGGCTGAAAACTTCCTGTTTCCTTAAATAACGTAACTATCCGGCGAACGGTCCGGAGACTTGGATGATGTCGTCCAAAATACCGAGCAGCATATGCAGCACAAGCCCGTTGGGCATTTTGATCACAATAGCCATACATTGTAAGTAGGCTGTTTAGGTTCTTATATTGGTAACGCCACGTAGCGCTCTGTATGAAAATCACTGGCTGTGCTGTGTGCAGTCTGTGGTTTGTTTGCATTGTTGTCTGCCATTGTAGAGTTGGGCAGCTGGATGTTAACAGCGCGTAGCGTTGCGCAGTTGGAGGCGAGCCGCCAGCATTGGTGGATGTGGGGAAGTGAGATGGCGGATTTTTGAGAATTGATAATCTGGAGGTGTGTCCATCAGAAACAGTACATTTGTAAGAATGGATGTCATGAACTGCTATATATTTATTATGACTATTAAGGTAAATACATTGTTCTCTATTAAAATCTTTCATTGCTAACTATGCCTATCAGTAGTTAGTGCCTTCCGTGGTTTGAATCTTTTATTTAGCTGGCAGTAGTGGCGCTCGCTGTATTGCAGTAGTTCGAGTAACGAAGATTTTTGTGAGGTAAGTGATTTGTGAAACGTATAGGTTAATTTAGTCAGGGCCATTCTCTTGTAGGGTTTACTGAAAGTCAGATTGCGTTGCGCTAAAAAAATATTGTGTGTCAGTTTAAGCACAGTCATGTATAATTTTTCTAAGGGGACGTTTCATATGTTGACCCTTAGCCGAGGATACCTCACTGGAATCTTCTGATTTTTTCCTTGTAGTTTCTGTAATTAGTGTAGCTATTGTTTATTGCTAGCGCGTAATTGTAGAGAGAATTTCTTTTGCAGTTGTAGTTTTTCATTCCTGTACAGTAAAACAGTTGTGGCATGCATGTAGATTTGCACCAAGGTTTTCGCAGCTGCGCTTGCAATTAAATAGATATTATTTTCAGTGCTATGTTAATGTGTTTCCTTATTTTGCTCTTCAAATTGTGCTTTTCTGTGTTGTCGTGTGAAATACTGTGACAATAATGGCGTGTGAAAAACGTAACACTAGGCTCCAAAGTAAACTGAGAAATAATAGTGACGACGAGCGTAGCTTATCAGCGCTGCCGAGTTATGAATTAACTAATGTTCAAAGTAGTAATTTGGTAATTGTGCATAGGGAAATGGAGCGGGCGGCAAATAATGGTGTAGGCAGTGAAACAATTAGTGAACAGGGAAGCATTATCGATCGATCGATCGGTCGGCAACAGCTCGCCTCAGGAATCCGAAATGACAGGACACAATCTTGCAAATACTGTAGATTCAGGTTTTGTGTCCTCACCGTTTTCTCAAACAAGTCAAGACACATTTTCTGCTTGTCAAAATGTGAATGTTACCTGTGCAAATGCACTGCCGAAAAGCATAGAGGAACAGATTCCAGACACTAATACATTATTATTGCAATTAATGCAACAAATGGAACAAAATCAGAGACAAACACAGCAAAAGCTTCAAAAATTAGACACAATGGAACAAAAGCTTCAAAAGTTAGACTCAGTGGAACATACGCTTGAAGAACACGTGAAGATTTAACTACTGAGTTACATAAAATCGAATCGAAATGTCAAAAAGCCTGTAATGACGTAAAAATAGAAATTTGTGAGCATTTCCAACCTATTTTTTCGCGGCATGAAAATACATTACAGAATCACGAATTAGCCATAAAAGAACTGCAAACTATTGTTCATGAAAATCATGAGATCTTGCAAGCTAAAATTGACTCAGTTGCATCTACCGATTCAGTTACGCAACTTGCAAAAACTCAGGAAAACTTAAAGGACACAGTAGATACGATTTCAACACAAATGGACACTCTGAAATTTGGTTCAGAAAAACACACTGAGGAAATAAGTACACTATCGGAGAGAGTAGCCGAACTTTCGGATCAGTTCACTAACTTATCTGCAAAGGTAGATGTTGATCTGAATGACACAAGACCTGTAGCCATCACTGACACAGAAGAGTATGAACAAATTAAGAAATTCAAACAAAATCAGAATCAAATTAGTACGCAACACAAAAGAGAAATCCGGGAAGTACAAGATCAGTTGGCACAAGTAATACAAAAATTACATATTTCAGAGGACACTCGCGCTCAAACACGGGAAGAGGGACTTAGAAATACGGAAAAGCCACAAAATAATAACACAGGGCATTTCGGAAATTATGAAAGAAATTGACAAGGTGCACCGAATTTTGAGATGGAACCGCCGACACGATGTAACAATGACCGATATGCTACTCGCCGACACGATGATTTTGACTATAAGCTGTTCATTACTACACGTAAATTCAAAACATTTAAGAATTCTGGCAACGACATTCATCCACAAGCGTGGCTCCGTCAATTCCCTCATTGTTTTCCTCCCAACTGGTCATTGCAGCACAGATTAGAATTTATGTGTGGCTACTTAGCGAATGAACCAGCTGAAAGAATGCGATCGGTCATTCACGATTGTCACAGTGAAGGAGAATTTTATCATGCCTTCCTCTCAGCATATTGGTCTCAACCTGCACAAGAACGAGTAAAACATAGCATCATAATGATGAAACATTTCGAACAATCTAAATTTTACAGTCTTGAGAAATATTTTGAAGACATGTTGCACAAGAATCAGTACCTATCAAACCCATACAGCCCCTCAGAACTCATCCGCATTTGCTTAATCAAATTACCTGAACATTTACGACATATTATTTTGGCAGGACGTTGCAAAGACGACATTGAAGCTCTTCAGGGACTCTTACAAGAATTAGAAATTGACACCGACAATCGCGGAACGCGAAAACAGAAACACAACAATTACAGGTCACATCCGTCGCAATTCGGCGATGAAAGAAATAATATCTGGACACGACAAGGCTATTCTTACAACGTAAATCGTGACCAAAACAGACACCACCCATATGACAACCGTTGGCAGGGTAGTAATAATTACGGGGAAAGATCACCTCTCCGCAGTAATGACTATGACAGAGACAATCAGAGAAACAGACAATATGGGAAACAAAATAATTATTATCAAGGGAGACAGAATAACTTCATACGCAACGGTCCAGCGCGCAGTTACGATTCCGGGAAAATTCTCCACCACGTGACCGACAAGAAAAAAGCTATGGAATCTACCGACATGACGTCAGACGATATGATCGTAACGACAGACCTGAATTGCATCAGAACTGGTGGGATTCAAACAGGGCAGAGCCCTCTCGACAAGGTGAATTTGTAGAAGTTAGGACTCCAAATCCCAATAACGACGCGCGCCAACAAAGAGACAATAGGCAATGACTCATACCGCTGGCAGCCACAAAACGTACTTATGAAACTGACAACGCAGCTGCCGTAGCTAGTAATTACGTAAAAATGGCAGACATTAGGGACATGTTACTCCAGGAACACGAAGTAAAACATAACAACATTGCATATCCTGTGATTCACATTATAGTAAATGACGTAAAATTTACGACAGTACTTGACTCTGGCAGTCCCATTTCAGTAATTAGTGAAACGGCCTTTAGCAAATGCAACAAATAGAAAGATTGGCCCACACTTCCGTTACGTAAGATTAAATTACAAGGTGCAATCTTTGGTAAAAGTGTAGATGTACGCCAACAAAGCAACTTAGAATTCTTTTGTCAAAGCCAAAGCTTCTCTATGAACTTTCTTATTGTTCCATTACTGTCAACGGAAATTATATTGGGAGTAGACTTTTTGAATGAATACAAAGCAATCTTAAACTTTCACGATGCTGAAATAGGTTTAGAGAAAGAAGGTAAGTCAATAGCTTTGAAATTTGAAGATTGGCTCTGAAACCATGACGAAGAAATTAATCGGCTTTACCTCTTGTTAGACAACAGTTCGGAATTTTCGACGGAACTTGACACTAACAATCACTCTGCAAGTACTGGCAGGGATGATATCGACGGCGCATTTGATACTAATGAGTTAATTCAGAATAAAATTCAAACAATTGAGAATTGTTATGATACTGATAGGCAAGACCTTTTTGAGATTTTACAAGCACATTCCACAGTTTTTACTCACAAAACAGGAGCAATCAAGGGATTTCAATACCAATTTCGTGTTCGTGAGCATACTAAATTTTGTGTTAGACCATACGTAGTTCTGGCACATAATAGGGACCGTGTTAGAACATAAATACAATCTATGCTTGACGAGGGCATTATTGAGCCTGCAGTAAGCTCATACAACAATCCATGTTGTTGAGAAGAAAAATGGATCGATCAGGCTTGTCTTAGATTCGAGACAAATCAATACTATCATCATTCCTGAAACAGACAGGCCACAAACGTTGGAAGAACTTCTTCAAAATTTTAATGGTGTAAAGGTGTTGTCTTCTATTGATCTCAGATCCAGCTTTTATCAGATCGAATTTCATCCAGAATGTAGAAAATACACAGGTTTCCTTTGTTTCGGCGTTTGTTTTCAGTTTCGGAAACTTCCTTTTGGTTTGAACATTTCTTCGGCAGCATTCATTCGCGGGCTAAATTCCATATTACCTGAGTTCTTAAAACGTCACATTACCTTATATGTGGACGATATTCTGATAGCAGAAGCCTCATGGGAACAACACAATCGCATCCTCAACAGCGTGTTACATATTTTTGAACCAGAATCTGGAATTACAGTTAACTTGGAAAAGTCTGAATTCGGTAGGGCAAAGGTCAAGTTTTTGGGACATATTATTTCTTCTGAAGGCATTCAGCCATATCCTGAAAAGTTAGAAGCAATCAGAGCCATTCCAGTTACATCCACAAAAAAACAAGTCCGCAGTTTTCTAGGTCTTGTAAATTTTTACCATCGTTTTCGGAATATGCAAATTCTAGTTACACCAAAACTTTGTTCTCTCACTGGAAAAAATACTATTTGGAACTGGGACGAACAAGCACAGTTGCAATTCAATTCTTTGAAAGAAGCGTTACTTAACGCGCCAATACTGGCTCATCCAGATCTGTCACAAGATTTCTGCCTTAGCACAGATTCTTCTAAAGTCGGTCTTGGTGCCCATTTATTTCAAGAAGCCATAGAAAATGACACTACTGTTCAGAAAGCCATTGCTTTTGCTAGTCGAGTGCTAACAAAATCTGAAAAAAATTATTCCGTTACTGAATTAGAAGCCTTAGCTATCGTTTGGGCATTTAACAAATTCCGTTTCTTTCTTTCTGGTAAGCACCTAAAAGTATACAGTGATCATCGTGCATTACAATTTCTTATGTCTTCAAAATTAAATCATGACAGGTTAAAACGTTGGGCATTGTTTCTGCAAGAATTCCACTTCACAATAGTCTACATTCCCGGCAAGGAGAACATTGTTGCGGACACACTGTCACGCGCACCGGCTGGGCTTGAGAAAGGCAACACAGAAGGCAACCTCGAGAAAAATTTCAGTATTCTTTACATTCAGAAAGTTGCCTTTGAAACCTTCATCACCACATCTTTAAGGGACATTGCTCATGAACAAGATAATGATCCGATTTGGAAAGACATCAAAAGTAAATGGCATGAAAAGACACACACACATATTCGGCATTATTATCTGGTTAGAAACAACATACTGTTCAAACGCTGCACAGTTGATGACAAGCTATGGGTTCTTTGCATTCCTGACGATTTTGTTAATAAGCTCATTTGGTACATTCATTTCAGCTATGCACATTTTGGTCCACGAAAATGTTATCATATTCTTCAGACGACTTGTTTTTTAACAATATGGAAAAGAGAATTCGAAGAGTCTTGTCTATTTGTAAACTTTGTCAAAAGGCTAAACCATCTACTGTCTCACATCGTGCTCCGTTGTTTCCTATCATTCCTTCTAAACTAAAAGAATTTACTACTGTCGATCTCTTGGGACCCCCTTGTCAGAACATCTAATGGATTTTCGTACGTTCTAGTCGCTGTTGAACTTACTTCAAAATCTGTTTCTTTCACTCTGTTACGTAAAGCCACTGGACGGTCTGTATCCAACGCCTTTGTTAAAAATTTCTTATGTGAAGTTGGATACGTTAGTAAAGTCATTTCAGATAACGGACCGCAATTCAGATCTGCTGTTTGGTCATGCATGCTTCGGAACCATAAAATCAAATCTGTTTTTATTTCATTGTACTCACCACATTGTAACCCGTCTGAACAGATTATGAAAGAAATCAATAAGCTGTATAGACATTACTGTCACAGAAAGCATCAGCATTGGGACAGATATTTACACTTATTTTAAAACGTGCTGAATGAAATGCCTCGTGACTCCACTGCTTTACCACCTATTCTTGTACTGAAGAATTACCGATCAGAATCAGAGAGCTTGTACCTTTTCCGAATACACGTAATCTTCGACACAAAGACATAATTGATTTGGCTATTAAAAATATAAAATCTGCAGCAGACAAAAGGAGAAAACTACAGGGTAAAGCAAATGCAAAGAAATTTTATATTGGTCAGAAAGTTCTCATTAAAGCTCATTCATTGTCACATAAGAAGAAACACTTGAGTCACAAATTCTTTCTAGTTTACAATGGACCTTACAGAATCCGACGTATACCACATGATAATTGCGTTGAAGTTGAAACTTGCGTACTAGGAAGAGCAAAGGTTTACACCAAATTTCTCATGTAAAACCGTTTATTGAAAGATAATCTGTTTTTTAACTTAGTCTTTGCCATAAAACTTTTCACTTCACGCTACTAGTACAATTTGTCACACTGAGAAACTGTTAACATACAACAATGTTTTGAAGTTTACTATCCAGCCTAGAACCTAGGGAACATTTTTAGGCAGAAATTACGAATGCATTGTTATAGTGAACAGACGACACATTGTTATTATTTGTACATTCTTGCTTGTTAGTTGCACGATTACGTAACGACTATCAGGCTTACATACTTAGAACATATACTGGCACTGCTAATGAGATTTTAATGCAACATTTTGGTTTACTTGAAAATACATTCTGGATTTAAAGTACTTTCTGTGAGATACCAGATGACACAGTGGTTAGTTTATGTGACAGCTACACGATTTTATCACGACGCTACTAATGAGTGACCATTTACAATGTTGCTTTTGCGGTGTTTCTGTTTTATATCTGCACAGTTTTTCTGAATTCTTCTGGAAAGTAAAACATGTTTTAGTAGTAACTTTTGTGGTATAGTTACAATGAGACAGCGTTTTTCGTAGTACAACAGTACGTTACATTATAGTACTTTCTTGATCACGGTAAGGTACGTAATAACTACGATATCTATACGCAAAGCATTTCACTTTCGTTTATGATGCGGTAAGTACGTTGATTTCAGCAGAACTTTGCTTACAGAGGACGATAACTACGACACTTCCACAGAGATTATCTTACAACAAGACGCATAGTTTAGCGCTACAGTACACGTATTTGAGTGATTAATTTTGTACTTAAAACATTTATTTTTTAAAGATTTTTGAAGTACAAAGAAAGTTTTCCCTGATACATTTCATTCCATTGCTGTAATCTGTAACACCTGAGGGTATAATTACATTAATCCTCAGGGGGTACACGCTTACTTTGTGTACCATGTGTTTGGCAAACACAAGGAGCACTAGCTAATATGGTATTTGCTTATACAACTTTACACATCGGTACCATATTTCTGTAACGCAGAATTACACAGATATCTGATTATTTGACAGAGAAACAAACATTCTTTTTCCTACGTCAGTGACACATGTTTACACAATTACACAGTTGGATAACTTCACACTTATGAAATTGTATTTTGTCTGTAGTTTGTGAACTGTTCATATTTTTTCGGAACCACTGTGATACTATGAGAGCTTTGAATGATGTATTTGGTATGAGATCATGATTTTTAAAGTACGTTTGAGGTTGATGACACTATTGAAATGAGCAAAGAATTTTTTTTAGGTTTTGAAATTATTGGAGGAACCTACAACGATTTTGAGAATTGACTGAGATGTTATGATATTATTACGATGATGATATGTATTATGCTGTTGAGGTATGTTTATGATCAATAAGATGATGCTACCGTATATGAGGAATTTGATTATGCTATGTATTTCTTATGATGAAATATTGAAGAAGTGTCGACGAATATGTATATGTATAATAAGGTAAGGAATAATGAGTAGTGGTTAGGGACTCTGATTTGTGGAGAAGGATGTTGGAAACCAAGAATCGTAGTTTAGAATTATGAAATGTGTGTACATGTGTGAATGTATCACAATGCCACTGAAAATTTTTTGGACACTGTTATATTTATAGGATTTTGTTTCCACACATTTGTAACGCAAATTCTCAACCTTTGAAATTTTTTTATATGAGACTGCCACTGTAGCGGAAACTGCTTTCGTAAATATTTTGGTAAGAAAGGTAAGTGACCTTGACGTAATGCGTTTTGGGCGCCCAGCTGAGAGATAGTCGTCTGACAAAAGAAAGCCATTAGGTGGAGAAAAAAAAAAGAGGCAATTATCCTCGCTACTGACATTCCTTTGTAGAAAGCATCGCAAATACAACACACTCATTACTTGGAAAGATACTTACATCTGCACACCTGATTATGACAAGCGTCTTTCTACGAGAGTTGAGAGAATTTCTACTAACTTATGAAATGTCACATAACTATTGAATGATATTTTTATGCTTTGCTTTAGATAGTTGCTTATTTCATTTGATATCTTGTTTCCAGCTGTGTTACAGCATTGGTTTTATAAAATAAAATTAACTGCATTTGCTAATATGAAAACTTTCTGTCAACAGAGCTATTAAATAATAATTTTATGATCCACATTCTTCGAAAAAGGAGCACTTGGAAAGGAAAGAACGATAAGAAGGGATTAAGAACAGTTCCTGCATACATAATTTTCTTTTCAACTACTTAGTAATTTTTTTGGTAGACTTCTTGTGGTGCACCACTTTAATTACATAGACATTAAGATGTGAATAGACATTTACCACATCTGCATCGTTGCTTTTACTGTAATATTTTTTCTGCTTGAGCTTTGTCATGTTTGGATATAAGTTATTGCATTTGCTGCTGCTGTTTGCCAGGCATAGTGCTACTACATTTCACTTTGTATTACTCTGTTAAGCTAGTTTTTCTACTGATTTAGTTTTCTTGTTTTCTGCTCATTGCCTTATATTAGTTGTAATATTGCTGCTTGCTTTGCCAATTTGCATTTTTTTTGTCATTGATGTTTGTGTTAATTGTTTTGTGCTGCTGCATTGCCTCGTTCCTTAGTTTTGCATCTGAGCTCAGTAGATTTAAGTTAGCTTAAGATGGGGTGGGCTATATAAGAGAACGAGTTGTGATGAATTGGAAGAAATGCATTGAGAAGCTATAAGAACATGGTTTGGCCAAAAAGTATTTTGAAAGAGAATATGAACAAAAAAAGTTGGGTTTAGGGACAACAGGTTTAGGTAGGATTTTCTTGGAAATAAATGTTGAGGTAAGATAATGGAAAATAAATAATGAGGTAAGAAATATGTGAACATATAAATACAGAAAGCATGCTTGGATAGGATTTTTTTGGTGGAAACAAATGTTGAAATAAGACGAAAGATCTATGGAATGAAGTTTTGGGTTGGACTGCAGTACCAAATGTTACCCTGAAAACGAACCCTTCTTTCCTTTTGTATTGTTCCGCTATGTGTTAAAGTATCCTTGTGTATTTGTCTTTTTCCTGTCTTTATGTGTTTAGCTAATAAGATTTATGTTGTAGAATTTTTCAAATACTATGTTATTTTCTTTGTAAAGATGTTTAGACATTTTTTATTCTGTTCTGTGTGAAATTAATGTTTCGAAAACTATTCTCATTGTTTTATATATTCACTTATGTCATAATTCCTGTAACATTGATGTATCTGTTTATTTCTATTGTTTTGTAAAGCCTGTACTACTACAAATTTATCTGTATTGTTATGTTCTTTAATAATGTATTTTGTACCTTTGTTATTGTATTCTCATGTTATAAAATTGTATTTGACACCAGTTCATCAAATTTCTGATGGTCATAGTATATGCAAAATATGTGAGAAGTTGGGTCTGTTAGTGTTTGGACGTGTGTTAATAATTCAGCAAGGGACTGATTAACAGCATTGCTGGTTCTAAGGACAATTCCAAAAACTTTGTGAGTGCACAAGTGGTGGTTTATGGACTTGCTATATTGTCTGCAAGACTTCTAAGGACAATTCCAGAAACTTTGTGAGTGCACAAGTGGTGGTTTATGGACTTGCTATATTGTCCGCAAAACTTTTCGATGGTGATTGTGCACCTGCACAGTCGCAGCAGATGGCTGCTGGCCATCTGTACAATGACACCTTTGATGATCCATCAATAACATTATTTCTACAAGGATTGCAGTGGGTCTGCACCTTTGGTGGCCCACCAGTACCATACTATCTACCAAGACTGTAGTGGGTCTGCTCTGTGATGACCTACCTACCAATATTCTTCAAAACTTCGACTGATTCTGCTGTGGGTTTGCTCTGTTGTGGCCCATTACCTGCCTGCATGTCAAGAGTCAGCACTCTCTTTCCGTTAGAAGGACAACACTAATTCTTCAAGATTGCATGGAAATCCACTACTTCTGTGTGCATTTTCTTTTACTGCTCAGACTTTGAAAAAAACACTGCTATTTTACTGTGATGAACGATCAGGACTATCTTTATGGACTGTGACAAAATTTTAGCTTTTGACCAACATTGTAACAATAAGTGTGTTCATTTGATTTCTTTGTTATTGTAATTCTGAAAATTTTTTTCAAATCTGTATTGGCCACTGCCCAAAACAATTTGTAAAATTTTTTGTGGGGAGCATGGGGGCTATGTAAGTAGGCTGTTTAGGTTGTTATATTGGTAACGCCACGTAGCGCTCTGTATGAAAACCACTGGCTGTGCTGTGCGCAGTCTGTGGCTTGTTTGCATTGTTGTCTGCCATTGAAGTATTGGGCAGCTGGATGTTAACAGCGCGTAGCGTTGCGCAGTTGGAGGCGAGCCGTCAGCAGTGGTGGGTGTGGGGAAGTGAGATGGCGGATTTTTGAGAATGGATAATCTGGAGGTGTGTCCATCAGAAACAGTACATTTGTAAGAATGGATGTCATGAACTGCTATATATATTATGACTATTAAGGTAAATACATTGTTCTGTATTAAAATCTTTCATTGCTAACTATGCCTATCAGTAGTTAGTGCCTTCCGTGGTTTGAATCTTTTATTTAGCTGGCAGTAGTGGCGCTCGCTGTATTGCAGTAGTTCGAGTAACGAAGATTTTTGTAAGTGATTTGTGAAACGTATAGGTTAATTTTGTCAACGACATTCTCTTGTAGGGATTACTGAAAGTCAGATTGCGTTCGCTAAAAAAATATTGTGTTTCAGTTTAAGCACAGTCATGTATAATTTTTCTAAGGGGACGTTTCAACATCAACATGATATCGAACTTTACCGCAATTGGTAAACGGTCTATTTTAGCACGGGTAATGTATCACGAAGCAAATACCGTCCGCACTGGCGGAATGTTACGTGATACCACGTACTTATACGTTTGTGACTATTACAGCGCTATCTATCACAAAGTGAAAAAAGTGGTCCAACTAAAACATTCGTATTTCTTTGCGTACTACATGAATATGTAATAAAAAATGGGGGCTCCTATTTTAAAAAACGCAGTTGATGTCCGATTGACCTATGAAAGCGCCATCTAGCGGGCCAACCACAGCGCCACCTCTTTCTCCCTTCAAACTAGACGAGTTTCGTTCTTTGTAGTTTTTTCGTTTGATACTTATTTCGTGAGATATTAGCCCGCTCACTAGCAATGGACCACCCTGTATGTACGACCCAAGGGGCCTCGTTATCTTTATCAGGAAAGAGCCATAGATGACGAGGTCACTGCAGAAGCGTTACAACAAGTGACCTTCTTCGAAGGATTCCTCATACCAGTACCGAAGCCGGTAGGGGGGCAATCGGTTAGTGACTATGGGCCACTTGCAGTGTCTACTCCGACTGCAAAATCTTGGTCAGGCTTTTGACAATCCGCATTAAGAAGTCTTTGCCAATGATTCTCATCATACAACAGACGTCGCAGCGGGACGCGCCAACCTACAGACATTCAGCGGCGACTACAGGGAGATGATAGTGATCGCTTCGGCAGGTGCCTGAGAGCGTCGATCGCCTCCATCGGTTTCAATCGGGCTTTCGATAGAGTGCACCATGACCTCCTCCTGCAGGTGACGGACCGTGTGGGATTCCCCCCTCCAGGCTCATTGACACCCTGCGGCGCCTTCTGACAACAGCCAGCTCTCATGTCGACATGCCGAGGTCAACGGATCGACAGTGGGCCCAATATCCCTCCAGGGATCTCTACTACAAAGTTGTCCCTTTCAACCTAACTTTATGCAATCTCACTCGAGCCACTCCTTGGGTGTTTCAACTACAAGCTATCCGGCATTACCCTGCGGGACAGCACCTTCCACTGTACAGCGGAAGCCAGCGACCTGCTTCTGCTGTTTCGTTGCGCCGATGAAATATGCAGTGTACTAAACTGGATCGAGAGATACGGATACTGCGGCCGGTCTTCTGAACATGAGAAAGTCGGCGGCGCTGGGTATCGGGTGCGGCTTAGACAGGGCGCTGTCGCTCGCCTCACGCCAGTTACTGAACTCATATACTCGTATTTGGGAGAATTGGAGCTTCCTTCAAGGCTACTTCAAGTTGTACATGTGACGGCGCGCCAGAACTTGCTCCGGGACTTGAAACAACTACAACGTGTGGAATACCTTAAAATCTACGTGGCATCATAAGTCAGTACTTGGCACAGTCCTTCCTCTACCGGCGGTGAGGGGTCGCAGACTTCAGGCGGCCTTCGGTAGTTTCCTATCCACAGGACACATATTTAAAGTACGTACGTTATGATACTCTCACCTTCCCCCTACGTGAGAGAGTGCTGGGACTGGTTAACATCCGAGCACTGTCAGTTGCCCTCTGTATGAGAAATATTTGAAACCGTGGATGAGTCAACGCGCCTCCCTCACTGGTCGCCTATTGGAAGTCCTTATGCTGGTCTCTCACGTCCCGCCAGTCGGTGGCGCACGTCGCGACACAGCACTCTCAGGCAACATTATTTATTCTGGAAAACAGCTATGTGGCCCGGGATCTCACCACAACGCCCCCGCCGAAGGCGAAAGATTTTTACACCACCCTTCTGTGGGCAGTTCCGTGTAACGAGGTAGAAATCAAGTACCTAACTGTCAACTGGCCCACTTGCTGCCGGCCAATGTGCACGTGACGTGGTATCAGACGACACACAGGCTCCACGTTATCGGCTTAACGGACTCCCCACTTTGCCCCAATTGTCACCTGCTGGAAGCCGATGAACATCGCTTCGCGTGCGTGTTGTTGTCCGGCGTTCGGCTAGTGACACAGAAAAACTTCGCTTGTTATATCCGTGTCACACGTGACGTGATTGACCCTCGGGTATCCGGGTGACTTTTAGTATCCTCTTGCCAAATATCATTCGCTTACATGCTTCAAGGGAATGAAAATCCACTACATCTTCGGTGAAGGGAGAAAAGTGGAGCTTGATTACTGGTGGTACATGTAAAACGCTTACAACGCTCTAGAATGCACACAAAGGTACCGTACGCTCTTTGCAAATTATTTACACAATCCCTGCCCCCGCTAGTTTGGGAGTTCCAGGCTCAGTGTAACGCAGCGCACAGAATCACATCGAAGACAGAATGTCCTGAATTCCAAGCAGTGCTAAAGGAAACCTATTGGCTGATTCAAAGAACTCTCCATTCGTTGAGGCATTGGCGATAAAGCATGAGTTTTTTTGTAGATATTTTAGATAGCATTAGTAGAAATAGAAAACGGCAGTGGTGGTGGACAAGAAAACCCAAGCTGCACAACTCCTTGAAGACAGATTCTTTAGCTGAAGTAGCGCAACCAATATGCAAAGTTGTTAAAAAAAAAAATGTGTGAATTCCTAAGGAACCAAACTGCTCAGGTCATCGGTCCCTAGACTTACATACTACTTAAACTAACTTATGCTAAGAACAACAGACACACCCATGCATGAGGGAGGTCTCTAACCTCCGGCGGAGGGGAGGGGAGGGGGAGGCGCATTCCGCGATATGGTGCCTGAAACCGCGCTTCCACTCGGCGCGGCAAAAGCTGTTTTAGTTTATGGTTCGAATCATATTGTGAATGTAACATTCTGTTTTATAGCATTTTCACTTGCACAGCTTTAGTAATTACAATTACGTAAATAATAAATAAATAAATAAATAAATAAAGCAACAAATGACAAGCTCATTTAAGCTATTGCCTTGGGAGAATTTTTAGGAATAGTTAGGGGAAACGTATGAAGAGGGATTTTATTTTTCTTGTAGGGTTAAAGTGGCGGTGCCAAGTAGGGATAGATTTGATTTTCGTTTCTTTTATTTTTGGAAATTAAACCTAGTTAGGTAAGGAGATAGGTCCACATCTTCCCTCCCCTCCCCTCTCCAAAGAAAAAAGAAGAAAAGAAAGCGTCTAAGGAAAAAAAAGGGGTGGTAAACGCCGCTCAATGTAGACGTTAAGGTCACAAATACGATCTTCCTTTCTATTCCTTCCTTTACTTTCCCTTCCTTCTCCTCCCATTACTTTTTAAGCCGCTACACTTTCTAACCCACCAGTAATAGGAAAACGTTCTACAAATATTTCCACGAAAGAGCTTACATCTGCGTGAAGAGTAAAATAATTTACGCTCAAGAGTTCGCTTGCCCTGCGGCGGCCACCGGCCACTTGCCACCAACCGCCTTGGGGCCGGCCGCTGCCCGACCCGGTGACTGCAGCTCGATATTTTCGTCTCTCACGCTGGTAAACATAAAATTTCTTCTTATTGTAGTTTCATTTTTCGGTTGAAATAACTCCTATAAACCGAGTGAACGTCGCTGAATAACACAGGTATGTTGTTATGAGTGAATTTCCCAAGAATTATTCTTTAAATATAGGTTGTAGCATCTGACTTGCAGTCGTTTTCACACATTTACTGTGCCTATTCGGACGAAAATGCACTTCAAACCTGGCTCCACGAAACTTTTAACTCCGAACGAATAGGTTTCTACAGCCGTGGAATCATTAAACGGCCTGATTATAGTCAGACTGCTTTGGATAGTGTTAGAGAATATATTGTTCATGATTAATTACTTTCTTATGTTTACTGCTGTTTTCAGCAAACTAGTTGAAACACACTGTTAAATCGTGCACTGCACTAATCCAACAGAGTTGCGACTTACTAGTTTAATAGAACATAAAGTGCGTCCTAAAACGGCTAAAAACCAGTAAGATTTTACGCAAATACGCAACTTCGGAATAGTCTGTCTTTATGTGCTGTCCTGCGTCATATTCAAGTAGCATGCAAATTTGGCAAGTGGAGTAGGTTCATGGAGAAGCTAATTTACTAAATTATTCTGTGTCACAGGTTCATAAATAAAACTGTACAGTTAAAAAATTATGTTGGTGTAAGCAGAAAAAGTAATTACCACGTGTACAATACATATGATTTACGCCCTTACGCAGTGGGATAGCGAGTGGACTTACAACGGAGAAGTTTTTTAAGTTTTCCTCACTGAGCCGGCCGGGGTGGCCAAGCGGTTCTAGGCGCTTCAGTCCGGAACCGCGCTGCTGCTACAGTCACAGGTTCGAATCCTGCCTCGGGCATGGATGTGTGTGATGCCCTTAGGTTAGTTAGGTTTAAGTAGTTCTAAGTTCTAGGGGACTGATGACGTCAGATGTTAAGTCCCATAGTAGTCAGAGCCATTTCCTTACTGATATTCGATCTGGCTACTTCATAACAATGTCGAAGGTTAGGTAAAAAACTGAAATCAATCGAGCACGGAACCTAGAAGTAATGCAGCCTTTACCTCACAGCTCGACGAAGTAACCTCAGAGCTAGCGAAGAACTGCGGCAGTCATCACCGCCTTATTTCCCCTATGGCGGCTTGGACAGATAAATTACGACGAGAACGAGAAGATTTGTTGCTGTGTTGGCATGGAACGGCCTCACTGAGAACCCGAAGTCACACCAAAAGTGAAAATCACCCACATTATTCAATGGAAATTACCACAAAATATTTAGTGAATTTAGAAAGATATATCTGTGATATCTAGTCAGCATTTCGACAGTCACAGGGTTTCCAAAAATACTCTGCATTGTTGACAAGTTTCAGTTATTCTACCAACAGGAAGAATTCGTTTGGCCTGTCAGTGAGTTCCTTCAGCGGGATTGGAAGTGTCTGCCTGCTTCCAACTCAAAACAGGCAACTGCCAAAACCTGGAACACCCAGCATGTCCTTCAGTGAGTTTTATTCCCGTTTCTGTAACTAGGTATATGGACTAGAACTTAGTTACAATTAAATGCCCAGACTACGAACTAAGCATCATAAATCAATAACTGCACAATTACTTCCATTTTTCTGTCTTATGAGTACTGAAAACTAAAATGGTCATTCACCGTATGCGACTCCAGTTTTGGAACGTCTCCAGTAGCTATAATGGTCGCAGGTTCGAATCCTGCCTCGGGCGTGGATGTGTGTGACGTCTTTAAGTTAATTAGGTTTACGTAGTTCTAAGTTCTAGGAGACTGATGACCTCAGATGTTAAGTCCCATAGTACTCAGAGCCAGAGCTATAATGTAAACATGATGAATACGCAAAACGTCTTTTGATCATTAGAGACTTAGAAAATGTTTTTGCCATGTAATCAGTCATTGACACTGCTTTCAGTACAGAGGAACACAAACGAAAAGACAATAACGAACCATGGATTGCAAAAAATGAACATAAACATAAGGACTTCTTATGCTAGGAGTAACACGAAGTTGAGAGTTAAGAACATGTTATTTTAAAGATCAGACAATCGGGGCCAAATTCCACATGGTGAATAAAACCTCCCACATTGGCTGTTAAAATATTTATTAAATAGTCACTACCGGTTTCGCATAAAGAGAGATGCATTTACAGGTGATCGGTACAAGAAATTGAAACATTACAGAATTGCAATGGCTTGAGAGTAGAGGAGTACTGCCATAAAGCACCAAATATCAGTCACAACTCTGTAATCACAGGTTTTTCGAACAGTCATGGCGCGGCAAAGAGACAGTTTGGAGCCAAGTCCCACCGTTCATTGTCAAGACAGAAGCAGATAGCACACTAAATGCGGTAGTCCATGATTAAACTGACTGGGACTGTGGGGCACCTATAAGCGGTAGGAAGCAAGATAAACCTATTTAAATTTTTGTCTACTTTATGAATATGTGAAATAACTAAAAATACCACATTAACATCTCTTAACTTCGACACATCTGTTCTCAAACCATAGTAAGTCTGAAATGTTTTAATTTCTCGTACAGATCACCTGAAGATGCATCTGTATTGATATAAAATCGGCAGTCATTTCTTAATAAAAAATATTGTAATGGTCAGTCTGGAAGATTTTATCCACCATGTGGAAGTTAAGAAAGTCTATTGTGCAAGGAAACCACAAAAAAGCCCCGGAAAAAAATGAGTACCAGCATTTATATGAAGTGCAAGCTCGATATCAGCTTCCGATAAGATGTTTGGAGAAGCAGCTGTCATGAGAACTTGGAACGAAAAACCAAAAACGCTGGCATTAATGTCTAGATTAAGTCATCGCCAAGCAAAACCGTCCTTCGATCCACAAATACTGAAAGAACAACAGATGTCGTCTACTCGTAATGACTGCAGTACAACAGCTGCCGATGGTTTGTAAATAAAAGTAAGAAGAGAATGAGATTTTCACTCTGCAGCGGAGTGTGCGCTGATATGAAACTTCCTGGCAGATTAAAACTGTGTGTCCGACCTGCATGTTCGCAGGAGAGCTTCTGTAAAGTTTGGAAGGTAGGAGACGAGGTACTGGCAGAAGTAAAGCTGTGAGTACCGGGCGTGAGTCGTGCTTCGGTAGCTCAGTTGGTAGAGCACTTACCCGCGAAAGGCAAAGGTCACGAGTTAGAGTCTCGGTCGGGCACACAGTTTTAATCTGCCAGGAAGTTTCAAAAGTAAGAAGAGTCTACGTTGAGGAGCTTTTCAACGTGCAGTACGCCTGAACAGAGGGAACGCAAATAACATCGTCACCAGGCTGAGCGTGATGCAGATTTCCTGTGCAACCGGACTGTAGCCCAAACTTAATTCTGTCTGTGAAAGAATTGCTGAACAGTGTATTGGTAACATAAAATCCTTTACACCAAACACAACAGAGAATCACTATATGTTACTTAATTACATCTAAATACCACAATACATACACTTCTTTCGGCCCCTGACTTAATTTCACAGCAGAGTGTCACAAAGTTGTGGAGGCGATAGGCGATACACAGCCGTTATCATCTACCGCAACAACACTCACGCCCACTCTCTTCCACCCCCCCCCCACCTCTCCCCCCCCCCCCCCCCCCGCCGCCGCCCCCCCCCCCACACACACCCGCTGCGGATATCAAGCAAATTATGACACTGGATGCACATTTATATCTACGTCTTAGTTTTCTTCTATGGGGTGTTCTGCTGTTTGCTTCGAAGGTGAATCAATAAGGTAATTACAGATATTCGATTTGGTGAACATCTAATGTTTGCCATCGTTTCAGCTGCACCATTCAAAAAATAGCATAAATGTGTGATTTCAAAGCGTTATTTATTTATTTATTTTTAGAGTCAATAGTAAACACGTTATTTATGGAAAACTGTGCAAAAAGAAACAGCACACACGCAAAAATTGATAATGTAGCACACAAGATGAAGTGTGAGGCACATTATGCTAAGTTGTACTACTCTCAGTTATCAATTATTTCATTGAAAATTGCAGCTATAATACGTATGAATGCTTTTGTCCATATAACTGTATAGTCCTGTATTGCAGCTACATAGGACAAATTTTGGTTCAGTTTCTACCATTCTTCCATTGTCAAGATGTCACGAAAATTTTATTTGAGATTTTGTAGAAATTAACACACAGCTGTTTGTGTCAGTACAGAGGTGATAAGTAGATAATTAATTATCCATCTGTCAGCCTTTAGAAGCTTCGAACGTCTCGTTACAGTCAAATGTACACATGCCAGGAAATTGGATCACAACGATAATAAGTTAAGTCAATTTACCAGTGGTGATATACAGCTCAGGGCTACACCCAAAACTTATCTTTTCTCTCACAGGCAGAAGACTCCATTTAATTATTCATAATAAATTTATACTCTCCAGTAACAGTAACAGACTAATCATTAAATGATAATGGAAGAGAAATCATTTATGTTTGTGTTGACGACAACTGTAATTTGATCTTATGTGTCGATTCTTAACTATAAAATAAGAAAGACCATCGACTCCATTTGAGTAAGAGTATCTCATGGCACGCCATAGCTTCTGTTTAATCCACTACATGACTCACAACAGTAAAAATTTATTTGCAGCTTTACTCTGTTATCATATGTTTTACGCATAACCCACTGAGTTTGGTGTACTCCAGAATCTCGAGCAGCATACTTTCCTGCTTGCTGTTAATGAAGCAAGTCCTACGTATATAAGATTCAGCAGGTTGCTAGTGTTTTTCTTTGAGTTTCAATCTCTGCATGTTCTTAAGAGACGTGAGGCGGTGTAGCTGCATAGGTTTTCTAATCCTAATATGAGTGCATTCTAGGTGTTACCTTGTGGAAGATCATGAAATAGGCAGATCTTATTCAAAGTAGTTGTCCATAAAACGTGACTATGTCACCATTCTGTCTTCTAATAGGTAGTCAGCGCACGGTTGAGTATCCCACCCACTAACGCCATACAGTGCAGTTAGTGTAAGGCCATCTCATTCACTGCACAGCCATACCTTTGTAACCATACAGTTGTTAGTATTGTCTACTAGGAATGATTACAATATAATTTCTAATGACTCTTTGACAAAAGGGAGAAGCGCCTTCTGAGTGAGATTTTCTGCTAGCAGCACGCCTACGACAGAGATAATCCAAAATAACAATAGGAGGTTACCAAAATTAGCGAAGCCTTTCGTGTTACTTATTCCACTTTCTGATAACAACTACTTCTCCATTCATGTTAGCAGAAATTGGATTTGAGCTTGCACTTCACACATTCGCTGGTTTTAATTTCTTCCGTGGCTCTTCTAAGATTTACTTTCAGAGTATATTTTGTTTATCTGCAACCGTATTTTTCATAGCTAATCACTATCTGTGTGTATGTTCATATTTCGCAGGCAGTGCTTTGGTCTTGACTTTTCATTTGTGTTCGTCGGTGTTGTGGATAGTTCCAATGAAATCATACTGAAGAAAAATATTTTCTAAGCATGTAACATTCAAAAAACGCGATGTCTGCTGATGATGTTTAAAGCACAACCACTGGAGACACTCCAAAAATGAGAACCGCATCCGAAAATGAACGTTTCAGTTATCAGTACGCTTAAGATGGAAAAACCAAAGTAATTGTATCAGTCATAGGAATACACTTTTGGTATTCCTGCTCTTGGTAGCCATGTACTTGAAATGCAAAGTGGGAGTCACTTTAGAGCCCACGCAAGGAGCACGTCGGCTGGTGAAACGAATTCTTCCTGAGGGCATTGTATCTTAAACTTGGCAACGACGCAAAATATGTTGGGAAACCCTGTGACCGTCGAGATACTTTCTGGGTGGCACAGATATACCACGCTAAATTCATTTTATTTTGTTCCCATTTTCTACGAATATTCTGATTATCACTTATGATGCAACTTTGTGTTATCAGTGTATTGTTTTGGTCCCGACTAGGTTGTTCCATGCCAAAACTGCAACTAATCGAGTCTCTTACAATCCAATTTATCTGTCCAGACCACCACAGGGCAA
Organism: Schistocerca americana; assembly: GCF_021461395.2. Classification (NCBI taxonomy): domain Eukaryota; kingdom Metazoa; phylum Arthropoda; class Insecta; order Orthoptera; family Acrididae; genus Schistocerca; species Schistocerca americana. Next base: position 383,946,626 of record NC_060124.1, read on the forward strand.
TAAGACTGAGGCAACTGCCCCAGTTCTTCTCAGTTCTAGTCTCAATGGACAACGGTTTTTTACCTATTCTTGGACACAGCTGCAAGGAGCCAGATCGAATATCAATAAGAAAAACTTGTTCTCTTGGTACCCGGTTGTGTAAGGGCAAAAAGCTTGCTACACTGCACGCTCGACAGCGCCGTTCACTGCTTATGCCAACATAGGTTTTGTGTTTTCCAACTTTATTTATGCAACTGTGTCACAGAACAGTTTATTAAGTGGCCTTCTTTATGCGCCTACTGCAAGTGGGAAATTTCAATGGTACTTGAGTATATATAACACGGAACAGCACATAAACACTGATCATATCGAAGTTCAAAGTTGCCATATCTTATAAATTTGTACCGATTTAGTCATGTTGTTAAATTTGGGTTTTCTAGTAAGATTGTTGTGGTATGTTGTATTTCATTTGTATTTGTACAGTACATACTTCAAACATGTTTTCCAATTAATTTTCAGAACAAACTGTAAACATATAAAGAAACTTATTGCCAACAATATATTCCTTAACATTACCTAAAACAGACAATTCCCAGTTAGTTCAATCATTCCACGCCTTTGAAAACCCAGTCGCTTGGAGTTAAGCATTTCGCGAAGTGCATTTTCGTCCGCAAAGGAAAATTCTCGAAGGTTGTTCGATAAGAAGTGGGGAAGGTAAATATTTGAGGGTGCAAGAAAAGCGGAATAACTGCATGAAAGATGACTTCTAATGTAAATTCCTAGATAGGTTTGTTTGTTGTATCAGTGTAGTGCTTTATTATGTTGCTGTGCAGTGTTGTTGGGCATTTTTCTTTCACTTGTTGGAAACCAAGTGTAGCTGCAATCGACACACCACTGGGGAGGATTTCGTAAGACACCACACCCTCATTTTCCACTAGATGCAAAATATTACTTCACGTTGTCCTTTGCTTGAGAAGAGTCTTTTGTTAGGGCTCTGTTATTAATTTCTATCACAAAGTCATCACTGCACCGGGTTTTGAGAACATGATTCGAAAATCGCTTTAACTGGCGATTTGTGAATTACTCCTGGGGGGAGGCCGACATCCAATTGCTCCACAAATTGTTGAAGAAGTTATTATTTCCGTGGCTGCGAATTCTGCTATCTTTAAGGAGTGCTGCGTGACGTCAGCTCAACAGTCCATGGTCTACAGTTACAAAAGTGCTGCGAACCATGGTGAAATGCCATGTATAGTGTGGTTGCAGGCTGTCGTGTATGGAGGTAGTCGTTGCACTGAGCAACGATTGTAACCTGGGACTTAAACATGATGTACAATTAACAAATGTTATCCTCTCATGAGGAAATTAAAGTGTGTTTTTCAATGATTTATTCGTTGTTTGTCTTCTACATTTTCTTAAAAAGGTTTCCACAAAGTTTCATTGTCCTACAATCATTCGTTTTTCATTGCAGCCCTCTCAAGTAGCGAAAGTTTAATTATAAAAATCCGGCAGTCTCTTCACTACCACATAAGTGATCTACAGTATTATTACTTCCAAAATATTAAATGACTTTAAGAGGCTTACAATAAGCAATAAAATTCACTCTTTTCTTGTTTTTCTAAATGTTTAAAATCCCAAAACGAAGAAAATGTGTTTTTGCACTTGTAATCTGTACCTCTTTTGCTTCTGTTCAGGTTCATGCCACACTTATTTCCATTATATTTTTAGTCGATTATAAAATTATTGTATAGCAACCGGAAGGCGTACGGTTACACTCGTAAGGATATACTAAAAAAAATGAAAGTAAAACATTTTGGGAACAGTATATAGCCGTCTGAATCATGGTTTTTTGTGGTTTTTAATGACCTGGGGTAAAATTTATACCCCATTTTCCCCCGGTGGTCTTCATTTATCAGTGTAATTATTCCTATGAAAATACGAGAAAAAGTTCAACACAATCTGTTGTATAGGGCTACGTGAGGTGTTAGCGCGGTTAGAGGCTCTATGTCACGGAATGCGCGGCCGGAGGTTCGAGTCCTCCCTCGGGCTTGTTCTTAGAATAAGTTAGTTTAAGTAGTGTGTAAGTCAAGGGACCGATGACTTCAGCAGTTTGGTCCATTAGGAATTCACACACATTTGAACATTTTTGTTGTTGTAAAGGAAATATCAAACAGAAAAGCGACATAAGAGTTTAATAAAATATAGTACATAAATGAGCCACAGAGGCCTTTGAAGGTGTCAGTCAAGGCGTCACAAGCAACCACCATGACAGGCTCCTGGAATGGTTTGTGAAAACCATGAAAAACCATGAGAGTTTCACATGTTCGGACATGGGGGAGATACAGAGATACAGGAACTGTCGACGGCATGGCTTGCTCAGGCCACCCAAGGGCTACTACTGCAGTGGATGACCGCTACCTATGGATTATGGTCGGAGGAACCCTGGCAGCAACGCCACCATGCTCAATAATGCTTTTCGTGCAGTTAGAGGAGGTCGTGTTACGACCCAAATTGTGCGCAATAGGCTGGATGATGCGCAACTTCACTTCCGACGTCCATGACGAGGTTCATCTAAGCAACCACGACACCATGCAGCGCGGTACAGATGGGCCCAATAACAAGCAGGATGGGTCGCTCAGGAATGGCATCACGTTCTGTTCACCGACGAGTGTCGCATATGCCTTCAACCAGACAATCATCGGAGACGTGTTTGCAGGCAACCAGGTCAGGCTGAACGCCTTAGGCACACTGTCCAGCGAGTGCAATAAGATGGAGGTTCCCTGCTGTTTCGGGGTGGCATTATGTGGGGCCGACGTACGCCGATGGTGGTCATGGAAGGAACCGTAACAGCTGTGCGATACGCGAATGCCATCCTGCGACCGATAGTGCAACCACATCGGCAGCATATTGACGAGGCATTCGTCTTCATGGACGACAATTCGCGCCTCCATCGTGCACGAATTGTGAATGACTTCCTTCAGGACAGTGACATCGCTCGACCAGAGTGGCCAGCATGTTCTACAGCCATGAATCCTATCGAATATGCCTGGTATATATTGAAAATTGCTGTTTACGGACGACGTAACCCACCAACCACTCTGAGGGATCTACGCCGAATCGCCGTTGAGCAGTGGGGCAATCTCGACCATCAGTGCCTTCATGAACTTGTGGACAGTATGCCACGACAAATATAGCCATGCATCAATGCAAGAGGACGTGCTACTGGGTATTAGAGGTGCCGCTGTGTACAGCAATCTGGACCACCACCTCTGAAGATCTCGCTGTATGGTGGTACAACATGCAGTGTGTGGTTTTCATGACTAATAAAAAGGGCGAAAATGATGTTTATATTGATTTGTATTCCAGTTTTCTGTACAGGTTCCGGAACTCTCGGAACGGAGTTGATGCAAAACTTTTTTTCATATGTGTATAATGAGGGTTGTTCCAGAGTCGGGTTCCTGCTACTGAGGAGGACTACGAGAAATTTGCTGAACGATGGAGTCGGACAGAAAGGATTTTGCTCTGATGGGAAGAGGTATTTATACCATGTTGTCCAGACAAGACCATCAAGGTTGAGGAGACATATGGGAGAGATTGTACGTTGATAAGACAGGAGAGAAGACAGAGGGTACAGAAATATCTGTGCTTGTCTGCACCCAGCCAGGATAGCTGTGGGTATCGTGATGAAATGTGCACAGATATTTCGAACACAGGCATTTATAACTGGTTCCAGGAACTGTGAGCTTTCCTGAGAAAGGCACTGCAGGATAACATCGCTACCTTCAGTAATTGGAACTATAAGTTTTTGTAGAAGTTCTTTTTTCAGGTCAAGAGGGAAGAGCTGGATGAATTTTTTGAGCTCATGGAAAGAGGCTGACGTCTTCTTCCACACTGCAGTTACGCGCTCAGTGCAACTTAGATCTCCATCTGTTATTATTCCAGACTCTTTTCTGAAGGAGATAAGTTGCTGTTTGTTCCATTTAGGGTTAGAAAAAAATGATTCAAATGGCTCTGAGCACTATGGGACTTAACATCTGAGGTCATCGGTCCCCTAGAACTTAGGACTGCTTAAACCTAACCAACCTAAGGACATCACACAGATTCATGCCCGAGGCAGGGTTAGAACCTGCGACCATAGCGGTCACGCGGTTTCAGATTGAAGCGCCTAGAACGGCTCGGCCACTTTAGTGTTAGAGATGGGAGGGATTACTTATATTTCCTGCTAATGAGCTTAGAAAAACCAACCAGTGCCGCTAGAGTTTTCGATGGGTTGAGCCTTAACCCTGCATTCAGCATCCATTTTTTTCGGTGCCCACATTTCGGTATTGAGATTCTCGATAACTGCCTTGAGGTTTACTTGTTTTTCATTTACATACAAGTTGAGCTCTTCCGTGTACATGTGGTATTTGCAGTTGGACCAAAGTGATTACACGTTGTTGACATACAATGAAAAGTGTGTAAGACCTAATAACGAGCCGTAGGGGTGCCGCATACTGCCAGCCTCCACTGTGACAATCGTGCCGAGGACGAAGCACTGCAGGCGAGAGGTCAAGTATGAGAGAAACCATTGCACTGTACTTGGTGAGAAACTTAGGCTGCTAAGTTTCGTACTTACAGTCTCAAAGTCGACAGTGTCGAAGGCTTTGCTGAACTCTATGAAGCACATGATAGTCGCCTGTTGTACAACCATGGCAAGCTTCAGGTCATGTGTTACCTTTATTAAGGTATTTGGTTTCTCATTCGGTAAATGCTGGTAAATTTTGTACTCCATTGTTGCACTGACTCTGCAGAACATAGCGTAACACCTTAAACTCGTCTCCGCGTGGAGCTGGCCCCGCTGCAAAGCCTTGTCGACGAGCAGGACTGGCAACCTAAGTAATTAACTCAGCTAATTATTAGTTCGGTCTTTTTCATGGAAAGTTGTTTAAACAAATAATAGTTCTCTTACGCTAGAACGCCTGAGAAGTCTGACGCCCGTACACAATTTCGTAATTGATAACAAAATGGAGGGAAGATTAGTGTTTGATTTGTCCTCGACAACGAGGTCAGTAGAGACGAGGCGCAAGTTCGGATTGGGGAACGATACGGACGGAAATTCGTTGTAACCGTTTTAAAGTAACAATCCCGGCATTCACCTGAGGCGATTTAGGAGTAGAACAGAAAATATAATTCTGGATGGCTTGACGAGGATTCGAACTGTTATCCCACCAACGCGAATCCAGTGTCTTACCACTGCGCCAACTTACTCGGTAAAGTTGGTAAAAGAGCGTGTGATTCGTGGCCCCCTGTAGCTGAATGTATGCATTCCGGAAAAGGAATGGAGTGGTTTGGTTAAGGGCAGTTGAATTAATTACGGTTTATTATCTAAATTAGAGAACAATTTATTCAGCACGGGGGTCGAACACGGTGGCAAATTACATCACAATAACGATTGCTGTTGGGTGGCCGTGAATACGGTGACTGACAGGTATCACGATCAAAATATATCATCAGCAAATAATATGTACAGAAAAAAATGCGTAACTTTACATTGCATTGCTGAACACTGACGTACCGCAACGTTTTACTTTACTTATAACGATTACAGTGGGCTAGCATATGATAAGTATTTATAAATCGCAGTTCCAGGCATTTTTTAAAACGTAACAGGATGTTTACTTTCTCAAGTAACAAACTGTGGCGTTGCCGTCAGTACTGCTTGAATCTGTTGCATTCGTATCAGGTTTCCTGCTATTATTTTTCGTTTCTTTGTGCTTTTGTGCCGCATCTGCGTTGGATCAGCATGGTTAATAGCGGATTTGGCATAATTAATTTCAAGGGTGGCCGCGTGTCCCCCTGTTGCCACCCCGTTACCTCTGGAACAGAAGTGTGTACCCAAATTTTAGAAAGATTTTTAAATGTTTACGAATTGTATAACTGAGGTGGGACTGTCCGCCCCGATAGCTGAGTGGTAAGCGCGGCGGTCTGTGACGCCAAGAGGCCCGGGTTCAATTCCCGTCTGGGTCGCAGATTTTTCTCCGCTCAGGGACTGGGTGTTGTATTGTCCTCATTATCATTTCATCACCATCAGTGGACGGCAACGGGAAACCACCACTGGAATCACTTTCCTAGACACCCATTGGTGGACATCTCTGACGAGGCTTCCCCCATGACAAGACCTGCCGTAAGGCAGAACCCACAGTTTAGGTGGGACTTGGGTACCTGCCCGGTATTCACCTGGTCGGAACTGTGAAACCGCCTAAAACTCAGACTGCCTGGCACACCTATCCTCGTCGTCAAACCGCCGAGCGGATTTGATCGGGGATCCCGCCTCCATCCTGGAAGCGGAGCTTTTACACGCGCAGCTGTTCGGACGGGTTGATATTCACATCAATTTATACTTAGTTATACATCTTAAGATAGAACATCACAGAAATTTTGAATATCATGAAGCGGAGGAGATATTCGAAGAAAACTACCTGATATCTCTTCAGAATATGCGCTTACAAAGGGTAAGGCAAAAAATGTAACGACATAAATCCTGTGAATCTTTCACCTTTCTTGGCAAGTCTCAGAGAGGAGCTTACTCTCGAAGAATATCGACTGACAATCTCCGCAAATTGCTCTGTCAAGGAATTGAAAAAAGATAAAAGGCTGGGGATGACTTGCCATCGATAATGATCATGTTTCAAAGGAACCAAGTGGCATACACAGTAAGGAATTATGACCGTACAAGGGTCTGGACCACCACTGTGGCCGGCCGCTGTGGCCGAAAGGTTCTAGGCGCCTCAGTCCGGAACCGCGCTACTGCTACCGTCGCAGGTCCTAATACTGCCTCGGATGTGGATGTGTGTGATGTCCTTAGGTTAGTTAGGTTTAAGTAGTTCTAAGTCTAGGGGACTGATGACCTAAGATGTTAAGTCTCATAGTGCTTAGACCCATTTGAACCATTTTTGAACCACCACCGTTCCGAATATGGTCCAGCACCTCACCACTGAGACACCTCTCTCAGTTTAAGGTGTCGAGTTCCCCATAAAGGAATACTTTTAGCCACTAGCCAGCAGTAACCAAAACGTCAGCCCACTGAACGGTATACCTTGACCTATTCCTCCGGCTATGTAACGGCGCCTGGTGTTGAACTGTATGCGGCTGTGTCGAACGCCCCTGCATTGAGGGACGCGGAGCAGCTGCCATCGGCCTGAGGCACGAGTAAAGCCGAGGCGGCGGGAGCCGCTGCGCTGTCGCGACGCTTTTACTGGCGCTACGGAGCTGGCGTCACCCGGCGCCGCGCCAGCTGGATGCGCGTGCATTATGTAATGGGCAGGCGAGTTACTGGCCCGCCAGGAGACGCCACTCGGCAGAGTGGCCGACCGCGGCGGTAAAACTCGCGATCACTCCGCGCGATGGCGGCCACGACGGCGACGCCGCCTCGTATTGGCAGACGGCGCGTCTCCGCGTGGTTCCCGCTCGTCCCCGCGGCGGCGATCATCTTCTTATGGGGACCTATATCCGCGGGTCCGACAAAGTAAAGTGGCCTCTCTCCCGACAGTTTTCCAATTGCAGACATACGTCACACACGTCCGAAAGAAGAGTTGCAGAATTTGTCCACTAAGATACCATTCAACCTCACTGACAAGGGGAGGCCACGACGTTTGGAACGCGGATTTACTTCAAACTTCGCACACTCGTAGTACTCCATTAGGACAACAAAATGTGTAAGCAGTAGAGCGTACTTCTCAAGCGTTATTGAGAAAATCGCAAGATAATTTCGGTCGTCGAACATATACCTGTGCGTGGCCGTTTTTACCAGGAAGCGGCGGCAGTCGAGTGGGAGTAGTTGGCCTTTGGCTGTGCTGCGGTGCGGACGCGCTGTTTGTGTTCCTGCCGCAGAGCGAGCGCTCGTGTTGTTTACGTTGTACTCGGCCGTTTCGCGCGTGCCGTACTCAGCATATAGATAACTATGGCGCACCAATACAGAAAATCGACGTTCAAATTTACGTTCCGCAACGAATTTGCACGGCCCAAAGCACTCGAAGTAGAACGATTTCAACGAGAAGACGTTAAAATCCCGGCGACCGACATTCTCGGCATTCACCTGTCTATTGTGAGTAGTATCGTATATGTCAAGATCATCAATGACGCAGCATGTGAACGGATCCTTCGGGAATCGAAACAGGGCCTCCGTTGCTGCCATGCTGATGGCAATGTGGGGACTGTGCACGTCGATTATTCTGGCATGGGACTTCATACGATCAGACTTTTCGAACTTCCTTTAGAACTACCGGCGGAGGACGTCGTGACAGCGCTGCGCCCCTACGGCACGGTGCGTGATCATATTGCGGAAAAATGGACGCAATTCCAGACATATCCGGTGCTGAACGGAGTCCGCCAGGTCCGAGTAGCACTTAGAAGACATGTACCTTCATATCTGAATATCGGTGGCTGCCGTGCCATCGTTATATACGATGGGCAACCGAAGACCTGCTCTGGTTGTGGGAAGGAGGGACACCTCAGATCCGAATGTATCCAACGTCGCATCACTCAACTGCCGCCGGCTGACGCGGACCCACCATCGCAGCCGACGCTGATTCCCGTGACTTATGCAGCAGCCCTCACGACAGCTACCACTTAACCACGACAGCCGACATCCACTGTTGGGTCGCGGCTCCATCCTACAATACAGGGCGATGACGACACACCCGCTCCACCAGCTACGGATTCAACTCCGATGCCGCCGTCCCCGTCGACGGATAACAACATACATGACGATAGCATGGCCGTAGACTCGCTTATTGTGCCTACGGCTGCCTTTGTGCCGGAACGTCGTGACTCTTTGCCATCGTCTGGCACAGAAGGACACACCAGGAAACAACGCTCTCCGAAGCGACGGAAGCGGAGGCGTAGAGCAACTTCCGGACGGGATGCGACACAGCCTCCAGAGGACGACGACTCCACCTTCAATGACGACGCTACCACAGAGGCAGGCGCCATTTGCTGCAGTGTGGCACCACCAAACGGAACTGAGGACGAACCACACATATCTACAGTGGCAAAATCGGATGCCGATATGCAGGACAGATACCACCCACCACCTTCTGGAGTGCAAGCACCCATGCCGTGTCCTGAGGAGGCTAGGGAAGCCGATCTTGCTTTGAGTTCCCCGACGTGGGCGGATGACCACGACGACGACGACACCACGTAAGTTGCGCCAACAGGGCCCACGCCATTGTCGCCGGCTCTCTAGACAGGACTGCAGGTGAGATTTATGGCGATATGGAGGTGTCAATACAGTCAGAAGCGTCATAGGTAATTCCAGTCTTAATGGATAACTTGACACCTGCGGTTCGGCAACAAGCCTATCGTATCGCCACGCTTAACCTCAACACGATACGAACGGCAGTGAAGATCCAGTTGCTGCGTGAAATGCTTCGTTCTTCGGATGTTGACATTGCCCTGTTGCAAGAAATGTATATAGCGGCCCTCCCCGCTTTCTACGGTTATGTGACATATATGTCACCGGCGGACCGAAATGGCAGAGGTACGGCCATACTAGTGCGCGACGGAATGGCCATCGAAGGCGTGACTTACCTTCCGTCAGGAAGGGGGCTGGCGCTCACAGCACTGGGCACGCGCATCATTAACATTTACGCTCCATCAGGAACTGACCAACGCCGCCAACGATCGCTGTTCTACTCGGAGGATATCGCCCCCCTTTTTATCAGCCGCTTCGATCAATATATCTTCGGCGGCGACTTTAACTGTGTGCTCCACCCCAAAGACCAAGCCCCACATTTCTCGACTTGTCAAGAACTTCGGCTCCTGGATCGAGATCTGCTTCTCCCCGACACGTGGGAGACAGTGCATGGTGACCGCCCCGGGCCGGCATACCTTACTAGTCACTCAGCCAGTCGTCTAGACCGCATTTATGTCTCACGCGCTCTAGCGCCGGGAGTATTGGACGCCGAACGTTGGCCGCTTGCCTTCTCCGATCATAGCGCTTTCATATGCACAATCACTCTACAGCAGCAGCGGATATGGGGATATGGCGCAGCCGAGGACCCTGGAAACTGAATGTGGCACCTCTTCAAGCCCTGGAATGCCGTCAGATTATCGCCAACACATGGCTGGATTGCGAACGTCGTCTTCCCCGATACCCTTCGACTCTAGCATGGTGGGTGGAATGTGCAAAACCAGCGTTTCGGCGTGTGCTAACACAATTCGGAAAGTATATCGCAGCTTGGCATCGTCACACATTGGACTTATTACACGATGCTCCGCGAACTCGCCAGCCAACCACCATCTTCAAACCGACAAATGGAAAGCCGCCGAATTAAAGCTAAAATATTGTCTCTTACGAGGAAACGTTTGGAGGGGGTCGTTGTGCGATCGCGACGTCAAGACCGAGCGGAAGGAGAAAACCCGTCTATGCATCACATCGTGCTCGACAGCCGCCGACACCGACAGCAGCTGATCACGGACCTCGTATTGCCAGGTGGTAGGGTCGTCATGACTCAGGCGGCGGTTACAGAAGCCTTTGCGGATCACTGTCGCCGTTTTTACGACGAGGTGAATACAGAGGAAGCGGACGATCACGACATACTGCAGCACATGTCGCACACCCTCGACAATGCAGCAGCGGCGACGCTGTTAGCTGAACTTACACGGGACGATATCGAGGACGCGCTTAACAAGGGAGCCCTCAACAAATCTCCCGGGCCAGACGGACTGCTGCTCGAGTTTTATCGGACTTTCCGCGATCTAATGATGCCCCGATGGATCATCATGTACCAAGAACTGATGACCCCCGGTTCCCACGTGCCACCAGCATTCGTGGAAGGGCTCCTTATACCGATACACAAGCCTTCCAGAGGTCGGACGGTTGAGGACTACAGGCCAATTACAATGCTGAACTCGGACTATAAAATCTTCGCCCGACTACTCGCCAGCCGCATAAAGAAGGTTCTGCCCCTACTCCTCTCAATGGAGCAAATGACACAGGGCGGAGTGACCAACATGCAAACGGCAACCAGCGAATGCAGGGATTTAATAGCCATCGCCACATCCTGTCACCTTCGAGCTGCTCTAATCTCCATTGATTTCGACCACGCCTTCGACAGAGTTCGCCACAAGTTCCTTCTGTCCGTTATGGCCCGCATGGGCTTCCCGCCTGACTTTCTCGACATCTTTCAGCGCCTTTTCCGTGGAGCTGCATCCCGTGTACTGGTGAATGGACGGATTGCTGGTCCCTTTCCGATCTGACGGTCAGTTCGCCAAGGACGCCCACTCCCCACGATCCCCTTTACGCGATCGCACTCGAACCACTTGTCGAAGGGCTGAAACACAGGCTCTCGGGCATGTCATTGAGGGATCACACCTTTCACTGCAGGATATATGCTGATGACCTATTACTTGTCTGCTCTGGTGACGAGGTACGCTCGGTGATACAATGGATCAATCGCTATGGATTGGCAGCGGGCAGCCTCGTGAATGTGGCCAAGTCGGCAGCAATGCCCTTTGGGAGAGGTCTACAGGAGGACGTTTTAGCCCCACTCCCACTAGTCAACAAGATCCGGTTCTTGGGCATAACATTTACACAGGATGTGCGCCGCACGGCTGCCATGAACTATGCACGATTACTACAGGCAATACGCACAGAAGTTCGCCGGAACTTACTTCGACGGATGGACCTCCTACAGCGTGTGGAATACCTCAACCTTCACGTGGCAACTAAGATGATCCACATGTCCCAGGTCCTACCGATATCGACAGCGATGGCACACAGACTGCAAGCAGCGTTTGGATATTACCTTACCGCCGGACACCTATTCAAAGTCCGCTACGAAACACTCACCCTCCCTCCGCGTGATGGCGGACTGGGACTTATAAATGTACGAGTGAGAGCTACAGCGTTATACTTGTGCACAATGATGAAATTGTGGACCCACAAAGATGCTTCCCTTACGGGACGTCTGTTAGAGGAATTGCTGCCGGCGTCTCTTCTGCCACCTATCACGGTTGCGCACATTACACCCTCACTCTCGCACCTCTCGGCTTTTATTCTTGAGTATAGTTACGTGCGCCCAGACCTTCCCAACACTCGCACTCCCAAGGCGAGAGACGTTTACAGGCTGCTGCTGAGGTCCATCCCTCGCAATGTGATTGAGAGAAAGAGCCCTACGACCCTATGGCCTGCAGTGTGGAGAGCGGTCCAGAAGCCGTTCCTCCCCACGCGGGTACGAGCCGCGTGGTACCAGGTGGCGAACGGGTAGGTTGTAACTCGACAAAGGCTGCACGCTATTGGGATGACGGATTCCCCCCTTTGCTCACGTTGCCACCTCGTGGATACTGACGAACACCGTTTAACGTGTGGACAGGCGTTAGAGATATGGCTGCTAGTGCAGAAGATCCTCGCCTGCTACCTACGCATCGCGCCTCGTACAATTGAGCCACGGCTCCTCCTTTGTCCAGAGGATACTTATTTCCCACCTGCGAAGACTCACGCTCTCACACGGTTTAAAGGCATGTCCATATACTACCTCTTTCGAGATGACGAGAAGGTGGTACTTGATTACTGGCAATTTCTCCAGGACAGTCATAGCACACTTGAGTGTACACCCCGATACCGACAACTATTTGCGAACTATTTGCGCAGTGTCTTCGCTAACCCCCCTCACAGTTGGGGGGTACCGGGCAGAGGATGACCGCCGTCTAGAGCTCCAAAGGCTGCGAAATGTTGTACCAGTTTGGAACATGGAATCTGTACGCAGATGGGCCATGCACATGGAATGGCGTGCGGGATTTGGTTACATTTTTCTTTCTTTATTCTCTATCACCACACTATTGGTTTCAAATTCTATTTCATAGTTTAGGAGGAACTCTTTTTCTGTTGTTGCTACTGATGTACATTCTAATTTTGTTTGTCGTAACTGAAAGACGCCTTTTTCCATATTAAAAACAAAAAAAAGTTGAAAAGTTGGCAGAGAAATAATTTACAATTAAAAAAATAAAAAACAATAAAAAAGTAAACCAAAGAAATTTTTTTTAAAAGAAGCACACTGAAAAAAAGATGGTGGAGCACTTGCCCGCGAAAGGCAAAGGTCCCGAGTTCGAGTCTCGGTCGAAAAAAAAAAAAAAAAAAAAAAAAAAAAAAGGAAACTGTAAGCGTCGCGCACTGTTGATAAGACGTCGCGAGTTTGGGTACACTCACTGCTACATTTTTTAAAACACCATACTGAAAAAAAAGGTGGGTAGCGTTCAAGCCCCGCAATCACTGGATCGGTGGATCAAGTGCTGATTGTCAGTTTTTTTTATTTTTGACACAGTCATTTTCTTTACTATTTATATTACAATTCATATAATGGGAAAAATACGTGTAATCGGATGAACTTTTGTTAAATTTACAATGTTATTTGACAGTCTACAAATTTTTATTATCACAAGTAATATAATATTCATAAGTATCGACTAGCAAACGACCAAACGCATAAAGTGATACTGAAAATGTGAGCTTGTCCGTGATTTGAGAAATCCCTTATACCTGGAAGGATCCCGAAACTACTTGTTAGCCGGCCGGTGTTGCCGTGCGGTTCTCGGCGCTTCAGTCCGGAACCGCATGACCGCTACGGTCGCAGGTTCGAATCCTGCCTCGGGCATGGATGTGTGTGATGTCCTTAGGTTAGTTAGGTTTAAGTAGTTCTAAGTTCTAGGGGACTGATGACCACAGATGTTAAGTCCCATAGTGCGCAGAGCCATTTGAACTACTTGTTACCTCCAAATTTTGACCGGCACAGACGGCTTTCGAAAGAAGTCGCTTTCGACATTACGAGTACAACGTCAGGATGGTACTTTTCGTAAAAACGTGGAAAACATGAAGTTAAACGGCACCAGTTGCATTGATATGCTGTTTCCGCATACGCAAGGTCTTTTGAGGTTTTCCGTGGAAAATCAAACCTCGTTAACATTTTCAAAACCTCTCTTTCAGCCGATAATTAGGAAGCAAACCATGCATAACGCAGCATTTCCTCAAATATCAGCTCTGATAATTGATCATGCAGTATCGATTGCATTTTAATAGCGTCTTCACGAGAAGTAATTTCTCGTTCTTTTTCGATTAAATACGAACAATTTTGAAGACACGGCCTAGCATACATTTTCAGTATCACTTTATGCATTTGGTCGTTTACTAGTAGATAGTTAAGAATATTATATTACTTGTAATAATAAAAATTTGTAGACTGTCAAATAACATTGTAAACTTAATAAAAGTTCAACCGATTACACGTATTTTTCCCATTATATCAACTGTAATATAAATAGTAAAGAGAATGACTGTGTTAGAAATAAAAACTGGCGAACGGGACTCGATCCACCGATCCAGCGATTTCGGGGCTTCAACGCTACCCACTCGGCTGCTACCACTTCATGGCAAAAATGGCCACGCACAGGTATATATTTGACGACCGAAATTATCTTGCGATTTTCTCAATAACGCTTGAGAAGTACGCTCAACTGCTTACACATTTTGTTGTCCTAATGGAGTACTACGAGTGTAAGAAGTTTGAAGTAAATCCGCGTTCCCTTGTGAGTCTATCTGTTTCAGAGTCCTGTAACGTATACTGAGGTCCAGCGTAATAAGGTATCTCGCACAGAATGACCGTAGCCAGCACAGATTACGAAAACGTCAGTCATGTGACATACTTCTTGTGCTTCCCCTCACACGATACCCTCGAAGCCATGGATCAAGAGAAACAGGTGTGTGCTGTGTTTCACAACTTCCGAAATCCGTTTCGCACGGTATCATACTAACGACTGGTACAAAAATTACTACATCAGCTTTCGAATAATACACTACTGGCCATTAAAATTGCTCCACCACGAAGATGAGGTGCTACAGACGCGAAATTTAACCGACAAGAAGAAGATGCTATGATATGCAAATGATTAGCTTTTCAGAGCATTCACACAAGGTTGGCGCCGGTGGCGACACCTACAACGTGCTCACATGAGGAACGTTTCCAACCGGTTTCTCATACACAAGCAGCAGTTGACTGGCGTTGGCTGGTGAAACGTTGTTGTGATGCCTCGTGTAAGGAGGAGAAATGCGTACCATCACGGTACCGATAGGTCGGATTGTAGCCTATCACGACTGCTGTATATCGTATCGCGACATTGCTGCTCGCGTTGGTCGAGACTCAATTATTGTTAGCAGAATATGGAATCGGTGGGTTCAGGGAGGGTGATACGGAACGCCGTACTGGAGCCCAATGGCCCCGTATCACTAGCAGTCGAGATGCCAGGCATCTTATCCGCATGGCTGTGACGGATCGTGCAGCCACGTCTCTATCCATGAGTCAACAGATGGGGACGTTTGCAAGATAACAACCATCTGCACGAACAGCATGAACTATCAACTCTAAGACCATGGCTGCGGTTACCCTTGACGCTGCATCACAGACAGGAGCGCCTGCGATGGTGTACTCAACGACGAACCTGGGTGCACGAATGGCAAAAAGTCATTTTTTCGGATGAATCCAGGTTCTGTTTACAGCATCATGATGGTCGCATACGTGTTTGGCGACATCGCGGTGAACGCACATTGGAAGCGTGTATTCGTCATCGCCATACTGGCGTATCACCCGGCGTGATGGTATGGCTTGCCATTGGTTACACGTCTTGGTCACGCCTTACTCGCATTGTCGGCACTTTGAACAGTGGACGTTACAAATGGTTCAAATGGCTCTGAGGACCATGGGGCTTAACATCTGAGGTCATCAGTCCCCGAGAACTTAGAACTACTTAAACCTAACTAACCTAAGGACATCACACACATCCATGACCGAAGCAGGATTCGAACCTGCGACCGTAGCGGTCGCGCGGTTCCAGACTGAAGCGCCTAGAACCCCTCGGCCAGTGGACTTTACATTTCAGATGTGTTACGACCCGTGACTCTACCCTCCATTCGATCCCTGCGAAATCCTAGATTTCAGCAGGATAATGCACGACCGCATGTTGCAGGTCCTGTACGTGCCTTTCCGGATACAGAAAATGTTCGACTGATGGCCAAGCCAGCGCATTTTCCGCATCTCTCACTAATCGAAAGCGTCTGGTCAATGGTGGCCGAGCAACTGGCTCATCACAATACACCAGTCACTACTCTTGATGATCTGTGGTATCGTGTTGAAACTGCT
The DNA here is from genome assembly GCF_021461395.2 of Schistocerca americana. Classification (NCBI taxonomy): domain Eukaryota; kingdom Metazoa; phylum Arthropoda; class Insecta; order Orthoptera; family Acrididae; genus Schistocerca; species Schistocerca americana. The sequence goes on from NC_060124.1 coordinate 383,962,768, forward strand.
TGGGCAGCTGTACCTGTACACGCCATCCAAGCTCTGTTTGACTCAAAGCCCAGGCGTATCAAGGCCGTTATTACGGCCAGAGGGGGTTGTTCTGGGTACTGATTTCTCAGGATCCATGCTCCCAAATTGCGTGAAAAAGTAATCGCATGTCAGTTCTAGTATAATATATTTGTCCAATGAATACCCGTTTATGGTTCAAATGGCTCTGAGCACTATGGCACTTAATAGCTATGGCCATCAGTCCCCTAGAACTTAGAAATACTTAAACCTAACCAACCTAAGGACATCACACAACACCCAGTCATCACGAGGCAGAGAAAATCTCTGACCCCGCCGAGAATCGAACCTGGGAACCTGGGCGTGGGAAGCGAGAACGCTACCACACGACCACGAGCTGCGGACACCCGTTTATCATCTGCATTTCTTCTTGGTGTCGCAATTTTAATGGCCAGTAGTGTATTTGTGAATAGACTGAGGAAAATAAGAGAGGGAGGCCACAGCGTGTCATCTATATTGGAAACTTTGCTTACTTACTTATACTTGCAGCACAAACAGCAGCCGGTCCTTGGCCTCACTCAGTCCAGCCTTCCACAATTTCCTGTTATCTGCATCTTCGTCTCCCAGACCCAGTATCTGCATGTCTCCCACAGTATTATACTTCCATCTCATTCTCGGTCGTCCCAGTGATCTCTTTCCTTCAGCTTCTCCGTCCATTACGGCCTTTATTACCGTGTTCTCCCCTCTGCCCCTCACATATCCGTACCATCTTAGTCTCTTAATTTTCGCACTCGCTATGACGTCAGACAGTATGTATAATTGTCTGAGTTCTCTTTTTTTTTACGTATTCTTCACTGTTCATTTTCTTTCACTGGTCCTTTTATTTTCCCCAGTACTTTACTTTCAAAAGTGATGAGTTTTTTCTCTGTTTTCTTTGTCAGGGTCCATGTCTCACTTTTTTCATGATGGTCTGATATATTCTTATTTTTGCCTGCCCAGATAGTGACTTCGATCTTATATGTTGTGCATTGCTCCACGACATCTTCTCCCAGCTTGAATTCTTGTTACTATCTCTTGTTCTATAAGGTTTTATTGGTTGATGTTGACGCCGAGGTACGTAAATGTGTCTGTATTCTGTACTGTTAGATTTCCGATTTTTAGATGGTTTGGCCCTAAATGAGCTCTTCTACCTTCTACCATGAACTTTGTTTTACTTTCATTTATACTGAGACCTAATTTCGTAGCTTCTCCCATTAGCACAGTCCCCATTTTCACCAAGTCTTCCATGTTCTTTCCTGTCAGCACTACATCATCCGCAAAAAGCAGGATTTTTTTCCTATGATGACTCCTGCAGTTTCACATGTTGCTCTCCTCAGGGTGTTGTTGAGGGCCAAATTGAACAGGGTTGGTGACATAATAGAGTATCTCCCTGTCTCACTCCTGTTTTTGCTTCAAATGCTTCTGAGAACTCCCCCTGTACTTTCACTCTACAATTTGATTTCATCACACACATTTTAGTTAGCTTTATCAGCTTGCCAGGTATCCCATACTCTGCCATTATCCTCTACGTTTCCTCTCCTACTATGCTGTCATATACTTTGTTGAAATCTATAAACAGGCAAAAGGTATTATGTAGTGCTCCCAGTTCTTATCTAATATTTGTCTTAGTGTGAATATTAGGTCGATTATTGATTTATCTTTTCAGAAGCCTGCTTGTGCCGTGTCTAATATTTCCTCAATAAATGTGTCGGTTCAAAATGGTTGAAATGGCTATGAGCACTGTGGCACTTAACATCTGAGGTGCCGGCCGCTGGTGGTCGCAGGTTCGAATCCTGCCTCGGGCATGGATGTGTGTGATGTCCTTAGATTAGTTAGGTTTAAGTAGTTCTAAGTTCTAGGGGACGGATGACCACAGATGTTATGTCCCATAGTGCTCAGAGCCATTTGAACCATTTGAACCATCTGACGTCATCAGTCCCCTAGACTCAGAACTACTCAAACCTAACTAACCTAAGGACATCACACACATCCATGCCCGAAGCAGGATTCGAATCTACGACCGTAGAGGTCACGGGTTCCAGACTGTAGCGCCTAGAACCGCTCGGCTCAATGTATGTGTTGAGTCTGTTGAGTATAATTCTTGATAGTACTTTATGATAAAAGAGGTATGGAGAAAAGAAGTAATGCCGGAGGAATGGAAAACTGCTGCTGTATGTCCCATATACAAGAAAGGAGACAAAATGCTGGCACAGAACGAAAGAGGATATCTCTCCTTTGCACATGCTGTTAAGCAATATCTATGTTGGAAAGTCGCGGAGAAATCTGGAAATAAATTCAGCAGTGTCCCAGGAATTGACGTTTGAGCCGTCGTTAGTAACACTTTCAATGTATTATTTAGCACGGGAGATCGTAATAATGTGGAACGAGTCGTTTTGCATTCACATCGCAAAGTAATTTGTACATACGGTTACATTCTGAACAGTTCTAAGTATTTTTTTGAACTTTTCTTATTACAAAAAGAAAACAAAGATACACAGATATGAGTTAGTAATTCCTACTCACCACCTTTACGTTACAGTAACAGAAATTCTTCTACGAAATAGAAGGAGTCGTCAAGCAGAATCTTTCTCAGTTTGTTTTAAAATTTTACTTTGGTCTTTCAGACATTTTATATCACTGGGTGAGTGATCAAGAATTGTTGTTGCAGCACTGTGGTTCCCTTTTTTGTGCTAAAGACAACCTTAATGTGGTGTAATGAATGTCACTTTTCTTTCTGGTGTTGTAATTACGTCCATCATTGTTCCTTTTGAACTGTAGAGGATTATTTACAAGAAACTTCTGAGGGAATGAATTTACTGTGAAGCATCGTCAGAACGTTCAAATCCTCAAACAGACGTCTACAAGATGATCGTGGGTGAGCACCACATATTATCCTTGAGGAATGAAGATTTTATTTCTTAAATATAAGTTACCTCAGAACATTATTCCACATGACATTATTCAATTAGAATTTACAAAACATGTCAACTTACTGATATGTCTCTCCCCAAGATTTACTATGATTCTAAGTGCAAATATGGCTGAATTAAGTTGTTTTAGATTCCCAAAATGTGCTTCTTCCGGTTTAAATTCTCACCAACATGAACCCAATAACTTTGAAATTTCCATCCTTTTTATTATTTCCCACTATATGTTGCACTTATCATTGGTGTAGTACCCATATATGTGCGGAACACAATATTTTGTGGTTTCTTAATATTGTGTGTGAGACCATTCGCAGAAAACCAGTCAACAATACTTTGAAGAATTGTTTTACCATTTCTTCTGTTTCTGTATATGTGCTAGTTGTATGCTAGACGTATGCATATGAGAAACAGTAGTGGAATTAAAATTGGACCTTCGGGAGCCCCATACTTGATTTCTCCCTAGTCAGAATCATGTCCCTGGACTATATTGTTTGATTTACAAATTAAAACCTTTTGCATTCATTTGGTCAGATATGACATTATCCATTGTTATTCATAGTAATTAAACCAACAATAACCATTCTTATATGAGCAACAGAAGAATAGGAAATCAAAGACTTTAAATCGACCTGACGCAAACAGATAAATCTAACAGTAACGCCACCAGACAATCCTAAAGATAATAAAAAATAATAAAAGTTTAAACCCAAATACGAAATAACCTTTATCACCCGGAATAAACCATAACCACCTAACTTTAAAAAACACCCGCAAGAATTTTTCTTTCAGAAATATGAACCTCTTATATTAATAACTAGCAGACAATATTAACTGCTACTCCAGATCGCTGACAGGTGTACGTAGTTATCTGTAATCAAGAGCTATCAGAAAAATGCAGCATAAACATCCTGTCAGATCGTGGTAAGATTTCAGCGTAGTGCAAATGTTGACAACTTGCTTTAAATGTTAAGAAGCAGAGTAGTAACCTACGAGTACATGACTCACAACTTGAGTAAGTCAGTCCATACAAATACACGGGTCTAACCGTTCGTAGATATTGAGCCATGGCTGCTCGGTCAGAGTCGATCTTCTACCGAAGGCAAGGTCTTTGGTCGGCAGCCGTACGGGGAACGAAGTGAGATGGCTCGTGATAAGTAAGTTAGGCTGGGTCGGTGGAGATGAGGTCCAAATAATAAAAGAATAATAACAAATCTCGACGGTTGCAGTCCGTGTTGTTCTGGGCCTGACAGTACACTGCTGTCGTCAACGATCTTAAACTGGAACCGGATATCTGTCACACGTCGCCTTACATGCAAGATTTTGTTTTAGTCGGCCTTACATCTTGACGTCTCGGGACGGACTTGAAGGGAATGAAGGTTATTAATTTGGAATCTGAGGCTATTACACATCCGTCCAATCTCAATCCATGGTTCGTGTCCGCTGTGTCCTAATCGTTGACTTCTTGGTGGTGTGAGAGGAAGATAGCCTCTTAATTACGATTAGAGCTTTGCTACCTCGGGGAAAAAGTAGTACCTATATACATAATGTGCTGTTGTTGCCGGCCTGGGTGGCCGAGCAATTCTAGGCACTGCAGTCTGGAACATCGAGACCGCTACGGTCGTAGGTTCGAATCCTGCCTTGGGCATGGATATTTGTGATGTCCTTAGGTTAGTTAGGTTTAAGTAGTTCTTAGTTCTAGGGGACTGATGACCTTGGAAGTTAAGTCCCATAGTTCAAATGACTCTGAGCACTATGGGACTTAACATCTGTGGTCATCAGTCCCCTAGAAGTTAGAACTACTTAAACCTAACTAACCTAAGGACATGACACACATCCATGCCCAAGGCAGGATTCGAACCTGCGACCGTAGCAGTCGCGCGGTTCCGGACTAAGCGCCTAGAACCGCGAGACCACCGCGGCCCGCTGTCCCATAGTTCTCAGAGCCATTTCATCCACTTTCTTTTCTATTGTTCTTAAGAGCTCATCTGAGCAGCTTTAATTTCATCCTGAGAGCGCTTTGCTTGCATAAGGAACTGATGTGTGTTTTGGTATGTTTTAGTGTTGTACACGGAGCAAGCTAAGCTGTGTCGTACGTGACCGTGCAGGTGTGCCAGTCGATGTCCAGGCTGTGTTATTTACCTATCTGCTTGCTGGCGGAAGAGACGTAAACTGAAAGCTAGCAGAAATTCTCACTTCTCCTGCTTTCTAAATTTTACTGAACGCTAACCAGTAGTCCGTTTAATGAAGTTGACTTAATATTTGAAAATATTTTTATTGTAATAGAAAACCTTTTTTTTTCTTTGTATTTGTTGTGTCTCCTAGCGCGAAAATTGTTTAAAGGGTCTTGTTGCCTTTAATTTGTTCGTCACTACTTGTTAATAATGTGAGGCGCCCTTGTATTTCGGCTGATAATTTACGGCTTTGTCATTCTTAAATGTAAATATTAAGCGCGGAGACTTACTTAACATTATTGTAGCCAAGAAGTAGTTTAGCACCTTGCTTTTCCATCGTGTGCGGGTCATGTGCAGATCTGGTATTTATATCTTAACGAATAAGATTTTCTGTATCTCAGGTGAGCGTTTCATATTTGTCATTTAAGTTCAGCGGAGCTCTAATGTTACGTATGTTCGCCGTGTCTGTGGTTGTGAATTGGTGTTGATCTGTCTGCTGCTTAGTGCAACGTGCACTTTTCATTTGTGTTTTTAATTTCTTACTTTAGTTTGTCTAGCATAGTTTTTCATCAGTTTTCAACTGTTTTTTTGTTTGATTATTTGTACCTCATTTTTTTAGGTGTCCTCATTAAGGGGAGTTTTATCTAACCTGTGTGGCACGTGTCGGAACCAAACTATCTTGTGAGTGAACTGATGGTTTGATAGTTAACGGATTAGTCTACAGGGGATTGTGGGTTTTCTGAATGCGGAAAATTGGTTTTGTTTATTGTGTCTGTGTACTGTGATGTCTCAGATAAGCTTTTTGCCTTTTGTGATTGTAAGGTGAATGTTATCTGTGGGTGAACTGTGTTTATATCTTCGTGCTCGGGTGTCTCATGTGGATGGCTTTTCATGTTTCTACATACCGATATGTTAGTCTGTATTCTTTTAATGTCACTATGGTTTCCGATATTTTGTTTTCAGTGTGATTTAGGGAGATTTGGCTGGGATTCTACTAACTGGTGATCCCGTGGGAAGCCCGTCCTTTTGTGAGTAGAAGTGGTTGTCAAATATGAAATAGTTTTATACGTTGATAAAACACGGAATTTGTCGTGAGACGCTGTGCAATATTCTCGCTTCAGTCCCTATAGTCTCATGAAGTTCTAGTACGTAGCGGATCTACACGCAGGCTTCAAAATCGCGTCTGTAACGGTGGTGTGTTACAAGCCGGGAGCTGACATTGAGTTTCTTTGGCGGAAAACCAGGGCATCGCCAGAAACCAACGGCGCTTGTAGTAAGTCTATGGAAGTCCGGCAGTGAACGACAGCAAGGTGAGTCGTTGCGCGAGACGTCTGCCATCATCACAAGAAGGTCATGCAAAACTGCCTACGGACCGCACATAGCTGTGATTCCTGCAATGCTGGATTGTATGGACACTCATTCGAGGTGATCGGTGTATCATAATTAAACAGCTCACTGCTCAACTGGACGTCTATGTTGTTAGTACCGACACGCTCGTCCACCTTGGGTACCAGTTGTGTGTACGCATTGGTTTCCCCGTCGTCGGACACAAGACCATAAAGAGCAACGAAGGACCATCTGTGTGGAATTGCTTGCCCGTTACGAGGCTGATCATGCAATTTTTGTCGAGGATCGTCGCAGGCAATGAAATATGAAATATGGGTTCACAACTTCGAACCGGAGACAAAACGGCAATCCATGGAATGGCGCCACACCACCTTTCCTCTGAAAAAAAAAATAATAAAGCAAAATAAAATAAAAACCAAAGCCTCACCATCAGCAGGTCAAGTCATGGCGAAGGTCTCCTGGACTCTGAACCTGCTATTCTGTTTCAAGTTCTCCCTTATCGTGCAACGATCATCTCTAAAGTATATTGTGCTACTCTCAAGAAATTGAAGAAACTATTTCTTCCCCCACAACAATGCAAACGAACTTTTCATTCGCCATGACAACGTTAGGCCTCGCACAGGTCTGCGAACCCTACAGGCGCTCACAAAACTTCTTTGGACTGTTGTTCCTCATCCACTATAAACACCGGATCTCGCACTTTCCGACTTGCAACTGTTTGGCCCAACGAAGTATGAATTCCGCAGGAAGCAGTACGCGCATGATGGGGAGGTTACTGATGCGACAAGACGTTGGTTCCGACGCCGACCAATAGAGGGCTACAAAAAATGGTTCAAATGGCTCTGAGCACTATGGGACTTAACGTCTCAGGTCATCAGTTCCCTAGAACTTAGAACTACTTAACCCTAACTAACCTAAGGACATCACACACATCCATGCCCGAGGCAGGATTCGAACCTGCGACCGTAGCGGTCGCGCGGTTCCAGACTGTAGCGCCTTTAACCGCTTGGCCACACCGGCCGGCAGAGGGGTACAGACCCTACAAGTAAGCCGACACAAGGTCGTCGCGTTGAACGGTGATTATATTGAAAAATAGGGTTTTGTAGACAAAAGAGTGGGGAATTGTATTGCTTTCAGAAAAAAAACTGTTACATTACTTATTTAACGCCCCTCGTACTATAACTTGAAAGAACTGTTAAATATCGCAATGCATAAAATCTTTAGATACTGCTCAACAGATAATAAATGAAACCCACTGAAGATGGAGAAACTTCTCAGAAACATGTTAGGGTAGTGAAACAAAAAAAAAATTGTTTTTGCTCAAGACAGAGCAACATTTCCTTATTACATAATTTTACTATTGTCCACCGGATTGCCCCCTCCTTGTCAGTAGTCCAAAGGCTGCATTCGAGCAGCTGTATGCTGTTGTTAACGACAACCTGTATTTATTGCAGGAATCAGGTGCGCAGCCCATGACAGGAACGGCACGCCATTCATCTTAGCGTCCGCTGCTGACGCGTCTCGGCACCCGGGTCAGAGACGGATGGCAGGTGGATGGTGGATTGGAAGGGGGGTTGGAGGGGGGGGGGGGGCGAGGGATACCCCAGCCGGCCACTTGCGGAGCGACTCGTGTAACATTCAGCGTCCTCTGGCGTCCCTAATCTGCTACGCGATATGACTTGCCCGCCGCCTGAATTATCTAGCTCCTGGCGCACGGCGGAGGCTGGTGAGCTGCCTACGTGACATGCGCGGGGCAGATGCGAGGTGAGGCGCAGCGCCCACAGAGAAGCCACGGCTGCTGATACTCCGCTAATGCAGAGCCTCCTTGGCGTGCCTCGCCTTGCTTGATGTACTGTTATTATGCAGTCAGTGGCAGGAGGTGGCTCATATGCTATGCGGCTATTCCAGCTGCTGGAGATATCCGAAGTCAGTTGTATTATAATAAATTGCGTAACCTGACGCATCAAAACAGAACCGTCAATTGGGACCACATTTCAGATTTTTAAAAGCAGTTATGCTTCGCAATAAATAATCTTGATTGTGCTAGCACCACAGCTGACAAACGATGAATGAAAACAATCTCTGCTGTAGGGTGTTAAAGACGACTTTGCAATTTTGGAAACTAATATTGTTTTATTCATTTAACCTATAGGCATGATTTTGGTACCTTTACTATATACCTAAACAGATTAAAAGCGATTTCTATTGATTATGTGGCAGAGATACCATTTGCAGTCGATTTATATCTATACTCTCTGTAGCAGATAAGGGACTTGTTCAGTTTTGAGGTAAGTTCTAGCTCTGAGTTCTTACAGAGAAGCTGGTGAGGATGGAGGAAACAAGGTACCACTGATGATTCCCCAAAAGAAAAAGTCATGAGATGTCAGGTCCAGTGAATGTGTGGGCCATGCAATTGGCGCACCTCGGTCCATTCACTTATATAGAAAGCAGATATTCAAGAATGCAGACGTCTTACCAAACAGTCGAAACCTGATCTGTTTTCCTTCAAGATGCCACCAAGACTATGTAAGTTGTTTGAATAAATTTCTTTTTTTTAAATTTATCAGTGGTCGATTTGATGCGTTCCATCTCGAATTCCTCTCCTGTGCCAACCTCTTCCAGTCAGAGTAAGAATTGCAAACTACGTCCTCAATTATTTGCAGGATGTATTCCAATCTGTGTCTTCCTCTACAGTTTTCACCTTCTAGAACTGCGTCTAGCCCTATGGAATTTATTCCCTGATGTCTTAACATATCCTACAGTCCTATTGCTTCTTCTTGTCCGTGTTTACAGTGTATTACTTTCCTCGCCGATTCAGCGGAGAACCTCCTAATTCTTTACCTTATCAATCCATCTAATTTTGAACGTTCTTCTGTAGCACCAGCTCTCAAATGCTTCAATTTTCTTCTGTTCCGGTTTATCCACCGTCCATGTTTCGCATGACTTTCTCCAAACATACAATCTCAGAAACCTATTTCTGAAATACGTTCCTAAGTTTGATACTAATAGATTTCTCTTGACCAGAAATGCCAGTTTTGCCAGTGCTAGTCTGCTTTTGACGTCCTCCTCGCTCCGCCCGGCATGGGTTACTTTGCAGCTTAGGTAGCAGAATTACTTAACTTCATCTACGTCGTGACCATCGATCCTAATGTTAAGTATTTCTTTGTTCTCATTTACGCTACTTCTCATAACTTTTGTCTTTCTTCAATTTACTCTCAGTGTACTCACTAGACTGTTCATTTCATTCATCAGATCTTTTAATACTTCTCCACTTTCACTGAGGATAGCAGTGTCATCTGATATCTTTTCACTTTCAAGTTTAATTCCACTACTGACTCTTCCTTTTATTTCCATCATTACTTCTTCGATGTATAGACTGAACAGTAGGGGCGAAAAACTACATCCCTGTCTTACACCCTTTTTAATCCAAACACTTTCTTCTCGATCTTCCACTTGTAACACCATAGTTTGGACACTACATATCTTTTGTTGATTCATTTTGCTTTCTGTTTTGTTCAACATTCCATCGTTGAGGATCTGTAATTATTCTATGATTAAATCCATACTGTATAAAAATGTACGTTTTTCTTTGTAGAAACTTTGATGTCCCGGTTTAATCATATGCAATGTATTGCCTTTATTAGTTAAACACTGTGCTTCACTTGGATGGAAACAAAAATTATTATATATAACTGAAAATTTGTTCAAATAATTTTATGGTCAACTGTCAATTTGTGCAAACGATATGTTTTGTTCAAAATGTTTGGTTGCTGTTGCGTAATTTCTGATCCTCACTTAGGGTTTTTAGTTAATTGTAAGATGAAATGCTGTTGTGGTTCCCCTCCGGAACGGAACTTCGTAACATAAAATGAGGTTGGCATGGATACCCGCCCACATCTCACGTAAAAATTGTGTATTGTGCTGGTGCCGAGAGAGGCTTTCCGTGCCGTTTTCCAATGTGCCAAAGCGTCGGATGGATGGATAAATAGCTCAAATTATTCTGAAATTGGTATCTTTCATCGCCACCAAGAAATGACAGAGTCCAGCAATTCCGCCTGCAAATCCACCCACCAACATGCACTCGCGATCACGTTGCGCAGTCAGTGTAACGGAACCAAGGAATTGTAACACGTACAGTGAAGGATAAGCTCAAGTGGATGCTTTATTTGTTTTCAAATATAAGGTAAACATAAAGACTATCTATGAAGACTTACCGTAATTTATCCTCTGTCATATATCCACTTAGGGTCCTTCCCATGCTATAGTGCTTACCGAGTGTCCTTATTGAAAGACTATTAAAGCCCAATGTTTTACTAATTAATGCCACTTGAACATAGCAAAATGAAAGTTAAAGTTAATATGGCAAAAGAGTATGCTAAAGTAAATGATGTTTACTGAAAGTAATTTTGCAATTAAAATTGATTATTAAAAGCTAGTGGGCTTGCTAGAAAACTAAAGTGAAAAATAGAATTTAAAGTAATAAACTAATTCAAACAGGTATTAAAATAATTTGCAGTTACTTTTAAAAATTAAAAGTTCTGAGTATTATAAAGTTTTACTTAGTTAATGATCATAGTGCTGCCTGTTGTAAACTGTATAAGGTGAGTCAGTATCTTACAAATATATCAATTTTGTGTCGCACTGCAATAAAAGTTGAGAACTGCAATTGTGGAAAGTTATATACTCATGCTTGCTAAATGCTTGTTTCTCTTCTGTATTGAAAGAGCATATTAATAGTGTAACAGGATCCACAGTTTGTCCATTGTGCTCATGATAGATAAAAATTAACAGAAAGATCACTTTCTATGAAAACAGTAACTTTTATTATTCAGAGGACAGTGAGAAATAGTTTGCTAGTGTTTTTTTTCAGTGTCAGTTAGAAAAGTAATTGGTAATAGAAAGACTAAACCTAAGCCCATTTATAATTTTGCAGTGAACTTTATTCACATCTCATGTCAGATAGGAAAGTGTTTGAAAAGTGATACTAAATCTATGTCCAATTTATGATTCTAAAGTTCACTATAATAGTAATATTATTGAAACCACCCAGTTTGACCAAGCCTTGAAAGCAAAAAGTGGATGTCATTATTGTTGTACTTGTGCAAATAGCCTTGTTCTTCTCTAACTGTTAGCAATTTCTTTAATGGTAACATCTGCTAGTGACAGAGATCATTGCACTTTCGTGTGAAAAAGTATTGGCTGTGTCCGTCCATTAAAGTTATTCATATCTATTTTCTTGAACAAGAATGTTAATCATTCTCATGCCTAATTAGGGTGGTGACCGTTTTCTTTATTCTTTGAACAGTGTGGATAGGTAAAATATTGTTTGTTACTGTTTAAATATTTACGTAATTCTGACTTTCACTTCCGATAAACCGCCTCCGTTAGGTATATCACGGTCAACACAACAACATTCCTTTCGAGGGTAAAACTGTTCTGTTGCTTTATGCCAGAATGGCTTTAACAAGATAGTTTCATTATACAATCTGCCTCCAACTTTATGATTATGGTATAGCTGTAGGATTGGTAGTGATATACGCTCTTAGTATGCTGTCTTGGCTCTTGTGCGTGTTGTATATACCAGTCTCTCCCTATACCTTACACCTATTTTCTTCAGAATTTCGAACATCTTGCACTACTTGATATTGTCGAACGCTTATTCCAGGTCGACAAATCCTATAAACGTGTCTTGTCTTTAGTCTTGCTTCCACTATCAACCGCATCGTCGTGGCTACCCCTCTAGTGGCTTTATATTTGCTAAGGGGAAACTCATCGTCGTCTAAAACATCCTCAATTTTCTTTCCCATTCTTCTGTATATTATACTTGACAGCAACTTGGATGCATGAGCCGATAATTCTCGAACTTATCAGCTCTTGCAATCTTCGGAACTGTGTGGATGATATTTTTCCGATGGTATACCGCCAGACTAATTTGTTCTAGACACCAGCGCGAATCGTCGGTTTGTTTTAATTTCCCCCAGTGACTTGGAAATTCTAATGGAATGTTATCTATCCCTTCTGCCTTATTCGTTCTTAAGACCTCCAAAGCTGTCTTAAATTCTAATACTGTATCCCCTATCTCTTCTAATTCGACTCCTGTTTCTTCTTCTACCACACCAGACAAAGCCTCCCCCTCACAGAGGCCTTCAATATACTCTTTCCACCTATCCGCTCTCTCCTCTGCATATAGCTGTGGAATTCCCAAAGTTATCGCCCTTGCTTTTAATTTCACAGAAGTTTGTTTCGACTTTCCTGAAAGCTGAGTCAGTCCTTCCGGTACTCATTTGTTTTTTTATTTCTTCACGTTTTTCATACTGCCATTTCGACTTAGTTTCCGTGCATTTTCTGTTTATTTCATTCTTCAGCGACTTGTGCTTCTGTATTCCCGAGGTTCCCTGAACATTTTTGCACTTCCTTCTGGCATCGAACAACTGAACTACTCCTACTGTTACCTATGGTTTCCTCGCAATTACCCTCTTTGTACCTATGTTTTTCTTTTCAATTCCTGTGATTGCCCTTTTTAGAGATGTCCATTCCTGATCAACAGAACTGCCTCCTGAACTATTTCTTATTTCTTTATCGTAGTATTTATAGCCTCTTCAGCTAAAATGTCTACTGAGCTATTCCTTATTTCCTTATCGTAGTATCTATAGCCTCAGAGAATTTCAAGCATATATCTTCATTCCTTAGTCCTTCCGTATCCCACTTCTTAACGCACTGATCCTGGTTGAGTAGTTTCTTAAACTTCAGCCTACACTTCGTCACTACTAAAGTGTGATCTAAGTCTATATCTGCTCTTGCATATGCCTTACAATCCAATGTTCGATTTCGGAATCTCTCCCTGATCATGATGAAATATAATTGAAAACTTCCCGTATCTCCAGACCTTTTCCAAGTGTACCTCCTCTCTCTTGTAATTCTTGAACAGAGTATTCGCTATTATCAGCTGAAATTTTTTGCAGCTCTATATTACTCTTTCTACACTCTTCGTATCAAACCTATATTCTCCCGTATCCCTTTCTTGAACTCCTTCCCCTACCACCGCATTCCAATTCCCCATGACTATTAGATTTTCATCTTCCTTTCCGTACTGAATTATCCGTGTAGTATCCTTTTATACTTTCTCTATCTTTTCATCTTCCGCTTCCGACGGCGGCATGTATACCTAAGTATCGTTTTCGGTGTTGATTTACTTTCGATTCTGATGACAATAACCCTATCACTGAACTGTAATTGGTACCTCACTCTCTGCCCTATCTTCCTATACATAAAGAGTCCTACTCTCGTTATACTATTTTCAGCTACTATTGATATTACACTATTCTCATCCGACCAGAAATGTTTGTCTTCTTTCCATTCCACTTCACTGAGATCCACATGTATGTACACTGAGCCTTAGCATTTTCCTTTTCGTATTTTATAGCTTCCCTATCACGTTGAAACTCGCGACATTTCGCGCCATAACTCGTGAACGTTCTCCTTTCGTTGATTATTCAATATTTTTTCATGGTCGCCTCCCGCTTGCAGTCACTTTCCGGAGATTTGAATAGGGTTGCGGGGTTCGAGCTCGGTACCGAGCACGTTTTGATGACTAATTAAAGAGACTATCTCCCCTTTTTTGAGAGAGCTTTATGGGTTATCGGAGGCAGGGTGGGCAGTGGTTGCAACCTGAGGCCTGGCCATAATGTCTCCACCACTCCCACCCACCCCCCTTTCCTGGGGTAATTTAATTGTTTAATTGTTTTGGAGACTTATAGGTGCAAACCACAACATACAGAATCTAAAGGTGCCATTCAACACATCCAAACGTAAAACTGCTCCCAAAGCCCGTGTAGATTAACGATTTCACAAACAAGGGGAAAACGGGACCCTGCAACGGCCCAGTTGGCGAATACACAGGTCGGCTTATCACTAACTTAAAAACGACATATTGTCGCCTGAGTACATCAGGCATGAACATTAGTTCCTGCACCCAGATATATCTTTTCCCTCACTTCTCTCACTTGGAACACCACAGCTAACCGGAGCGCCCGTGAATAACGAACCTAAGTAATTGGCAAAACATGTTATATATTTCACTGTTGCTGTAACATCATAAATATAATTACAAACCAGGCGATGCTCGTCGGAGTCGACGAACGTGGAATGGGGACATATAGGCCTGTGGACCAGGTGAGCCAAGTGCAGTCGTTAACAGTTCGCAAATTTGCGTTCACCACAACGTATCACAAAGCATGTACCTCCGTAGGTAGAGAGGGAAAATGAACCGCACTCTATATTCTCTCTCACTGTATTACCACGTACTTTTGTTAGACCAAATTGCAAGGATGTTGTAGAAGGAATCTTCGATACACGTCTTTCGTTGCGATCAGCCTGACCTCTGGCAACTGTTCTGATTGTAACTGTAATCGATAAAGAAATCCCTAAGATGTGTGAGTGGTGCCATGATGTGGCCAACATTGAATGGGGGCCACTTCGTCGATCACAGTGCCCGTTAAGGTGACGTTGTAACCTCCCTCTTACTATTCGGCCTATCCTGCTTGCGATATAAAATATGACCGTGGATCGCGTGTAGGCCTTATGGATTTTTTCTAATTATATAAGGCTATCTTTCCCGAAGAAGTGATACCGATAAGTAGGAGGAAAGTGTACAACCGACCCTTCTGATGGAAAGTCTACTAAAATTAAAAGTAATTAAACCGAACAGGGCTATAATTTGGAAAATGAAAGTTATTTTGTGCATTCACTCACGGACAACACTGGACAGAAAGGTGTACCACTGATCATGAATCAAAAAGTTACACTAATGAACGAAAAGGAAGTAATTAAGTCGCCAGCCCACTAGGAAAATTTACATCCAAAATCCTGTACAAGATGATGGGAAAGTAAAATATGTACTATTAAACACTGGCGTGGCCACTAAAGGTTGCCACGTATTTTTTTACACTAATTTTAAGTGAGTAAATAATGATAAAGAAAACTGAGAAGTCACTCCTACGTTATGTTTGGCATCAAATTTTGACAAAGGCAATCGAGTAATGTATGTTAATACTGAACTTCGTTACGTGAACAAAGACTTTCAGTGACTTCAGCATAACGTCATCAAAGAAATTTAGAAAAAAACAAGCACTTATTATTTTGCCGTTACCTATTTTGCAAATTGGATTTCATATTATTGTCTGAACAACTGAGCCTTATTTACTGACTTGAACAGAATTAAATACTGTAACACATACTACGAGGTGCATTCAAGTTCTAAGGCCTCCGATTTTTTTTCTAAGTAACTACTCACCCGAAATCGATGAAACTGGCGTTACTTCTCGACGTAATCGCCCTGCAGACGTACAAATTTTTCACAACGCTGACGCCATGATTCCATGGCAGCGGCGAAAGCTTCTTTAGGAGTCTGTTTTGACCACTGGAAAATCGCTGAGGCAATAGCACCACGGCTGGTGAATGTGCGGCCACGGAGAGTGTCTTTCATTGTTGGAAAAAGCCAAAAGTCACTAGGAGACAGGTCAGGTGAGTAGGGAGCATGAGGAATCACTTCAAAGTTGTTATCACGAAGAAACTGTTGCGTAACGTTAGCTCGATGTGCGGGTGCGTTGTCTTGGTGAAACAGCAAACGCGCAGCCCTTCCCGGACGTTTTTGTTGCAGTGCAGGAAGGAATTTCTTCTTCAGAACATTTTCGTAGGATGCACCTGTCACTGTAGTGCCCTTTGGAACGCAATGGGTAAGGATTACGCCCTCGCTGTCCCAGAACATGGACACCATCATTTTTTCAGCACTGGCGGTTACCCGAAATTTTTTTGGTGGCGGTGAATCTGTGTGCTTCCACTGAGCTAACTGGCGCTTTGTTTCTGGATTGAAAAATGGCATCCACGTCTCATCCATTGTCACAACCGACGAAAAGAAAGTCCCATTCATGCTGTCGTTGCGCGTCAACATTGCTTGGCAACATGCCACACGGGCAGCCATGTGGTCGTCCGTCAGCATTCGTGGCACCCACCTGGATGACACTTTTTGCAATTTCAGGTCGTCATGCAGGATTGTGTGCACAGAAACCACAGAAATGCCAACTCTGGAGGCGATCTGTTCAACTGTCATTCGGCGATCCCCCAAAACAATTCTCTCCACTTTCTCGATCATTTCGTCGGACCGGCTTGTGCGAGCCCGAGGTTGTTTCGATTTGTTGTCACACGATGTTCTGCCTTCATTAAACTGTCGCACCCCCGAACGCACTTTCGACACATCCATAACTCCATCACCACATGTCTCCTTCAACTGTCGATGAATTTCAATTGGTTTCACACCACGCAAATTCAGAAAACGAATGATTGCACGCTATTCAAGTAAGGAAAACGTCGCCATTTTAAGTATTTGAAACAGTTCTCATTCTCGCTGCTGGCGATAAAATTCCATCTGCCATACGGTGCTGCCATCTCTGGGACGTATTGACAATGAACGCGGCCTCATTTTAAAACAATGCGCATATTTCTATCTCTTTCCAGTCAGGAGAAAAAAATCGGAGGCCTTAGAACTTGAATGCACCTCGTAAACCAAACACCCACGTGCTCCAAGCTACATGTAAAATAAATAAAGCTTCCGCACTCTTAATTTGTGCATTTCTTTAGATTTGGATTTTATCCAGTGATTGATTCTCAAACTTGAAAAATGAAATTGCTTTACTTTAGTCATATACTGAAGCTCAAAAAATGGTTCAAATGGCTCTGAGCACTATGGGACTTAACATCTTAGGTCATCAGTCCCCTAGAACTTAGAACTACTTAAACCTAACTAACCTAAGGTCATCACACACATCCATGCCCGAGGCAGGATTCGAACCTGCGACCGTAGCAGTCCCGCGGTTCCAGACTGCAGCGCCTAGAACCGCACGGCCACCGCGGCCGGCTATACTGAAGCCTCTGTGGTACAACAGTTAATTGAAAGTAGACTGAAGCTAAAATTCTTAAATGAGAAATTATTCATTAATAAACTGTCTGTAACTATTCAATTTGTTTCTTATGACACTCAGTTAGTATATTAGAAAAAAAAGGAACAAGGATCCTTCTTGGTAACAATGTCTGGGGGCAATGAGGTCACAATCGCCCTGAGTTTAAGTGATTATTTTTAAAATAAATCTTATCAATCAAATGACATTCAGTTGTTCTGCTGGGTTAGCCGTTAATACTTTCTACCAATGAACAGTCATACTTCAGTGCTGTGCATACGACGAAACTCGGAGCTGACGACGAAACTGTATTGCTGGAACTGCTGCTGTTGTTGAAGACGGTAGCATATTGTGGAGCCACGGCTAATTATAGGAACGGGCAATCGTAATTTATACAGCCTCTTCCGCCCGTCCACTGTCCGTACTCCTGCTCTAGACATCTGGCCGGCGCGCGTACATGATGCCGCCGGAAATGGTACTCTCTACTGCGAGAGCGTTAACACCACATTTCCGCGCACTACAAGCGCTGGAACCCGTCTCCCGCTCTCTCCGTGCGCTGCGCAACTCTCTACCCAAAGATTTTACAACGCACAAGCACTGCTATTATCGTTGCTAGTCGATGCAAATAACGATTCCTTTGGCTTTTTCCCAGAGCTTATAAGTTTCACGGTAAAACACAGATAAATACAATGAAACGTCAACAGACTTTTACCTAAATGTATACATACAGTGAAGCCATGTCCTTACTTATTAAAAGAAAGCATTTACATTACAAATATTTACATACAATTTAAAAAAAAATTATATGTCGGTATCAGGTGCCATGCATCATGCATTTTCGTTGTTATAACGTGCTCCGTTCTCCAAAAGCGCTGCATCGTGCTGAGAAATATAACACACACCCTGTTCCTCACATTTACGGGTCATATGCCTCCTCCTCTTGGTGGTAGCGTCAAGGTATCGTAGTGGAATTTAAAGAAGAACTCACCACTCACTAGACGTCCAAAGGCTGTAAACTTGACGCGATCGTGGTGGGCAAAGACGGTATGTGCGCCAAATGACCTATTTTTCGTGCCAAACAGACGCTGATATACATTGCGCGCTGGAACGTATCTGTCGCGCGCAGTGCGTGTTGTCGAACTAATGCTTCGATCTGGTGCAGTAGCCGTCGATAATTATCTACCGATGTACTTCGAATGTTTCCATGGAACGCCACTCCAAAATACTTGAGAGTGTGGCCTTGGTAATGGGCACTGCTGTCCCTGAGGGGAGCCCGCTGCCCACTTCCATACGTCGGGTCTTTCGTAGGTTAGTGACGCTACCCGCCGCTGTCCCATACTGCTCTAGCCATTCCAGCACCACCTGGATTTCGTCTCTTGACTTGACCAAAGGAATGACATCGTCGGCGTATGCGCAGCATTGGAAATTTGCGGTCTGTAGTTGGATACCTTCAAGGTGCCGTCGGAAGCCATGTAGTGCAGGTTCAAGAGCGACTGCTAATAAGACGGCCGGAAGGGGGCAGCCCTGTCGCATTGAGCGCTGGACGATGATAGGTTCCGAGCTAGCACTCTTCACCAAGAGGAGTGCGTGCCGTTAATCAACCGCAAGATAGTTTTCAGAAACGGAAGGGGGATTCCCAACTATTCCCTGACCACGCACAGAAACACACGGCCCACTGGGTCGAAAGCGTAATGTCCAAGTCGGGAGTCTCGTTGTCCATGGTTTTGTAACGGGTATCATAAGGTAGGTGTTAAGAGTTCGTTGTATATCAGTATTCAGTATGGTCCCATCAGAGCAGTAAAGGTGCGGTAGAACTCAGGAGGGAGTTCCTCTGTTCCAGGAGATATCTTTAACGCACCACACTCCAGGGCAGCGTCCAAATCATCCATGGTGATTTCAGTAATACGGCCGTCCACTTCAGTGGAGTGCTCGGCCGCTGGCATTTCTCGAAGCACGTCTGCGAGACCTGCTCTGGCCAGTTGGTAATCCACATAGAAACTGCGACAGTGGCAGTAATACGTGCAATGTTCTTCTACAATGTACACCCACAATACATCGTACGAAATGACGTCCCGTGTAAGTGTACGTCACCTCTGCCGCCTTTCTCTCACAATATGGTGCAATGATGGTCGTTCGGTGCGCAATTCATCGAGCATCCTCTGACGTACTTTAATTCCCTCCATCTTCACTGCCCTAAGACACAGCAGTTGTGCTCTGATACGCTGAACAGCCAGTTAGCGGTCGGGAGATTATGGTTGCGCCACCAGCCCACGTAGGGCAGTGAAATGAAATTCGGAAGTCGTCCGTTGCCAACGTGATTTGTCTTGACAACACCGTTTGAAACTTTTGCGTAATGCCGGTTTGACACAGCAGAGCCACCACTTAAGCGTTGAAATGTATGTTCGTTGACGCCGTTGACATTGACGCCATGTGCAACGTCCCAGAAACAGTTCTCATCCCGTAGGTGGATGACGTTCACCTTCCATGGACCACTGCTACTCCATGTCTTTTTTTAGAGGCAGAGGAATGATTCAGTGTAAGCCCGGTGGTCTATAAAACCCGTTGACCACAACAAGGCGTCAATCGTCGCCGTGCGTAACCCAAGTGACACACAAACCCTGCTCAACTCTTAAGGTATGTATATCCGCGGCTGTCGCTGTGCTTCATTTCCCAGGTGTCACGTAGTGCGAGGTC
The DNA here is from genome assembly GCF_021461395.2 of Schistocerca americana. Taxonomy (NCBI): domain Eukaryota; kingdom Metazoa; phylum Arthropoda; class Insecta; order Orthoptera; family Acrididae; genus Schistocerca; species Schistocerca americana. The sequence goes on from NC_060124.1 coordinate 383,982,895, forward strand.
ACGTTTGTAACGCCGGGCAAGGAACAAAGTGTGGGTGTTAGTCCGCGGGCCTCAGAACACTGTTAAAGTCGCCGCCGACAATGTAATTCTCATTACGTCCTCGAAAGAACGGCGACACTCTGTGTAAAAGGTTGTGTGTTCGTGTCTCTTTGTCGAGGCACACGGCGCATAAACATTCACCAAGCAGACATCCATACAATCAAGGGTAACACCACGGGTAGATGGTAAGTATTCCACATCTTCTGTAATTATTCATTTTTGTAACAGTATGACCGTGCCACCGCTACCGTCATCACCTGTTAAACGATAGACGTCATAGCCGGAAAAGGCTATTGGGGTATCTTTCCGAGCCGCCTGCTATGTCGACGTCCGCTGCCCGCATCATATCTCGCAGCATATGGATCTTCACTAGGGTGCTAACAGCATTGATGTTAACTGTGCCAATACGGTAGACGTGGCACACTGTATCGGCTGTGCACTGCTAGAACGTCACCCACCAACGACTCGGCTACCTATGAAGCATTCGCCCTGAACAGGAACCACACGACAATGCCTCATTGGCCACCATGGACAAGGTGCCATCCCGACTGATGCCCGTGGGAGCCAGTGACTGAACGTCCACGTCTTACATCTCTTCAGTTTGGTCCATTTCTTGTGCCCAATCTCCCACTGAATTGATGGGGACGCCCGCTGTTGACGGCGTTTCATACCTGCCACTGACTAGTGGGACGTTATTCTGCTGCTTAGTTGTATCCATCGCGTCACCTTGAGGTTGTGGCTCCTCCGCGGTCTGTAGCACAGACTCTATGGGTGTGACGTCGTCCTTTCCCGTCGGTGAATGCGAATCGTGATCATCTAGTTCGTTGCCTCGGTTGTGGTGCTGGCCTTCTGCTTAAAGCCGTCACATCTTCCGCTGCCTCAGCGACCTCTGTTTTTGTAGCCGCGTCTCCACGCCTCCATAGAGATGCTGTTCAGTGTGTAGGGTGTATAATAATAATGTATAACAGTTATGTTTTATTTATGGTTGTTCAAAGCAGAAAAATACGTAAAGACTTACTATAGGTTAAGAGAAAATTTTAAAGGCTTTGACGCCTTAATCCACAATATTCGGAAGCGGCAGCAGTGGAATAAGGAAAGCCGGCACGTGTGTGGCATTGGTAACGTTTCTGCACAACGTGAGAAGGCAGATGACCAACGGAGATTGCGCAGACAGATCAGCGACCGAGTAGATGGGCATTGCTTCAAATGACTCTGAGCACTATGGGACTTAACTTCTGAGGTCATCAATCCCCTAGAACTTAAAACTACTTAAAGCTAACTAACCTAAAGACATCACACACATCCATGCCCGAGGCAGGATTCGAACCTGCGACCGTAGCGGTCACTTGGTTCCAGACTGAAGCGCCTAGAACCGCACGGTCACACCGGCCGGCGGCATTGCTTCCATGGAGAACAACGACCAGCACAGTTCGCACATTAGCGGTAAATGCTCAAGGAACTGTCAGCATACTGAACTCTGGCGATGCGGAGGAGGACCACATGGCACGACAATGCTCGACCACGCTAGCGTAGAGGTAAAACAATGGAACGCCGGCACGTGTGTCGACATTGGTCGTGTTTCTTCCCAAAGTGAGAAGCTGGATCAACGACCGTCGCCGCCCTAGAAACTTCGCGACTTTGGCAAAAACAGCGAATAAATACCTCCGACAACCGGGAGTGAGGCGATCCTTTGAGGAGGTATTTCGAGGGGAGAAAGAAGACACGAAGAAACTTCGCCTGGACGGACGGACCGATGGTTAGTCAGTGGACGTCATGCTTCGCTACAACGACTCAGCCGCTACAATGCTCGACAGAAGATAATGTCAGTACCGCGCTAATATGTCAACGCAAAAGATGCCATCCCAGATGTTACCAAAAAGAAGTTAGTGGAGTAGTTACTCAGTGTAGAACTTACCCAGGAGGTTGGTGAGCACGGAGGCACTGCGGCCTCACCTGAGTCTCATGTTTCAATAAATGACTGGTAGGGGAATCAACAACGGTTCTCTCACGCCACTGAGCCAAGTAAAGAACCCATTCCACCGCCCACAAAGAGTCGCTTTCCATCCCGCCATCTCTGACAAAATAATGACCTTTGCTTCTCTCTGTCGCTGACACTCAATATCTAGCGTCACTAAACCTCGACCCGCTTCAAATGCGATCCTCTTGTGGATCCGCATCCATGTCTGAAGACGGATTCTGTGGGTGTGTGGAATGACCCTGACTCCACAGCTGTTATTCGGCATCTCGATGGTAATGTGACTGTTATATCTGCGCCGTCAATCAGTGAGGTAGGTGGCGATACCCTTAGACTCTATGGCCAACGGCTTTTCATGCTCATCACCCAAGTCGTTCCGTAGCGTTTCCACCTACGTGAGAGGTTGCGATCTCATCTGCTGCGACGGGTGGTGGGATCGACGAATGAGAATGCCGCACGGTGCCTCGTCTGTAGGTTTAACGTACATGACGCTGGACGCTATGGGCAGATGAATTCCTATCAGCTCCTGTGGATCTAGCTTCGTTGAAACGTTTGATTTCGTGTGCTTTGGCATTTTATACTGTGCGTTGAACGTGAACTTGACTGTTGCCTTCCGGTAGGAAAGAGCCATCTTGATCTGTAGTAATCAATGCACCGCTCTGCGCACGCTGCCGGAGCGCGGCCGGGTGCATTTGTACGAGTTCTCAATGTTGTAAAGTCGTTCTTGATATGTCGTATTTAATCACACATTTATTGTGCTACAACTGGTTTTGTTCTTAGAACATCTTTATGTTTCCTAGTTGTGCTAAGTGGTTTGGTGGTCGTATGGAACGTTAAAGCTCAAATCCTGCAACAATGATCAGAAACATTCTTCCGAGCTCCAGGCGGATTACGCCACATTACCTGTGGATACACCTCATCTGGTTAAAAAAATGGCTCTGAGCACTATGCGACTTAACTTCTCAGGTCATTAGTCGCCTAGAACTTAGAACTAATTAAACCTAACTAAACTAAGGACATCACACACATCCATGCCCGAGGCAGGATTCGAACCTGCGACCGTAGCGGTCGCTCGGTTCCAGACTGTAGCGCCTAGAACCGCACGGCCACTCCGGCCGGCACACCTCATCTGTCTTTAATACAGTGGCTTCCATTACCTTCTGTACCTCCATTCTGTTAATTGTTGCTAGTTCTTCTGTCTCTTACGGGTAGTTTCCCAATGCAACGTCAAGAGAATGCCATGAACCTATGTGCGCTCCTACGCCCTCTTTGACAAAGCCGTTGGCAGAACGAAGATGATTTCATATGGTGTAAGTCTTCGGCGACCATCGCTGATGATTTTTATTCCAAATTTAAGCAGTGGCTAGGTTCGCACTCGGGACCTAGGACAGGTCAAAGATGCTACCCCTAGAAAGCCGGTCCTAAACATATTTAATGTGTGGCCCTAAGCTACTTCATTTCTGAAGATGTTCAGATGTTCAAATGTGTGTGAAATCTTATGGGACTTAACTGCTAAGGTCATCAGTCCCTAAGCTTACACACTACTTAACCTAAATTATTCTAAGGACAAACACACACACTCATGCCCGAGGGAGGACTCGAACCTCCGCCGGGACCAGCCGCACAGTCCATGACTGCAGCGCCCTAGACCGCTCGGCAATTTCTGTTGAGTGAAACATGTCAGTAGAGGAAGTACGGAGATTAGCTGCTTCAGCTATAAAAGGCTTGTGGCTCTACCCAGTCGCGCGACGATCGTGGTCGCAACACGCGTCTTACATTAAACCTGATGGTGGGCATTTGTTAGCACGATACCGGTCGTGCTGTTGGAAGAGGAAAAACCTTTTACAACTGAAGCGGTTTATCTCCATATTTACTACGATGCTGAGTTACAGTTGTTGATTCAGTAGGGTTACTTGTAGCAGAGGAAAGTTACACACGACTTACGGCTGCTTTGTAGTTTTATTTTCTAACGGTCGATGTACATCCTGCAGCGATACCTGCTCTCGCTAAATTTGTAAAAATATTTTGTTGCATCTAATACCATCAGAATTCAAAGTTAACTTGTTCTACGTAACAAAGCGATCTCAAGATCACTTTTATCTGGGGAAGTTTCTCCTCGTAGTGGCTTTCTGTCAGTAAATCTATGACTAAAACATTGCCTTTGGGCAACTAAGAAACCTCTATACCACTAATGCTTAAATCATTAGTTAGAAGCGTTTCTTGTTTTTTTCTTCCTGTTCTTCCACAATGTCCAGCGTTTAGCAGTGATTGTAAATAAAATAAAATTTAAATTTATGAAGTAATTTTTCACCTTCAGCCACTTTTGTTTACCAATGTTTATTAGCATGGCGTGTTTCGGCAGCAAGCTGCCATCATCAGAAAGATCGATTTATTTTAGTGTGCACCATTAGGTGTGTGGTATACTGAAATAATCTCAGTAATAGCTCTACTTAGACTTTCCCTGAATACCTCCACGTCTAGCACAGAGAGCATAAGAACAAAAACAACATTATCACTTTATACATTCACATATAACTGTTTACATTCCAGAGATTCTTAATTGCTAAAGTAAAACTTATTTCCATTACAGAGATAGTCCATACACTAAGAATACCGATATCCTTTGTACGAGCGTATTACATTATGGTAGTTGTATCGTGGTGACCATACACTAAGAATACAGATTCCTTTGTAAAAGCATATTTACGTTATGGTAGTTGTATCACGGTATTGTGTTTATGGCTTCATTCAGTATTATAATTATTCTTCATCACACTCCAAAAGAATTTATAGCTGAAATATTTATGAAATAAATTGTCAGTTTGTCACTTTTATTTACCAATATCTAATGGCACGACATTTTTCTACAGCATACTGTCATCACCAGGTGCTCTGCAGTTTCACGAGAGTTAACTTTTAACTGTAACTTCACTACACTTAGGAGTGTGATGAACAATAATTATAATACAGATTGAACTCATAAATACTAATTAAAAATACCGTGGTACAAATTCTATAATGCACAAATTCTTATACAAAGAAAATCGTTATTCTTAGTGTTTGGATAAATCTAAATAGATAAAATTGTGCATTTCAGATAAAGCTGAAAATTATTTAAACCGACTGTCTTTGGTAAGCAGCACGCGACACAGAATTAGATATTTTTCTCTAATGTCATAATTTCCTGTGAACCTTATTTAATTCGGTAGAAGGTGTATTCGCTCTTCAGTTGTAGTGCTGTAACGGTTCCTGTTGTCCGATCTTCAGCTTTACTAGCTGTTTCACATTCACATTTAGTTGTACGTCTTGATCCTGCACAGTACTTCTTTACTAATGGAGCGAGACACCTGGAGTGAGTACACATACGATTGGTGCTCACCACACGGAAAATCGTAAAGGAGAAGCGGCAGGTGGAGCGGCACACCGGGATTATCAACTATAATATACCAGTCGCCGGACCCCACATCATTCGACGTTTATTACTGTGTATCTACGTCTGCATGCGATCGGGTCAATTTTCAAATTACGTGGACAGGGACGAAGTTACAAAGTACGAACTCTGCAATTTCAGGTAGCTGACCTGCAGCACGTGAAGCAAGTCCCTACCATCAGCACTCATGTAATCGCGCGTAACATGAGGCCGAATCAGACGAACGTAAGACGAGTCCTCCGTGAGCAGTGATTAAATCCATTTCACTTACAGCGTGTGCACAGCCTGGAACCAGATGACTGTGCACTCAGAGCATAGTTTTTGTAATGATAGGTGGAACAGTGTCAGCTGCATCCTACATTTCTATTGCGTGCTGTTTACACATGAAGCAACTTTCGCGCGTGATTGAGTCTTCAATACCCACAATTCGCATGTTGGGACAGAGTTTAACCACATGCCATAGTAAGACGTCCTCATCAAGTGCGGTTCTACGAGAGTGTTTGGGCAGGCGTTGCTGGTGATTGTTTAATCGGGCCATATCTCCTCCTAGGTCATTAAATGGCAGGCAGTATTGCAATTTCCTCGTCAGAGTATTGCCAGAATCGCTGGATGCCGTGTCACTCGCTACAACACAGTGCATATTGTTTCAGCATGACGGGGCGCCGGAACATTTCAGTCCTCCTGCGTGTCGATTCTTAAACCGACAGTTTCCGGAAAAATGGATTGGCAGAGGTGGTTCTGTGATGTGGCTTACTCGGTGCCCTGTCTAGATACCTCTGAGATCCTTTGTGTGAGAAACCTACTAAACCCCTGTTTAATCAGAAGAGGATCTGCTTGCCCAGATAGAAACAGCAGGAGAAGAAATTAGGGACACTCCTGCAGTTTTTGACTATGTTAGACAGAACATGATCCGCCGGTGTAACCTTTTCCTCAACGGAGGTTCAAAATGGTTCTAACGGCTCTAACCGCTATGGGGCTTAACATCTGAGGTCATCAGTCCCCTAGACGTAGAACTACTTAAACTTAACTGACCTAAGGACATCACACACATCCATGCCCGAGGCAGGATTCGAACCTGCGACCGTAGCAGCAGTGCGGTTCCCGACTGAAACGCCTAGATCCGCTCGGCCACAGCGGCCGGCTCAACGGAGGAATTTTTAAGTCTCTACTGAAAGCGAACTACACTAAACTTCCGCTTATCCGGCTCTCAGTAGTCATACCTCTCAGTAATCTGGCCCACATCCAGCCTCTAGTCACTGAAGAAGAAATGGTGTACACAATATTAAATTTCCGTATACAACATCGTTGTTGTTTAACTAAAATGTTAAACAATGATACAAACATTTTAAACTGTGGCTTCCTGTACGGTTCAGTACCGTGGCTTTTAAAAGGAAACCGTTGTGACAGATCTAAAGCAGAAACTCGAAATTAGAGATTTGTTGAACTGAGGTTCTTCGCAGAAAGCCATTGTTGCTGGCTACAGTGTTGGAACGAGCAATTGTTTATGACCACTCTTCAAATGGTTCAAATGGCTCTGAGCACTATGGGACTCAACTGCTGAGGTCATAAGTCCCCTAGAACTTAGAACTACTTAAACCTAACTAACCTAAGGACAACACGCACATCCATGCCCGAGGCAGGATTCGAACCTGCGACCGTAGCGGTCGCGCGGTTCCAGACTGTAGCGCCAGAACCGCTCGGCCACCAGCGGCCGGCGACCACTCTTCAACGGACGAAGAGATAATCAAAAGCGTACAGGAAAGTTATGAAGAAAGCTATGAATAAGAGGACACGGGAGAGAACATGTAGATATCTCACGCTGCAGGTACTGATGCTGCAGAGTACACTGTGCAACAATCAAAAATATGCAGTACCGATGTTACGCTTGTAAAGCCGTTGTGTGATAAAGCATTCTGCCGTCATGTACCGTCATTGCAACAGCTCAAAATGTGGGAGAAGTGTCACAGTGAATGATACTACTTTACATGTGCACACTCAAGGACTACTATTTCCATGGAAATGAATGTATCTCTGGATTTGATGAGGTGTAGTCGCTACATTAACTTTACGGCACTCTCAATAATCCGGCACTCCTCTAATCCGGCACCCATATGTCAAGGAATGGCCGGATTAGCAAGAGTTTAGTGTAACTGTGTTGTGTTAATGTTGTTGTCTCTTCGTAATATGGCATTAAAAGTCGTTTGTGGTAGTTTTTGCCTATCGTAAGATTTGATGTCCACGTAAAATGTAGCCACATGGGAAAACACACCAGAAAAAGTGTTTCCAACGTCCCACGTGACCTCCCAGAGTTCGTTGGTTTAGTTAACTTTCACCCAGAGAAAACTCCCTCTACTACTTTAAAAAATCCTCACAGGAAATATGACACTAGAGAAAATTATTTGTTTCGGTGTACTATACTACGTCCTAGAGTCTGTCGAATTAAATAATTTTCACCCTGTGGACAAATATCTATGTAACCAATCACTGTTAGGACGAAGCAGATGATGTATGAATCATTTAGGATTAGAGTATGCTACGATACTACCTCATTCTAATACTTTATGGAGATGGTATTGAAATTCTTGACATTAAAATCGAATTGATTTACGGACGGCTTGATAATGATATTTTAAACCTAGCGCGGGACTTCTTAAAGGTTTGTACGAGTATAGTTCTCAAAATTTTTACTGCTCTTAAAAATGTAAACTCACGTCTGCTCACTTTGTAAGAAATATCTCTTACCACGTACGCTATAATTGTTCGCTTCTGGCGTGGATGTCATATGCATCTGTCACTGGTCCGTTTTTTTGGAACATTGCTTTTTCCAGTCGGAGGAGTATATCATTCACTCTTCCTTTTATTCCATGAAGTTCTCGATTCTGTACATAAAAAGCATGACCGATACTCGCATCCTGGACACTTTCGACACAAAAATGAAATCGTACCTTCATAGGGTCAGTTTCAGCAACAGCATAAATGCGCTAAAGAAGCAGTCGACACAGAAACTCGTTGTTATTAACAGGAAGCAGTAAAAGTAGTTTTTATTGACATAAATTGACTTTTCAGTCAGTGCATAACACAACGTGACAATAATATTTACTAGGAAACACTCTCCTTTGTTTATAGTGTAGTAACGACTGACGATAGCCCAAGAAGGCAAAAGCCGGTTCGTGACCAAACAATCGTTTTTTATACAAAATCATGAAAATGTTTCCTAATGAGCGAAACACACCGTCCATCGACATTATGTATTACATGGTTCCGACCTGCACATTATCTTTCGATTTAGTGCAGTAGGATGCAGATGGTCAGTAATAATTTTACGGTACATTCTTAACAGATGGTGTTTTTCGTTCATTAGAAAAACGGAGAGCACGGTTTACTAAAACATACCGTCAGTTATGAAAAAAAATTGATTCCTATCTAATATTATACTCTGTATTAATTCGGAGTCGATTGCTTAAATCTTGTTTGAAATCTACTCCTTTGCAAGCCCTAAAAGTTGATATGTGAGCCATTACATTAAATATTTTCGTTTCCGCGCATTTTACATCATGCCTTTCCTTACATAAATCTTGAACAGTGTAGACTCTTTTGCTGATGTCTATGTGAAACGCGACGGGGTTAAGCGCATCACCCCACTAAATCGTTTGCGCAAAATGAGACTTCTCTTCTTGCCTGCGGGTAATATATGAACGTCCATGCCGTGATGTATTAACTCTGGTTACAGCTCGCCGCATCACAAACAGAAACACATTGGCGGATTAAACGATAACATTTTATTTCATTGCGGGACAGGCCAAATACGCTGGATAAAACGATTTACGATTTTTTTCCAGGAGAGGGGTATAAACATTTGCTTTGGACGCTCTGTAAACACCCGTATTAATGTACCGCGGCAAACATTTGTAAAATACATGGAACCGCTTGATTTATGATCGCAAGACCCATTGATTCCCTCTCTGCGATGCCAAAGCATTCCTTTTTTATTTTATTTTCGTTTTTTTACGAATGATTTTGCGAGATCCGCACACAAAAGACCGAACCGACAACAGTTGTATGGTTCGTACCCACTGTATCGCTGCAGCGTGGCCAATAATATCTTCTCTTTCAGAAAGCATCATCGAAAACATTTTATTGTTACTACCAGATGGGCTCTGCTGTTCAGTGACTTAATGAGGTACCTTCAGAACCAACAGATTTGAGGTTCAAAAGATTTCAGCTATGGATATCTCATCCGCTGACTGTGGAATGCTTAACAGTCATTACGCCAACCATAGCTTCGGGCTCCACTAGAGCTCTATTTTTCTATAAACTAACATGCGATTTTCATTTGAGCCATGATCACCTTCTTCTAGCACAGCGGAAGCAGTCGCAGTCATGAAAGCCAGCAAGTACACTTTAATTTAGATCAGTGATAAGGTTTTATTATTTCAAATTTAAATGTATCCTCAGTATCGTAGAGAGCAGTGTCTGGGGAAAAAAAGAGTAGTACACCTCGTACGGACATAGTCACGAAATAACGGAATATTCTCGAAGAAATAAATACAATAATTTGCTTTGGGAAGAAGCTCATGCAGGGCTTTCGCACAGTGAAACAGTAGACCAAGTAACATGCTGTATCCAGAAATTACTTTGATATCCACTTATTCTTCACCGACTACTTACGTTGAGTAAAAATGATAGGTCCAGTGGGAAGGAGAATGGGAAATATGAAACTTAGATAAGAAAAGTATGATGCTTGAGTTCAACGCCACGTACCTCACTTTCTATCGTGTGATAACACGTCAGTACACCACAGAAATATCTGTACAATCAAATGAGACACATCCACGCAGCTTTCCAGCTCACTTGCACCATTTAAAAGGAAGAATTTCAGACAGTTGTAACTGTAATAGCTCAGACTTTAGAGGTAGCAATCATTTATTTTTCGCTTGTTCCAAGTTCCAGCAATACAGAGAAGAATTTATTTCAAAATACGATGTCTGAAAACAGCTTGGTTATTAATTTTCAAATACGACCAAAGACATATAGAGAAGATGCAGTCATTATTGTGAGTGATTAATTGTGAAATTGTTTGCATCTAAACGATTTGTAACGTTACTGATTTGTTTGTATAAGTGTTTTGTAGGGAAAAATTTAATTATTACTGCTGCGTTTAAAAACTGAGTTGTTTTTCCTATTTTGCTAACGGTGAAGAAATACTATGTAATTACTTTAAAGTAACATGTTCACACCCACGTTAAGAGAAATCCTGACTTTTTTGTTGCTGATACCCAAGTAGTTTAATCAGTGGATTTGTAGCCCTGGCACAGACCACATACACTTGAATATCGATCTATTGAAGATAAGTAGTTAATTCTATAATAACTGTCAATTAAGTTAATATTACACCGTAGGGAAGTTAATTGGAGCCTATTTCATATTATCTGTTGAAGATTTCACTCGATTCAAAGTTTACTCTTGATGTAGGTTTTCATATAAATTTAAGACGTTCACGTAAGTATTAAGTCAAGAATTATGATTGTTTTCGTTACACATATATTTAGCAGTGCCGTATCTATTCGGGAAATTAAAGGTTTTACGTTCTATCTTTTATTTTTTTCAAAACGCATAAAGTCCATATCGCGCATAGGCGATATCAGGCCTAATTTTTCAGATTTTGAGTTTTAACGATATTTTAAGTGCATTACGTTCCTATATTAATTGCATACACATGTATTAGTGTTGAACATAGCGTTAGTTACTCTGGTATATGTAGTTAAAAGAATATTACTGTTATTGTCTAATAAATGTTGTGAAATGATTGTAAATAACCATGAACTAGAAGTGCTTGAGCTGCTGCAGGAAAGTTAATTCTGGGGTTTCATGCAGGTGTTGTGATGGATGCTTGCATTGGTGCGAATGTAGTGTTATGGAAACTGTGGAAATATATAGTTCTCTTCCATGGCAGTGCGAAGTATGTTCAAGAGATAGAAAAACAGCTGAACAGGAAGGAACGATTATAGCTCTTAAGGCTGAACTGGATAATGCCAGCGAGTAAGGGGTGAGAAGGGTGAAGGCAGGTGGGAAGTGATAGTAAGGAACAGGAGCCACAGAAAGCAAACAGCATCTCACAGTTTCTTCATTGGCACTAACAATAGATTTGCATCACTAACTCAGTCAACCAAGGAAGACAATCAAGTAGATGTAAGTGTAGTCAGTACTCAACAGACTTTCTCTAGGAAACCAACTAGTTCAAAAAAGTAGAAAGGAGGAGGAAAGTTCTGTTGGTAGGTAGTAGCCATGGAAGAGGTGTGGCCACATCTTGCAGGAAAAACTAGGTGGGGTACCAGATCACAAGTTTTCTCAAGCCCAGTGCATGTCTTATCGAAGTGATAGAAGATGTAGGATCATTGTGCCAGGGTCTTACAAAGCAGGATGATATTATGATAGTGGGTGGAGCAGAAACCGTATTAATAGGGATCAGGGCTACAGCATTGAGTGTGATCTGGTAAAAGTAGTGCCTGACACGAACGATACAAATGTTGGCTTTGTTTCTGCTTTCATGCGGTATGATCAGCTCTAACTACACAGCTCTGTCAGGAGGGTGAGTAAGAAGCTAGATCTAGCTTCTACTTTGTCAGGCATAGGTTTGGTTACCGTTGTTGCTATTGGTAGATGAGAGTTCACAAGGCAAGGACAGCATCTCAGTAGGAAAGGGAGGGGTAAATTAGCTGGGATGATAGCAAAACCTTTTAGGGGAGTGCACTGAAACTCATGGGAATATCTCTTTTTTAGGCTAAGATCAACGTCCAAAATTCAACACTGAATGAAATTAAGCTTAATGAGAAGCTCAGACAGGCAGCTACTAGAGATGTTAAAACATCACACGATTCTCATTAAAGTACACTGAAAAATAATATTAGTACATTGTGTCAGAATATCAGGGGATTGAAAGTGAAGATTTAGGAACTCAGTGTGGAATAGATGTATTATGCCTTTCTGAAAATCATGTAGTCACAGATACGGAGGAGATAAATGTAGGTGGATACAAGCTTTCCACACATATCAGTGGAGTCACTAAGGGGAGCGGAGGAGTTGCCTTGTATGTTAAAATTTATCATACTGTCAAAAATTTAGAAACTAAAAAAAAATTGTGTAGAGCAATATATAGAAGCATGTGTTTGTGAACTTAAAGTAAATAATTGTACTTTTGTAATCGTAGCTGTGTGTAGACCCCACTGGGAAATTTTCAGCTATTTTTGAAAAACGTGGATTCTTTGTTGTATTGTCTGTCAGACAGAGGGAAGCAAATTATTATTTTTGGAATTTCAGTGCAGATTTTCTGAAAGAGTCTGATAGAAAGACTTACCTGAAACTATTACTTGATTCTTTCAATTTGAAGTCAGTTAGTGATTTTTCTACTCGGATACTACAGGAAAACGCCACACTGATAGATAATGTTTCTATAGACTGAAATAAATTTAATTAAATAAATGCCTGCTAAGCATGGTCTGTCTGATAATGATGCACAGGTAGTTACAATATGTGGCATAACTCTCTAGAGTAATACAAAACAGTCCTAATAATAGTGTGTTCAGTTACTGATTTAACAATTGCAAATTTTAGGGAACTTATAACAGTTAGAGTAGAATGAGGTGTATAGGGAAACTGATACTAATTTAAAATTTAACCTATTTCATGACATCTTTGTGAGTATATTTGAAAACAGTTTCCCTAAGAAAATAGTGAAATATAACTGCAAGAGACCATCTAAAAATTCATAGATTACTAAAGGGATAAATACATCTTGTAAACAGAAAATGGAAATATAGCTAGAAAGAGTAATGATCCAGAAACAGTGAAACTTTCTAGAAACTACTGCACTATATAAAGAAAAGTTATTAAAAAGTCCAGAAGTATGTGTATTGTAGGTTAGCACCTCTGAGAATAAAATTAAAACAATTTAGAACATTGTTAAAAGTGGAAACGAGGTAAAAAGTACAACAGCAGCAGTTTTAATGCCTAATCGATGCCTCAACCTCGAGCTATTACGCCATTGCTGCCATGTATTCCATTGTTAATGTTATCTCTACACTGTTAAAGTGGCTTCAGTTCATTTGGTTAGCTTCCTCAGTTTGTTTTTCTGAATTGTGAGCAATGACATGTCTAACTGTGTAAAAAGTACAACGCGCGCCTGCTGGTGTGACAGTTGAAGCTTCATTCCAGCAGTCAGGGTCCAGAGTAAAGTGTACTAAAAAGTTAACTATACTTGCTCTTTTTTCTTTAGTTTTTAGAGGTGCACATTAAACGTTACTTCGGTTTCACTGACATCTGAATTTATTCATTTCATTTCTTTGATAATTTGTTCCAATTCAAAGGGTGTATCAGATGAAGAAAATCGCAAACTGCTCGAAGAAGATGATGATAAAGTCAATCCAGACTTTTCAGACTTGGAGGAAAGTAAAGTAGGTTTGAGTGATGTAAACACTGAATAGAACCATGGCAGTGAATCTGAACTTGAAGATGAGGATGGTGATGATCCCGAAGAGACAGCAGATGTACGAGATTTCTTTATTGAAAAGACAAAGTTTCACGTTGGTGTAAAAGCGAGTTTGCTAAAACTTCGAAAACCAACAGAAAAAAACATTGTGAAAAATTCCACCAGATCTGCGGTGAAAGATGATGGGTATAATTGATGAAGTTGGTGCGTTCTTAAAGTAACTGACCTTGACTTTATCGATGCAGTCGTAAACTATAGAAATACCTATATAAATAAACTAGGAGACACACATCAATTCTCGCACGAAAGAGTTAATAAAGTGTTCGGAATGCTAATATACTGGAACGTTTGGCAGCAGACACAACAGGAATGCTACTGCTTAGGACTGCAATGAGTTACAATTGCTTTCTGTTTTTTCTAAGCTGTATGAGGTTTGTTGATATAGAAACGAGGAATCACAGGAGAAAAACTGATAAGTTGGTTGCAGTTCGTATAGTATTGGATCCTTTTGCTGCTAACAGCCGATGTTCTTACAGCCTGGTGAATTCACAAAAGATGAAATGCTTCACCCCTATGGAGATTGCTGGATATGGATACAGTACATTCCCGGCAAACCAGCTAAATATGGGACAAAAATGTTTGCTCTGTGTGATGCAAGAAGATTTTATTGCAGTAATCTGGAGGTTTATTGTGGCATGCAACCAAAGGACAATATCGGGTATTTAACTATCCTGAGCACATAGTGAAAAGATATGTGATGTCTATAGAAAATTCTAACAGGAAACTTACAACTGGCAGTTGTTAAACAAGTCACCTCCTTTCTGAGTATCAGCTGCAGGAGACTATCATTTGTATTGGTACAATGACGAAGAGGAGACGAAGAAATTGGAAGTGAAATGTTTGGATTTCAGTAGGAAAAAACTTGTTTCAAATGTTCCTTGTAGAAACTGTACTACCATACTCTTGTCTGCTGTGCATGATGTAGCGGCAGTGGCTGAAGAAAACACAAACCTGAAATCATAAATGAGTACAACATGACAAAAGGTGGAGTTGACTTTGTAGCTGAAAATATGTGCCTGATACTCCATTTCAAGAATTACAAGGAGATGGCCATTGGCTACTTTTTCATTTTTCTGAACCTTTCCAGAACTAATTGGCAGATAAATTGTCTGTGAAAGGTGTTATAAAAGTGAAAATATGCCAGAAAAACTAGCTAAACTGTTATTTAAAGAACTTAAAGAGTAAAAGTTGTTGTTGTAAATGTTGAATGTAGTGAATATAAACTGCTTTATTCAACAAATATAACAGTTCATTTAAGACAAGTTTGTTTTTACTGACAAATGACCATGTTGAAAATTTTACAATGCACACTTTCTCGTGTGACAACAGTAGGCGACCCAGCTGGAGGGTTAATAAACATTGTTAAGAGTGGTAACAAAAATAGGGTCGAGCTGACAGAGAGCTAACGAAGGCTGCACAGTGTACTCATTCTAAAGGTGCAGTAAAAAATCTTAATTTTGTAATTGACATATTCTTTGACTGTAGTGGAGACAGAGCACAAGAAGTCATAGAAAAGCCCCCAACAGAAAAGCATGAATGTAGTTCCGAAAATCAGATACAACAGTTTAACCATACAACCAATTGGAGAGTTACTGTACTTATACCTGTTGTAGAAAACATTTGCATAGCTAGTAAAACAAATAAAGAGTGGATTATGAATGCTTTAGGTAAAATGAAAACAGTTTTCAAAATTAAGCTTGTCAGTATAATACTACTCCATCAGAACAGAATGATGTTTTATATTTCCACGCAAAATTAATCTACGTGGTGATTTTCTGCTCGACTCAGCCCAACTCAACAAAATATACCCTTGATAATTAGGACACTAACAGATTAATAAGAAAACAATTCATTCAATTATCATTAATATTTAACTCAGCAGCAGAATTGGCAGGTTCTATATTCTTATTTCTTAATAATCTGATACTGTTTTGTTGGAAGTTTTCATTTATTCTTTTCTTGCACAAATAATGAATATAGTCATAACTTTATTTATACATTCCAACCAATACTCATACTTCAATTCCTGTACTGACTACAACACAACAGCTCCCAACAGTTAGAAATGCATGAGCTATTTATGAAACTTTTGGTAGCAGGGAAATATATATACCTGTTGACATGCAAAGTGCAACGAAAACTATTAATTTACAAAGAGTTCTAAACATTTTTTGGTGTTTTTGTGTGACTTAACTCCAAAATTATGGTTAAGAAATACAGGCTTTTAAGAAATAAAGGCTTTTAGATATTAAGACAGATTTATATTTTATTTACATTTCACATATAAATCGATTTTAAATTTATTAGTAATGTTTCATGACTAGTTTAAATAAATTTTTACATTTATTTCTACATCAGTTTTAAAAATATTTTTGTTGTTCCTAAAAGTTTATTCCTAAGTTACTGAAACTTTTATTTATGTGTATACCTATTAATGAAATGGAATATATTGCAGTCACTGAAATGAACACAAATTAAATACAAAACATTCAGCAAATTTTTAAATACAGCTCATACTAATGAAACGAAACATTTCTGTTAGTAAGATGATACAAGTACAAAAAATTATAATTAGTATCACATTGTGAATAACCATTATATATCATAGTCTTCAATACTATTGACATTAGAAGTTACATTATAGCTTCCCGTGTGTCTGAAAAATAAAGTTTGCAATCAGTGCTTGTTCCCACTTATCAGTGCTATGTGGACGAACGCGAAAATTAAAAAGAGAAGCTTACTCAATCAGCAATGTAAAGTGCAATGTTGGGAACCATAAAAGGACAAACTACACCCACATCGAACATGAAATGGTAGTGGACAGGACATGGCACCAGGTGAATGGATGGTAGGTGGACCAGTGAATAATTTCATGGGATAAGAATTGCATAATGGGAGTTGGGTAAATAAGATCCGGGAATGTGCAGAAGTAGGAAAGATAAGTGTAGCTGGAAACTATAGTGCATATCTGGGGGAAGCCTCAAGCCACAGTCAAATGTCAAATGGGGACCAATTGTGATGGTAATGAAGTTCAGGGAAAGTAGAAGCACAAAAGTAACTCAAAACTAAAGGTATCAAAGCTTCTATGGTGTGGCTAAATTTGCAACACCCAGGATGGGTCTGTAATAGCTGCATTCGGTTTTAGTGGAATATAGAGAATAGAAATGATATTGAAGTATGATGAACTCCTCATCTTTTTGGAATGTGTCTGAAAAGTTTTGATCACCTAGTGGAATGTGAGAGCAGCTGTGAGCAATCAAAGGGAAAAATTCTTGAATTGAACTGGCATTTTACCGTACTAAAAAATCAATATCTCTACAACATTAATTTCGAGAAAACTGGAGTATGTTGTGGATATTGATAATCACAGGTGTACTAAACTACTAAGTGGATACATTGATTGCAATTGGGATTCATTTTGTAAACATTCTTCTCAAGCACTCACAATCGAAAAAACAGGATATATGTAAAAAATCTGAAAAAATTAACCCAAAAATTCTATATCATGAAATTCATTTTCATTATTTTTAAGTTTCTTTATTCCCTTTCATCTCACTTTATTACTACCATCTTCGAAAAACTGAAAACCCAACTACTAACTAATTTCAGGTATCTGTTTGGCCAAATAATTTTAAATTCATAATCAAGCTCCATACAAATTTTTTCACCATATCTAGTTTTTAAATATTCACAATTTAATGTAATATAATATAAATGATTCACTTCTAACTCACTAATATTTTTAAACAAATTAGAACTGTCTGTGTTGTTGAGTTTCTTGAGTAGTCTCTCCATTTATTGGATTAAAAATCTATTAATCTTAAAAATTATTAATTTTCTAAATAAGGATGAAATGACTAATGTGTGGGACGAATTTAAATTTGTCCAAAATATTTTTCTTGAGAGAATTATTGAATTAAAAGAGGAACAAGATAAATGTAACATCTGCAAATATTGCTTTAATGCGTAATGCTTTTGGAAAAGAAGTTGACAATTGTGGAAAGATACAGTTTATGGGGAGAAATAGAAAAGTAGAATTCTTTCTTTTTTATAACTGTAAAAAATAGCGAATTATCAACTTGATGATTATAATCCAACAATAAATAATTACCAAAAATGTTATAAATTATGTAAGGTGTACATAAATTCCAATAACACTTTGAATTATTTATTGCACGAGAACTAAATATTGCACAGATGTCATACATACTGCATTTTGAATAGAAACTCTGAAAGTTTTTTTACAAACATTAGATTTGCGAACCATTAGTGACCCGGCAGACATCAATATAGTGATCGAATTCTTGCCATTCCTGTCCCAGGATGGCATCATCGACTGTGGCTGTCACTTCCCGTATTCTCTCCTGGAGCTCTGCTACATCATGTGATAGACACAGCACATACACCAGATATTTAATATGTCCCCACAGAAAACAGTCATATGGAGTGAGATCTGGTGATCAGGAAGACCATTTCATCAAACAGCTTTCCCCTTCTGTAGCACGGCCAGTCCACTGATGTGGCAGCTCCATGTGCAGGTACCCATGAACGTCGTGATGAAAGCGGGGTGTAGCCCCATCCTGCTGAAAGATGAATGGACAGTCCGATTGCATTTGAGGCATCAGCCATTGCTGAAACAAGTCCAAGTAGGAATATCCAGTGATAGTGCTCTCAATGAAGAAGAATGGTCCATACAGTTTTCAACGTTACAAGACACAAAAAACATTTATCTTTGAGGAATCACACCCAAACTCAATGCATTTGTGTGGATGCTTTGTACCCCAGATTCGACAATTATGCCTGTTCACTTTCCCATTAGTGTGAAAACGGAATTCGTCGCCAAAAATTAAGTGATCAACAATGCCATCCCCATACTCATTCAATTGTTGCAGCTGCGAACAAAATGCAAAACACTTGTCTTTGTCGTCATCATTGAGCTTCTGCACTAGCTCCAATTTGAATGGTTTCACAGACAGCTTCTGTCGCAGGACTTTCCACACTGTCATTGGAGCCATTTAGAGTTCACAGGATGCATGACAGACCAATTTCTTTAGACTTCTTATGAACGTCTCTCATACACACTCCACATTCCTTTACTCACATTGGGAGATCCGCTTCTCTTTGTTGGGCAAAAGCAACCCGTTGTAACGAATTTGTTGTGCCAGTGGTAAATGGCCTTGCTTGTTGGTGGCTTCTTACCATACTTAGCTCTATATATCCATTGAACAGCTGTGGGATACTTCTTTTTGTCGAACTCCAACACACTCCAACACTGCACCTGAACTTGCCATATTTGTGACTAGTGCTGACTATCAGCAAATTACCAAACTACGCTGTGGTGGTATACATGAAAAAAACATTCAGGGTTTCTTTTTAAAATGACATATGTATGATACCTGTACAATGTTTGGTTCTTGTGCAATAAATAATTGAAAGTGTTCCCAGACTTCATATACACTCTGTATTAAAGCTTGTACATTAATTCTAAACGTTTTGCACACACTAACCAAAAACTTGAAATGTGGAGATTCAGAAAACAGAGAAGAGAATAAAAAGCAACTAATAAATTTATTCCATTGCTCTAATGAAATAGCTAATATAGATTTATTTTTACATTAGAAACTGTATAAAACTGATTGTAACACCTGTTACACATTGTATCATAATTTTGTAGAACTACTCTTTATTGTGCTGAAATGAGAATTCTGTCTTAACTTTTAATTTATTAAATTTTTATAACGGTAGTCTAATTGTATCTTTTTCTTCGCTTCACTCTCACTTGATCTCATCATAGATTCAGTATTCAACTTTTGAATAATTTTAAGGTTAAAACTGAGGCACTTCACTTTAATTTACTATGATTTCATAATTTTTCTTAACATATTAACTGTTAGGTCCAGTTGAAGTGCCATTCACTCAACATACATCGTTTTTCTACAGTGTTTTTTACCATCATTGATATATATATATATATATATATATATATATATATATATATATATATATATATACATACACTCCTGGAAATGGAAAAAAGAACACATTGACACCGGTATGTCAGACCCACCATACTTGCTCCAGACACTGCGAGAGGGCTGTACAAGCAATGATCACACGCACGGCACAGCGAACACACCAGGAACCGCGGTGTTGGCCGTCGAATGGCGCTAGCTGCGCAGCATTTGTGCACCGCCGCCGTCAGTGTCAGCCAGTTTGCCGTGGCATACGGAGCTCCATCGCAGTCTTTAACACTGGTAGCATGCCGCGACAGCGTGGACGTGAACCGTATGTGCAGTTGACAGACTTTGAGCGAGGGCGTATAGTGGGCATGCGGGAGGCCGGGTGGACGTACCGCCGAATTGCTCAACACGTGGGGCGTGAGGTCTCCACAGTACATCGATGTTGTCGCCAGTGGTCGGCGGAAGGTGCACGTGCCCGTCGACCTGGGACCGGACCGCAGCGACGCACGGATGCACGCCAAGACCGTAGGATCCTACGCAGTGCCGTAGGGGACCGCACCGCCACTTCCCAGCAAATTAGGGACACTGTTGCTCCTGGGGTATCGGCGAGGACCATTCGCAACCGTCTCCATGAAGCTGGGCTACGGTTCCGCACACTGTTAGGCCGTCTTCCGCTCACGCCCCAACATCGTGCAGCCCGCCTCCAGTGGTGTCGCGACAGGCATGAATGGAGGGACGAATGGAGACGTGTCGTCTTCAGCGATGAGAGTCGCTTCTGCCTTGGTGCCAATGATGGTCGTATGCGTGTTTGGCGCCGTGCAGGTGAGCGCCACAATCAGGACTGCATACGACCGAGGCACACAGTGCCAACACCCGGCATCATGGTGTGGGGAGCGATCTCCTACACTGACCGTACACCACTGGTGATCGTCGAGGGGACACTGAATAGTGCACGGTACATCCAAACCGTCATCGAACCCATCGTTCTACCATTCCTAGACTGGCAAGGGAACTTGCTGTTCCAACAGGACAATGCATGTCCGCATGTATCCCGTGCCACCCAACGTGCTCTAGAAGGTGTAAGTCAACTACCCTGGCCAGCAAGATCTCCGGATCTGTCCCCCATTGAGCATGTTTGGGACTGGATGAAGCGTCGTCTCACGCGGTCTGCACGTCCAGCACGAACGCTGGTCCAACTGAGGCGCCAGGTGGAAATGGCATGGCAAGCCGTTCCACAGGACTACATCCAGCATCTCTACGATCGTCTCCATGGGAGAATAGCAGCCCGCATTGCTGCAAAAGGTGGATATACACTGTACTAGTGCCGACATTGTGCATGCTCTGTTGCCTGTGCCTATGTGCCTGTGGTTCTGTCAGTGTGATCATGTGATGTATCTGACCCCAGGAATGTGTCAATAAAGTTTCCCCTTCCTGGGACAATGAATTCACGGTGTTCTTATTTCAATTTCCAGGAGTATATATATAACATTTTTCTGTAGCTTGTCTAACCTATCACACATCAGCCTTGTAGTTGTTGTAGTCTATGCAGTTAAAAAATATTTCTAATTGTATTATTTTCTGCACAATAATACTAAAATTGTACTTCATGTGTACCATATGATTATTAATAACATTTCCATCTATAATGTCTAATCGATCATCCAACAGCATCTCATACAATCATTGTAAATTTGTCATTTACTCAGTATTATACATACATTGTCATTGCCGAAATTTTCCCCATACTGAATTTACACATCTTAGCAAACACTCAGCTTCCTAGATTTTCTTTTATTCTGCCATGATATAAGCCAGTGTTCAGTTTTTCTTTCACAGCTTTCACATAGATGTCACTGGTTTCCAAATGATGTGGAGTGGTTTCTAATTTTGTTTTCATAAAGTCACATGATTTGAAACAATGAATTGTGTTTCTTTCCAGATTCCAATACAATACAGACATCTAAAGTTTTATATCTTTTTCTACAGCTTTCTTCACTTCACCAGTTACCCAAGTTCCAATTAAAGCTACTTTCATCATCATTGTGATAATATTTATTTCTTTTCTCTTCTACACATTTGACACAGAAAGGAAACATCAGTTTTCCATTTTTACTGAAATCACCCACACTGGCACAACTCGATGATAAAATCCACTAGGTACCAATACTTAACATTACTATAATTTCATATCAGTTTTAGAATAATATCTTGGTTTATATGTTTTTATTTTGTGTCGCTCAGGATAATAATCATAATATTGTATAATTGGATAAAGATTATGCATATCAACATATAAAATTTTTGTGTTAACCCCATCTGGTTTAACTCCCAGTTTTATTGTGCTAGTTCGACCACTATGAAAAGCATATCTAGGATTCAAATGCTCACCAATTTCAGGTAACTATTTCAGTTTCTTAAGTTTTTTATATTCTGAAGAGTAAATCCAATCACATTCTCAGATCTCTACCACATTATACCCAGAATTTCGTATTTCGTTAACTCATTAAAGTCTTTTGTTATAGGTCATCCATTTTTCTTTTTTTGTTGTTAATTGTCACAAATTCAAATTATTTTTAAAACAATGCCAAAAGCAATTGTCATATTTGTAAACAGTGATGGTTTCTTTATAGAACCATCTTATTTTTCTCAAGTTATATTTACTTCACCATATTAAGATAATGCTGAATATTATTATTGTTTAAACTGTTTAAAAATCTATTCTTTATTATGATTTTCTTTCTGTTTTTTATTCAATAGTGCAATAGTGCAATTCTGCCTTGAGACAAATATTTAAATCTGTATACAACCATGCAAAGTCCAGTAATTATTGAATAACAGAATGGATCTATATTAGCTACTTGTAGGATCTGTTTCCTTGTTGCAAACAGTCTCTTCTGAATATATCTACATTGGAATTACAATAATTACTAATTTCTTTCTTCATATTCAACATATAATTTTCTTTAACTTTTTGAATATGCCATTTGAGAAATACACTCCTGGAAATTGAAATAAGAACACCGTGAATTCATTGTCCCAGGAAGGGGAAACTTTATTGACACATTCCTGGGGTCAGATACATCACATGATCACACTGACAGAACCACAGGCACATAGACACAGGCAACAGAGCATGCACAATGTTGGCACTAGTACAGTGTATATCCACCTTTCGCAGCAATGCAGGCTGCTATTCTCCCATGGAGACGATCGTAGAGATGCTGGATGTAGTCCTGTGGAACGGCTTGCCATGCCATTTCCACCTGCCGCCTCAGTTGGACCAGCGTTCGTGCTGGACGTGCAGACCGCGTGAGACGACGCTTCATCCAGTCCCAAACATGCTCAATGGGGGACAGATCTGGAGATCTTGCTGGCCAGGGTAGTTGACTTACACCTTCTAGAGCACGTTGGGTGGCACGGGATACATGCGGACGTGCATTGTCCTGTTGGAACAGCAAGTTCCCTTGCCGGTCTAGGAATGGTAGAACGATGGGTTCGATGACAGTTTGGATGTACCGTGCACTATTCAGTGTCCCCTCGACGATCACCAGTGGTGTACGGCCAGTGTAGGAGATCGCTCCCCACACCATGATGCCGGGTGTTGGCGCTGTGTGCCTCGGTCGTATGCAGTCCTGATTGTGGCGCTCACCTGCATGGCGCCAAACACGCATACGACCATCATTGGCACCAAGGCAGAAGCGACTCTCATCGCTGAAGACGACACGTCTCTATTCGTCCCTCCATTCACGCCTGTCGCGACACCACTGGAGGCGGGCTGCACGATGTTGGGGCGTGAGCGGAAGACGGCCTAACGGTGTGCGGGACCGTAGCCCAGCTTCATGGAGACGGTTGCGAATGGTCCTCGCCGATACCCCAGGAGCAACAGTGTCCCTAATTTGCTGGGAAGTGGCGGTGCGGTCCCCTACGGCACTGCGTAGGATCCTACGGTCTTGGCGTGCATCCGTGCGTCGCTGCGGTCCGGTCCCAGGTCGACGGGCACGTGCACCTTCCGCCGACCACTGGCGACAACATCGATGTACTGTGGAGACCTCACGCCCCACGTGTTGAGCAATTCGGCGGTACGTCCACCCGGCCTCCCGCATGCCCACTATACGCCCTCGCTCAAAGCCCGTCAACTGCACATACGGTTCACGTCCACGCTGTCGCGGCATGCTACCAGTGTTAAAGACTGCGATGGAGCTCCGTATGCCACGGCAAACTGGCTGACACTGACGGCGGCGGTGCACAAATGCTGCGCAGCTAGCGCCATTCGACGGCCAACACCGCGGTTCCTGGTGTGTCCGCTGTGCCGTGCGTGTGATCGTTGCTTGTACAGCCCTCTCGCAGTGTCCGGAGCAAGTATGGTGGGTCTGACACACTGGTGTCAATGTGTTCTTTTTTCCATTTCCAGGAGTGTACATCTCTTTTTTCTAGTTTCATAGCGTCAGCACAATAACATTTGGTATCATGAATTGGCCCTGTGTAATTTTCATTTGTCTGTGTATTTAACACACGTGGGAAGTAACTTCTCTTCAATTCCTTCAATTCATTGGTTTTGGAAAACTACTAAATGGACCTTGTATGAAGTTACTGCTGTCTCTAATTTTTAAATGTATTAGTTTCATCTACAAGAACACTAATTTAGTTACTGTGGGGACAGCATATACCTTTATGGAATTTTAAATGCTATGCTTAAAAATACGTTTAAATCATGACCTTTAGTGTAATGAGGTCTAAATGTATAATGTCTATTTTCTTCGGATATCATCCACCTTCAAAATTCATCATTTGTCTTAATTTTATGAACAGTGCCATCATTAAAACTGTGAGCTTTTGTGAGATTTGGAATATACATACCAGTTTCTTGTTGAGCTTCATAATAAAAAAGGTCTCTATGGACACTCTATCACAACAATTAAACTCCTTACCTGTAACTTTTTTTGAGGAATTCCCTGCACAGGTAAACGTAACACTCTTTGAATTCTTCATTAATATAACAACTGTCGTTATGACGATTTTGAGAACAACTGACTACAAAATCCTCATCAAGTTTTCTTTCACAGATAACACCTGTTCGCAATTCTCATTGCATGTAACATTTATGATTTATGATTTTTACTAGTTCTTTACGGTTTATACATAGTTCAAAGCCGTATTTATGTTCTTTAGATCTCAAACAATTGAGCTTATATTCTCTACGTTTATAAGCAGTATCACAAACTTCTTGGTGATTCCCTAAATATTCTTTGTTATAACGATATCTCTTGCAATTTTCGTAGTGTATCTTACTTTCTTCAGTATTGTGTTCTGCACCATTGCAAGGTATACAAACATTTTTTCTACTTTGTGTCGATGTTTGTTATTGTTTTGCTATATCATTTCTTACATTTATTACTGAAATATAGCAACCCTAAGATGGCTGTCTTATTGCTAATTGTATGAAACTGGTTCGTAGACATATCTTTCTTGCTTTATTGCTTCTGATTACTGACTCGAAATTTTCAGCGCATATTACATATATTTGAATATATAGCAGTTGCTCAATATTTTTAATATCATCTCGAGTAAAACCTTTTTCATTATATTCTCCTAACTGTTTACATAATATGTCAGTTAACTGTTTTCATCATTTGTAATTGTCTCCTATTCTAATCTTCTTAATTTCATTCTCATTCAGTTCTCTACATGATATAGAATTTGTGTGATACATTAATGCTGTTGTTATTGCTCTAGGATGGCACAGATTATCATTATTATTAGTTCTTGTAACATAACTTTCAGGCTTTTATTTTACCATTGCTATATCTGTAATTGCTAACATTTGAATATTAAATACACATCTTCTGTATCAATAGACTTAATGGTTGTCAAATTTTTAATCTTTATTAAATTTGGATTTATTTTCCTTGGGCCTGCTATAAAATTTGCCTAAAATGTTTTATCTAGTCTATTTTTATTCTGTATAAATGGAATCGATTTTAGCACTTGCCAACAATAAGCTTATTTACAATGCATAGATTAGTATTAACGAGAATAATAATCTTTGATTTAAAGCTGAAGATGTAGCTAAAATATTAGAATACAAAAATGCAAATGGAACGATATTATAAGATATTAGACAAAAATATTTGAAACGTTATAAAGATGTGCAGAGTAGCAAATCGCTAACCTTACATCCAGATACAAATTTTATAGATGAACCATGTGTATTTTCACTATTTATGAAATAAAAAATGAAATTACATCAACAATTTCAAGATTGGGTAACTGAAGAAATTTTTCCATCAGTTTGCCAACATGGAGAATACAAGATAAAAAATGAAACTACAGATCCCTACAGAAACCAAATAGAACACAATTTTTTTACCAAATGACTACAAGAATTAAATAAAAATAATGAAGAAATCATCATACCAGAGGAGAAATTAAGAGAAAATTTGTGAGGAACAGTTAGGTTCTTGAATGATAATAGCAAGTATAATTGTTATGTCATGTGAGTTCAGAGAAGAAGTTTCCAAAAACATTTGAGCAATACTAGAGGTAATCATCCAAATTTTGAACAAATATTAAAACTTAATCATGGTTACAAGTCAGTAATCTTGTACCTGAGAGTAAGAGAAAGACTGAATATTATTCGTTGGCACAATCAATTTAATCTTATGAATTACTGCACACAAGAAGGATTGATTTATGATATGATGAATCTTTATCAGTAAAAGCGAAAATCTTACTGCTTGTTTCAGATTTAAATTTTATATAACATTCATAACAATTTTGTATATATCAAAAAAACTACACATATAAATCCATCTGGCTCAATCAACTCAGTTTTAAAGTTATCAATCAATTCTGCCCTTATATAAATTGTATTAAATCTTATTTTAATGTCGAATTGTACTCTATCTTTTTTAATAAGACTTTATGTGGAACTAATACTGTATCAGTACCATGCAGTTTTAAATTGTCATTAATAAACTTTATAAAACTGTATTATGTGTATCTACCAAAAAATAATTTGAATTATCAGAGACAAAGAATTCAACATATGTCATCATCCATTGTCAAAACATTTTCGATAAGATATACATCAGTATAATTTGCCTTTTGCAGCTTGTTCAAGAAAATTTCGTTTTATTTGTTCTCCATCCAATGCCTTCAGCAATATGTGATTCGATTAGAATGATTAACCCTTTCAATTTAAAAAAAAATCTGTTAATGACGATTGATTGTGTATCCATTTTCTAACATTTCTTTAAGGTTACTAATTCTCATTTTACCTCCTGCATTATTAGACAGAATGAAATTTGATTTAGAGTTTGTATTTTGAACTTCTGTTGGCTTCATTTTTATTGTTGAACGTTTTCTGTTATTGTATTCATCAAATAATTACTCTCTCTCTCTCTCTCTCTCTCTGTCTCTCTCTCTCTCTCTCTTGTAAGTCAAATTTGTTCCACATTTTTTTTCTTTGGGTGATCTGTTAAATGTTTCTGCAACAGATGCATTTATGTCTGAAAGAATTGAGTAATGTTCGATGTCATATTTTTTCATGAGTTGCTTAGATCTTTAGAGTAGATCTCATTCTCATTATCTGTTTGCAGATTTCTTGGTCTTACTTTAAATATTATTTCAAAAGCGTCATCTACGTTTTTATCTGTTTTATCTTCAACTGAAT
The DNA here is from genome assembly GCF_021461395.2 of Schistocerca americana. Lineage (NCBI taxonomy): Eukaryota > Metazoa > Arthropoda > Insecta > Orthoptera > Acrididae > Schistocerca > Schistocerca americana. Next base: position 384,010,516 of record NC_060124.1, read on the forward strand.
CTCCCAGGCAAATTTTGAAGAAACATCAACTGTGAACAAATATTTGTATCCTTTATTTATTTTTCATATTCCTTTCAAGTTTCCAGGATCTGTTTCTACTAGGCCAGCTTGCCATGAGACATCCCAAATTAAGACTTTCTTTTTAAATCTTTTTCGTCATTGGTATGTGTAATACACTATTAATTTCTTCATTACTAATTGGCTGTAAACCATCGGTTACAAACTATTTTTAATGTGTTTACTCTTTTCAGTCTTTCTCACTGTGCAAAGACCTCCAATCTTCTGTCTGCCATTTTGAGTCATTACTCTGTAAGGATTACGTGAATTAGTAAATTTTCTGCGCTTCAAGGACCAGACATGGTTATCCATTTAGATAAATTAAAAATAAAATCTATTAATTTTAATTTTAAATTATTTCTTGACACACAACTTTACATCTACTGGTACAGTAGTAACTGCACCTTTTAATCTGATGGTTAAAAAATTTGATTTGTTACTGTTATTTACTTCACACAGTTTATGAGATACACTTATTGTGATATCAAAAACAAAAAATTTCAGATATTTTGTTTATATATTTACCAACAACAATAATTTTTTATGCCTGAAATCATATTCTAAATTGCGCGTTTCTTGTTTGTTTCCAGTCGTAAAAGTAAATTTATTATTTTCCAACCATGTACTGTATTTTCTAGTCTATTACGTCTATCTAAAGTATCGTGAGACTTGCATTCATGCTTTCAATGAAGATGTTTGAATCTGCATAACTATTTCACTAAGATGTTTTGTAGCGAAAATTACTGTATTGTGTTAAAATAAATGAGTACTCAGCTTTGCTAATAAGATTGGAAGCTTCGTAGTAGCTGCATCATAACCATTTATAGGATCTTTTATAGATACTTAACTTCTACCTTTAAAAACAATGTAACTTACAGGTGCTTTAAAAATGATACATATTACTTTTTTGGACTGTTTGATTAAACTTTCTATTTTCTGATATATTTCATTTTTATATTTTCGGAATTAATTTTCCACTGTTTATGATGCCTTTAGGCTGCATCTTAATTCCAAAAATGTCTATCGACCATATTCAAAATTTTGTTTATCTGAAAATTGCTTTAGCACAAATACACACAAATGAGTGCATATTATATGATTAAAATGTTTGTGTCTGTCAGAATTTTAATATTGTTTATTTTCTCCCAAATAGTCAACTAGTTGTTTTGGTATAGTACCAGCAAACAAAACAAACACAAATTTCGTATTCTCTCAGTACTGTAATAGAGTTCATTTTCTCCCAATTAGTTAACACGTTGCTTTGGTTTAATACCAATAAATGAAACAAACACAAATTTCGTATTCTCTCAGTATTGTAATAGAGTTCATTTTCTCCCAAATAGTAAATAGTTGTTTTGGTATAACACCAAAAAATGAATCAAACACAATTTTTTTTCATTATTCCTGTAATAGCACAGCCAGCGAGTATCACGGTGATCAGATTATCCACATAAACTTTTTCACATTATGTACATTCTTTTTTGTGCCTCAGTTAAAACTTATCAACACTATGTAACTGGTCATTGTTAAGTTTAATGTTATTTAATTTTGATTATATTGTAGTACTATCTAGTAAAGAATAATCAGTGCTAAAGTGATTCATTGATATAGATAAAAACTTTCATATCGATTAATATTTATATAAACTGCAAAATTGTCATCAACACCCATACACAGTTTCCATTTTCTGTACTCTACTCTTCTAACTGTTGTTGCTGTTAATTTTTCGCCAAGTGATGGATCTTTAGTATCCATTCTATCTCTTGGCACTAACTGAAGTTCTTTGTCAGCTTGATATCTGGACTATAAGTCTTTATTATCTCTGCATGCAACATTTTGAGTTTGAAAGCTTCATCTAGTGGAGTTATTCCTTTATTACCATGCGCTAGTATTTCCTCTTGTTTAGCAAAAGAGTCCACAGGATGGAAAACTGGGTAGATGCATCACTGGCAGTGGCAAATGTCTTGAAGCCCAATTGTCTGAGCTATTCTCGCTTTAGCAGTTTTATGAAATTTGTGTCGCAAATTATTCAAAATTATGATCAAATATGGAACTCCTTTAGGATTATTGATAATGAAATCGTTAAATTTATTTGTTAACATTTACATTATTCCAACTTTTCTGTTATAATAATTTTTATTTCCATCTAATTTATCACAATGAAAATCGCTAATCTATAGATTAATTATTATGTATCATTCATCCAGATATATCCAACTAGTTTTGCTGTATATTTCTTTTTACTAAACATTCACCTATAGTCTCATTTGTAATCCACTTTTTAGTTATCTCCATCAAATGATATTGGTAATTTACCAACAAATTTAAATATTCCCACAGGTCTTACTCCAAGAACACATTCTTCAATATGTTTGGTATATTCTTGCTTTCCTTCACTAATAAATATTTCTTTAACATTACCATATTTGTTTTTAATATCACCCTGAACTTCTCTATCTATATCCTCTCCTTTATTTTATGATAACACATCTAGTATTTATGATTCACTTAGTGTATAGTCACATTGTGAACTTACACATTGTTTAATAGGTGGTGTGTCGTCAAAATAGTGGTGCTATTGGTAAGGAACCATCTGTTTTCCAACTTTCGGTTTCGTTTAATAGCTTTCCAAACAATATCTCCTATTCCTTGAATTATGTTAATAACGGGTTCATCTCCTTTTTCATATTTTTCATACTCTGTTCTAGGTTTTGTCTTCCATTTCTTAATTCTTCTTTCAACTGTTCCTTTGTCTTTCTATATTGCCTAGCATTCGTAACAACTTCTGAGTCATATTTTGCTAACATTTATTAAAAATAAAAATGCTGATAAAATTAACTTCAGTTAGTTAAGAAATTTATTACTCTATGACCATACTTCCTTTTTTAGGCTTTCTAGTCATATGTTTTCTAAAAACAATATCATTGGTTCTCATTCCAAGATTTTCTACATTTATCTTTAAAAATCATCAAATTTTAATTCATCACCAACAAATTGATGATATACGTGACTTAAATGTGTATCACTTTGTCTAAAAATATTTAAAAAATTTATATTATCTCTTGTTAATTGTTTCGGTATTTTGAACACAAGTTGTTGTGTTTTCCTTCCCAGAGACTGTTTTGATACAGCTATCCATGCTACTCTGTCCTGTGCAAGTCTCTTCATCTCTGAATAGCGACTGCAGCCTACATCCTTATGAATCTGCTTAGTGTATTCATCTCTTGATCTACCTCTAGGATTTTTATCCTCCACACTTCCCTCCAGCACCAAATTGGAGATCCCTTGATGCCTCATATGTGTTCTACCAACTGATCCCTTCTTCTAGTCAAATTGTGCCACAAATTATACTTCTCCCCAATTCTATCCAGTACCTACTCATTAGTTATGTGATGTACCTATCTAATCTTTAGCATTCTTCTGTAGCAGCACATTATGAAAACTTCTATTCTCTTCTTTTCTACGCAGTTAATCGTCCATGTAGCTGTGCAGAGTGGCCACACGATCTGAGGTGCCATGCCACAGATGTCGTGGCCCATCCCACCAGAGGTTTGAGTCCTCCCTCCTTGTTCTTAGAATAAGTTACTTTAAGTTAATTTTAGTATGGTGTATGCCTAGGGACCAATGACCTCAGAAGTTTGGTCCCTTAGGAATTTACACACATTTCAACAGTTTTTTGTCCATGTTACATTTCAATAAATAGCTACACTACTGATAAATACGTTCAGGAAAGACTTCCTGTCACTTAAATCTATACACGATGATAACCAATTTCTCTACATTTTATATCCTCTCTATTTCGACCATCATCACTTATTTTTCTCTGCAAACAGCAAAACTTATTTACTACTTTAAGTTCCTCATTTTCTAATCTAATTCCCTCAGCATCACCTGATTTAATTCATCTACATTCCATTATCGTCGTTTTGGTTTTGTTGATGTTCATCTGATACCCTCCTTTCAAGACACTGTCCATTCCATTCAGCTGCTCTTCTGGGCCCTTTGCTTTTGATACATATGAACTAAATAAAAACATTATATTCTTTCACAACTACCTCTATCAAAATATTCTCTTACTCCTTACTGACAGTATGAAGACATCAAATGTAACAACTGTGTTATCTCCATATTCATCTAGTGGTATAATTTCCTCATTATAATCAATTAAAGTAGCTAAATTTTTGTTATTTTTCTCTTCAATTATTTTTCAGCTGTCTATAAATTTCAACTATTTCGGTCATTTGAATAAACAAACAAGTGATCATTCTATTTCAGGTCCACCATCCTGGAGCTAAAATATAATTGTCAATCATTAATGTGGCTTTTCGACAAACACTTGGTCCCATTATTGGACATCAAACAGAATGCCAGATAAGTTTCCTATCTTTATTTTTTGATTTCTTCTCTGAAATTCTTATGTTGAGTCCCAATCTGTTTTCATTTAATTAAATAAATTTTTATTAATTGTAAGTGAGTCATTTATTTCAATTGATTGGTAAGTTGTCTGTTCCAAAAAGAACGATGGACTGACCCATACAAGAAAGCTACAGTAATATTGCCATAGTTGATTTTTATACAAATTTTTAAATCCAAATGTTACATCAAAGATTATAAATTATGTTGTGATGGAGAAACAATAGAGATTCCTGTAGGTTAGTAGACTGTAAGAAGTTCAGAAAAATTGTTTGTTATGAAACAGCCAAATGTTCACACTAAAACAAATAAAACTTTAAATAGAGTTATTACTGATATAAAAGATAGTAGTGGAAGTGGTCCAACTACTGAAGATAGTAAAAAACCTGTTGCTATGGGTGTGCCTGAATTGATTCTATTTGAATTAATTAATATATTTTTAATGTAGCTGACAGAATCTTTGTGAAGCATACTGATCTTTTTAATTGAGAAAGTAATATTATTGATTCATTCAAGTCTGATGCATACATTGGTGGACCACTAATTCATGAACCACATTATGCAGTATATATTCCAGTTTTTTTCCTGGGATTTTCAAATTACTGTAACCAATGAAAATGATAATTTGATTGGCTTCAGTGGTACTATTGTTGTAGTTATTTTAGGAATGGCTTAAGAAATTTTTATCTTTATTAAATAATGAACAAAATAGAGAGCTATCAGTGTTACTCATTTTGAATTATTAGATATGATGGTACAAATTATCCAACATATGATGGAAAATCCAATAAAACGTGATTGTCAATTATGTGGCAAAGCCGTTGAAAGTCATCATCATAAAGAAAGGAAACAATATATTATCTATAATGGAATATCCTCTTATTTCTTCACTTGCCCTTATGCAATTGACATCATCTCTAGACAAAGAGTTAACCATGCAGGGCCAGATCCTCAGTAATGGAAAGATAAAAAGTAAGAGTAATGAAGTAATTTTTCCTTTAGAAATATTTGGTGGATTTTCCAAACATGATAAAGGTATTATTTGGAAAAGAAATTTAAATGTAACTAGGTATCACCAACTACTATAACTACTATAATTCTGCAGAATTTCATTGTTTTACTTCATCTTTGTTGTTTTAAGACAAAAATGAAGAATAATTGGTTGAATGACTCATCCTTGTTTTATCACATCAGCTTTCAGAATATCTATAAAAAGACGATAGAAAATGAATTCTTCTTCAAGAAATGTGAAATCTAGATTCACTAAATAAATATCTGAAAGCATGAGATGCTTTCCTACACTTTAAGAGTCACACAACTGAATAGTGATGTCATTAGAAGTCCCTTATCGTATCTACATTATAAATATGTCTAGAAGACTGGATATGTTAACTACTCAGAGAACAAGAATGATGCTGTGGACCAAATTAAATGGTAAAATTGTGAATGATATACTTGTCTACATAGTAAAATATGGCGAGAAAATTTTAACGTAAGATTTTCAGCATAGAATCTTCAGTGAAAGTTTTTAAGCTTAATAAATTTTTAGTCTATGTAAATGGAGGCTCTGCTCAAGAAGCTCAATAACGCAAACAGTTTTAATTTGCTTAAAAATTAATGATTAGATATAAATAATTTATATTAAATTACTGGCTATGAATATTTAAAGACTAGATATGGCGAGAAAATTTGTATGGAGCTTGGTAATAAAGTTAAAGTTATTTTTCCAAGCAGATACTTGAAAATAATTAGTGGTTGGGATTTTCAGTTTTTTGAAGGTGGTAGTATTAAATTGAGATATAAGGAAATGAAGGAAATTAATGAATTTCGTGGTTTAGAATAATTCGTTTAATTTTTTCAGACTTTTTTGTATATATTTTCCTTTTTTTAGCTTGTGGGTACTTGAGAAGGACGTTAATGGAATGACCCCCAAGTACATTCAATGTATCCACTTAGTAGTTGCTATGACATATTTTTCATAAAGTCTTTAAAACTTATTTTGATATGCCATCACCCCATCGGTCCAATGCTCACTATATCATATTCTGGGTTCTGACGGTTTACATATCTCTGTAAATGAAATAGTTTGGGTAGCTCAGTTGGTAGAACACTTACCCTGGAAAGGCAAAGGTCCTGAGTTCGAGTCTCGGTCTGGCACACAGTTTTAATATCTCAGGAAGATTTATAAATGAAATAATTTATTGACCCTTTATGAGTAATATGTTTTACAATACTTATCGTAATATTGTGTATATTATGCATTAGTTTTTCACTTTATTCGACTTATCCATTTCATTTTTTAAAGTCTCTAGCCTACCTATCAGATTAAAGCGACTAACATTTCATACTCTGACTCTTGTAAATGACTGTTTTGCTCTTCATGGTGATGATTCGTGAGATCCAAATGAGGGACTACTTTGTTTCCAAAATATTTTATGCAGTAGGATGGCATCATCATTAAGCCATACCTTAGATCTGCATGCCATTGGGAAAAACAACAACCCTAGCTTCCTCTTGCTTCCAGTTGTTTGCAATACCAGCTTAGCAAGGTCATATTGGCTAATGCTAATTCTTTAAACTAGCTATTCTCCACCGTCCAAAGAAACAATAACTGCAAGCCTTGGATCTACTAACTGAAATTTGACTGTATCTGTAAATGTAAAAATAAAATTATTTAATATTATGTAACTACAAAGCATGGGTTTTATACATGAAGAAAACACCTATATTCTAACTTTATGAATAATGAGGGTACTTTGCTGTTGGTTTATTTATTTGATACATTTTCGCGTTTAAACGTTGAGGGCAAAGTTCATGCTTCCGTAAGAAGCTTCATATCGGGACTTCCCGCCTTCAAAGCAAAAACGTGGATATAATTTCTCTCACTTCGGAATATATTGGGAAAATTTTGTATGAACAAGACACTATTATGACCACAGCTTCGATCACATGAAGACGCATATACGTGGGATAAAAACTCAGTTGACAGAGTATATCCGGAAGGTAACCATCCTAGAAGATAAACATGATTTCAGGAAGAGATGGGTTCTGAACCCATTCAGTGAAAATCTCATTACCGCTGGTAAGTTAACAGTTGTGTTTCACGAGCAGGTCTTCCAAATTTCTGCCGACAAACCTCTACAACCGCAATTGACAAATTAATATTTAAATACGTTTTGGTTTGCTCGTGGAAATGCATATGAAACTTAATCACAGTAGCATTGAAAATATTAATCCCTTTCGCCACTTATTTTCTTTGCAAAAAGCGTTTTTCTGTATGAATGTTATAAAAGCTAAATACAGGAATCGTCTTTCATGACCCGAAAATAATGCGCTTTTGTAATTCTAATACAGATACACTTACAGAGAAACATTTAAAGGAAAAACAAATGCAACCATCACATTAATTTCTATCCTGATATGTGTAGCTGTTATAAGAAAAATGTTTGGAATAAGTTATTTTCTCTCGTAAAATGATTCCATAACGCGTTAGGACATTTCGCCACGTCATTTTTAATATTACCGCTACCCCCTTGGGGCTCGCGACACCCCGGTTGAGAAACAGTGATCTAGACTTTTGCCTTGCAGCTACAGAAGTGGCTTTTCATGAATTATAGGTTTGTCTATCCTCTTCTCCATTTTTGTTACACTTACAGCACGGCTGGCTGTATCGTTGAGGCACACACAACTCGGGAACAACCATGGCTCATTGAATGGAAATATGTAGCTATAGAGAAATAAAAGAGGATAAATAATAGAAAAAATTCTAGCATGATGGTGATGCTCTGAGAAAATGGGGAAAGTTTAGAGGAGAAAATTGCAAATATTAGGTTGCTTTTTTTGCAATTAAAGAGAAAATGTTCTCTAGTAGGCTGTAATATACACGATCTTTATTTAAATCGTCCTTTTTTCGTGTTTGGTTTCAGCACATCGGAGTGCATAAAGATTAGGTAAACGGTTCTCTTTTCAGGCTAGTTGATTTATTAACACGCCTCTGCCCACTTTGGACGTCGTAGAAAACCGATTTAAGGTAAACTGAAGCCCTTTAAAGACGCCGTTTCCTGCTGTTATCAGTGATTTTTTTGTGATACTTTATACAAGGTGAGCCCGAACTCTACCAACAAAATTTAGGTTGTTCAGCGATGTTTCCTGCATACTTTGGCATTATGAGCCCGTGGTGTGCTCTGGCGCTTTGCAGAATAATTATGTAATTGTGATTTATACATTTTATTACTACAGTTACCATTGTTTCTGGGCAAAAATAGAAAAATCTTGAAATATTCGAACAAAGATTCGGGCAGTGCAACTAGCATATTAATGCAACTATCCTCAGACGTATGCAGAAGTATTCTGCTGTGGATGACGTCGTTACGGGAACGGATCAACATATCATCGTTTCAGCGCACTTCCGTACTATAAACGGGATGCACATCTGCCATCTTTTCATCAGAGACCTTGTCCGTCTACTTTGTACCGCTGTTCCCATGTAACTAACACAGCTGAGAAAGTGAAAAATTTGTTTGCAAATAAGATGCACACAACGCATACCTTCGTCATCTGCAAAGAGAAACGGGGCTAAGGAATCAAACGAAATGCCATTATTCTGTAACGAGGCGCTGGAGACCACAGACGTACTATACCGCAATATTCAGAAACCTAAGTCGAGACGGGATTTCAAAGAAAAAACCTCAGAAGCATTCACTGACTTATCAGCGGTCTACGATAGAGCGTGGAGAGGAGACACAATCTACAACCATCTTCACACAGTCCCTTGCAAACCAAGCCCTGGTCTAGTCGACAATACGCTAACGACAGTTCAAAGTAGTTATATGATCCAGCAATAGTTCTCCCCCCCCCCCCTCCCCCCCCCCCCCCCCCCCGACGACTGGATACCTACAACAAGGTGCACCCCAATTGAACAGTCAGAAGACATCTAACGGAGTAGCTATATGTAGTGGGGAATGGTAGATTCAAGGAAAGACAAGAAAATGGCGAATCCTTGCTTCCATCTAAGTAATTAAGTCTCTGGAAGAAAACTCAAGGAGCAGTCTGAAAACACCGCACTTACAATAAATCACCAAAGTGCTTGGACATCTATCAAAAACAGTCGAAAAATTGCAAACAAGAGGCAACATAATGCAAAAGCTGTATGGTACCGAAACAAATCTTGTAAAAGACGAATTGTTTTTCATTGCTATCGTATGGTGAAATAATTACTGTCCATGGGAACCATGTAATGGAACAGTGAGGGAATTTCATTATAAGAGAACTAATATTGGGTGTAACAAGCAGACTGTGTACAAAAGAAATATCAAGCATAGCTTCTAAATCTCTTACAGTTCTTTCTAAATCAGAAACTCCGGAAGTTTGGGAAATGAGGGCTTCCCCTTCTTGTAATTCGGTTCAATTGTCACTTGATAAGAGAAACATGCGTGGTGTTCTGGGCAGTTTCTAATTATTATTGAATAATTATTGTCACTTTTCTGTGAAATGTACCTGCAATAATTTGTAAAACCCCTTAGAAAGTGTACATAAATTTTGTTGTATGAATTTTGAGCCGTGTCGAAATATCGACCTTCGTAGATCGGGGTCGAGACGTAATTTTTCGGCTGTTTGCAGAGACACAAACCTTGTTGGCCGTAAGCTTTTATTGTGATAGTGTTTTTGTTGTGCCTATCTGTGACTGAGGCTGTCCACTATATCGTGAGTAGCAACTTTACTTTTGATGTATTGTAACTGGACTATATGATCGATAATATCTGTGTGCTTTAGAGGGGAAGCAGAGGGAGCTGCGTTGGAGAGCGGAGCTTCGGACGGAGCAGCGAATACGAGCGTGGCGTGGCTGTCTGCAGGTAACTGTGTTCACCAAGAGAGGGTGCACCTATCCGAGCTGTACGGTACCGCTGGGCACTGACACACGCTACAAGGACAACCGTGGACTCCGCGGCTGGTGACGAGGCGAACAGCACAGGGAGGAAGCACTATCAGTTATTTACTTCTCGAAACTTCCTGACAGATTAAAACTGTGTGCCCGACCGAGACTCGAACTCGGGACCTTTGCCTTTCGCGGGCAAGTGCTCTACCATCTGAGCTACCAAAGCACGACTCACGCCCGGGGCTCACAGCTTTACTTCTGCCAGTATCTCGTCTCCTACCTTCCAAACTTTACAGAAGCTCTCCTGCGGACCTGGAGAACTAGCACTCCTGAAAGAAAGGTTACTTCTCGGCTATCCTGTACCACCGTGCGTGGATGGGCAAGGCATCAGCGAGGACAGTGGAACCTGTAGCTGATGTTCGACTGACTACCTGATGAGATAGACGGTACCTCAATCTGGGGAATCGACAAATTTCGAGACCAGTGAGGCGACGTTATTGCCTTGGGATTGCGCCCGAGAATCTAATTTAGTGTATTACAGATCTGTTCAATACAGGTAGGTCTGACTGTCAAGAACGTAGGACTCTCGCGCTACTGTAGCTGACGACTGGTAATTTGATAAACTATGTTCAGTTTTATTGTCTTATTCATACAAAGCCAGAGAGAAATAATACTTGAAGTACATACCGGTCGAAGGTGATACTTAAGAAGTAACTTGATTTTAACTACCAGATGAAGCTAAGTGCTGAGTCTATTTTTATATGGTTTGGTTCAAATGGTTCAAATGGCTCTGAGCACTATGGGACTTAACATCTGTGGTCATCAGTCCCCTAAAACTTAGAACTACTTAAACCTAACTAACCTAAGGACATCACACACATCCATGCCCGAGGCAGGATTCGAACCTGCGACCGTAGCAGTCGCGCGGTTCCGAACCGAGCGCCTAGAACCGCTAGACCACTGCGGCCGGTTTTATATGGTTTCCACATGGGTACATACGCTTCTAATCACAAGAAAAGCCTTATAAATTTTCAGTCTTGTCAAAAACTACTGTGTATAGAGTGAAGCTCCTCAAAGCTCACTGTTATTTGTAAAAGCCCAGTAAGACAGTTAACAGCACACGAAGTTTTTACTTTTTGAAATGGTAATTTTTATTAACTGGTGTCCTACATAAAACTTAAAAAAGGAATTCACTTGTGTAAACAATATTTTCGATAATACGGTAGAACACGGTACAACTATGTAGCAATGTTTGATTTTTGTTTGGTGTACTGATGTCAAATAAATAGTGTTTAAAAGTTTCTCTTGACAGTCATTAACCCTTTGGTACGGTCAACATCCTAAATCCGTGTCCACTTATTGTTAATATTTCACATAAAGGTCAATCTATTAGGATTGTGGCCACATTGTTTGATAGCGAAACGGCCGATAGATTATCGAGTAGTATCGTTTAAGTATAACGTAGATATGAAATCGATCCTTTGCATTATTCACTCGGAAGTCCGCTTCTATACTTGTAACCTCCTTGTATGTAGAAGTCATTATAATATTTTTCACGGTCAATGCTTTCCAACAATGACGATGTACATCACGGTCTTATACATCAAGAGGAAAGAAATCGAGCGACGGCACACATACATCATTGAAGGTGATGAAATATAATAAATTAGATGGAGATTATTTGATGCGTGTTCAAGTATAACAGCTTCGTGCCATTGAATTTGCTATGCGTCCTTCCCAAGGCAAACGTATTCTAATGCACTGCATACTTTGTACTACATTTAAATATTTTTATCCTTTCATATTTTGCCTGAAAGTAAGGATACGTTACAGCAGCTGCCCTAAGTTCTTTTACTCTGAGCCTTTCTTTTTTTCCCAGTCGCTGAATATTCTGCCACTGTTTGGCCAAAAAGCCAATATGCACAGAAGATAGATATCGACCTATATAGGGTGTAAATTTTAAGTTGACAAACCAGAATAACTCGAAAAATAAGCTTCATAGGAAAACACGTGTAGAATGCAAAGTTGATTACTTTCGAGGGGGACATCTGCTGCTGCTAAAATTAGCCCGCCACCCCAGCCCCCTGGGGTTGGGGCGGGAGGCAACTTTAAAATTTCAAGTGGCGACCCACATTTTTTAGTGCAAAATCAGATTCTACATAAAAACTACGTACATTTAGTCTTAAACATTTGTTTTTATTCTTGGCAGTTGGCGCTGTAATTCAAGAAAATCCATGTTCTCATTTTTCCGTGGTAAATGATTACGGATAAATAAAAACTTATTTACTTCGTAAATTTTGATTCACTAAAACTAAAACTCTCTCTCTCTCCCCATAGGGTGGGGTTTGAGAGAGAGGAATTAGAGTTTTACAAATGTTGACCCAAATATTTGCGAATCTGCGGAAAAAATTAATATTTGGATCAACATTTGTAAAACTCTAATTCCTCTCTCTCTCAAAACCAACCCTATGGGGAGAGAGGGAGACTTTTAGTTTTAGCGAATCAAAATTTGCGAAGTAAATGAGTATTTTTTTATTTATCAGTATCCATTTTCCACGCAAAAAGGAGAAAATGGATGTTCTTGAACTACAGCGCCAACTACCAAGAATCAAAACAAATGTTTAAGACAAAATGTACATAGTTTTTTTTACATAGAATCTTATTCTGCAATAAAAAATGGGGGTTCCCATTTGAAATTTTAAAGGTGCCTCTCGCCCCACTCCCAGGAGTTGAGGTGGTGGGCTAGTTTTAGCACCAGAACATGTCCGCCAAGGAAAAATTAACTTTAGATTCTACAAATTTTTTCATGTGAAGCTTATTTTTCGAGTTATTCTGGTTTGTCAACTTGAAATTTACACTCTGTATAACGCTGGTTTTATCCAATCAACACCTCCGCAATGGCTGTAGTGCTATTTCCCAATCCATCTTCTCAACTACCGAAAAAAAAACTCTCACGAGCATGGATAATAAAAATCTTCCAAATCCATCAAGACTTTGATGGCGCAAACAAGGATCTATTCGGCCCTAGATGACCACCAACAATAACAACAACGGTCCCAGTGGAATACGTTTCCAACTTTGCTAATGTACAGGTACGTACTCAATAATGTACTGGACAGCAAAGTAATAATGTTCCACCAAAAAACCTCCGAGATTTGACTTGTCACGCAAAACAAAGCCAATACAAAATAGAATTAGTACCAAGCGTGGCAGATGCGCATTTTTATTAAACAAATGAGACAAGAATCACTTTGTGAATGTGGAGAACCACTGACCATCAGACACATCACAGAAGAATTCCACACAAGATCGTACCATGGCAGACCAAAAGACTTCTTGCTGCTGATTCCACAATCGACAGATAACATAAATGCTCTAAATGTTTAAGATTTTATACTGAAAACATTATGACCTACACTCTATGTATTTTTATTTTCAGCGTGTCTAAAACTCATACGACAAATTAATAAATAAATTCAGAAAAAGTAGCTGAAAAACCTTCTAAATTGTCTCGATAGGGTGTGGCTTGCCCTTCTAGAACTATAATTTATTTCGTCAGTGTCACATTTTCACTGTTTGCTCCTAAAAACTGCCCGATAAATTTCTTATGGTGTCTGATAAATCACTTAAAAAAAACACAAATCAACATATATGGTGTTTGTGAGTTTCATGTTTTGCAGCTGTTACAAGATTAATTAACTATGGCAAGCTGTGTGTGCAAAGATCCAAATTTTCTTGCCAACCGGTTCCTAGTGTACTGATAGTTTCATTGTGATAGCGTTCACTACAGCATTAATTTCTCAAAAAGGAAAGTACCTACTGTTCTCATGAAACTTTTAACCTGATTAGGCAATTCGAAATGAACAAGATCTCCTTTTAGGGAGAGTGGAGGAAAAGCCTCGCTAGAGCAAGTCTGAAACAGTGTCGCCCGCCTAAGAGCGATTTATTATTTATAACTCGGGAGAGAGGAGCATCTGGCCCAGAGGTGCTTTCAGGAGGGTTATTCACTGAAAAGTTTCAAAAATCTGCTAAAAGCGACTTGTTCGCAGTGCGTCAAAGAGAAACTAAGCAGACTATCTTCTCCCTGTGTGGGCAACGCCATTACTGGAGCCGATATGACCACCAAGCGTTAGGCTGCAGACGGAAGAGAGAAAGTAACAGGAACATAGATCGACAGTTTAACTAGACCATATGTTTGTCTGTTTACTTTTCATCATAAGACTACGCCAGTTTAAAAATGTCTGATGAGTTCGAAGTACAAACTGTTCCGCCTTAGTAAAATTTGGGAGCAGTCGCTATGTTCTCCACTGCGAACATATTTTCCTTTGTGAAGCCTGACATTGACAGGAACGAGAGAGCTTTTAACATAATTTATTAAATAAAAACTTTTCAAAGTAAAAAACGTTTAATGTTTAGACACAATTTTAGCTATACAACTGAAGTATGATGACTACATTCTGTTGCTTTCTGTAACCATCTTCAGATAGTTGAAATCGTAAGAAATAGTGGGATATGCTTAGATCATCAGTAACTAAACTCATGCAATGGCATGCATTCGTATTATGGACCAACAAAACATACTACAGTATGTAGCTAAAAGATTCGTCGTGAGTGAACCATGCTGTAAACAACTATCTCGCAAGATGTAATTAATAAAGGAAAACAGCAAGCTGCATTAGTAAACATGGATCAAATGTGCAGTTCTTGTCATCGTTGGATATAGTTTTCTCACTATAATATCTGCTGAACAACTGCAAATAATGGGCACTTCATGAAAATTTTATCAATGCAACTGTCCATTTTCCTTCGTTACTACCTGCATCTTGCTAGATTCTGGTTTACAACCTGGCTCGCTCATGATTAAGATTTCAGCTGACAGTCCCTTTGGTACATAATACAAATGGATCTCATTGCATGATGTTTCTCAGTGCATGTGCAACTTTTTCCTACGATTTGAACGATCTGAAAATGGTTGTAGAAAGCAGCAGTAAGTAGTCGTCATGATTTAATCCTATAACGAAAATTCTTCCCCGAAATATTTCTATTTTCAACAAGAAAACTGGCAGCATCGGTCGTAAGAGATTTGGCTGTTATCTGATGTTTTTCTTCTGTATTGAGTCCCTGTTGAAGTTGTAATATGTCCTTTTATTAGACGTGTGTTCAAGATCGTAGTATTTTCACTGAAGATGGTCATACAGTGACTGAAATCGATTTTCTGCAATAAATGATTTCAAACCTCTTATGACCCATGCCGCGAATCTTCTGGTTTACAATACTGAAAACTGCTGTCTAGGCATTAAAAGTTGTTTGCATTAAAAATTTTCATTAAATAAACATTTTCCTTAGTTACAACTTTCAAGATGAAGTTTTAACCTTTCATTGGGTTGTAGATCAAAATTTACTACGAAACATATAAAACATTTGTTATTAAATACAGAGCTTATTAAAGAGAAAAGTAATTCTTTAAGACTATCATCACATAATTTGATATCTTTCTTTACATTTTGTTTTATAATAAGCACCAGTTTCATTCTGACAATTTGTGATACTACACTCGTGTTCGGAAGAAAACAGAACCCCTTGAATGACTTGAGATAGAACATTCATATTCACAGGACATGTACATTAGCAAGTTCTGCAGAAAAGATTCGCCTTTCAGTCACCTCAATTCACCATCCCACTCCTAAATGTTTCTTTTATTTCCATCGTTGCTTCTTCCTTGCACGGATTGAACAGTAGGGGGGAAAGACTACATCCCTGCCCTACACCCTTTTTAATCAGAGCACTTCGTTCTTAGTCGTCCACTCTTATTATTACCTCTTGGCTCAAGTACATGTCGTATATTATCCATCTCTCCCTATAGCTTACCCCTATTTATCTCATAATTTCGAACATCTTGCACCATTTTATATTTAACGCTTTATCCAGGTCGACAAATCCTACGAACGTGTCTTGATTTTCTTTAGTACTGCTTCCATTATCAACCGCAACGTCAGAATTGCCTCTCTCGTGCCTTTACCTTTTCTAAAGCCAAACTGATCATCTAGCACATCATGTTCTTCTTTATAGTATTCATGTCAGCAACTTGGATGCATGGGCTGTTAAGCTGATTGTGCGATAGTTTTCGCACTTGTCAGCTCTTTTAGTCTTCGGAATTGTATGGATAGTATTTTTTCAAGAGTCAGATGGTATGTTGCGAGACTCAAACATTCTACACACCAACGCGAATAGTAGTTTTGTTGCCATTTACCCCAATGATTTCAGAAATTCTGATGCAATGTTATCCATCTCTTCTGCCTTATTTGATCTTAAATCTTCCAAAGCTCTTTTAAATTCTGTTTCAAATACTGGATCCCCTACCTCTTCTTAATCGACTCCTGTATCTCCTTCTATCACATCAGACAAATCTTCCCCCTCATACACGATTTCAATGTATTTTTCCCACCTGTCGTCTCTCTCCTCTGAATTTAACAATGGAATTCCCGTTGCACTCTTAACGTCACCACCCTTGCTTTTAATGTCAGCGAAGTTTGTTTTAACTTCCCTGTTTGCTGAGTCTGTCCTTCCGACAATCATTTATTTTTTTCATTTCTTCACGTTGTTCATATAGCCATTTCGTATTAGCTTCCCTGCACTTCCTATTAATTTCATTCCTCAGCGACTTTCAGTGCCGTATTCCTGACTTTTCCTGAACATTTTTGTACGTCCTTCTTTCATCGATCAGTTGAAGTACTTCATGTGTTACCCATGGTTTCTTCGCTGTTACCTTGTTTGTACCTATATTTTTCTTTCCAACTTCTGTGATTGCCCTTTTTAGATATATCCATTCCTCTTCAACTGTATTGGCTACTGAGCTATTCCTTATTGCTGTATATATAGGGTTAGAGAACTTCAAGCGTATCTCACCATTCCTTAGTTGTTTCGTATCCAACTTCTCTATATATTGATTCTTCCTGACTTCTCTCTTAAACTTCAACCTAATCTTCATCGATATTACATTGTGATCTGAGTCTATATCTGCTCCTGGATACGCTTTACAATCCAGTATCTGATTTCGGAATCTGTGTCTGATGGTGACGCAATCTAACTGAAAACTTTCCGTGTCATCAGACTTTTTCCAAGTATATCTCCTCCTCTTGTGATTCTTGAACCGAGCGTTCGCCATTACTAGCTGAAATTTATTGCAGAACTAACTTAGCCTTTTTTCTCCCTCATTTCTAGTGCCAAGCTCATATTCTCCTTTTCTTTTAATTATTCCCCTACAGCTGCAATCCAGTCCCCCATATCCATTAGATTTCCATCTCCCTTTACGTGTTGTATTACCCTTTTAATATCCTCACATACTTTCTCTCTCTCTCTCTCTCCATCTTCAGCTTGTGACGTCTGCTTGTATACCTGAACTATCGTTGTCAGTGTTGACTTGCTGTCGATTCTGATAAGAACAACACTATCACTGATTTGTGCAGAGTCACACAGTCTCTTCCCTACCATTCTATTCATAACGAATTCTACTCCCTTTATACCATACTCTGCTGCTGTTGATATTACCCTGTTCTCATCTGACCAGAAATCCTTGCCTTTTTTCCATTTCACTGATCCCTACTATCCAAACGGGGGACTATTCCGGAATATTTTGCCAATGGGGAGATCATATGACACTTTTTTCAGTTAGAGGAACACAGAATATATCTTTAACGTAGTGGTTTCCATTGCTTCCTGCATCTTCATGCCACTGATCACTGCTGATTCTTCCGCTTTTAGGGGCAGTTTCCCACCCCTAGGACAAGAAAGAGCCCTGAACCTCTGTCCACTCCTCCGCCCTCTTTAACAAGGCCGTCGGCGGAATGAGGGTGACTTCTTATGCGGGAAGCCTTCGACGGCCAATGCCGATTTTTAATGGAAATTTAAGCGCTGGTGGGTTTCGAACGTAGGACCGATGACATTTTGATTACTACTCAAAGACACTACCCTTAGACCACAAGTGCACCCACTCTGCATATAATAAGAATTGCAGCGTTTCTCCATTAGCCGTGGCGGCTTCTGTGTTGGCACCTTTATGGCACCGCTTGTGTGCACCTTCCATCGATTTTATATGAAGATGCTATATGTTCTTTCGGATATGTCCGAAAGAACAAGTACCATCTTCATATAGTTAAGGTTAACCGGCCATTGACCTTCTTCTTGTGTGCGGATGCACACGCATTGCCCGAACTCTTACGGTACTCTGTAAGATTGTCTGCCGCAAGTAATGAGTGTAATGGGCAGAGGCACTATGAGTGTAGTGTGTGAACATTAAGTTGGGAATGTGGGTCTCACGGGGAGCGTGCAAGGGATGAGTCCCTGCAGTTGTTCTATCCTCGGTGGCTCAGACGGATAGAGCGTCTGCCATGTAAACAGGAGATCCCGGGTTCGAGTCCCGGGCGGGGCACACATTTTCAACTGTCCCCGTTGATGTATATCAAAGCCTGTCGACAGCTTAAGGTCTTGATTTAATTATCATTCCATCAATTCTGACCCACGTCGTATCATCTTTGCTTGGTTATGTGTTCCCTCTGGGGCTGTGTGGTTGTGAGTGGTGTATGGAACATGGAACTGGACCTAAGAGACCCCAGTAAATATATAACTTCACTTATTTAATCTTGTTCCATTGTTATGTAATTATTCTTTTAAATGACTTTGTACATTGTTTCTTGTTAGTGCCAGGAGGGTTAAGTTGCAATGTTTATGAGAGGACTGCTCCTATAGTGAAATTTTAATAGTTGGGTTCCTTGAAAATAATCTTTTATTGCCCGTTTAAGTATTGCTTTGTATGTTAATTTCTATCAACCTTGTATGCTGTTCGTTGATTGGTATATGTTGACAGCTTTGTGTCGGCAGCGGCTGACGCGTTGCTGTTCTGCTGGTCCAGGGCAGAGACACCTATTCCCTTTGTTTAGGCAGCTTTCACGTCGTCGTACGTATGCTAGGTGTCAGGTCACATGAACTTTTGCGGATTTTCCGTTCCAACCTCAAGTTGAGTAGTTTATTGTCATTCTTTTGCTATTGTACCGCGGCGGCGGTGTCGCCGGGTTAGGAGTTGGCTTGAGTGATTTTGGGGAAGTAATTTACTCAGCGCTTCTATTACTGTAAGTTCCTTGTGGGCGTGTGATGGAAGCCTTTGGGCGAACTTAGCATAGAGTTTCTTGATTGCTTTAAAAAATAAGGGGTAACTGTCACTATTATTTTAATAGTTTTTTTAGTGGCCCGACAGTATTTTTAAGCACTTAACTCGATGAAGTATTACTCTTTTGCTTCGGATTTTGCACGTCTGTAGCATTTGACCAACTTGGCCGTATATTTTCTATGTGGCAGCAGAGTAACATTGGCTTATGACACCAAAGTGTCATCATTTGCCTTACGCTCGCTACTGTTGTTAGTAAAAGGAAAATTTAGCGTTATTGTGTACCTCCTAGTGGTGAGGCGAGTAATGGACTTTTTTGGATACCGACATTATATGTGGTTGTGTCTAGTTTCTTGCCTTGGAGCATACCTGGAGCTTACGGTTGCAGTGAAGAAGAATTCATTTTAATGTCTTTTATTTGACATTTGTTGAACTTATATTCAAGTATTTGTGGGACTAACACGCAGCTGTGATGCTACTCGCATGGACAGAGTGCCGCCGCAGGTGTGTTTAATCAATTAACTGTTTGAAATCGGGCCAACATTGTATTGCACAGCAGACAAGTTCTTTGAGTACCATTTGTAATTTTGAGAATAATGTAAATATCATTATGCGTTGTGATATTAATATAAAAACCTTAACGGTCTGTATGAAGTTGGCAAGAATCTTAGTAACTGTTAAGTTAGCTTCAGATAGAATTGTTATTAATATAAAATATTTGTTTGGGAATTTAAATGACCCATCAGGTTGGGCCTCCCTTCCAAGTGTTTTCAAATCGTTCAAATGGCTCTAAGGACTATGGGGCACAACATCTGAGGTCATCAGTCCCCTAGACTTAGAACTACTTAAACCTAACTAAGCTAAGGACATCACATGTTCTGGTGTCCCAGTTTCTCCGTATATGCATACTTCATCGTTAGTTAGTCCCATACGGCCTAAATGTACTGGATACGGCCCGTGGCCTGTCAGGAAATGGACTATCGCCCGGCTTGGATCGACATGTTTCAGTTGTAGTCTTTCGTGTACATCAGGAAAGAAAGAGTGTACTCGGTGACCCTTGTCGGATGCATTCCACTCTCTGACATGTCTGAATCCTTCACTGTTTCATTCGTGTTTTGTTCATAATGTTGGTTCCCGTAATTTCGGTGACTTTATCGAGACTGTCCCTCTTAAGCCAGTAAAGTGCAGCTCTACAATCTATTGTTATGTCTATAGGGCAGGTCCCCATCGAAACGCAAAGTGCCTCTAGTGACGTGGTGTTAAAGGCTCCGGTCATTCTCAGGAGTACACTACGTGGACCTCGACTTGCAATTGTCTTGTTAGTCTGTATGTTCAGTCAGTGATCCCTAGCACTTGCGACGAAGGTAGGTCCTCATCGTCTTAATAGGTAATTTGTACTGAGTTGTGTTTAGTCTTGCTAGTTTATGCATAATTTTGGAGGCTTTGTCACTTGTCCGTTTTATATGTTGGTTGAAAGTCTATTTTTCGTCTAGATGCAGTCCGAGATAACGTGTAGCTTGCTTCTTCTGTATGCTTGTATTGTCTAATTTTAGAATTGGATTCCTCTGTAGCGTCCCTCTGATCAGTAAAAATACAGTTTTGCTGGGAGCTATTTTTTATTTATTTCCTTTGCACCAACTGTTAATTTTCTGAAGTAGTTGCGTACCTTCTGTCTCTAGTGCTGCTCTCGAATTGGCTGACACCACTACGAGCAGGTCATCTGCGTCACTGTCCAGGGTGTTCAACAAGGGCTCGATTGCGATATCCCAGAATATTGGTCCACAGATCGAGCCCTGTGGACATCCCTTTGTTATTCTCTTGACAACCTTCCGTGTACCAGCCCTACACTCCGCCACTCTGCCTCTGCAGTAGTCGATGAGGCTATTGTAGAGGGAAGCTGATAGCGTTATTTCCCTTAACCTGGTGAAGAGGGACGTCCACCAAAAGTTTTCAAAAGCCCCGGCTATGTCGATTAGAATGGCGGGCGCGTATTTGTCCCTGATGTTATTTGTAACTGTCAGTGCTTGGTTGACGGCGTCTTCTATTGATCTACCTTCCCTGAAGCCGAATTGATGGGGCGCTAGGCCGAGGAGGCGCCTGTGCGATTGTAAACGGTCACACAGGAGCCTTTCCTGTACCTTGCCGAGGGTGTTTAAGAGGCAGATCGGTCGGTACGTTTTGGGGTCTGTAGGCTCTTTGTCTCGTGAATTCCTGATTATTACTAAATTAGCAGCTTTCCAGAGGTTTGGAATTCTGCCTGTTAGTAGTGCCTCGTTGAACATGTTACTAAGAAAAGGTTTGATTTGTGTTATTGTTTGTTTTAATGTTTCTGAGAGGATATTGTCTGGACCGGGTGCTTTTCGGTTTTTAAGCCTGCTGATTGTCGTCGCGACTTCTTCTTGCGCGAATGGCATGGTTACACTGTCACTGGTGTATGGTTGCCTCATGCTCTCTCTTAGGTCAGCGTGGTGTCGCTCGTCTTGTGTGGGCTCGTCATCTGGGAGGAGCCTGTTCAGAAGATATTATGCTGTGCTTCTTCATCCTCTGGTCACTGTGCCGTCAGCCTGTTTTAGTGTTGACAGAACTGGCGGTGCCTTAACCCGTTCTGTTTCTATATTGAACGGATGTCCCCAGATGTCGTTCTGTAGCTGAGTTTTTACAAAATTGGTCCAGTAGTCTTGCCTTGTTGTCTTTGGTTGTTTTTGTTATTTCTGTTTAGCTTCACGATACAGATCAAGTCTTATCTGTGTTTCAGGAACTGTCTTTGCTTGTTGGTAGTACTTTCTTGAGTCCCGTGAATCCTTCCTTAGTCTTGCCAGTTCTGTCGACCACGGTTGTTTGCCAGCCGAAGTGGCCGTGCGGTTCTAGGCGCTGCAGTCTGGAACCACGAGACCGCTATGGTCGCAGGTTCGAGTCCTGCCTCGGGCATGGATGTGTGTGATGTCCTTAGGTTAGTTGGGTTTAACTAGTTCTAAGTTCTAGGGGACTAATGACCTCAGAAGTTGAGTCCCATAGTGCTCAGAGCCATTTGAACCATTTGAACCACGGTTGTTTCTTCCCCCACCCAGTTTTTGCCCGTGATATAGCTGCTTCCTGTGTTCTTTGTAGGACCTCTGTCAGTACATGCGTTTTGTAATCTATACTGCCTTGAACCGTGTGTAGTGACGACGCCTCAACAATATCTCGAACTTTTTGTCAGTCGGCTCTTCCTATGCGAAAATGCTGCGGTTCGTGGTTCATGGTATGTGTATTGATATATCTGTCCGTGGTTATGAGGATTGCGTTGTGGTCGCTGTGTGTGGTTATCTAATACCGTCCATGTATTGACTAGTGGAAGAGATTTTGCGTTCCATTGAGAAAGGTCTATGTTACTTACACCACCGGTGTCTCGGCGGTAGGTAGGTGCTGACCCCCTATTCAGTTTGAAGTTGAATTCATTTACCACGTCAAGCACTAGTTGCCCTCTATCGTCAGTTCTATCTGAGTTCCACAGGGAGGATTTTGCGTTGATATCAGTTAGAATGAGCAGCCCTTTTCTTTCTGAGCTTCGTGCAATGTCTTTTATTTTGTCTAGGAAAGGTTCTATATCATACGAGTACTGAGCGTAAATAGACGACATGAGCCATACAGCCGGCCGTTGTGGCCAAGCGGTTCTGGGCCCTTCAGTCTGGATCCGCGCGACCGCTACGGTCGCAGGTTCGAATCCTGCCTCGGGCATGGATGTGTGTGATGACCTTAGGTTAGTTGGGTTTAAGTAGTTCTAAGTTCTAGGGGACTGATGACCTCAGGTGTTGAGTCCCATAGTGCTCAGAGCCACTTGAACCATTTTTTGAGCCATACATCCTGTCTGTCTGTAATTTCTGCTGTGGCATTGTGTTCAGAGCAAAAGTGGGTGACCTGTGTTACTGTGAGATTTTTATTGACTACTATTATCGCGGCTTCGCGTTTGGTGTTCCTAGTATTGCGATGTAATGTGAGGGGAGACCTGAAATCTTCCCGCCTCGCAGAAGAGGTTGCTGAACGCAGACGATGTCTGCTTTTGTTTCTTCTAAGAGCCTACCTAGTTCCATGTTAACTAGGGCACTGCCCTGGCAATTTAGTTGTATTACTTTCAGAAGGGATATCTAGTGAAGGAAAAACACTTGGATGTGGTTATTTTAAAATCCAGAAACACACGTCCATGTGCTCGCACGAAGTCCATGTATACTTTCCCTAGGTTTAGGCCCTCTCCCCTTCGTGCACATGCCTCCCCTAAAAACTTACATAGTTCTTTGGGGTTCGTTGGCAGATTTTCAACTTTCAGGATCATCCTGTCAGTTTGTTCTGTAGTTGGAAAGCTTTCATGCTTAGTTCATATTACATAGAGAAGAGCTGTTTGAAATATATCCTTGTTTTCTAGTCTGCTAAGCCATAGGTTAACTTCCAAATTTTCGTAGTTTAGGTAATTAACGATATTCGGCTTGGGGTCCTTGGTTGTGTCTAATTGGTGTTCTTGACTGCTTGGTTGTTGCTCCGTTTTCGAATAATTTTGTAGTGCAGCACGTCTTTGCTGCTTTATGGTTTCTGGTAGTATGGAGTTTGATGTGTTTTCGCTGAGCATTTCCCCTGATAGTGACTTACTGTTTTTGATCTGTACCAGGGACTTGTTTGAAAATGTGACTGTTGTAGGTATGTTTCTGGAGTGGTTGTGTCTGGTGTTGTGGCGGTGCAGGATGTGTCTTTCTGCTGAGCTACCTTACTGTTTTGTTTTTCGTAGCGACAGTGTGCACTACCCCTGGAGAGAAAACGAACTGGTGTATTATAGGGTCTACAGTTGGTTGTATCATATTCTACTTGTTGCGCGGATAGTGAGCAATTGTCCTTGTTTGTGTATGCCTGTGGTGTTGGAGTTCTTGTGAACTCAGTGACATCTTCATTCTCAGGATGTTCAAGCACGTCGTTATATTTCTCTGCACTATCTCGCAATATTTCGTCTTCCTGCTCGTCAACTCATAAAAGGAGAACAGCCTGGAAGACGGCCCAATCAAACATGTGATGTTTCAGGTGCCTGGCAACCTCATATTCAATTGCACCCTGCATGCACATCATTGTCTATATAGTCGGAAATGCTGAAGTACCTACACTACATTCTCTCCCAGAACTGAGGCATTACACTAGTACCGGTATCTCCATTGGGGGGGTTGTAATATCCCCATGTGTTGCCGCCAGGCAACGGCTCTCCGCTAGCCTCTCAACCTAGTCGACGGTGATTTGTACCTTTGCCTGTTTATGTTATTAGCTATGTCTGTTCCTGCGTGTGTAAGAGGGGTAGGTTTCTGAGAGTTATGTTAGCACTCCTTATTAACGGACGTTGTACAGAACATTGTATTCGGTGCGCTAATCGCATGTTCTGTTTCTGTGTTTGCGTGGTACACAGCCTACAGGATTCTCTTGCCTGCATTCTGACTTCTTGTGTCCCGGTTTTGCACATCTTCCACATACTGGATCTTTGTCGCAACGCTTCGATGGGTGACCGAAGCCACAACAGTAAAAATTTTGACGAAATCTGTAGTGAGAAGGTGCGGTTCCTTTGTCAAGCATTAGGTAGCAAAGTAATATACCTTAAAAATTCTAATTAAGTAAAACCAGTATTTTGAGATGCAAATAAGTTTTGCGAATTATTGTCAAATCTGATCTTGGGCGCAACACTTTTCCAAATTCGTAGTCAGTTGTTATCAAGGCTGGAAATTTGTAAATCTAGCCCACTACTGGCAAAATTTCTGCGGGCGCCCATTCTCCTCCCCATACGTTTCTGGAACCGTGAGAAGTGCTCTTAACTATGTACTATACCACTTTGGCATGCACTTCATACTGGTGTGTAGGTTGTGGATGTAGGTGGATATGTACAAGAGCACCGATCTGCTGGTGATTCTCGCAGTTATGTTACATGATTCTATGCTTTATACTTAAACTCATTGCACTTTTGGGTTTGTAAGTATGTGATTAATAGTTGAGGAACTCTCCGTGACTCACATCTGACTGTTGGTGAGCATATTGTCATTTGATTATAAATATGCAGTTATTGAAAAGTTGATTAGAGGAGGCTTAAGAAGAGCGGAAGAATGCTTGGGAAGCCCTTAGTCGGCCTATATCTAACGTAGCAGATCTATGACGAATTTATCGAAAGGGAAGTGGGAAGCTCTTGATAACTGGGTCACCTGTTTGCAATTATACAGTCACTGGACAAAGTAAGCTAAAGATTTCTCGAACAGTTTACTTGGGAAGCCTTAGGTAGAGCTGAAGAATACTTGGGAATCCCTTGGCGGTCTATATATAAGTTTCTGTGAGTTTATTGTCACCTGATTAGAAGCGTACAGTTACTGGACAGACTGATGGCTAAAGAATATTCGAAAAGCTTCTGTTAGATTCATTTCTAACTTTCTGTGAGTTAACTGTCACTTAATTACGAATATACAGGTATTGGGAAAGAATTCTATGCGCTGTTGCTCAATTTCTTTTGTTTCGTCAACTGTTTAGCAGAATATTAAAGTCAAAGCTTTTTTTCTGTTTCTATACAAGACACAGAGCTGTGTTAACAATCTGTGATTCATACTAGTTTCGGTACTATTTTCTCCGTATCTGTATCGACGGAGGCAAAGTAAAAACGATAGCAGAAAAGTATAAAATACCACTTTTGCTAGGGTGTATAAAAGGTGTTTCTTACCAAAAGACTTAATATTTCTCGCATGTCATAACAGTTTATGACATGGAAAAACATATCTTCTTTTGCTTACACCTTTGTCCCGCAGTTTTCGTAGGGTCGGCGTGGTTACAACGGATTTGGCAAGGTTAATTTGAAGGGGTGGCCAGATGGCCTTCCTGGTACCACCCAGTACCCCCTGGGACGTAATCAGTGTACCCCAGCTGTCTGTATCTAGTATAAATCATGAAATAGTGTGAACGTGTTGCAAATGTCAGCGAGTCGTGTAACTGAAGAGGGCCGTGGGGACCAGCCCGGTATTCACCTAGTGGGATGTAGAAAACCGCGTAAAAACTACATCCAGGCTGGCCAGCACACCGGCTCTTGTCGTTAATCACCGGGCGGATTCGATCCGGGGCCGGCGCGGATACCCGAGTCCAGGAAGGAGCGCATTAGCGCTCTAGGCTAACCTGGCGGCTCGACATAGTAAAGCAAATACTGCATGTAAAATCTGCACAGTTACGCATATACAGAAGGCAATGAGTACGATACTTTAACACAAAAGATGGTGTGACCCATTACAACAGCAGATAGCAACTGATCTTCATGTAGTACACACGTATTATGCGCAGTAGGTACCAGAGATGGTTGACACAAGTCCTACGAAGCAGAGAGATAACTCGAGAAACTTTATATATTCAATTTCAAACATTCTTTGACATATGTAATAACAGAACGAAGATTGATACAGTGAAATTCCAAATCAATTTTTAAAAAATTTGGTAAGGAAACGTACAAAGCGAAATGGAAAAGATAATTTATGGCATCTTCTGAGTATTTGGACCCACATCTATACATAGTTTTCTGTTTCTCTACGTCTCTTTTTTTATTGAGGAATGAATAGCTATATGAAACGTCTATTTAGAGTAAAGTAATAGAAGTGATTCTCATATACGTCCATACGATAGTTCCTATGGGGGACCTAGACCTGTTGGTATGGAGTCTTTTTTAATAACTTGGAAGACGAATAACGACATGTAAGTAGCCATAAAATAGTTCCGTCTCCGGCTCTGTTAAAAATCTGCGTAATACCTACTTTTAGCTCATTTTCTTGAAAGAAAAGCACCGGACTACATTTCTTCCTTTCGCTGAGAGCTAGGGGTGGGTGGGTGGGGGGGGGGCGTTAGGGGGGAGAGAGGATCCCTCTTGCCGCCAGGTATGGGCCCCTTTTGTCCACATAATCAGAAGATGCTATAAATTGTCACATTCAGTTTGCTTTTTATTTTTCCTGGTATTTCATGGTAACAGTTATCGTTCTTTAATAACGTATGTCAATGAACGTTGTGGAACAGAATATGTGAAGCTACTTGTGTTATGTTTTTGCTTTGGTAACTTCTTATATCAACCATCTTTGGTATCTACTATGTAATATGAGACTACAACATGATCAGTTGTTACCTACCTTTCTACTGGGTCACGCCCTCTTCTGTGTTAAAGCTCTCAATTGCCTTGCTGTATCTGCATAACTGTAAACATTTTGTATGTAATATTGGTTTTCTATGTCAGAAATTGTTCTGTCATGTGAGTAATATTAAATCTTTTGTAAGTATTACTTCCTATGCAGCTTAAAAACAAACGATATATTTTCGAATTTTTCTGTAGCTCGTTTGCTTTACTTTGGTTGATACAGACACCGAGTAGATAGTACAGTACCGAAAACGGTGTATTAAAGGGTTATTAACGAAGTTCTGTGTCATATAATTAAAAAAAATACATTACTGGTGTTGGAATTCACCTTCAAAAAATGTTTAAAGCTTTTTGTTTATAAGAAAGACTTTAGGAAACAGATTGTTGCCCCAGCGGGCAATGGGAGTGGATACTGGAAAAGCAGCCAGAGCGGAACTTGTTGGTTCATGCTGACAATACGCGACGCATATATACAAGTAAAATATTCGCTCCACGACGTCCACCAAGCAGCACTGCCACACGAAGCGTTTCTAAGGTTGCGACCATCTTTCACTGGGTTCACTACTGAAACTTTGCTACCAACTGCTTCGTAAGATGCAGGGAGCATCATAAAATTTGTATGTGATCATTTTTTGTGTGCTTCTATGACCTGCCTTGTGAGTTAGTTAAAAGCTGCATAGAGTGAACAATGATACGTAACTTTTAGATTCCTTTACCACTATTTGCCATTGTAAATTTCTCAGTATACATTGAAAAGCCACGTAGTATACACCAGCATCCAAACATAATATAAATGCGTGGGCACACATATTCTTTCTCCTTCTCCACTTCATGGGGTAGGCTTATAGCCAATTCTGCCTTTACTGAAGCCTCGGTCGTCCTACATCTCTTTCCTCTTGGCTTATAACCGATTACTTGCATAATTACTTTGTCTTCCCCCATTATGTGAACTTGTTGTATTCATTCTATTGATTTCTGTGTCCTCTTTTGCACAGGAATGCTCTATTCGCCTGTGCTAGACTGCTTTCTCATATCCTCCTTGCTTCGTCCAACATTTGATTCAATTTAACCCTTCACTTCTAATTCCTGGTCTCTACTTTTGACGTTAAATTTATCGCTAATTTCATTTATATTGCCCTCATCTTTGTTTTCAATTCAGGATTTAGTCTCAGTATGTCGTCTGTGCTCGTTCTATTTAGCAGGTACTACAACAGCACTTCAAATCCGTGCGCCACATCCGAAACAAACACATGAAAAATTTGGACCTTGTACGGCAGCTGATGACTACGATGTTGAGCGCCCCACAAACCAACATCATCATCATCATCAAACAAACACGTTGAAAAACAAGTAAACACCAAACAGCAATAACAACACATAATGGTGGTAGAAACACTGTGACTGAAAAAAAAGGCGTAATAACTCTATACAGACAAGAGGAAAAATACCACGATATCGAAGACTGTAACTAAAGCGCTAAACTGCCCGATATACAGTGATTCTCAGTCGGAAATGAACAATAAATGGAAAAATAAAAAGAAACGTGTTGTTGTTTGCAGATGTTGATGTTGATTGTATAGTACATTTAAAGCTACCAACAAAGATAACCAATAGCTCTATGTGAGATATGTAAACACATGTATACATCCACTATATTTCCAAATGTATTATAAAACTGAAACCTTAGACATATCGTAAATGAACGACATAGAATGCTGTTACTCAGTGCCTGTGCCTGTGTTATATAAAAGTACGCTGCGATGCTCTTTCAGACGTACATCCAAGTGTGAAGGAACAGGCACTGCAGCAACTTCAGGCGTCAATAAATAGAGAAAGTGTTTTCGCAATTGCGAATATGAATCACCACTGGCCATATTATTATTATTATTATTATTATTATTATATATTTTATGACCTTCATTGGAGCACTCTAGTCAAAAATACAAAGTTGTAAACAAGTTGTTGCACAGGGATACAATTTGGCTCAACAATAACTTAATATGATATTTAGGTAATATAATTATTAGAGTCTGTTCTTATATGAAAGGTGTTTTGCTCTTCTGTCTGCCCAATATTTCTTCATTCTTTCGGGTATTTTCTTTCTTTCTTCATCTGAGACCACTCTTCCTGTACTCCTTTTATTGATTTTCATTTGTAGTCTGGTTTGCGGGTCTTGCAGTATTCTGGTTTTCTCTCTCTTGTTTTTTAGGTCATCTACTGTAATTTGGAGTTCTTTTATACCTTCCTTAGTTTCTGTGATCCATTTACTGTCGCTCTTGCTATTCCACAATTTTTGGATTATTTTTTTTACTAATTCTGTTTTCTGGAGTTCTCATCAGATGTCCAAAGAATGAGATGCGTTTCTTCCTGATCGTGCTCATGACTGGTTTTATTTTCTTATATACTGTTTCATTTGATGCTATTCTCCAATGACCATCAATTTTATACTGTTTAGTTATACATGTCCTAATTATTCTTCTTTCTATTTTTAGTATTCGGTCAATTTCTGCTGTATTAGTTGTTTTGAAGATAGTTTCAGCTGCATACGTTATTTCTGGTTGTGTAACTGTTTCATAGTGTTTTAATTTTGCATCTATAGATAGGTCTTTTTTGTTGTGTGTAGTTTTGGTAATGCAATTTGCGTAAGTCAGTTTTTTTATTTTATTCTGCCATGATGGCTTCTCATTTAGATTGTATGTTATTATTTCGCCTAAATATTTAAATTTATCAACAATTTTGATTTCCTGTTCTCCTATTGTAATTTTGTTTGCAAGTGGCGGATCAGTTAGCATAATCGTCGTTTTTTCAAATGATATTCTATGGCCTTGATTTCACTTGTTGCCTGGCTTCTTGAACGGTGTTGGCTAGGAGAGCAAGATCATCAGCGAATCCCAAGCAGTTTAAGCTAATATCATCTTTTGCACTTCCAATTCTTATCATCTTTGGATTGTCCTTGTACCATTCTCTCATTATGGATTCCAGTGGACAGTTGAACAGTAATGGTGATAGGCAGTCACCTTGTCTTAAGCCTATTTTTATGAGGAATGGTTCCGAAATTTCTCCTCTAAACTTCATTTTTGATTTGGTGTTAGTTAGAGTGAGTCGTATTATTTTAATTAGCTTTGGATGGAGTCCCAGATTTCTTAAAATTTTTAATACTGAAGGTCTATGGAGACAGTCATATGCCTTCTTACAATCTACAAATGTTATTGCCAGACTTTTGTTCCGTTTCTTGTAGTATGCCATAACCAATTTTAAACTAATTATCTGCTCTGCACAGCTTCTCCATGATCTGAAACCTCCCTGATATTCCCCTAACTCCTGTTCTAATTTCTCCTTGATTCTTTCATATAGGATCTTGGATAGAATTTTGTATGTGCAATCTAGGAGAGAGATTCCTCTGTAGTTGTCTGGGTTGCTCTTACCTCCATTTTTATGTAGTGGGTGGATGATAGCTGTGGTCCAATATTCGGGGAATCGTTCTGTTACCCAAATTTTTGTTAGAGCCATGTGTAAGGAGGTCTTGACTGTCACTTGCATATTTCCACATTTCAACAAAAAGAATTTTTTCTAGTTCTTGGAAAGTTGGAGGGTCTAGTTTGTTAGGATATTTATGTTGATTAGTATGGGTTCTTTGGGTTCCTCGCAATTCAAAAGTTTGTTAAATGCTTTTGCCATGATTTCTGCATTTTCCTTTTTACTGTGTGTCGTTCTTCCATCTTCATCTTACAGTATTAGTGTAGGGGCCTCATATTGTTGTAGTTGTTTCCCAAAGTTTTTATAGTAGTCCCTGGAGTTGGTTTTATGATAATTACCTTCTATAGAGTTTATAATATCTTTATGGAATCCTCTCTTGATTCTTCTAATATTTTGTGCGAATTTTTTTCTTTCATTTTTTAGGTTGATGGCATTATCTTCAGTTTTATGTGTTTGAAACTTTATCCATGCTTGGTGTCTATCTTCATGGAATTTGTCACATTCTGATGTCCACCATGCATGTTTCCTTCGGGGGTTCAAGGGAGCTAGATTCTCTGCTTCTCTTTTAAGATTAGGCACTAGTTGTTCTAGATCATCTGTTAATTTGATGGTTTGTGTTATTTGTTGGTATTTATTATTTTTAATTAGCTGATGTGTGTCAAACCTCCTTTTTATTTTATTAGTTTTTCCGGTCATCTTCTTTAACGGAGTGAATTTGATTTTAATTTTAACTATATAATGGTCTGAGCCTGCGTCTACTCCTCTCAGTACTTTAACATTGTGGATGTCCTTATGAAAATTTTTGTCCATACCGACGTGGCCCAGCTGCCACTCCCCCTTCCTCCAGTCTGGATGTTTCCATGTTTTAAGTTTACTTGGCTTCCTCTTAAAGTATGTTGATTTAGATATAAGGTTGTGTTCTCTGCAGAGTTCTACAAGTCTTTGACCGTTTTTGTTTGTAAATTTATGTGGACTCCATTTTTCAATTATATCTTTGGATTTCCTTTCTTTTCCCAACTGAGCATTGAAATCTCCCAATATGATTTTTAGATTCTTTTTATTTACTCTGTTCACAATTTGTTCTAGAAGGTCCCAAAATTTATCTACCTCTTTCTTTGTTTTTGTTGAACAATTTTTTTGATTTGTTGGGGCATGAGCATTTATTATTGTATAGGTTTTATTCATTGTTTTAAAGCTTAGAGTCGCAATTCTTGGTGATACTGCTTGGAAATCCGTTACTGAATCTATTATTTTTATGTTTACTAAAAACCCTGTTCCAAACTGGGGACATTGTTTCATTGCCCTCGGTCCTGGTTTCCCATTATAAATTATGTATCCTTGTGATTCCAATGGGTCCTCTGCGGTGTTTCTCATTTCGTGGATCCCTGTTATTAAATTTTTTTGTTTATTTAGTTCATCTGTGAGCTCCTTGAGTTTTCCGGTCTGAAGCAGTGAGTTTATGTTGTGTGTTGCTGTATAATTTATTTGCTCATGTTTAATCTTCTTTTTGTGTTTTAGTATGATTTTTGATGGTTAGAAACGCTCCGATTCGTTGCTGTCTTCTAGTTGACTACCCACCGAATCCGATGTAGCCTTTTCCTGCCTTTTTGAGCAGGACGGTGGAATTGTTTTCCTAAAAGACCGTTCCATTTTTGACTTTCGAAGGTTGTCAACCTTAGTTGGAGCAAGCTCCGATTTACAGCTACGGTTGTTAACAGCAGAGGGTGTGTTTGTCCGCGAGAGCTATTTTGTTTCACTCAAGTCCGCCGGTAAACCGGTGAGGACTTCCCTATCCGCCACCTGGGACGCGCCACGTAGGAGTATCACCTCTCCTCCTACTATGACAGCATATATTAGATGTTGATAGGGGAAGTCTGTATAGGACCGGGACTCGAACCCGGGTTACCTCTTTATGCGAATGATCGCCTTGACCGCTTCTGCTATCCATGCACGAACTGCGGCCAGACCCAAACTGCCACATTCCATCGTCCATATTGCATAACCGACACTCGTACTTTACGTTTATTTCCGTTCAGGCAGACCATATTTATTGAGAGCCGAGGACAGGCACTGCTATTTCGTGTTTATTCGCCAACAGCAGGCCTCGACCCTCAATAATACGGCCTTCATCACCGGGAATACGTGTAGCGTACGAGTACAGGTTGTGACACGTGGGCGACAACATATGGAACCTGAAGATTCACAACATATGGAAATTTGAAACGAAATTAGAATTATATTAATACCGTCAGCTGATGACAGGTGTTGATATATATCAACAGGGACGGGTGAAAATGTGTGCACCGACCGGGACTCGAACCCCGGATCTGCTGCTTACATGGGAGACGCTATATCCATCTGAGCCACCGAGGGCACAGTGGATAAGGCTATTGCAGGGACTATCTCGGGAACGCCTCCTGCGTGACCCACATTCTCACCTTGTATGTCCACACACTACATTCGTAGTGTCCCACCCCAACGCACTCATTACTCTTGGAAGAAATTGTTACGAAGCCCCGTAAGAGTTCGGGGAATATGTGTGCATCCGCACAGAAGAACGTCATGGCCGGTATTGCCACAACTAAATACTTATATGGATATGGAAGTTTGGGTCGGCGCGCGGAGTGGTCGCGTGGTTTGAGGCGCCATGTCACAGATTTCGCGGCCCCTCCTGCCGGAGGTTCGTCCTCCCGCGGACATATGTGTGTGTGTGTTGTTCTTAGCATAAGTTAGTTTAAGATCGTTTAAGTTGTGTGTAAGTCTAGAGACCGATGACCTCAGCAGTTTGGTCCCTCAGGAATTCACACACATTTTGGAGTTTGGGTCCCGCCGCTATTCGTGCACGCATAGCCGAAGAGATTAAGGCGACAGCTCATATAAAGCGGCAAATCAGGGTTCGGATGCCGGTATGGTAAAAAATATTCATTGTTGTCATAGCAATATACAGCCAATGGTGGTTCATATTCTAAACTGTGAATACATTTCCTACATGCAGTGATAAGTATGGTTCAAATGGCTCTGAGCACTATGGGACTTAACTTCGGAGGTCATCAGTCCCCTAGAACTCAGAACTACTTAAACCTAACTAACCTAAGGACATCACACACATCCATGCCCGAAGCAGGATTCGAACCTGCGACCGTAGCGGTCGCGCGGCTGCAGACTGTAGCGCCTAGAACCGCTCGGCCACTCCGGCCGGCCGCAGTGATAAGTATCTTAGCTTTGTACTGTATGTAAGCGGAGATAAAATATTAGTCAATAATCGCTCCTTTTACTAAAGCAAATACATTGAGCCAAAAGTTTATATAAGCCACAACCGGGTTAAAATGTAACAACAATTTTGCAGACAGAAAATGGCAAAATACAGCTATTGAAGACAGCACCAAAAGTGAAGAAATATACCACGGTGGAAACAAAACTACAAATCGGAATCTTGCGTACAGCGGAATTCCTCTCCAGTTTTCTTAGCTCGCGAGGAAATACGAGGACCCTTCAATAAGTAATAACACACATTTTTTTCCGGAAAATTCGGATGAAAATGTGGAATTTGTTGTGAGTTGTCCTGTATAAGCCCCTGTATTTTCATGAAGTTCTGATAGGTGGCGACGCTATACGTATCCTTCAAATTGTTGTCTGTAACGGAGCTGCGTTCTATGCAGAGAGCTGTCATTGAGTTTCTTTTGGCAGAAAACCAGAGCATGGAAGATAGTCATATGCTCTTGCAGAATGTCTACAGAGACACGGCAGTAAATAAAAGAATGGTGAGTCGTTGGGCGAGGCGTGTGTGATAATCGTAACAAGGTCGCACAAACGTGTCCGTTTTCCCGCGTGCCGGCCTGCCGCACACAGCTCTGATTCCTGCAGTGCTGGAACGTGCGGACACACTCATTCAAGGTGATCGATGGATAACAAACACCTCGCTGTTCACGGGCCCGGGTTCGATTCCCGGCTATATCGGTGATATTTCTCCGCTCAGGGACTGGGTGTTGTGCTGTCTTCATCATCATTTCATCCCCATCCGGCGCGCAGGTCGCCCAATGAGGCGTCGAGTATAATAAGACCTGCACCAAGGCGGCCGGACCTGCTCCGCAAGGGGCCTCCCGGCCAATGAAGCCAAACGCTCATTTCCATTTTTACCTCGCTGTTGACATGGACATCTCTGTTGGTAGCGCTGACAAACTCGTCCAGCAGTTCGCCTACTGGGGTGAATGTGTCGCCTGGATTCCTCGCCACCTAAATGGTTCAAATGGCTCTGAGCACTATGGGACAACATCTGAGGTCATCAGTCCCCTAGATTTAGAACTACTTAAACCTAACTAACCTATGGACATCACACACATCCATGTCCGAGGCATGATTCGAACCTGAGACCGTAGCAGCAGCGTGGTTCCGGACTGAAGCGCCTAGAACCGCTCGGTCACAGCAGCCGCTCGGCCACAGCAGCCGCTCGGCCACAACGGCCGCTCGCCCACAGCGGCCGGCCTCGCCGCCTAACAGAATGAAAGTTGTAGTCAGTAGGAAGCAGTATGTTGTACAGGAGGATTATTGATGCAGCAAGACGTTGGCTCTGACGTCGCTCAGTAGAGTGGTACCATGAATCCGTAATGGCTCTCCTAGTAAGACTGCGTAGCGCCGTTGCATTGAATGGAGATTATGTTGAAAAATAGAGTTCTGCCGCCAAAAGAATCGGGAATAATTTACGGGGGTAATTCCAAAAGTAAGGTCTCTAATTTTTTTTATAAGTGCATAGACCTGTTTATTTCTTCAATGGCTCACATCAGTTTACAGTTTGAATATTTAGCTATTTTTCGACATATTCATTTCTGTCGATAAATTTTTTTGGCGCTGTGGCAGTTTTAGTAGGCCCATGTCATACCAGCTTGCCGCCATGCTGTTCAGAAAGTTTCACCTCGTCGTCGGAGCAACGGTTTGCCGAGCGATGTGTGGGCGAGCGTTGTCATGGAGAGTGTGTACGCCCTTGCTCAACATTCCTCTTCTCCGGTTCTGAATTGCCTGTTTGAGTATTTTCAGGTTCACAGTACCTGTCGGCGTTAATTGTGGTTCAAAAATTGTTCAAATGGCTCTGAGCACTATGGTATTCAACTTCTGAGGTCATCGGTCCCCTAGAATTTAGAACTACTTAAACCTAACTAAGCTAAGGACATCACACACATCCATGCCAAAGGCAGGATTCGAAGCTGCTACCGTAGCGGTCTCGCGGCTCCAGACTGCAACGCCTAGAACCGCACGGCCACTCCGGCAGGCGTTAATTGTGCTCCCAGCGATTCAGCTCCGACGATGAGGTGAAAGAAGAGGTTCAAAACTTTCTAAATAGCATGGCGGCGAGCTGGTATGACACGGGCATACAAAAACTGCCACAGCGTCTACAAAAATGCATCGACAGAAATGATGATCATGTCGAGAAATAGCTAAATGTTCAAGCTGTAAACTGATGTAAAGCATGGTAGAAGTAAACAGGTCTATGTACTTATAAAAGATAGGAGACCTTACTTTTGGGATTACCCTCGTATGTGTGCAACAACAAGATTGTGGTGAAAACTACGAACATCATTTGTTGGACGAAAACTATGTAAATAAATACTTCAGACCGACATTTCACCTACGTCACACCACAGTGCAAATCTGTAACACAACCATCTGTGTGGCGAGCTTATAATTATGTATTATTTATATTTTAGGACAACTAATCAATAAGAAACGCACCGGATGTTCTAATGAAAGTATAAAAGCCGTCTGTCGGTGAAATGTAATGGTTCTAAACCGGTAATGGTACCTTTTGAATAAAAGAACTTAAAATAAATTTGTGGCTGGTTGCTGTCTGAACACCTTTAACATTTGTTTTCAAATAACAGCCACGGTCTCCAACCAAGTCATCAAATTGCAATAATACACTATGCTGACCGAGCGAGGTGGCGCAGTGGCTAGCACACTGGACTCGCATTCGGGAGGACGACGGTCCAATCCCACGTCCCGCCATCCCGGTTTAGCTTTTCCGTGATTTCCCTAAATCGCTCCAGCCAAATGCCGGGATGGTTCCTTTGAAATGGCACGGCTGACTTCCTTCCCCGTCCTTCTCTAATCCGATGAGACCGATGACCTCGTTCTCTGATCTCCTCCGCCAAACAACCCAACCCAACCCAACACTATGTTGGAATCCTAATCAAAACCACCCCACTTTCAGAAAAAAAACAGAAAATGTGTTGCACTAGTTTCTGAACGCCCCTCGTAAGATGAACCGCAATATTCACAAGATGATTATTTGCCCTAGGAGTTTGTAACCGGACTTTCCCGATACTCTATATACACTCCTGGAAATTGAAATAAGAACACCCTGAATTCATTGTCCCAGGAAGGGGAAACTTTATTGACACATTCCTGGGGTCAGATACGTCACATGATCACACTGACAGAACCACAGGCACATAGACACAGGCAACAGAGCATGCACAATGTCGGCACTAGTACAGTGTATATCCACCTTTCGCAGCAATGCAGGCTGCTATTCTCCCATGGAGACGATCGTAGAGATGCTGGATGTAGTCCTGTGGAACGGCTTGCCATGCCATTTCCGCCTGGCGCCTCAGTTGGACCAGCGTTCGTGCTGGACGTGCAGACTGCATGAGACGACGCTTCATCCAGTCCCAAACATGCTCAATGGGGGACAGATGAGGGGATCTTGCTGGCCAGGGTAGTTGACTTACACCTTGTAGAGCACGTTGGGTGGCACGGGATACATGCGGACGTGCATTGTCCTGTTGGAACAGCAAGTTCCCTTGCCGGTCTAGGAATGGTAGAACGATGGGTTCGATGACGGTTTGGATGTACCGTGCACTATTCAGTGTCCCCTCGACGATCACCAGTGGTGTACGGCCAGTTTAGGAGATTGCTCCCCACACCATGATGCCGGGTGTTGGCCCTGTGTGCCTCGGTCGTATGCAGTCCCGGTTGTGGCGCTCACCTGCACGGCGCCAAACACGCATACGACCATCATTGGCACCAAGGCAGAAGCGACTCTCATCGCTGAAGACGACACGTCTCCATTCGTCCCTCCATTCACGCCTGTCGCGACACCACTGGAGGCGGGCTGCACGATGTTGGGGCGTGAGCGGAAGACGGCCTAACGGTGTGCGGGACCGTAGCCCAGCTTCATGGAGACGGTTGCGAATGGTCCTCGCCGATACCCCAGGAGCAACAGTGTCCCTAATTTGCTGGGAAGTGGCGGTGCGGTCCCCTACGGCACTGCGTAGGATCCTACGGTCTTGGCGTGCATCCGTGCGTCGCTGCGGTCCGGTCCCAGGTCGACGGGGACGTGCACCTTCCGCCGACCACTGGCGACAACATCGATGTACTGTGGAGACCTCACGCCTCACGTGTTGAGCAATTCGGCGGTACGTCCATCCGGCCTCCCGCATGCCCACTATACGCCGTCGCTCAAAGTCCGTCAACTGCACATACGGTTCACGTCCACGCTGTCGCGGCATGCTACCAGTGTTAAAGACTGCGATGGAGCTCCGTGTGCCTCGGCAAACTGGCTGACACTGACGGCGGCGGTGCACAAATGCTGCGCAGCTAGCGCCATTCGACGGCCAACACCGCGGTTCCTGGTGTGTCCGTTGTGCCGTGCGTGTGATCATTGCTTGTACAGCCCTCTCGCAGTGTCCGAAGCAAGTATGGTGGGTCTGACACACCAGTGTCAATGTGTTCTTTTTTCCATTTCTAGGAGTGTAAAACGTTACCGGCACGCCGCGCATGTACGCTCAGTCACTCGCAGTGCGTTGGTGCACAGACGCAGGGGCAGGTAACCGGGCTTAGCGGGCCCCACTTATTAGCGGCTGACACGGTGCGGCAGACGGCGCCCGCTGAATGACGCCACCGCCGGGATTTGGCGCCTCGCGGCCGCCTTTGTCGCGCGGCGTGACGTGACGTAATCCGCTCCCGCCACACAATGGCTGCCGCGCCTCCGCGGGACGGCCGCCTATTCTGGCCGTGTCGCGCGGTCGCGCCTAAGCCGCGGATCAGCGGCACGCGCCGACACCGCAGCCGCTCGCTGTCTTCGCCAGGTCGCCGGCCGAAAATGTGTGAAGCGGGACGAACTGTGACGTGGGCGATGCAGTCAGCCGACCACAGTGTCCACTACACTCGATTTTATTAGTGTCCAGCAAAGAAGTCTTTGATTTCAAAATTAATTATCTCGAAAACTAAGATCACTATGCGAGTGCAACAAAAGGTAAGTTTTTTGCGAAAGCTACAAGAATTTTATACAGAAGTTTCCAAACAGTTCGAAAAGCAGTTAACAAATGGCACTGTATACTGTGCAGTATCATCGTGCACAGCTGAACTCGTCCTCTACAAGCAGTATTTGAAATGATGTCACAATCTTTTCGGATTGTTCACCACTCACGGCACGGAGGTGATGCAAATTTGTCATCCCATCTGGTAGTGTCTCAATGGGAATCGATTGACATGCCACAGACATCGCCGATTCAAGCTCTTTCAGGATGGTGGGATGGTTCTGGTACAGACTATCTTTCAATGGTTCCTAGAAAAATTAATCAGAAGGAGACCGATCTAGAGAACATGGAGGCCAATCCATCCAGAGCTGTATACGTTCCACTTTTAATCTGCCTTTGCTTGTTTGCGGACATGCGGTATTAGTAGAACGGGCAGGCTGCTTTACTCTCATCCGAGGCAAGCTAAACCCAGCCGAAGCAGGATAAAGGAATCTTGCTTGCCTGCTCATGTTTCCACTATGCTATGGTATGCAGCAGTTTATTTTGCAAGCTTGCGTTTTAGTGTTACAGATAGAGTTCGGAAGTTGATGTGGTCTTTTTCTATACGACTATCACAGGACGAGGCTCCATGAAATTTATATTCATTTTAGGTCATTCTGGCCAGAAAACGGTGGAATTTATTTGCCCTTTTTCCCTTTTCGGCGTATTTTGCGCTTGTTTATTTCGATATGAACGGTTTTCTCTGCAACTTAAACCTCTTTCGACCAGATATGGCTATTCTCAATTCGAAATACCGTCAGGTCACCTGTAACAAAAGTTTTCTGTAGTAAGCAGAACCATCTCTGGAGGTCGATTTCCTTTGAACGTAAGAACCTGAACATCTCTATTATAATGCTGTGCCAACCAATGAAAAATTTTGGAAATCTAATTTCTGTAAGCTTATTGTGTTTCAGCCAAATATGAAGCCAGTTAAACACATCAAAAAAAGTTTTGCATCACCTCGGTTCCGACAATTCCGGAACCTGTACAGGAAATTGGAATAGAGATCAACATAAACATATCCGCTCTTTTAATTGCTCATGAAAACCACACATTGCATGTTGTACCACCATACAGCGAGACCTTCAGAGGCGGTGGTCCAGATTGCTGTACACATCGGTTCCTCTAATACCCAGTAGCACGTCCTCTTGCACAGGTATATTCGTCGTGGCATACTACCCACAAGTTCATCAAGGCACTGTTGGTCCAGATTGTCCCACTCTTCAACGGCGATTCGGCGTAGATCCGTCAGAGTGGTTGATTGGGTCGCGTCGTCCAGTCTATCCCAGGCACGTTCGATAGGATTAATGTCTGGAGAACACGATGGTCACTCTAGTCGAGCAATGTCGTTATCTTGAAGGAAGTTATTCACAAAATGTGCACGATGGGGGGAGCGAATTGTCGTCCATGAAGGCGAATGCCTCGCCAATATGCTGCCGATATGGTTGCACTGTCGGTCGGAGGATGGCATTCACGTACCGTACAGCCGTTACGGGGCCTTCCATGACCATCAGCGGCGTACCTTGGCGCCACGTAATCCTACCCAAAACAGCAGAGAACCTCCACATTGCTGATCTCGCTGGACAGTGTGTCTAAGGCGTTCAGCCTGACCGGGTTGCCTCCAAACACGTCTCCGACGATTGTCTAGCTGAAGGCATATGCGACTCTCATCGGTGAAGAGAATGTGATGCCAATCCTGAGCGGTCCATTCTGCATGTTGTTGCGCCTATGTGTACCGCGCTGCATGGTGTCATGGTTGCAAAGATGGACCTCGCCATGGACGGCGGGAGTGAAGTTGCGCATCATGTAGCATACTGCGCACAGTTTGAGTGATAACACGATATTCTGTAGCTGCATGAAAAGCATTATTCAACATGGTGGCGTTGCTGTCAGTGTTCCTGCGAGCCATAATCCATAGGTAGCGGTCATCCACTGCAGTAGTAACCCTTGTGTGGCCTGAGCGAAGCATGTCATCGATCTCCCGTCTCTCTGTATCGATTCTATGTCCAAAGAACATCGCTTTGGTTCACTCCGAAACGCCTGGACACTTCCCTTGTTGAGAGCCCTACCTGGCACAAAGTAGCAATGCGGACGCGATCGAAGCGCGGTTATTTACTGTCTAGGCATTGTTGAACTACAGACAACACGAGCCGTGTACCTTCTTCCTGGTGGAATGAATGGAACTGATCGGCTGTCGGACCCTCTCTGTCTAATATGCGCTGCTCGTGCATGGTTGTGTACATCTTTGGGCGGGTTTAGTGACATCTCTGAACAGTCAAACTGACTGTGTCTGTTATACAATATCCACAGTCAATCTCTATCTTCAGAAGTTCTGGGAATCGGGGTGACGCAAAACTGTTTTTGGTGTGTACTTTTCATTCTAAATGGCCAAAATAGCTCATTTTAAATTCCACAAATGCATTTTAGCAAACGCGTTCGTTTTCACATAATGTTAACATAAAAAACCTTTCTTTGTACTACGCTGCATATCACCAGAATGTGACTTTTAATATCCACTGAGCCATATTTTAATCAATGTTTACGTAAATTTAGAAAGCCTATGCACTACTAAATGACTGCAAGTCCTTAGCACGCTTTTCATTTCCACACAACTTTCAAAATATTATGGAGTGAGGAAATTGCTGGTTAAATTTACCGACGATTCACAACAGACTCAAGTTCCCGAATGAGTGTTTAGCAACATTTTACACAATTTGCATTGCATTGCTTGGCCGATTTTTTCGATGCTGCCTTATAAACGCAAGGGCTTTTCTTCGTGGCTGATATACATTCCCCGATTTCCTTTATGTTTGTTTTTCTGCTCCCACTGTTCGACAAATGAATACAGTGGAACTACGTACTCATACATACGCCTGGCTGCTCTGTCGTCCTTTTGGACTGATACTGCAACCTGTTGGCGGGCGCTGCAGGCTGAGCGGGTCCCGTGAAGCTTGCCAGGCTTGCGGAAATCCAAGCTGCCCTACTTTAACAACAGTGCTTCAGTACACATATACTCTAGTTATAAGTATAACATGGTCACAGACTATTTGAAAGCGACCGACATCCAAATTTGATTTATGAGTTGCCGAGGTCTTCATTTTCACATGGCATCAGCCCAATTCGTAATCGGGTATTTTAATTTGTATACAGACCTCTATTTGTACATTAAATTTCCGCTATATGGTCAGAGCCATTTGAACCATTTTGAGCCATCAAATAAATTGGTGTTTTGGTCTGCTTATCGAGGGAAGGTACCCCGTATCCCCTTTTGTTTTTGTTGTATCCAAGTATAACGATAGTTTTGACGAAGAAAATAATTTATCGGATGTCTACAGAAAGGACTCCTACTGAACTGAATGCAAAGTTTAGACTGCACTTGGCTCATCTTTGGCGTTGACTGACATGAGTAATCTGACATGTCCTGTTTCTAGCATTAAGACCAATTCTACCAGAATGAGGCTAATTTACTCACCATCGTACCAGGGAGAAGTTAAATTATGAAACCAAATCAAAACAGAGGGTTTTTCGTGTACTTCCCTCCGTC
Organism: Schistocerca americana; assembly: GCF_021461395.2. Taxonomy (NCBI): domain Eukaryota; kingdom Metazoa; phylum Arthropoda; class Insecta; order Orthoptera; family Acrididae; genus Schistocerca; species Schistocerca americana. The sequence goes on from NC_060124.1 coordinate 384,053,479, forward strand.
CCTATGAAATCTGGTTTCGTAGGACGGAGCGTATCAGGTAATGGTTGTGGAAAGGGGCCAGAATCAGTTACTGTCAGTTGCACAAAACACACAGACTTTATTTTACTAAAAACACTTAATCACACATGCCCTTAAAAGGATTCAAGACAATACGGCGGAAAGCCCTAGCACAAGTTATTACAATTGCTTTACGGAATTTGCGCGGCTGAAGGCCTTAGTTACAAAATTTTACATAAAATCTCGGCTGAAGGCCACACACTGGAGGTAGAAGAACTGAGGGCTTAAGGCCTGGATAACAAGAATTTCAGATAGGGAAAAATATTTCCAAAGTTTTAAACAAGTGATCTTTCAAATTTTAAGACGGCTGAGGGCCTTATCGTAAAATATTTCACGTTACGTTCGGCTGAAAGCCACATACTGTACTTGAGACTAAAAGAAAATCACAATCTAAAACAACAGAACCGTGGTGCTTAGAAGTGCTCCAAGGGTCGGCCTGAGGAGGTAATTCTAATTAAGGTTAGGTGAGATAGGCAGCCGAGAATAAGAGTAATAATCAGATGTCAAGCCGACCCAGGGACGGCTGAAGGACCGACCAACAACCTAATCAATTGCGCTGCCCCGACCAACGACACGACAACGGAAAATATCAGCCGAGGACGAAGATACCAGCAGCACTACGTCTTCAAAATTGGCGTATAAAAACAGCCAAGGCACAATAACCACTCAAAAGTATGAACGCCACCAAAGGCTGTCGAACTACACGGACAGGATCAACGCGGCGAGGGAAAACACACTGCGGAACACTACGCTAATGCCCTCGCTGCGTAGACTTCCTCGCTGCACTGTCCCAACCGACCGACTGCATACTTCAATACGCAAACAACATTACCGTAATTGCTCTGACGAAATTACATGAGCTAGACACAGTTCCACGAAAACACTTCCACAAGAACTTGAACAATCGTAAAAGCAATCACTGTGGAACGACCAGGGCAAATGACAAATCGACACACACATAGAACCCGAAACGGTCGGCGACCAAATATACGTCATCCGACGAGACAACCAACCTTACGACCAACCAAGGTCGTCCACACTCAAATCATGTGTGTCCGCAACAGTGGGGCGATTCTTGGCCGTCCGGACCTCACTGCTGCTCCATCCCAACTTAATTCCAAGTCCGTTCGTAACTCGGAGACACGGCGACCCTGGCACAAGGGCACGAACCCAACCATGCAGACGTAACACTTGCCCATTGGCCCACCGACATCTCCGCACAAGGAAGGAACCGACCCACGTCCGGCAAGATGACCAACTGACAAGGCCCAGAAACGGTCAAAATACCAAATACATGTCGCTCTATGAGACGACCGACCGAACGACCAGCCAACGGTCGTTCCCGCACCAGTCTCCTTCCGTCGGACAGTGCATGTGTGTGTCGCAAGCGGTCGGGCGAGTACTGGCTGTCCGCACCTCACTGGCGCTGCGTCCCGACTGAACCCCGACACACGACGAACCGGAAATACTAGCGGTCGCTTCAAAGATAATACGACAGTGCTCTTATCGATACGCGCTACTGCTGCCACTCACGGGCAGGCAAGCCAGCAACTTAGTAACGCCAGTAAATCGAATAAGAAGCGAGGTGACAGTTCCGTAAAGAGAAGCTGTCAAGCAAGGAACGGCACCCTCCTCCCATCCGTCGCGAGTGGTATGCGTGAAGAACGACTGAAGGTGAGCGTCCGTGTGAGCTCGAATCTCTCCAGTTTGACCTTCATGGTGTTTACCCGATATACGTGCAGCAGAAAGCAATGTTTCTCGTAGGTGACTACTGATAGATGTAAACAACTGCATAAAATGCTTTTTTGACCATCAACCACTTTTTTATTTAAAACTAATATATCCACCGGTTTCAACCACAGATCACCTTCACGGATTAGCGTTAAACATAGTTTAGACCACAACACCACATCTATCATGTTCGTTATGCTGGAATTCGTGGCATGCACTACCTGTGAGAAAGCCAACGGACATGCCGCAGTGGATACACCGGTTCCCGTGAGATCACCGAAGTTAAACGCTGTCGGGGGTGGCCGGCACTTGGATGGGTGACCATCCAGGCCGCCATGCGCTGTTGCCATTTTCCGGGGTGCACTCAGCCTCGTGATGCCAATTAAGGAGCTACTCGGCCGAACAGTCGCGGCTCCGCTCACAGAAAACCATCATAACGACCGGGAGAGCGGTGTGCTGACCACGCGCCCCTCCTAACCGCATCCTCAACTGAGGATGACACCGGTCAGATGGGCCCGATGGGCCTCTTGTGGCATGAAGACGGAGTGCTCAACTATACAGGGTGAGTCACCTAACATTACCGCTGGATATATTTCGTAAACCACATCAAATACTGACGAATCGATTCCATAGACCGAACGTGAGGAGAGGGGCTAGTGTAATTGGTTAATACAAACCATACAAAAAAGCACAGAAGTATGTTTTTTAACACAAACCTACGTTTTTTTAATGGAACCCCGTTAGTTTTGTTAGCACATCTGAACATATAAACAAATACGTAATCAGTGCCGTTTGTTGCATTGTAAAATGTTAATTACATCCGGAGATTGTAACCTAAAGTTGACGCTTGAGTACCACTCCTCCGCTGTTCGATCGTGTGTATCGGAGAGCACCGAATTACTTAGGGATCCAAAGGGAACGGTGATGGACCTTAGGTACAGATGAGACTGGAACAGCACATTATGTCCACATGCTGACACCTTTTTATTGGTGTTTTTCACTGACGCACATGTACATTACCATGAGGGGTGAGGTACACGTACACACGTGGTTTCCGTTTTCAATTACGGAGTGGAATAGAGTGTGTCCCGACATGTCAGGCCAATAGGTGTTCAATGTGGTGGCCATCATTTTCTGCACACAATTGCAATCTCTGGCGTAATGAATGTCGTACACGCCGCAGTACATCTGGTGTAATGTCGCCGCAGTCTGCCACAATACGTTGTTTTATATCCTCTGGGGTTTTAGGCACATCACGGTACACACGGTACATGATGGCCACCACATTGAACATCTATTGGCCTGACATGTCGGGACACACTCTATTCCACTCCGTAATTGAAAACGGAAACCACGTATGTACGTGTACCTCACCCGTCATGGTAATGTACATGTGCGTCAGTGAAAAAGACCAATAAAAAAGTGTTAGCATGTGGACGTAATGGGTTGTTCCAGTCTCTTCTGTACCTAAGGTCCATCACCGTTCCCTTTGGATTCCTACGTAATTCGGTGCTCTCTGATACACACGATCGAACAGCGGAGGCGTGGTACTCAAGCGTCAACTTTAGGTTACAATCTCCGGATGTAATTAACATTTTACAATGCAACAAACGGCACTGATTACGTATTTGTTTATATGTTCAGATGTGCTAACAAAACTAACGTGGTTCCATTTTTAAAAAAAACTTATGTTTGTGTTAAAAAACATACTTACGTGCATTTTTTATGGTTTGTATTAAACAATTACACTAGCCCCTATCCTCACGTTCGGTGTGTGGAATCGGTTCGTCGGTATTTGATGTGGTTTACGAAATATATTCAGCGGTAACGTTAGGTGACTCACGCTGTATATGAGACGTGACCATTATTTAAATAATGACAGATGTGATGTTGTTGCCTAAACTATTTTGAATCTAATCCGTGAAGAAGGTCTGTGACTGAAGCCGGTAGATATTTAGGTTCTAAATAGAAAAAGCAGCTGATACTCAAACATGAATTTTATACATTAGAAAGAAATGTATTGATTGCCTCTTCTAGGTACGTACGTGCTCTGCGTTTTAATAGCAAACCACACCATTATGCACAACGGATCTCCTGTGACGTCTGTCACTAGACTTGAATGAGCATTTTACGTTTGCTACAATAATCTGTGTCAAAAGCCGCTTTTCATTAGATCACCTGTATTCCCTTTGCCACTCTATCACTCATGCTGGTTAGGTTCAATGGTTCAAATGGCTCTGAGCACTATGGGACTTAACTTCTGTGGCCATCAGTCCCCTAGAACTTAGAACTACTTAAACGTAACTAACCTAAGGACATCACACACATCCATGCCCGAGGCAGGATTCGAACCTGCGACTGCTGGTAAGGGCCTCAGACTAAGCAATAATGCTCAACTGGCTGTTAGTTTTACACTGCCATATCACATTAAAGGAACCATCTTTCAAAATCCTGCCTAATAGCCCTTTGCATCGCGAGACGCACAGGAAGAGAGTCAGTGACGTTGTAGAAAGTACCGACGGGGATATTGATCCATGCAGACTCCAGAGCCATGGCCGGCTGAGCTAGGTCTCTCGGCTGAAGACAGATGCCGCCAAAAACTAAATCCAGTTGGTCCCAGAGATTCTCAATGGGGTTTAAATCCGAGGAATACGGTGGCCAGGAGAACACGGTAAATCTCTTGGCTCTGAGCACTATGGGACTTAACATCTTAGGTCATCAGTCCCCTAGAACTTAGAACTACTTAAACCTAACTAACCTAAGGACATCACACACACCCATGCCCGAGTCAGGGGTAAATCTCTTCTTCGAGATGTGTGGCACGTTGCATTGTCCCACTGGTGCATGCCATCATATCGAGGAAATACAAACTGCATGCAAGACTGAACGTGGTCCTCGAGGATAAACGCGTACTTTTAATGATCCATTTTGCTACCCAGAATGATGAGGTCGCCTAGGGAATGCCACTAAAACATTCCGCAGTCCTTAACGCCCGCTCTTTGTTTGCTTTCAAATACGAGTATTTCAGACCTAACAAACCAATGGCCATCAGTCCAATCAAGAAGTGATTCATCTGACAAGGCCACCTATTGCCACTGAGTGGGAATCCATTTGCAGTACTGGTGCGAAAATTCCAGTTTTCGTCGCCAATGAACAGCAGCCAGCACGGGTGCCTGAAGCTAGCACCTGCTGCGAGGCCCGTGCGCTACCACATTCGCTGAACGGTGGGTGAGGAGACACTGTTGGTAGGCTCCTGGTTCATTTGGGTGTTTAGTTGCTCAATAGCTGCACGTCTATTCGCCCGTAAACATATCTGCAGCCGTTGTTCAACCCTGTCCTCCACTGCCAGTGGTGCACTACAGTCGATTTTAGTTAGAGCCATTTTGCCGTGTGCAGTATATTTTAACGACGGCGACACGCAGACAGACTTAGCCGATTCGCAAATGCTTCCACGCTTGGCCCGAAATCCAATGATCGTGACCTTTTTGGAAGGTAAACTGCTCCGTTTCCGCACTGCGACAAAGACTGCAGTGTTGTCCGCGTCAGCCTTCCCCCCCCCCCCCTCCCCCCCCCCCCTCCCACACACACACACTCTTTACATATCCTCTACTGCTAGTGTGCTACTCCCTGATATTTTTGAGTGGTTATGTGCGTTGACAGTGAACATAGGTGACGGTCACGTTCATATGACTAAACTCTGTGCAAACTATACTTTTAGCGTGCTGACTGTATTTCCTAAGAATTCTATGAATGAATCTGTATGAAATCCGCTTTAATTGCGATTAATTTTATGTGGTCGTTCCACTTCAGTTCCCTTCGTGCACATGCTTCCAGGTATTTACTGGATGTGACTGTTTCCAGTGATGGTTCCAAAATCCTGTAATAAAAAGTCTTTCCACCCGTTTACGAACGTTTCCTACCTTTTCCTTGGGTTTCTACTGTTAATCTCTGCAGTAAGCTTCTATCTCTGCATACCTTCGTACATTCTGCAACAATTTTCTGGCGTTGTGACTCCGTTATGTACAACAAAATCATCCACGAATTGCATCGAGCTTCAAACTTTTCCCACTAGTCTATTTACGTGTATTGCGAACTATAATCGTACTATAAAACTTTCTCGAGATACAGTGGAAGCTAGTTTAACGGCAGAAGATTTCTCGTCGCTAAGAATGTTCGTTTTGTGTTCTATTTGCTAGAAACTCCTCCTCCCACTCATGATGTCGGTTGCTGATATCGAAATAAATGTTAATTCCTACAGAGGAGATTTTCGATGTCTAGAAAGAAGAATGAAACACGTACGAAATTCTACAACAGAGTGACTTTAGAAATAGAGGTCTATTCTTCTCACATCAAAGGACTCAAATACTGATAGAGAAACAGAAAATTCATGAAGCACATTTTTTGAATCTCACACCTAGTATCTGTCTGTTTCTTAGTGAGCAGCACACTGACAATTAGTGCAGTAAGGAGCACTGATTCAGTTAGACAAAACGTCCCATAGATTTCTTTTTTTCCCTGCTCGATTCAGTACCACTTCATTAGTTACTCGATCTACGGACATACTTTCAACATACTTCTGTAGTACCACATTTCAAAAAGCTTCTGTTTCCTCCTTGTCTTAGATGTTTATCGCTCAAATTTCACATGTTACAAGTCTATACTCCAGACAAATATCTTCAGAAAAAAGTTCCTAACATTTAGATTTGTATTCGTTGTTATAATTTGTTTTTCAGAAATGCTTTTCTTGCTGTTACCAGTCTACATTTTATATCCTTTTCACATCTGCAGTTATCTGTTGTTTTGCGAGAAAAGTAGCAAAACTCATCTACTATTTCGATGTCCCATTTCCTAATGTTATTCCCTCAGCACCTCTGTTCCACTTCTGTTGACGTTCTTCTTCTAATCTCTTCTGAAGACACTATTTATTCCTTTGGACTCATGTACGAATTTCTTTGCTGCCTCTGACAGAATTACAATGTTATCGGCAAACAGCAAAATTTTTATATCCTCTCCTTGAACTTTAACTCATTTTACAAATTTCTACATCCACATCTACATCTAAGTGATTACTCTGCTATTCACAATAAAGTGCCTGGCAGAGGGTTCAATGAGTTTCCTTTACTGATTGCCTTATGCATTCAGAACACATCTAATCTGTGAGCGGTCAGTACTTTCTTCTGGACTTTAGAAAGGCCACCACTCCGAGAACGATACTTTATAGTTACCAATCTAATCGTTAGAGTCAATAGGAAGACGCACAAAATAGTTACAAGAAACATTGTATGAAGTCCATCACTGTTGGCTAACAAAAGTGGCAAATGAAGCAGGTGAAAGGTATTTTTGTCAGAAGAGGTCGGGAACCAATGGTAAATACGTAATTACCTAAACAATTTGATGTTAGCTAGAAAAACAGATAAAACAAACCGCTTCTAAAACAATCAAAAGTCACCAGAATCGCAAGAACACACCGTTTTAGGTATACGTTCTAGTGTTAATGCACTCGGCCATATGGGCGGGTAGTAATACACTGAAGCGCCAAAGAAACTGGTATAGGCATGCGAATTCAAACACCGAGATATGTAGACAGGCAGAATATGGCATTGCGGTCGGCAACGCCTATAGAAGACAAGTGCCTGGCGCAGTTCTTAGATCAGTTACCGCTGCTACAATTGAAAGTTATGGAGATTTAAGTGACTTTGAGCGTGGTGTTTTAGTCGGCGCAAGAGCGATGGGACACAGCATCTCCGAGTAGCTATGATGTGGGGATTTTCCCCTTACGACAATTTCAAAGGTGTACTGTGAATTTCAGGAATCTGGTAAAACATCAAATCCTCGACATCTCTGCGGCCGGAATGAGATCCTGCAAGAACGAGACCAATGACGACTGAAGAGAATAGTTAAACGTGACAAAAGTGCAAATCTGCCGTAAACTGCTGCAGATTTCAGTGCTGGGATATGAGCAAGTGTCAGCGTGCGAATCATTCAACGAAACGTCATCGAAGTGGTCTTTCAGCACTGAAGACCGACTCGTGTACCCTTGATGAGTGCACGACATACAGCTTTACGTCTCGCCTGGGCCGACATTAGGCTGTTGACGACTGGGAACATGTTGCCTGGTCGGACGAGTTTCGTTTCAAATTGTATAGAATGGATGGATGTGTACGGCTATGGAGACAACGTCATAAATCCATTGAACTTGCTTGTCAGCAGGGGGAATCAATGGACCTTGCATGTCAACAGGCGACTGTTGAAGCTCGTGGAGGCTGTGTAATGGTGTGGGGCGTGTGCAGTTGGAGTGATATGGGACCGCTGATACGACAGGTGACACGTACGTAAACATCCTGTCCGATCACCTCCATCCATTCAAGTCCATTGTGCATTCCGACGGACTTGGACAATTCCATCAGGACAATGAAACATCCCAAACAAATGGTTCAAATGGCTCTAAGCACTATGGGACTTAACATCTGAGGTCATCAGTCCCCTAGACTTAGAACTACTTAAACCTAACTAACCTAAGGACATCACACACATCCATGCCTGAGGCAGGATTCGAACCTGCGACCGAAGCTGTCACGTGGTTCCAGACTGAAGCGCCTAGAACCGCTCGGCCACCGCGGCCGGTCATCCCAAGCATCCATAATTGCTACAAAGTGCCTCCAGGAACTCTCTTCTGAATTTTTAAACCTCCGCTGTCTACCAAACACCCCAGCCATCAACATTATCGAGGATATCTGGGATGCCTTGGAACGGGCTGTTCAGAAGAGATCATTAGCCCCTCGTAGTCCCACGGATTTATGGACAGCCCCGCAGGATCGCATGATGTCAATTCCTTCCAGCACTATTTCAGACATTAGCCGAGTCCATGCCACGTCGTGTTGCTGTACTTCTGCGTGCTCGCGAGCACCCTACACGATATTAAGCAGGCTTCCCAGTTTCTTTGGCTTTTCATTGTAGTACAGAGCTACGTTCAATATATTCAAGAAGAATGTTTTAAGCTACAAACGACCCCTAAATACATCATCTGTTTCTGAAAACTCTACCGAATGCCAGACGTGTTGAAGAACTTAGAAACAATATATTATTTGGTATTGGAGGGGAGCTGTACAGGCAGAAAACTTTAGAACTGCATGTAAGACTGATTACGGAGGACGTTTAGTGTGTTAGTGTACATTGTGAAATATCTACGATTCCGAAAAATAAAATGTCGAAAGATCTTCAACTTGAAATTTCGCTTTACTTGTTCCATAGACATTACGGATGTTTTCACCTTGTAATAATTACTGGAATATCACTGGTGCCACCCCAGACTAGCGGCTTCCAACTTCCGCTAGTACCTGTGCTCGCCTCTCTTTGCGCGACCAACGTCCGTGCACGTGTACACGCCCCGTGACCCGAGACGGCGGCGTGGGTTCGACGGCGCCGTATGCGTCGGAGGGATCTAGGCGGCCGCCAGCCGCCGGCTCCGGCGTCAACGTCAGCCGCTGATCCGGATCAGCGCCGCTGCAGGACGACAGCAAGCGTCGCCCACACGGCGCCGGGCTTTGGCGAACGACTCACGGTTCCGACTGCGGCAGCGGCGCAGGCGTCAGGCTGTGGACCGGGCGGAAGGGGTCATGCGTCGGCCGGCTTTCTTAATGCTGGCTGCGCCGCCACTCCGCTAAAGCCTGTACTGGACACTCTGGAAGTGCACTTCAGTGAATTTGTGATCAAAAGCTAATCGCTCAAGAACAGATATTAGTGGCGACCGCCGTATTTACGAATTTTATTCCGCCTTACATGTTCGGTCTTACGTTATTCTCAAAGGCTCTGCAAGAGAAATACGTGGAAAGGTATCAATAAAAAAACGCTGGTCCAGTTACATAAAATATACATCGTCAAAATGAATAAATCACCATTTATAGTCGTCCCATTCAGTTCACCCCCACCCTGAAGTACCTTGGCCTCACCTTTGACCGTCACCTCACCTGGACCCCTCACCTCCTGACCCTCCAGCAGAAAGCCCATTCCCACCTCTGCCTCTTGAAACTCCTATCTGGCCAGACATGGATACTGCATTCTTCCACCATCCTCCACACCTACAAATCCCTATCCTCTGTTATGCCAGTGTTGCGTTGTCTGAATCTTCACCCCCCCCCCCCCACTTTTACAACGCCCACCAAATCCTAGAACCCCATGTGCACTCCGCCTTGCATTCTGTATCCATCTTCCTTCCCCCACACAACTTCTGTATGACCTCATCCCCTTCCCCCACATCCCCCTTTTCCTCCAACATCTCTGCATCCTTTACACTGTCTGCAGGCTTGATTCCCCACCCCCTTGTTTCCTCCTTCCTCTCCACCCCCCACCCATTGCTGCGCCTCTGTCAATGTATCCCTCCCTCTCTCCACCTCCACACCATCTTCACCGTGACATCTACCCTTCCTTCCAACTGTAACCTGGCCTTTCCCCCCCCCCTCCCCCTCCCTCCCCAGGGCTCCTTTTTCCTCTTCCCTCCTTCACCCAGAGCAGATTTTCCTCTTTCCCTCCCTCCCATCCCTTCCCTCCCCAGCCCGCTTTCGGCGCGCCCCCCACTTCATCCCCCTTTCTCTCCCCTCCTCCTCGCCTCCTTTCACCTTCTTCCCATTTCCCTTGTCCCACCGCCCCCCTCCCCATTGCAGATCCTACCAGGTTTTTATTCATTACCAGTGTGCTACGTTAGTGTTGTTTCGGTGCCGTTATACAGTGTCATCTAGTGATGTGGGTTTAATTGTGTGGTCTACCTGTTTTTCGTCCATGACAGTTCCTTGTTACGCCATCCGTCATGTGACTGTTTTACTTTTTCGAAGAACTTTTATGCTCTGGCCTTTTGAATGTAGTGTTTTTTTGTGTCACATCCTTTTTTTAGATTTTTATGTCCGATTCACAGTCACCGCTCAGTATGCCTTCTTTTCTTCTGTTCCGCCTTCTTTGTTTCTGTATTCCGCCGTGTTATCTCATTTATATTGTTTTTAAATGTCTTCCTGTCTGTTTATGGCTCTTGGCTGAAGAGAAGCGCTTATCATCAGCGAGAAATATTAATAAAATTACATAAAACGCACATCGTAAAAAAATGATGGAAGACGAAATTCACCATCATATATTTCATATATTCGAATGTCAAACATGGATCCCGAGTGTCTGGTTTACCTTACGTGATAACAATTCAGTGCAACTGACTAACTGTACGCGCCATATTATAAGATAAAGAAGACCGCTGGATGGCAGCACTATATGGCGGTTATGAAAGCCATATGTCTAAAAACACAAAAATATTTGTACATTTCATTGATTTAACACTGTATTAATTGACAAATGCCTTTATGTTGCATCTGTTACATCGTAGGTTAATAATGTAACAAATGTTCAACTGATGCAACGAGTTTGGAGAAAATTATCGTTCAAGATGGCGCCAATATATAATGGTGTGCATGAAATACGTCAACATATAGCTGTTCAATAAATCGAATTACAAAAGGTCCATAATTTAATATACAGAAATGCATATATCAGAAGTTATGAAGTTACACGCAAAACATCAGAATTCATTTTTAGTTGCGTAATAATCTTACAGGGACAAGCATCAGTATATAAGGGTAGACCAGAAGATGATGTGCTTCATATGACTGTGTTCTTCATACAAAGCTCATGATAAACGGTGAAACATTACCATCTGCCTCAAATCTTGAGAACATGCACTTTTTCTTCTTCCTCAGATGAATTGCCTAAAGTGATTTGAAATGACGAAGCTTGAACACAAATAATCAGGACCAATAATCTGCTGAACTTACAGTCTGCTTGTGAGATACTTTCATGTGTATTAGTCCAATCCCACCTTAAATGAAAACTTCATTTTCTCTACAATTAACATTTGTCCATTGACCAAGAAATACTGGTAACTAAGGAAACATTTTTTCATTATGTAGTGTAAAAGAACAACAAAAAGATCCTTTAGTTAATATAAGATACATGAAATAAATAAGTCCACATTTGCGAAATCAAATCGCCAGATGCCAGTTGATGACATTCCATTGGGATGCAACGTCGAGCCATTTATGCTCTTGTTTCAAGTCCGCTCACCGGGAAGTTTCCATGTACAGGGAAAGTGAGAAAAAAAAACGTCCCCTAAGTACTTAGCAGAAGTCGACTGACATTTGACGAGTCGTCTCATTATGTGGTGTCGAGTTAGCAAAAACGTCCATAATTTGATGACGCTCTTGTGTCCACTTATGAAAAGGTACAGGAAGGCCATACTTTTTATCTAAGTAACTTCATGCATCTTTGATGGTGGAAATTACGTCGCGTCCGGATGGAGGAGCTTATTGGGGACACTCATGCGCCTTGGTTGCCGGAGATAAAGGGCCAGAATCTGCTAGAGAAGGAACCATACGTCCGCCGCAGCGCCGCAGATGAGACGGTGTTCGTCTGTATGGAAATTTATGGTAAGGTCTTAAGGGATCAAACTGCTAAGGTCATCGGACCCTAACATTACACACTACTTAATGTAACTTAAACTAACTTACGCTATGGACAACACACACACCCATGCCCGACGGAGGACTCGAACCTCCGACGGGGGGAGCCGCACGGACCGTGACAAGGCACCCCACACCGCGCGGCAAATGAGCTCGTCTGTGTCGTGCACTTTGGCAGAGGGTGCTGTCTCCAAGGGGGACGTCATGGAGTTTGTGTCATGTCGACTGTAGCATTAACGACGATGTATCAGGTGGCACTCGATTCCGTAGTGAAGTATGGCTGGTAAAATTCGCGCATACTGCCGGCAATCTACATTCTGGTTGACGTCCGCATTAAGGGGCTCTGCAAAGGTTCAAAATCATGAAATGTTCCATTTTTACTTTTTAACATTTTAAAAATTACACACTTTCCCCTTTCAGTTGATATACCATTTATTCAGTTCACAAGTCTACAACTATTTTTGAAATATTTTTGAAATGTGTTCTGCATGGGCGTGACCCACTGTGGCGCTTTTGAGTTGTTTTCATGAATCTCCACGCTCATCATGCACACTTTAGCGACGTGAGAGGAAATAAGTGTTACAAATAACTGTTGTGGCTGATCTATGATAGTTCAATATACAGGCTGGGTCACTAACTATTGCCATCTAGAATAACTCCGAAAGTATGATAGTAGCTGAAAGGTTTGTGGGACAAATGTTACATGGACCAACGGGGACTATAATATGACGTTTCTTGTTGCTAGGTGGGGTCACGTCAGAGAAATGGTCACTTTTTTAATTTTATTTTTATTTTTTTAAATGGGATGCTGTAGTTTGGTTCTTATTTTCTGATAGCGGCTACGGACACGAATCAAACGATGTGTAACAGTAGGGTCTTTGAAGGTCAACGAAGGTAAAAAAGGTGGCATGAACATCCATTTACAGAAGGTGTTCGAAGTGACGACCATTGGTATTAACGCAGTGCTGCAGTATTCTTATCATGGGTTGAGTGGTATTCCTTACAGCTTCGAAACACATGCTCTGATAATCGGGCAAATAGTAAATGTTCGCCGAATACAGCGTATCCCTCTAACATGCCATTGACATGTTAACACCATTCGACGGTTTCGCAATATAACACTAACAGGAACGATAAGGCTAGTATAGTCAAATCAAGCGAATGTGAATGACGTATTCCTTCGAAGAACAAGTCGATATGCTTCTCATTTATGGAGAATGCCAACGATATTTAGTGAGAGCTAGAGACTTATACACTGAAAGATATCCTCAACGTGCTCACCCTACACGCTGTACATTTAAATATGTGTATAATAAATTGAGAACAATTGGATCTTTACCGCATCGGAAACATATCAGGGAAAGGAAAGTTACTAATTAGGAAACGTAATGTATCCGCCGTCCGCGGATAGGAAAATCTCAGAGTGTGAGTTATAGCGTTTTATTTAAACTGAAGTCTTTCCTCAAATGTTACAAAACAATATTCGTGAGGTAGGACTGATCCTCCAAGCCGACCAATAACTAAATCAGAGATTCTTCCAAACATAAACAGTCTGTAGTAACTATACAACTTCACCAAACCAAGCCCTGGCTGGGCGTCTCTTGAATAGCGGCACGGAGTCCACGTTGCCGTCACCTGAGTCCGAGGGCAAGTAGAGGCCCTGCGAGGATGGCTCCGGTACGCTGGCGGGGGTGGACGATGACGCGGCGGCTACGATGACACCGGTGGGCTCGCTTGGCGTGAACTGCCTCTCCAGGTTTTTTTTTTTTTTTTTTACTTTATTGTTATTTTAAAGCCTGTACAATAGGCAGGCTGTCAGCAGCACACTACGCTGCTCTTCAGCCATAGAATAAACAAGCAGCAAAAACAGGAGAAGACACAGAAGTTACAGAACGGTGGGCAATAAAACAGGAGACACATAGATACAAACACGGAGCCGTTCACATTCGTCGATAATCCACACTGCTAACTGATGAGACGACGCACAAACACTGAAGATGACAATGGCACTGGTGAACGAGGGAGTGTGACGATGAACACTGAATACTAAACACGACGGCACACACGAAACACTGATGGCGGTGATCTCCAGCGCGCGAATGTCCACGTAGCGTGTGCGAGTCCGGGGACCTGCCAAGGGGGGAAACAGGGGTGAGGTGGGGGAGAGGGGAGAAAAAGGATGCCAATGGTGGAGGAGACGGGGGCAGGAGGAGAGGGACAGCGGAGGGGAGGCCCGGGGGAGGAGGGGGGAGAAAAGGGGGAGGGAGGGAAAAAGGGAGAGAAGGGAGGGAGGGTGCCCAGAGGAGCAAGCACAGGAGGAGGGCGGGAGGATCAAAGTTGGTAGGAGGGGTAGATGGAGGGGAGGAGGGCATCATCAGGGAGGGGGAGCTGGCGGAAGCCACCTTGGGAGAGGGTCCTCTCCAGGCTCCTGCGCCAGCCTAAATACTGCTCGGCGCATGGATAGGGCTGGCTCTATCTGCAGTCACGTGTCGAGCGGAAGGAAAGAGGTCCGCGGCTGTAGTGACCTCTTGCGGCTCCGTGGACGCCTCCTGGTGGTCTCTGGGAAGCGTCTGTGTTTCCGGGACGACCGGCCAGGCTGACCCCTATTCGGTCCGGGGCCCGCTATACCGATCTGCTTCGCGGGAAGAGAGAGTTGCAGGCGCGTAGTCTGAACACAGTAAAACGGAAATTAATACTCTTGCCACTGTGGTTCGAGATCCTTGTGTTAGTTCGCGTCAAATCACAAGGGAATCTGGTATGAACCAGAGTAGTGGTGGTCGTGTTTTGCATCGCCATAAATATCATCCTTACCATATCAGCCTCCACCAAGATTTAACTGGTACGGACTGTATGCGTCACATTGAATTCTGCCGATGCCCTCAACTTCAGGCTTTATTTACTGACAAGGCTTCATTCACGAACCATAGAATTGCTTAACATGCTTTACTGGGCAACTGAAAATCCATGTTGGCTGCGGCAAGTGGCACACCAAAAACCGTGGTCGGTGAATGTATGATGTGGGATTCTGGAGGACAGAGTTACAGGCCCCTATTTCATCGGAGGAAATCTTAATGGTAGGAAGTATACCACATTCCTGCAAGAAACATTAGGTCTGTTAATGGAAGAAATACCTTTGGGAACAAGGGACAGAATGTGGTATCAACAAGATGGGTGTCCGGCACATTTTTCGCTGATGGCTAGAGATGAGTTGTAGAAACAATTTCCAAATCGTTGGATTGGATGCGGAGGAGATGTGTCGTGGCCGGCTCGTTAGCCAGACTTGACGCCTCTGGGTTTTTTCTTGTGAGGATCCGTAAAAGACATTGTTTATAAAGACGTTCCAACTACACCTGACTATAAGCGAGAGAGGGTTATCAGAGCATGTGCTTCGATAAGTGCTGATGCAACAAGGAATACCACCCAATCCATGATAAGAAGATTGTAGCACTGCATTGATACCAATGGTCGTCACTTCGAACACCTTCTGTAAATGGTCGCTCAAGCCACCTTTTTGACATTCGTTGACCTTCAAAGACCTTACTATTACATATCATTGGATTCGTCTCGATAGCCACTGTCAGAAAATAAGAATCAAACTATAGTATCCCATTTAAAAAAACTAACTTGACCTTCATATCTCTGTTGTGACCTCACCTAGCAACAAAAAATCAACATCATATTATGGCCCCCGTTGTCCCACGCAACTTTTGTCCCACAAACGTTTCAGCTCCTATCATACTTTCGGAGTTATTCTTAGTGGCAATATTTAGTGACTCACGCTATGTATCACTCGCTTGAGTGTCGTGTGTTTCGCGTTTATTTACTCTTTTGTAGTGAATTCTGGTCACTTAAGTCTCTGCCTTAATGAAGGATAACAATAAGAAATGGAAGACTGTTGGAAAGCCAAAGGAAGGTGTTATTACCATAAACAATAAAGACGAACCTAACATTGCTGACACATCTGCCAATTGCAATGAAAGAAACCAAGTACTTCGCCGAGGTAGCTTGGTTCAGTAACTGAAAATTATGAATGTTTTATTGGCGAATCGGACGAATCGGATGTAAATGAAATATTTCATACATCAGTTCTCAAAGGAATTTTTGCAAACTGTGTAAGATGTGTTGAGTGTAGTGAAGTCGGTCTGGAACTCTCTATATAAAATCACATAGTGAAATGGAACTGTAGTGTGTTAAGTGTTCAAACATGGCGACATTTTGGAACAGTGTTCCAGTAACTCTAAATGAAGAAAATGGTAGAAAAATCTATGAACACAACATTAGATTTTTTTATGCCTTGAGTACAATTGGTAAGGGTGCTACTGCAGCTGCTGCTTTCTGTGGCATGATGACTCTTCCAAATCTCCCAGCCAGTTTACGAACTATAATAGATTTATAGGGGCTAAAGTAGAAGGTGTCCGTATAGAATCTATGAAGAAAGCTGTGGAAGAGGCAGTAATAGAAAACAGTAGTAATAGAGACTTGACAACAGCATTCGATGGTACCTGGCATAAAAGGGCACACACATCTCTTCATGGTGTAGTATCTGCCACCGGTATGTACACAGGGAAAGTTTTAGATGTAGCAGTAATATATAAACATTGTATGTGTCCACAAAAAAATATAAAGGTACTGAAAGTCGCGAGCTCTTTCTTCTTATCTCGTGTTTACTATTGAAAATCTCGTTCTTGTACTCTTGTTAACTTTACTATTACAGAGATCGCCTAAACTTTATTTTTTTTATTGGTCCTGTGCGCAACAAATAACTACTTGGTCTTTCTGCTGCCACTGATTGATCTGCTGCATTCCATTATTTAACAAAAACATAAAAAAACCTATTATTCATGCAGAGTGCAATGCATGTTCTGTATGGCGGCTCCTGCTGTTGCTGCGGCTGCTGCTGCTTACTACAACTACATATAATTCAAGAGAAAGGGTTTGGTCAAATCTAAACTCGATAAATGATAACCCAAACACATAATTCCCTTTTTTTTCCAAAACTATATTCCGAAAGCGATTCTTTCTCATTCAATTAACAAAACGCTAGAATCTCTTTGAACAATCGCTTCGTATGTAAATCTGCCTCGAGTGGCATTAAAGCAATATTACAAATTAATCAAATTCTTGAGAGAGACTGAAATACTTCTCAGTTAAATGCATAGTGAAACAATTCCCTGACAATTACAAAAGAAATCAATGACAAAAATCAATACTTAATCTACTCGCCTAACAATGGTTTCCCTTAAGAATTCAACTCCTATCATTATCAAAATTACCGTCTGCTGCTACGGACATACACAAACCATTTTCTTTAAATTAATAAGCGCACTGCAAATTATAAAAAATATCAACTCACTACCAAATCCTGTGTCGCTGCTGGCGGACACAGCAGTATGACAGCTCGGCGATGACCCCTCGGCCAACACAGGTGCGCACCACACCAGGCGGGCTCCTAACTGGCTTCCAAACTGCCACCAGTTAATCCGTGCAGTGCAAAGCGCGACAACAATATCTTAGATTCCAGAGCTTGTGTATGAGCGCCGTAGCTAACCTTTAAATCCTGATAGAGTATTGCCAACTCTCATAACCCCGAACCTCATTTTTGAAAATTTTGCGGGGTGATTCTTGCCTAACATATTGGCAAGGAACAAACAGTAAAGTTTTTTTTTTTTTTTTTTTTTTTTTTTTTTTTTTTTTTACAAAACGACGAAAAAATTAGGCAAAGAGAAAAAATGTTACAATTTATATCCAGTGACTAAAAGTATTTCTTGCTTAGCATTAAGTAAAAGTTTTTTTACAAAACGATGAAACTTGTATTGCATGGCATATAGGCAAGAGAAAAATGTTAAAATTTTATACAAAATGGTAGAAATGTTGCTTGCCTAATTGATTGGAAAGGAGAAAACATGGCTCCTTTTACAAAAATAATATGAAAATGTTGCTGGCCTAGTATGTATGTAATAAGGAAACATCAAAGGAAATATAAGAAGTTTCTTACATAATTAGATAAAAAAGATCATATAAGTTTTAACAGATGTGTAACAGTAACTGCTTAAGCATTGAATAGTCTTCAATAAGCTAACATAACCTGATAATCAGTGAAAAATAATATTTTATTTTGTGCATTTGGGCACTTACGTTTCCATGACATTAATCAGTAGTGGCCTGACTACATGATATTTTATGTTTTTATGCTCGCAGTTCCCTCTGGTCAAAAGAAACCAGGTCTACATGAGTTTTAAGTGCAGCAGACTCAGGCACTTCATATCCACTGACAACCATACTAATATTCCAACATCAGTTAATTTACGGTGTAGGCAGACTCAGGGACTTCATATCAACTGACAACCACACCTGAAGTCAAATTTTCCTCTGGTGAGAGAGTTTGACAACGTAGGCAGGCTCTGGGACCTTGTGTCCACTGACAACCATACGTAACGTCCATTCTCCCAGGATGACACAGTTTGACAGTGTTGGCAGACTCAGGGATCTCGTGTCCAATGACAACCACACGTCACTGCATTATTGCATAAGTAACTCCTCAAACTTATGTAGTACAAGTCTCGGTCGAGTATTTCTCTATACTGAAAACGTCATATTTTGTAGAAAATAGATTATTCCTTTAAAATACGATATCTTCAACCTAATTACAGAAATTAAGCAAGGAATAATACTATATCATATAAACAGGCATGTGAGCTCTGAGCTCATTTTAATGTTTTATTTAACTCTATTGCCACAGCAATTACAGATTTGTGGCACATATCTCAAGTCATGAATAATGTGAGGCTCACCACATGATGGCAAAGTCAATTTTCTTTAAATTTCTCGCCACAGCAATCACCGATTTGTGTCATGTATTTTTCAGTTCAGTCATAATATGAAGCTCACCACTCGGTGGCAAGTTAATTTTCTTACGATTAGTTTGGCCAATAACAGTGGCAAAGTTTTCATTGTCACCACGAATCATTACAAATGTGGCGCCACACAAAAATGTTATTTTAATTTGTTACAATATTTGTTACAATAATTGTTATGTACATTTTGGTTATAAAATGTTTAAATAATCCTACAAATAGAAAAGTAATTCCATAGTGATGCTATAATAATAAAAGTTACAAAATCATTTAGAAAAAGTCTAGCCAATGGCTTGCCAAATCAATTCATGAATATGTACAAAATTTAGTGAATAATTACATGACTTTGCGTCAGAATTTTTACACTCTAATTACTAAGTTATACCAAATTTATAATTATCAGTCTGTAATGACTGTCAATATTTCTGATGTCAAACGTCAATGCCTGTGGTATAGCGTCGCATTCTTTTTTATATGGAGTCCTCATGGTCTCTGTTTGGAGGCCTCCCTAGTCTTTGTATGAATCTGTGTGGCCATACCTTGGACGGTCACAAAGAACAGGAAAAAGAAACAGCCTACAAAGTACATAATAAAAATGTAGATTATTCACAAAATACAACACACAAAACCCCTCCATCTGTCCAGTAGAAACTGAAAGAAATGGTTTATTCATCAAGGTGACAAGAAATAAATTTATGACATGACAAGAGAAATATCATTACCTTCCAATTAACCTTGTGCTGGAATCGGCACTGCATCACTAAATGACAATCATGAAATAGAAAAACACAAGATAAATTTCCAGAAATATCAGCCCACACCCCGCTGCAGAGTGAAAATCTCATTCTGGAAACATCCCCCAGGCTGTGGCTAAGCCATGTCTCCGCAGTATCCTTTCTTTCAGGAGTGCTAGTTCTGCAAGGTTCGGAGGAGTGCTTCTGTAAAGTTTGGAAGATAGAAGACGAGATACTGGCAGAACTAAAGCTGTGAGGACGGGGCGTGAATCGTGCTTCGGTAGCTCAGATGGTAGAGCACTTGCCCGATAAAGGCAGAGGTCCCGAGTTCGAGTCTCGGTCGTGCACACAGTTTTAATCTGCCAGGAAGTTTCACAAGATAAATGTTAAATTGACTTATTTTACACTACTGTTTACACATTCATAAAATATGGCAGATAATCTCGTCTCTTGGAGTCATTTCACTCTGGAAAGAGAAAAGAAATCGTTTAATAATTATCTAGGTCATAGCTCAGGGGTTTTTTTTTTTTTTTTTTTTTTTTTTTTTTTTTTTTTTTTTTTTTTTTTTTTTTTCGCGGTCGAGTGTTCTGGAACGTCTATCTTCTCGCGACCCTTAACGGTAAGCACGCTACGCTCCGATCTGAAAATATCGTCTACTACACAAAATTACGTCACGTTAAGTGCTTTCGTTTCTGCAATGGAGAAAACTTCCGTTGCGATCATTTTTCCTGTAAGAAATGCAATAAAGTCAACCTTAACAACAATAAGGAGAGAAACAACAATATCATTCTTATCATTCCACAATTTCACAGAGCAAAAAAATATTCCTGGCACTCATTCATCACATAAATTAACACTTTGCTGTGTATTTGTATCAGAACTCCTTTCATGACTCAGATTTTAAGTAAGTGTGTACTCTATCTTAACATTACTGTGACTTAAATTTTACACATGTGTGTATAAGCTATATCTTCCTTCATAGAATACCGTTGTGGGTTTCTTCGTTTCGAAGTGTATCTTTCTTACCTTCTCTTGTTCTATAAATGTCTGCAAAGTGCTTCCTCATTGCGTCACACTATTAATGAGTGGTCCATAAATCCTAATACGCCTTACCTGGCAAACTAATAAACACGAAAAATTTACATAAATCATCACTCTTCAAACTACGTCATAAATCAGAACAAGTGTCAGTTCGAAGGTTTCCTAATTATACTATTGCCCATCAGATATACCCTCTCAATTCAGAGCCACTTATACACCATATTTCACCTGAAGATAATGTCAACAGTTTCTGTTATTTCATGTTATTTCTCCCTAAAAAACGTACATAGTTATTTCTTGCATTTTCCTTCAAATAAGTCACGAAAATTTCATTGTTTCAGTGAACAGTCGCAAGATGTCAACAGCTGGTATAATCCTCTCGTCAGAAATGTCCCTTTGCAATGTTCTCATTCTCTCAAACAATACAAATCATTCATAATCATTCATTCTTGGTTTTTCATACAGGGTAGATGGATAGCAAAAGATTAATAGATAAACAGGTTAGTCAAAGATTATGAAACAGTACTGAAAATTAAAATCGGAAGAATGTACTGTAATGGCTGTGGCACCTATGCTCGCCAAACATATATTTACTAAAGATCAGTAAACCCCCTAGGGCCTTATTCCTTGAAAATATTAATGTGTGATAAGTGATGAAGATCTCGCGAATTATGTGTTCGTATTGTCTCTAGTTCCACAGCGTTTGTGTGTGCAATGCGTCGTATACAGAAGGGTCCTTCATATACCAAGAAAAGCTTCCTACTCAAATATTTTCCCTTATGAGATAGTCGATGGGATCTAAGCAATACTTTTTGACCTACCTGTAAATTCTTGACTTTGATAGTTGATTATGCAGCTTCTTTCTTCTGTCTGCAGCTTTCTTGATGTTCTGCAATGCTATACTTACCACTTCATGGTGTTTTTCCAATAGTTCATCTAGAGTCTGTGGTCTATCGGTTTCAGGTTGTATTACTGTGTTAATTTGACCGGAATCAAGAACCAGTCTAATGGAACTATCCCTTTTCTTAACCACGTGTAATGGGCTGTTATATGAACTCACAGCAGGTTCGATGATTCCCTGCTCTAATATGGATTGTCTTTCCTGTTTGACTTTGTCTCTGTACGTCAATGGGATAACGTATGGCGGTACAAAAATTTTTTTATGTTCCTTGACCTTGAATTCGTAAAGAAAGTTACGTATTGTTCCTATCTTGTGAGAAAAACTTCACAATTTGTTTGTAATATTTCAAATAACTCATCAGTGCCTGCATTCGGATCTACTTCGTCTCGGTAAACTTTCCTTTTCATTAATTGTTCTGTACTAATGGGTTGTTCCATTTCACTGTAAAACGTAGTGATGTTATCTGTGCAACTATTAGACAAATTCAGTGATTGTTGTGCCTCAAGCGGAAAGAGAAAACACAGATACTTCACTTCCTTATCCTCCTTTGTTAGCCATCCTTGAAATTTAAGCGTGACTAGCATTTGATTTACTCGTAACATGACTTTAGCATTACAAAAGTTTAACATTGCTTTATATTCACGTGTAGGAATTCCACACACAAAATCATTTCTGTTGACAAAAGAGGGACTACTAAGAAATTTGCAGAAAACTCGTGTCCTTGACACCTCAAAACTAAAGAAGTCTGATTGCGTACGTCTACACTCTTTCCTTGAATGACTCCCTTTAATTTGCTCTTTAATAATGGCAAGGTTGGACAAACAGATGCCTGTTCACACTTCTTAAATATTGTCTCGCTAATTACATTCACAGGGCTGCCAGAATCAACTACAGCTGAAAGTAGAATATTTCCTACCGAGACTTTTATAATTGGATGAGCATACATAATTTCGCTGTTGTCATTTTGTTGTAATAATGTGTCCTCCAGTCCAACAAAGTTAACATAATTTGAGTGTCGGCTTTCCGCCGCTACAAACGGTTCGTTTGTAGTCCTGCTAGTAATTGTTGTGCCACCTCGTGTTGCCGTGAATTATTGCTTGGGTTGGGAGGTCTGATTTCTACACTGTTGTGACGCTCTAAATTGGAATTTCTGTGATCCTGCCAATTTTGGTTTGTTCCCTCATCATCATAACTGTTTTGGTTCTCATAATTGTTATGACCACAATTATCACGTGGTCTCGATGCTCTGTATTCTGCATGAGCACCGCGTTCCGAATTGTAATTTGCGTGTCCGCGCCAATTTCGGTTGTCTCTACCGCGACCATTCCTTCTAAAATAATTTTCATTTCCATGACGCCGTTGCTCTCGCGGTCTGCCATCTCTATTACTATACTGTGAGGTCCTATGATCATAAAAATCTTTCTCTGGCGTCTATGATCTGTGTAATTTGCGTGTCCGCGCCAATTTCGGTTATCTCTACCGCGACCATAACTTCTAAAATAATTGCCATTTCCATAACGCCTTTGCTCTCGCGGTCCGCGATCTCTATTCTGTACTGAAAGTTCCTACGATCATAAAAATCATTTCTCTGGCGTCTATGATCTGTGTTCTACGGTTGATGCCGCATATCGCGCCTATCTTCTTCCGCCCTGTACGCGTGAGGTTCGTCCGAGTTCCACACGCGTTTACGGTCACGCCGCGGATTATTATTTTCCCAGTACTGATTACTATTATCTCTTTGTGTGTTTTCATAGTTGTCAAATTCTAATTCTTGCAAAAGAGCTTGGAATGCCTCCAAGTCATCTTTGCACCTACCTGCCAAAATTATGTGGCGTAATCTGATCGGCAGTTCTGTCAAACAGATACGAATTAATTTCGGCTGACTGTATGGATTCGTCAAATATCTGTTCATGCGCATCATGTTTTCAAAAATATTGCACTGGAGTTGAAAATTTCGACTGCTCATAACCTTGCATCATAATGATGTAATGTTTTACACGATCTTCTGTAGTCTCTGACCAGTAAGCAGATAAGAATGCGTGATAAAAATCACCATATATGTGATATTCACGTATTATTGAGCGCATTCTTGTTGCAGGCTCTCCTTCAAGATAACTGCAAATGAATTCCAGTTTGTGGCCAACCGGCCATGTTGGCGGTAAAGAATAGTCAAATTGTTGTAACCACTCTCGAGGGTGGATTTCATGACTAGCATTCCGAAAAATTTTAAATTTCCTAACTGTGAGAAAATGCTTATAGTCAAACTCGTCATTTTTCTTAGCGGATGAGTTTTCTTTTACAGCATGACTCACGTTTCCTTCATTACGTCCCGTAAATGTGTCATATCCACGAGATAAGTGGTCGGTATTTCCATAATTAACGCGCTCATTGTCGTTACCAATTTGGTAATTATCGGATCTACCACTGTCATTGCTGCGATCGATCTTTTCTTCGATGCTGGCAAGCTGTTCCTGTATATTTTTCACGTCACGTTTGTTTTTCTGATTAATTGTCATCTGCCCTTGTTTAAAACGTTGCAGAGACTGAAATTCTTCGGTAGCCGCGATCGGTACCGGCTGAGTGTCATCTCACCTCGTCACTAACCCGCTGCTCAGTTCCGTCACTTTCATGGATAATTCATCTACCTGTTTAGCTACTGTCGTTAATTGAGTTTCTATCTTTGAAACTTCATTGGAGGTCTGTAATTGCAATGACTCAACATTTTTCGCTAATTCCTCTACTTGCAGTTCTTGATGTGACGTCTGTCGTTTCGCTTCAACAATATCAACATTATGTACGTAATCAAGTCGGGATACAAGACTGTTAATATTTGATTTGAATTCTTCATACAGCTGACGTTTCAAGTGACTGGTCATTTTTTCAAATTTACTATTTAATTTGTCATTCACCTCACCCTGAAACAATGTGAGATTCTCGTTAATTTCGTTCTGAAGCGATTTGAAATTCTTTCTTTTATTGTTGTTAAATTCAGTGAGTTTACTTTCCTGTCTGTTATTAAATTCAGTGAGTTTCCTCTTCTGTCTTTCATTAAATTCAGTGAGTTTACTCTCCTGTCTGTCATTAAATTCAGTGAGTTTACTCAGTAATAATTGTAAAACATCAATACTGGGGGCACGGAGTACAACGTTACTCGTCTCTGTTAAAGCAGAAGCTGTACCTCCATTTGCACTAACAGAAGAAAAGGCAAAATTACTCGCTCTATCAGAGTGGCAACCAGACCTGAAATTCCACCGAAAGTGAGAAAAAAGAATTACTCTGCACTTTTGAGGCGGAAGCAACGCTGGAATTTCTCATAATGAGTTCGGTTTGCGTCACTGTATTGTCATGTCCTAAGTTGCGTGTAGCACACAGTTGTTCAACACGCATTGTTGGCAAATGATCGCCTACATTCCGATTCTCCGCAGTATTGTTCGAAAATTACCGGATCTCAGTATTCTGAAAACAATTTTCTACTCTCTGTTCCGATTTTTCGGAAACTGCGTTTGAAACCGCTCCTACATTCATGTTCGCAACCGTATTTACGTTCGCGTTTGCAGTAGCATCTACTTTATTTGCCAATTTCTTTTGTCCTCGCGTCCTCATTGTCGCAATACGAACGAGAACATGTCACCAAAATACACCGCTATCCTACAAATTTCACTGTTCAATTAACTATTACACAAGGTACCAACAAATTCAAAGACAAAACTGCTGAAATAAAATTCTGTGTTAATACAAAGCAGTGCGCCAGCGATCAAAATGATGTGCCTCCACTAATGATTACTGTTGCGTAAGCTTGCAGTTAATAGTAGAAAGACGAAGCATATCTAACTAAGACTCACGACTCATCCAGAAAAACGTATCCTGGCGGGCATGTCGACAGGTGAAAGTCGCGAGCTCTTTCTTCTTATCTCGTGTTTTCTACTGAGAATCTCGTGCTTGTAACCTTGTTAACTTTACTATTACAGAGATCGCGTAAACTTTATTTTTTTTATTGGTCCTGTGCGCAACAAATAACTTACTTGGTCTTTCTGCTGCCACTGCTTGATCTGCTGCATTCCATTATTTAAAAAGAAAAACGTAAAAAAATCCTATTATTCATGCAGAGTGCAATGCATGTTCTGTATGGCGGCTCCTGCTGTTGCTGCGGCTGCTGCTGCTTACTACAACTACATATAATTCAAGAGAAAGGGTTTGGTCAAATCTAAGCTCGATAAATGATAACCCAAACACATAATTCCCTTTTTTTTTCAAAACTATATTCCGAAAGCGATTCTTTCTCGTTCAATTAACAAAACGATAGAAGCTCTTTGAACAATCGCTTCGTATGTCAATCTGCCTCGAGTGGCATTAAAGCAATATTACAAATTAATCAAACTCTTGAGAGAGACTGAAATACTCCTCAGTTAAATGCATAATGAAACAATTCCCTGACAATTACAAAAGAAATCAGTGACAAAAATCAGTACTTAATCTACTCGTCTAACAATGGTTTCCCTTAAGAATTCAACTCCTATCATTATCAAAATTACCGTCTGCTGCTACGCACATACACAAACCCTTTTCTTTAAACTAATAAGCGCGCTGCAAATTATAAAAAATATCAACTAACAACCAAATCCCGTGTCGCTGCTGGCGGACACAGCAGTACGGCAGCTCGGCGACGACCCCACGCCCAACACACGTGCGCACCGCAGCAGGCGGGCTCCTACACTGGCTTCCAAATTGCCACCAGTTAATCCGTGCGCTGCGAAGCGCGACAACAATATATTAGATGCCAGAGCTTGTGTATGCGCTATGTAGCCAACCTTTAAATCCTAAGAGAGTATTGCCAACTCTCAGTACACATGAAAACAATTGCACAGCTAACTATAGTGGCAGTAGTGCTGTTGTTGCTAGTATGTTTCAGTGTTCTGCTGAGTGTGATAAAATGCGATATGTGATTTACTTTGGTGATGGTGATCTATAAGGTTCAAACATATTAAAAAACTGAAGCTCTATGGAGTTTCAAATATATTCAAAAACTGAAGCCGGATAGTGACGAGGCTGTTGTGAAGAAATATGAATGTATTGCATACATACAGAAACGGACGGGGTCAAGACTTCGGCGACTGGAAGCTTCGTACAAAAAACAAAAACTCAGTGATGGTAAGGGCTGAATGGGAAGGGAAGGTTAACTGTCAGTGTAACTGAAAAGATGCAGAACTGTTACGGAATGGATATTAGGCGAAAAAACACAGTGTCGATGAAATGAAAAAGGCTGTTTGGGCTCTTTTTTTCATACTTTTTCAACAGATGGAAGTCCACATCATTACTTGTGTCCCAAACTAAACAAATGTTGGTGCAAGCACAACAAGGGATTGCTAACTGGTGAATCGTACACGCATAAACATAGTCTGCTTGATGCGATAATCGAAGTGATGAAACCTATTTTCAGAGACTAAACTGGTGAAAAAGTGTCTTCATGGAAATACTCAAAACCCTAATGGAAGTGTAAATAGTCTTATATGGTCAAGAATCTCCAAGTCTGTGTTTGTTGGAATAGAAACACTTCACGTTAGTGTGTATGATGCTGTTGCTACTTTCTGCAAAGTATTTCGAAATATGGGAATGAAGATAGGTTTCAACTCGGTACGAACGATGCTTGTTTTACAGAAGGGACGTCTTCAGGCTGCTGACAGGGTTGTAAATAGCCTAGAAATACAAGCCGGAGTAAACACGAGGAGGGGATAGAGGTAGCTGGAGGAGGAGTTCGCAGAAGATGAAGATAAGCCATCGTGTGGACCTGGAATGCACTAAACAGGTAATCTAAATCTTGTCACTCGATTCCTAAATTTTTTTAATACAAATTACATGTTTTCACAGACTCTACCAAACTAATTTGCTTCATATTTTCAGGAAATGTTACACAGTCCCTTCTGCGTAGCTTAATAAAGCCTTTTTCGAAAAACCTGTATATTGTTGAATTTATAAACAAAAAATGGCACATTTTCATTACAACAGAAAAAAATTAATCTCTAACAACTGAATACAAATTTCTAAAAATCTCTGTGTTAGGTTGTAGCCAATACTCCAATAAATGGTCTTAAAATTTCAACTTTCTAGATCAAATACTTTCCGAGAAAACATTTAATTTATAAGTGCTATTTTAACATTGGAAAGACAGGGCTTTCTGGAGCCCGTTAATAGGTGGTAGCCGCGCGGGATTAGCCGAGCGGTCTTAGGCGTTGCAGTCATGGACCTTGCGGCTGGTCCCGGCGGAGGTCCGAGTCCTCCCTCGGGCATGGGTGTGTGTGTTTGTCCTTGGGATAATTTAGGTTAAGTAGTGCGTAAGCTTAGGGACTGATGACCTTAGCAGTTAAGTCCCATAAGATTTCACATGCATTTGAACATTTGAATAGGTGGTAAATATCTCGTTTAGTGGGCTAGTGCGAGGAAAGTCTTCGTGGACATAACTCTATTGAAGAAGAAAAAATTTGATATGTGATAGCGCTAGTGAAATATGGGCCAGGGCGACCGGCGGTTGACGTGAACTAGGTGTGAGTTAGTCGACCAAACGCCCAGTGATAGTTAGAACCTGTAGATTGTATGTACATAAAAAGCCACAGCGCACGCATAGACATTGATTAGGAATAGACACGCTCCCTGCTTAGGGAGTGTGAGGGTGTCATACTCGACCTTGAATATGTGACCGGTACTGACAAAATAACCGAAGGCTGCTTGAATCTATCGCATCTTCATAATGGAAAGAGGTAATATTTGTAGGATGCGTGTTATACAGGATGCCGTATAAATGTTAAGAAACTGTATATATTTTAAAATGCAATAACTGACATCGTGTAGCGTCCTGATGTTATGAAGAAAATGGCGACAGTTGATCGCTGTGGTGCGATTGATGTCTCGAATGAAAACTATTCCTACAGAGCACTGAATCTCCCTCGCCCTTTAACGGAGCAACACTTTCACCGGGGAGCCTCTGCCAATGATCATCACACAGCATTTGGCGACTTTTATATGGCTGCCCACTCCGTTCCTGTGTTGCTCGATCCACCGTGTTGCCTCTTGAACCTCCTGTTTGAAGTCGATGTCATCTGCGTAGGCGCAGCATTTGAATCTGTGTCCCCACGGGGTGACCATGATAACCGCGTTGCAGGTCGCAGGGAAGTGGTTCTAGCGTGATGGTGTGCATGATCATTGAAAGGGACAGCTCTGCCTGACTGACCGTGCGATGATATTAGTGGTGTCATTAACCATAACCCTCGATGAAGTGTCACAAAGTAGGCGCATGTTTACGAGGACGATGGCAGATGAGAAAGCCATATGCTCCATCACCTTCGCCAGAAAGGTGTGGGTCATCCGATCAAATGCCTGACCGAAGTCGACGGGGATCATGGCTCCCTGCTGTCGACAGACTATTGCAATGGCGACGGAGTCTCTATAATCACGTGCTTCGCGAGGAGGTGCGTAAAAATCGTAAGATTCGACTTGAGTAAAGTGATTGGCCGACAACTGTCAGGTTGCGTGCCTCCAGAGGGTTTAGGATCGGAATAAATATATCTTCCAGAAATTCTGGTGGTGGCGGTGTCATAAGGGACAGTAGTTCCTATACATTTCCATCCGTCGCGACAATATTAAGTGTCTGAAGATCCTATAAATTTCTAATGGTAGACTAACTGATCCTGACGATCGGTTCAGAACCTCCTTGGTGAGCGCGTCATTGATGTCTTCAACGGAAATTTTTGCTAGTAGATTCGCCACCATCTGGACACTAAGTATACGATTGACCGCTCCTAGCGTAGTTGCTGCCTGGTATCTTTGGACAGATACTACATTTCACTGCCAGTCTTGTTAAGAAGAACGATGCAATGTTGCTTCGGATATGCATCGTTTTTCTTAACAACACTGGCACTAAAGCGTCGTAAAGGAGTAAAAGGTCAGCATGAAGTATTTACTTTAACACCTGTAGATTATTACAAATGTGGAAATACTACTGAAAAATTATAAACCTTAGTATAATGTGAATATGTACTTGATAGTCTAGCAACATCATATAAAAATTTCCAACTTATGACATAAACTATGATATATATAGGAAAACCGAGGTGATGGTGTATAAAAGTAGGATGCACAGATGCAGTATAGAGACAATATGCTGTGATGTATAAACCCTAGGAGGTTGCACAAAGTAGGGGACAAATTTTCATTTAATATACACTACTGGCCATTAAAATTGCTACACCAAGAAGAAATGCAGATGAGAAACAAGTGTTCATTGGACAAATATATTATACTAGAACTGACATGTGATTACATTTTCACGCAATTTGGGTGCATAGATCCTGAGAAATCAGAACCCAGAAAAACCACCTCTGGCCGTAATAACGGCCTCGATACGCCTGTGCATTGAGTCAAACAGAGCTTGGATGGCGTGTACAGGTACAGCTGCCCATGCAGCTTCAACACGATACCACGGTTCATCAAGAGTAGTGACTGTCGTATTGTGACGAGCCAGTTGCTCGGCCACCATCGACCAGACGTTTTCAATTGGTGAGAGATCTGGAGAATGTGCTGGCCAGGGCAGCAGTTGAACATTTTCTCTATCCAGAAAGGCCTGTACAGGACCTGAAACATGCGGTCGTGCATTATCCTGCTGAAATGTAGGGTTTCGTAGGGATCGAATGAAGAGTAGAGCCACGGGTCGTAACACATCTGAAATGTAACACCCACTGTCCGAAGTGCCGTCAATGCGAACAAGAGGTGACCGAGACGTGTAACCAATGGCACCCCATACCATCACGCCGGGTGGTACGCCAGTATGGAGATGACGAATACACGCATTCCAATATGCGTTCAGCGCGATGTAACCAAACACGGATGCAATCATCATGATGCTGTAAACAGAACCATTCCAAAACATGATGTTTTGCCATTCGTGCACCCAGGCTCGTCGTTGAGTACACCATCGCAGGCGCTCCTGTCTGTGATGCAGCGTCAAGGGTAACCGCAGCAATGGTCTCCGAGCTGATAGTCCATGCTGCTGCAAACGACGTCGAAGTGTTCGTGCAGATGGTTGTTGTCTTGCAAACGTCCCCATCTGTTGACTCAGGGATCGAGACGTGGCTGCACGATCCGTTACAGCCACGCGGATAAGATGCCTGTCATCTCGACTGCTCGTGATACGAGACCGTCGGGATCCAGCACGGCGTTCCATATTACCCTCCTGAACCCACCGATTCCATATTCTACTAACAGTCATTGGATCTCGACCAACACGAGCAGCAATTTCGCGATATGATAAACCGCAATCGCGACAGGCTACATCCGACCTTTAACAAAGTCGGAAACGTGATGGTACGCATTTCTCCTCCTTACAAGAGGCATCACAACAACGTTTCACCAGGCAATGCCGGTCAACTGCTGTTTGTGTATAAGAAATCGGTTGGAAACTTTCCTCATGTCAGCACGTTGTAGGTGTCGCCACGGGCGCCAACCTTTTGTGAATGCTCTGAAAAGCTAATCATTTGCATATCACAGCATCTTCTTCCTGTCGGTTAAATTTCGCGCC
Organism: Schistocerca americana; assembly: GCF_021461395.2. NCBI lineage: Eukaryota > Metazoa > Arthropoda > Insecta > Orthoptera > Acrididae > Schistocerca > Schistocerca americana. The sequence goes on from NC_060124.1 coordinate 384,084,855, forward strand.
TGTAGCACGTCATCTTCGTGGTGTAGTAATTTTAATGTCCAGTGGTGTATATTTATTGTATAATATTACAAAGATGTTGAACGATGTCACGTAATTAATAATATCGTTGTTGTGTTTTGGTCAGCTTACCATGAAAAATCTGGTGGTTGCACCTCATGTCTTTTTACCAGGTATTGTATGAAAACCTGCTCTCTGTCTAATAATAAGGGAAGCATGGAAACTACAGTTGTTAAAACACCTTAATGTCCCATAGGGACTTTCCAAAAATACTGAAGAACTGTGGTTGGTTGGTTTATTTGAGAGAACTGGAAGTCAGCCGTGCCCTTTCAAAGGAACCATCCCGGCATTTGCCTGAAGCCATTTAGGAAAATCACGGAAAACCTAATTCAGGATGGCCGGAAGCGGGTTTGAACCGTTCTCCCGAATGCGAGTCCAGTGTGGCAACCACTGCACCACCTTGCTCGGTACAGAGCCATGACGAATAATTAAAATGCTAACATAAACTGCTTGCTGTCAACTTACGTACGAAGTACACAGGCGTGGTAAAATTAGTAAATACGGCGGTGAAGACTAACATCATTTTTTTTAGTCAATTAAAAAAGTCTGCAACGTCGGATACAGCATTTATCCATTTTTCAGCCGAAAAATAATCATATTTCCACAAGAAATAGAAAACCAAAGAGTTCAACTCAAATGATCGTAATAGTAGCCATGAACACACACAAGAGCTATTACGATGGTAATCATTAAATTTCATTTATCATATCTTTAGAATCAAGCTTTGGCAATGAAAACTTGTGCTGCTCCTTGTTGGTATGAACTCTCATACACAACACACGTTTTTTCCATGAAAGGTAACTGGGGAAGTCCTAGGATGTAGAAGTGTGTGTGTGTTGAGCGTATTGGTTTGTGTTAAGGCTAGACAATCATATAATCGTCATGCTGGAAATGCCTTTTAACCTATCTTTTCTGGGCTGCGCCGGTTTGCTCGTTTATGTTTCTGTCGTGTACGCCAGTGAAAGAGTTTTCTCTAGACTGGAGGTATCGTCTTTGTTCAATGCCCCTAAGTGGATACGGGTCAGAGCATCCCACGCCGGCTCCAGATCGAGTGATTTCCGCCTCGACGGCCGGTTTTTTTCATACTCGTAGAGTAACTGCTAGAAGAATTCTGGCATAAAGCAGTCCTTTCCAGAACCGCTACAAGCGCGAGCAGGAAATGGCCGCTCCTAATCTCACTGGCTGAAAGGCCTATCTGTTATACACTCAAAAAATAAAAGAAATACCTCACAACGGAGGAATTAACTAAATGGGATAAAAATCGACACATGTAATTTAAGTGTACAGACAAACGAATGGTAACAATTTCAGAAAAAACTGGATGATCTATTCAAGGAAAAGAGCTTCACAAACTGAGCAAGTCAGTAACGCGTTACTCCACCTCTGACCCTTATGTATCCAGTTATTCAGCTTGATTGACAGAAGTGTTGGATATCCTCCTGAGGGATATGATGCAATATTCTGCCCACTTGGCGAGATGGTTGGAGGGCCCTGCCACAATGCTCCAAACGTTTTCAGTTGAGGAGACATCCGGTGACCCTGATCGTTAAGTCAGAGTTTGGCGAGCACGAAGACAATCAGTAGAAACTCTCGCCGCTTGTGGGCGGGCATTATCATGCTGAAATGTAAGCCAAGGATGGTTTTCCGTGAAGGGCAACAGGGCCTAGAATATCGTGGACGTACCGGTGTGCTATAAAAGAGCTGCGGATGACACCCTAGCAAGTCCTACTATAAAAAGAAATGGCATGCAGACCACCGCTCATAGTTACTGAGCCGCATGGCGAGCGACAGTTAGTATCCCACAACTTTCTGGGGCTTCTCTAGACACTTTTTTTGGCATGGAGTGTCATTGACTGGATTAGAACTTTGAGTGATGAGTCCTGGTTCGAACTGAGCACTGATGACCAGCGAAGATGTGTCTAGAGACGGCCTGGACATTGGTGGGATAGGGACCGTCATCTGCCGTATGGCCCGACAAACAGCAGTGATGGTCTGGGGTACCATTTCTTTTCATAGCAATGCCCTTTGGTTGTCATGTGCGTCATCTTTACAGCTCAGCGTTACGTCGACAATATTCTACGCCAAGTTCTGTTGCCCTTCGTGGCATGCCATTCTGGGCTTATAGTTCTGCAAGAAAACTCTCGCCTGCCCACGCAATAGAAACTCTATTGTTTGTCACCGTACTTGTCAAAGCCTACATTGCCCAGAAAGGTTGCTAGATCTCTTTCCAATTGAAAATGTTGTAGCATTATGGGCAGGGCCTCCAACCATTTCGGGATTCTGACTATCTAACGTGCCGTTTGGGCAAATTTTGGCGCTGTATCACACAGGAAGACATCTAACATCTCTGTCACTCAATGCCAAGTCGAATAAATGCTTGAGGTAGGCAAACGCGTTACTGACCTTCCCAGTTTGTGAAGCTCTTTCACTTGAATAAATCATCCAATTTTTCTGAAATTGTAATCATTTGTTTGTACATGTACATCACATCTACCGATTTACGTCCCATTTGGGTAATTCCTTCGTGGTGAGTAGTTTCTTTGTTTGAGAATGCATACATAAAGGAGAGTGTATGTGTGTGTGTCCGGGATCATCTCCCAAATGGAGGAAATGGACCGAGAGAGGTGAAGGACGAGATGACGTGAGAGGGAGAATGGGAAGGAGGAGATAGATAGAGGTGGGAGGGTGAGAGGGACAGATGGAGGGAGGTAGAGGTGGACACAGATAGGGGAAGAGCTAGGAGGTATGTCCATTACATGTTGGGTTGGATTGTTTGGGGGGAAGAGACCAAACAGCGAGGTCATCGGTTTCATCGAATTAGGGAAGGATGGGAAAGGAAGTCGGCCGTGCCCTATCGAAGGAACCATCCCGGAATTTGGCTGGAGCGATTTAGGGAAATCATGGTAAACCTAAATCAGGATGGCCGGACGCGGGATTGAACCGTCGTCCTCCCGAATGCGAGTGCAGTGTGCTAACCACTGCGCCACCTCGCTCGGTCCATTACATGTGTCGAATGCATTCGCGGACAAAGGCACCGGGAAAAGACTAGTAATTTATACAATTTCGTGGAGCGACGCCGATCGGCGAAATCAGCGCGTTGGCTGGCATCCTTCGTGCGCAGTAAAAGTCATATTCCCTCTGGGGTGGAGGTAGTGGTTTCGGGTCGGCCGAGTGGTTCTAGGTGCTTCAGTACGGAACCGCGTTGCTGCTACGGTCGCAGGTTCGAATCCTGCCTCGGGCATGGATATGTGTGATGTCCTTAGATTAGTTAGGTTTAAGTAGTTCTAAGTCTAGGGGACTGATGACCTCAGATGTGTCCCATAGTGCATAGAACCAGTAGTGGTTTCGGAGCGCATTCCAAAAGTTGGGAACTGATGATCCTGAGTGATCAGTCAGGTTACTCAAATCAGCGCGGAACACCGAGAGAATCCGAAAAGCGTACGCGGCTGCCGACGTAAACTTACGCACTTTCGTACTATTCCCGGCGAGTCTTGCAGATTAGTGAGGCTGGACTTGTTCGGCAGAAAGTGAAACCTCAGAGCAGAGCATGGAACCGTTAGCGAACTGGACGTGGTGTTAGATAAGAGAGACGGACCTTACTAAAGTTAATATTCTTCTTCCTTCCTAACGATTGGGATGTAGACTCATTCCAACCTCCTTCCTTCTTTCATCTTTCCTTCGGGTGGCCGATGTCTCTTTTACCTCCTGGTGCGTAGGATCTTGTCAGTCCGAGTAATCGATTTTCCTCTATCTAAGGTACTACAGATTTCTGCCTGACATGCCCAAAGCGTATAAAGATAATCAATTAAGCAAAGATTTTTTGGCATTCTGTGAAGGAGATTACATGGTATTTCATTTTTCTGTAACAAGAATACGCATATGTACTTCATTTGTCACTTCAAGTTTAAGAAAGCTTACGATAGCTGAGGGCTGGACTGAAATACGTTCACCGCTATAATTTCATAAACCGCTCGCAGGTGGCCACTACAAACTTTTACAGGTAATCATCACAACAAAAAGGCAATAGGAAAAGAGCCACACACGGAAACGAATGAAAGTTATTATCATGAATAGACCTTAGCCTAGGCAGTTAATACACTGTTCTTGAAAGTCTGTATAACCGTGCGCAGGTAGCCACAGAAACCAATGATGAACAGAGTGAACCAAGAAACGTCAAGCGCCTATGTGAGGGCTGACAAAATCTTGCAAGAACGGATGAGCACTCTGAATTTAAAATACAGCTTGAGAAATGTCTACGTACTTGTTTATTTGCTATCGACCAAATAATCTACGAAACAGCAGAAGATGGACTGCAGATGCTGGTACTCAGAGTTGCAGAGTTGGCCAAATTGACAATAGACATAATTTTAAGATCTCCAGAAGCAATACCAAAGTAGTGGCATTCAGGAGAAAGCTTCCTATAAGAACTAAGATGGTCATTGATGGAAAAATAGTGGAACAGACGATTCATTTTAAATATACAGATATTTTAAGTATATAGGCTGTGATGTATCATAGTATATTAAAGAAAAAACACAATAAAGAGACTTTACAGAAGTTTCATAAAAAGATAGCAGTCCCTAGTATAATGCATGGGTAACGAGGAAAACGAATACCAATAAATAAAAACAGGAGAAGTAAGATTTTTGTGTCAGTAATGGAACGCGTAACACAGGACAGAAAAAGGAATTAATATATTCATCAGGAATTAACATCACTATCCAAAATGTCAAGATAACCGACTACACGAGAAAATGTGAAGTATGCCTCAAGTTAGAGAAACTTACTCAAAGGAAAAATTTCCCAGTTAAGCGGCATTTGAAGATTCGAGTCATTTAAAACATATTGCGTGTGTATTTACCCACCCATCAAGATAGCACGTTCGAATTGTTTCTCGTTCTGGCGGTTCTCTAAATGTATTCTGCAAGAAAAAAATGATTTTTTTATGTCAAATAATTTATCAGTATATTCCCATTGCCCTTTATCTACACTTTATCGGTATACAAGACAAGCTTCTTTCATTGTTCTGTGACTTTTGACCGCGAAGCATCAATGATATTCTTATACCGTAAAAAATGTAAGATTAATGTATTCGAAGTTCGGTTCTGACGGAGATAGGTTCTTCGTCTAATGCGTGAATGATTAAGGATAGAGTCGTCACGAAGCTGCAATCGTTTCGTCGCTGAACAATGCTGTTGCAACCCTATTGAACATGGCCTCCTGTAAAATATCGATATATACTTCTGATTTAATTTGATGATATGGAACAAGATTCTGCTAAATGATACACCGTTATTTAAATTATTTTTCAATGATCAATAAACAGGGGAAATGAGAGAAGCTACATCATGCATCTTCACACTACAGGATCTGAAAAAAAGAGTGAGTTAAAATATTGGATTTGCTACGGGGCACTGATTACAGAATTCGCAGTTCCGAGAAATTTTAACCTTGTCTTTCGCGTCAAAGCGAGCCTGACCGCTGTTATTTAGATTGATTTGATAGCATAGTAGAGCAAAGACTCAATCCGCCTCCGCCAACAAACGTTTCCAATTACGTCTAGTATTTTCTCTTGCACGTGAAGTGGGTTTTGGTTAAACAACGCTAATATTTACATCGAGCAGTCTAGTTATTAGCAGAGATAGCAAACGCTTACAGGGAGACACGCTGATGGAATTTAGTCCATCATATTTTTTTCTCGTTCCTCGGCGCTTCTTCTCTCGTCTGCACTTCTACTCTTGCCACCCCACGCAGTTAGACACCATTGCTGGACTAGCTGGCTCAATACTGTTATGATACTGAATTTAATAATGTATTCGTAGGACAAGTGGCACAGCTAGATGTAACTGGTTATTTGAAGCGAATTAATAATCAAATAAATCAATTAAGCTACTTCACGTCGAACGCTTGCAATATCTGATTGCACATTCGAAGATGGCTCGCTTACATATTTTAAAGTAATTTTGTTTTATCGTTTCTATTCAAAATGTACTAATAGCTTATATGAAACATAATTTTTTTGTTTTCTGACGCAGTCTTCTTGGTGTAACCAAGAACTACTACTTACTTTTAATGTGTAACTTTCACACACTGAATTGCTCAAACACCTACCGAGGTTTTTTAGTTCTCACATACTAAGTTTCATTTATCATCTAGATAAGCTGCGGGCACGTTTCTACACACGAAATCAAACTGTAAAGACGCGCTTGGGTCCACTCTCTACCAACGAGGACCGACTGCAGTTTACTCAGTTGTCTTTTCCTGGTTACACGCGTCCAGCGGACGGCCTCGTCTCCAGGATACTGAACAGTTCAACGTATCGCCACTGTTCCTGTGGCCCAGGGTGCCTCCATAAACAGATAATGAAATTCGAACAGTTTACCTACCTTCATTTAGCTCCCTTTACGTACTAATGATCTTTTTAATACACCTGTTTAAATGCTTTTGTTAATCATTTTGTATGGTTTTATAAGTTTTAACGCGTACTTGTGCTTCAACTGTTGCACTGTTGCAGATATTATTATAGTTTGTATGTACACTAGCGTTCCCTCGATGTATATACAGTCTGAAATGTCTGGTCTGAGGTATTCCATAGCAGCATCTACAGAAGCTGACAACCCCATCTTTTCAGTAACAGTTATAAGATGTTTCTTTAAAAAGTTCTACAACACTATACACATCTGTGACCAATGTATCACTTACTCTTAATGCTAACTGTCCCTCTTCATGTCTGGTTCTACCAGTCTCCTCCTTCACTATATCCCATATTGTCTTTATTTTGTTATCTGGTACGACTATCTTTGCCTTGTAATATATTTTCTTTGATATCCGTATTACAGTCTTTAATATTTTGCAGTATTTCTTGTAATGTGCTATAGCATCAACATCAGAACTGTTTCGGATTGACAGATACAGTTTTCTTTTCGTTTTTCAAGATCCCCATATTCCTTGAGTAATCCATGCCTTCTTTGTAGAATTTGCTCTAACGTTGGTTAGTTTTGGGGGAAAACAATGTTCAAATAAGGTAAGCACTTTATTAGCAAAAGTGTTATATTTTTCATTCATGCCTTGAGCACTGTAAACATCGTTCCAGTGAATGCCTCTGAGGAGTGTCCTAAACTAATCAGTTTTTGGCTTACTGATTACCCTCTTGAGCTCAGATTTAAAAGATTTTATATCCTCTTCAGCATTAACATTTAACAGAAGGAACTGCATGTCATGGTCTGAGAGCCCATTGACTATTGGTTTTGAAACATAATTTTGTTCATTGGATTTTTCTATAAAGATATTATCAGTGGGTGTTTGTGAGCAATTGACTACCCTAGTGGGGAACTTTGCAGTGGGGATTAAGTTGAATAATGGTGTTACTAAATCAAATAAGTTCTTATTTCTAGAGTCTTTAAGGAAATCTACATTAAAATCACCAGCAACCGCTATTTCTTTGTTTTTGGTTGTTAAATGGGCCAGTACAGCTTCAAGGTGGTTTATGAACAGATTAAAGTAACGTGCAGGTGCTCGATACACACTTAATATTATGAAGGAAATTCTACTTCTGTTGCACATGCTCCCATATGGTGTTCTAGGAAAATTTTATGAATGTCTATGCTCTTAAATTTATGACACTACTTGATGAATCTGGGAACTCCTCCTTTCTCCACTTCTGCTCTACAAAAGTGAGATGCTAACCTAAACCCTGTGACACTTAAAAGCTCTATATCAGTGGTCACATGATGTTCAGAGAGGCAGATTATGTCAGGTGGGTTTGAAGACTCTAATTTTTCTAAGCAGATAATTAATTCATTAATTTTATTTTTCAGTCCTCGAATATTTTGATCCAATAAAGATAGCTGACATTTCACATTGACTGAGTTAAAATTGGGTACAGTTGAAATATCTGTTGACTGTTGAAAATTCTTAACCAATAGCTGTTTATGCTGATGTAATAAGCTAGAATTATGTTTTTTGGTGTCTTTCTCAAACTGGAGGTTTGTCTCAGTCCCAACCTTCCTTAAAATTTGGTTTCTTTCTGTCCTCCCTACCCCAAAAAAGGGTCTTTTCTGAACCCTATAACCACTGTTATTTTATCACTCATGACAGTGCCTCCCCATTTAAATATCCTGCTATTTTCCCTGCCAGTTTACCATTCTCTTTCCTGTTGACGTGAAGGCCATGCCTAGTATAATCCTACCTATTTAGAGGATCAACAGGAACCACACCAATGAGTGACCCTGCACCCGACATATGCAGCCGTTCCAACTCCAAATTAACTCCCTTGACAAAGGGGTTCAAATGAGGTCCGTCATGGCGCCCAAGAACAGATACAAACTCAACACTTGTATGCTTCCATGCTGATGCAGTCTTTGCCAGGTTACACTCTATAATGTACCGAGGATCTCTGTCAATACTATTACCTGCCCACCCACAATAACCACGGTGTCTTCCTTAGTGAAATCTTTGCAAAGTGATCCTAAATCCTTTGTCACCTGCTCCAGACCAGCGCTTGGTTTAAAAAAATTGGTGACGTGGTATTCTGATCCTAGTTCATCCTGAAAAAGTTGGCCAGCACCTCTTCTATGGGAACTACCTAACAACACTTTCTTTCTCTTTACTGATTTCCCCACATTCTTACTTTTCAATTTGCTGCTGAAAGTTTATTGTGCCCTGTCGACACCTGCAACTGCTTGAGGCTCACCAGCTTCTAACTGAAGCAACAGGTCAAACCTATTTTCCACATTCACCACGGAGCTGTCAGACAAAGTTCTAGGCTTGTTCCTCCTGTAGCCTGTTGCCACTTCCCACCTCTCTTTACCCTCCTCCCTCCTTAACCTGTCAAGATCTCCCCCGGTCTTGTCTAACTCAGCCTGAAGGGCTATCTCTAGTACATATGCTACAAAACCACTGATGAGTCTCATTTACTTCCCCCATTCCCACGTCACTACAGTCACCCACATGGGTAAAACTACAGCACCCGTCACACCAAAGCCCCGACCTAACAATTCTACGGCAAGTCAAGCACTTTTCCCTCATGATAAACGTAATAGTTTATTAAGGATAAGTCAGTTAAGAGTAAGTCAGTTAAGAATAAGTGCAGATGGAAAGTAGATTATATGGATGTATTTAATCAACAACAAATATGGTGGTGCCTTAGCCACTCTAAGTTGTTTATAAACTATGTTTTTAATAGATTGGTCGCTATGGAGGAGGGGTCGTGAAAGAGGGAATTTTCTTGTGTTTCTTTCAGTGGTGACAACTCACGGTCGTGCACATCTCGTACCGATCAGATGCTTGTGATAAAAACTACACACGTAAATAACATGGATTCGTGAATACGAATTATACTGATTTTCATCTTCAATTTGTAAGTGTACTTACTTGTAGCAAGCAATACACAAGTAAATAAGGCTGTTGTAATACGGTGCAATTAGTAGAGGAAGAAAAGACGTTTTCAAGATTTGTTAAGTGTTTCTGATTATACTGTATAAGGCATTCAGAAATAAATACAATTATTGTCCTTATTAATTAAACACACCTGCTATTGTCCTTTGCTGTTTCCGAGTTCTCATTGTATTTACAAGTATTTTCAGTTGTACACGTTAATGTGCAAAGTGATTCAAAAATACAAAACACTGACGCATTCCTAATGCCCTTGCATCACTTCTACTTTTTCAGAAGCAAATACCATTCATATGCTGGTTGCCCATATTGTGGTCGATTAGCGGAGCTTGATCCTTCAAGGACACACTAGCTCCCGCAAAACTGAATACAGTAAACGCACAACTCGGTCAAGTGTCAAGATTTTTTGTTTGTTTGTGTGGTGGCTGGACATAATCATTAACATATACAGCTGTGTTTACATGCTATTTGCTTTCACAGCATTGCAGTGCACATTCATAAGAAATTCGAGCGAAATGTGAAGTTTCAGTGGATGTGAGACAAAACTAATCTCTTCTTCCCAAGAGTTGACTGTGAATGTCCAGGAATGCTTTTGCAAAACTCCAAATCTTGTAAATAAGTCTTAAGGTCTTGCCTGTTAATGCCGAAACCCCTTGTTTACAACTTGTGCAGCGGGCAAATAAGTTCACCATTATTTTTATTTTTATTTTTTCCCATTTTTTCGAGTTCACATCATTCTGCAACCTGATTAATGATTTTTGGAGCGTCACGAGGTAGAATTCTGCCTCTAAAGCTTCTAGCTCTACGGGTTATCGTAGGAGGTGACCTCAATGTGCCAATAGTGGCTTCTTCGTGTCAGTCTTCCGAGTTTATAAACAACTTACTTCTGTGGCGACTTATGCGCAAGTGCTTACACTGTGTTAGCGAATCGGAACAGATTTAGAGCTTTCAGTGCTTTGTAAAACAGCGTCAATATTAATGCATATATTTACGAAAAAAGATTAACCGCAGAAAGTTGTAAATGTAGGCCTTACTACCCGAACCGGAAATTTTCAGTGGTAATGGAAAATTCTCAGCTATTGTGTAATGGAAGCTCTTGCATCGCAATTACAGGTGCAAACTCTGAGCGGCGCTGTTGTATTATAGGAATTCATCGGTATGATGGGAGAAGGTGCCAGCACTACTGTCCCTCTCCGGACCTTTCCTTACCTTTCATTAATACCGCATTGTGCTCTTTATACAGCTCCGCACGCTTCCCGCGACGAAAGGCGGAACACCTAACAAAACTTCTACAAACTACACACCTTATGCCGACTGCCCTAAGATCATAAGTGCTTCCGATCTCAGCCATGTAGCAGCTGTAGCAGTGCAGAGGTTCAAATGAGGTCCGTCATGGCGCCCAAGAACAGATACAAACTCAGCACTAGTATGCTTCGATGCTGATGCAGTCTTTGCCAGGTTACACTCTATAATGTACCGAGGATCTCCTTTTGTTTTATACTCAGTGTCAACTCAACTGAGAAAAAACGAGTGAAGAAGCTACCCTTGATTTCTTCAACGCAGTTTCAGTCTTGTTATTCCCATGCGCAGTTTATACCGCATCTGCTGCAGTTCATCAGCGAGCATGCACACCTGAGGTAGCAGCATCGCATGGTAGACCAGTAAACTCTTCCTCTCTTGCATTCCTATTCCATATGGTGACCTTCCTCTTCTGCTTCTTCTTCTTCCTCCTCCTCTTCCTGCTTTTCCCGTACTTCTAAGACGCTGAGGCTCAACGTAATATGGACAAGAAATATATTCGCCCAATTTTTACGAGAATTATTTTTTATATATGAAACAAATTTTTTAGATGACAAGACGGTGAAAAAAAGAAAATTTTTGACAATGTTATACAAAATTTCGGACATTCTGGCAGGTTACTTTAACGCTACATTTTTTTCAGATCATCAATCAAATCTTACTAGAATACAGTATTCATGATAAGTCAATAGTAGTGGGTACAGACAACGCTGCAGTTACGAAAGAGCTGCCTAAATCTTGAGGATTCGGCATTCACGCTGTTTTTCCCCCCGGCATCAAGTTAACAGTACCAGATGGTTTCAAAGCAGAAACGTTTTCCAAAATTTTATTGAAAACAAAGGCCATTTGTGACTTTTTTTCGTAACTGTACACTAGCCAGTGACAAACTACGTAATGTTCAAAAAAGAGCAAACAGAAAATATATGTGACTGATGCAAGAGGTGACGACTCAATGGAATAGCTCTTGCTACACGCTCAAAAGAATTTTAAAAGTAAGAAGTGAGCTTGAGATTGCGATGAATGAAAGTTCAAAAGCACTTCCAACCCTCACAGAAGAAAATCACTTAGCTATATAAGAGACAATAGATCTTCCTTAATCTTTTGAAGCAGCAACAACAACAATCTCAGGGGAGTAATACCTTCCTTAATTATACCTCTTATACGAGGTATTGCTGCAAAGTTTTCAAACTTGTAAAGCACCTTAACAACTAATGAAGGACGAAGTGTTCTAGATTCCTTGATTAAACGAGTCAATGAAAAAGTGAAACCATTTAACACATTAACTGTTAATATGTTTGTGACGTTATTATATCCATGGTTTAAAAACTTGTTTCGAGACGTTTCAAGAGGCAGAGAAGTACTTCAGAAAGAGTATGCTGCTGTCATGGCATCAACTACAAGAATAATACCTGAAACAGGAGCATCTATGAGCATTGCTAATACGTCTACTGAAAGTCTAACGGTTTGAAATCGGATGATCTACATTTTTTTGCCTAATTAGCAACAGCGTAACATCGATGTCGTTACACAAGTCACTGGTTCCATAATTGACCAACATCAATATTTTGAAAAACCTGTAACAGAAAAGCATGCTTGTGTATTAGAATATTGTGCAAAATCTAATAGTATGTTGCGTGTAATGGCCATTAAATTTTTTTGGTGTCCAGCGACTTCAGTTCCTGCAGATAGAGTTTTCTCCAAGGCATAATAAATATTTACTTAAAAACGTAACAGACTAAACGGGAAAAATTTAAACACCTTACGTGTATCTTTTAATTTTGTATTTTAAACAATAGACTAAAGGACAAGAATTTAAATATATTTCTTATAAAACAAAATTTGCTTATCTTGTATTGTTGTATTTTAACCAATAAAAATTCTTAGAAAGATACTTTTCATTTGAAATGCTTGCTCAAAAAAATCGATATTTAATCGATAAAACGATTGCTTTAGAAATATTATCGATAACATCGGACATATCAACTATCGATGTTTAAGTAACACTACCGAACCGCCTCCTGATGACTTCACCCTCCGTGCCCAGAGACTAACTCTACTTTTGTCGACACCAGATGCTCCACAGACTTTGCACAAGCGTTTGTGAATATTCCCCACAGTTTCTGTCTCTGTCTCTTGCTTGTAACGTACATCACCTACAGACGCCATTTTGAAACTGTTCTGCGGCTACGCTATATGTGGGAAGTGGCGGAAACTTGGCGCGCTCACTCAGTAGACTTCATGTAATACATACGTCACGTTTCGCATTCGTAGCATTGTTTTCGGCTGAAAACAAAAAATGCGATGCATTACTTTCTGGGCAACCCTTGTAGTAACCTAAGTAATAGCTCATCTTCTATTCTTCTGTAATGTTATTTAATGTATGTTACGCTGCACATATGTTACGAAAGCTTGCTTCTTAGCAAAGGTATCAGTTTTTAGGCAATGTTCGAGATATCTTCTGGTAAACCTTCCGGAATGTAAGGTCGTGGTCCATGAAACTCTTCAGCTCCTAACGTTTCGTGTAGAGCTGCGCTGGACATCTTCAGAGGGGTGTTTCTCCTCCGATGAGTCTTGCCGGAGGAGAAACACCCCTCTGAAGATGTCCAGCGCAGCTCTAAACGAAACGTTTGGAGCTGAAGAGTTTCATGGACCACGACCTTACATCCCGGAAGGTTTACCAGAAGATATGCCATCCGGTCGTGAAAGCCTTCATACAATGTTCGAGATGCTCTGCAGTTAGTTTTCACATGAAGTCCTCTGCACGGATAACAAATTGAGGTGTTAACAGCCAAGCTGAATTATTTAGTTAATCGTATCATCCTTTATTTATTTATTGTCTTTGTACACGGTCCGCTACAAGCTCTGCACGTCGCCAAGCCTGCATGAATTGTGGCTACGACCACCGGTGTGACTTGAGGCGACGCTACGAAAGCTCCGAGGCATGGACGAAAAACACGTCGCAGCCTACCTCGCAATGGTTTCCCTACCCCAGCGAAGAAGTGACTGGGTGCCAGGATAATACGGGAGAAGAAAAACAAACGAATTTTGGAACAGCTTTGTGAGAAGGAGTGAACACGACAGCCATGGAAGACAGTCTATAGCTCACTAGACGACACGAAGCATTTAAATGCAAATGAAAAAGAGGCAACAAACCTAAATACACTACCAAAATGTAAATGGACTGCACATTATTAGCAGCTCTGACTTAATTAGAGGAGGATCCCCAAACCAGACCCTGAATAAAACAAAAAAACCGGGAAGCAGCACGACCAGACGGCATAAATGCAAAGTTACTTAAATATCGAAGACTATTTTGAAAGCTTATACATGTTGGCAAAGACGCCAAATCCCAAAACCATGGATAGCTGTAAAATTCATACCAATCTTCATAGAAGGTAAACGAAATGAATGCAGTAATTATCGTGGCTTAACGTTAGTGGACACAACATACAAGATTTTCGTTAAGATAATGAATCAATGTCTACAAATTATTATCGAAAATCAGTTATCTGACGGACAAAATGGTTTCATAAAAGCAAGGTCCTGTACTGATATTGTTTTCAAACATAAACAAATTGTAAGCACGAAGAGCGTCCAATAGGAAAACACACATCGTATTTACAGGCTTAGAGAAAGCCTTCGACCATGTAGATAGAAGATATTATGGAACAACTTACACGAGAATGGATATCCGCAGCAATTAATAAGCGCGATGGGAAGCCTGTATAGAGGTACACAAATAAAAATAAATATTAACTATGCTACAACTCACAAGACATACGGATAAACCAAAGGGTACGATACTTCGATACACAGGGTGAACATGAACAAAACCGCAGGAAAGGATATCTGACTCGAAATGGAGAAAAAATGATTATTGAACGTATGTCCGGAAAAGCGTTGTCACGGTATGTGGCGCTGACGAATGAAAGCTGCTCTCACCACGTGGTTGGTGTTCCTTTTGTGTAGCAGGCTGTTTGGTTGACGCAGCGTACAGTAAGCAGCAGAATGGGTACACGTACCACACATTGACTTCCACCATGTTGGTGGGCCGCTTGCCTGGAGCTTGTACTAGGGTGTACGCACAATCCTGCGCCTCCCTGAACATTCGTCTGTTTCAAAGTACCCATCATCACGCAATGGCCCAAAAAAAAAGGGCTTGAAATGTTGCGGTTGGTGTCTGTGAGGAAACCTGTTTTACTATAGCCGTGCTGCAACTTGACAGTTTCCATCTGCTTCGCTGTACACAAACATTGTTCCCGACATGAATACCGGACCACTCTGCTGCTTACAGTACGTTGCTGCAATGACACAGCCTGCAACACGTAAGGAACACACGGCATCTGGTCAGAGAAACTTCCATTCGTAAGCGCCATCTCCGTGGCAGTGGTGCATTTCCGGACAGATGTTGATAGGTACTTTTTACTCCTTTTCTAGACAGGAATCGTACAGTTTCTCGGTTTTATTAATGCTCACTCTGTATGCATTGACGATGTCACTGAATCACGGAAACAAAAAATTGATCTAGGTTTGTGATTATCACATGACATATTTTTTATGCGATGCTTTTTGCAAATGAACTTGCAAATGAACAGGATGGAAAGAGTTAAATACAAAGATCCATCTACAGAGTAAACGAAATTTCTCAGGAATGCAATATGAAAATATTCACTCAAAAAGAAAAGAAAAGATGGCTTTTAATGAGACAAAAGCGCTGAGAATTAAGATCATAATAGGACACAAAACCACTGAATATCAAGTGATATGCGGAACAGTCAATAGAGCGTCGAGAAATAAGTGAGAAAAGACACAAAAATCAAGTTGTATAAGGTAATAGCCATCCCCACGTTGCTATTTAGATGTTTAGATGTGTAACTTCGACGATTACTAAAAATGCAAGAAAGTAGAATCCAAGCGGCAGAAATGAGGTTTTAAGATGAGTTACGGGCAGTATTAGGTTAGATATCTAATAAAAGAAGAAATAAGAGCAGAGCTTGAGATATACGCTATAAATGAGAAGATAAAGTGTAATCGAAAAATTCCTATTACCTTATCAAACTTGATTTTTGTGTCTTTTCTCACTTTATTTCTCGATGCTTTATTAATTGTTCCGCATGTCACCTGATATTCAGTGGTTTGTTTTCTACCATGATCTTAATGCTCAGCGGTTTTGTCCCTCTAAAAGCCATCTCTTTTTTTTCTTTTTGAGTGGATACTTTCATATTAGATTCATGCGAAATTTGGTTTACTCTAGACATCTACAAATAGAGCCAAATTCAGGACTACCGAAACAAGTATTAAATTTCAGTGCATGATCCACAGGAAGATCAAGAAAAAGACAGCTGGATACTTGTTACAGGCCTGTGGCCTACTCTGTGATGCAAGAAGAAGAATATGGGAGGAGGGAATGCAGGAGGAATGAGGTGTAACATTATAGCCGAAAGAAACAACATACGTGACTGACCGTGGCCATTTGTCACGGTCACTCAACACACTCTTTTATCTGCGGTGCGACTCAGCGGAAAATGTTTTCTCGCTCTCGCTGAAAGGGACATAAGTCTTCGATACGGTACCTCCTGAAACACCAAATATTTCGGGAACTTTGGTTGCGGAAGCACACACCATATTAGCATCAACGATTTGCCAATGTTCGAAATCACTTACCTCCGACGTAGTGGACTCACAACTAGACAGAAAACTGTTCTGACCACGAGTCACACTTGCAACGTACTGACGATATAGCGCATGTGCCATTCGTGTCGAGTACGGTGCAACCTGCAGGCTTGGCTAGAGTATGTATTTCTCCTGGTGTTTTCATGTTTTTGTCCACCCTTTCTACATACACCAAGGGTGTTTATGGGAAACTGTGACAGCTTTTCTTTTTTTACGTGGAAAACAGTGAATTATTTCAGAATTGAAAGAGGAAACGAAAGCACAAAAAATAAAAATTGAGTCACGAGAGTCCACAATGTCCTTCAGGTATGCACGTCCAGCTGAGACCGTGTAATGTGTAATGTAATGAAAAGGAATTAACATCAGCTTGTACTATCTGATGACTTGTTAGAATGACGCATATTTAGCTATAACCCATGGACAGATTAAATCTTTGGCAAAATTAGGCTGAGATGAAGGTACGAATAACGCCAACAGAAACTGAGCGATCAAAGTCTCAGTTATTCGCAGTGCCAGATAGATAAGCGAGTGCATTAAACGCTATAATATTATTGCTAATGGGTTCCTTTAAATCATTGGAAATGTCGTGTGGCTGGGGCCTCCCGGCGGTTAGACCGTTCGCCTGGTGCAGGTCTTTCGATTTGACGCCACTTCGGCGACCTGCGTGTCGATGGGGATGAAATGATGATGATTAGGACAACACAACACCCAGTCCCTGAGCTGAGAAAATTTCCGACCGAGCCGGGAATTGAACCCGGGCCCTTAGGATTGACAGTCCGTCACGTTGACCACTCAGCTACCGGGGCAGAGTATTCAATTTTTATCTAATAATCTCTGGATAATGAAACTTTATTGAAATAATAGCGCACTGATAGCTCCAATTAAGCTTCAGAACAGCGTGATTTATTAATACCAAATCAATTACAATATGGCCACTTGGGTGTCTATAAAAGAAAAAAAATGGTTCAAATGGCTCTGAGCACTATGGGACTTAACATCTATGGTCATCAGTCCCCTAGAACTTAGAATTACTTAAACCTAACTAACCTAAGGACATCACACTCATCCATGCCCGAGGCAGGATTCGAACCTGCGACCGTAGCGGTCACGCGGTTCCAGACTGAAGCGCCTAGAACCGCACGGCTACACCGGCCGGCGGGTGCCTATAATTACGTGACCTCTTTAAGATGGACTACAAAAGACGCGCTCCTGCCGTCGTAGCGGAAGGAGCTCTCAGCCGGTGATGGCCGGTGCAACGGTAGCTATTGGGGTTTAGGCCTCGCTGATCGCTCTGCTCTACAGAGAGTTCCTTTCGAGGCGCCAGTAGCGCTCGGTTGATCGGCGGAAGGTTGAGCTTGCTCCCTTTCGTCGAGAAGCCGCGTAGCTCGCGGAGAAGCTCTATTGTCGTCAAGAGTCACTGACTCACAGTAACCCGTAACTTCGGTTGCAAACCTAGCGAGACTCTCTCGTTCTGTGTTAGGGTTGATCAGTGCCAGGGGCCCGTTCACGTCGGACCACCCCGCGTACTGTAGGCCACTTCTCTTCCTCCGCACCTCCTTTAGGTGCCGCGCCACTGCACCAACGGCGCACGGTAGGCCGTAGGGTATTCCCCCTCTTCGTAGGACCTACCTACTATTAGCCTTTTCTTCTCAGAAAAAGTATAATTGTCGTGCCCACCCACACCAAATAAAGCTCCTGCAAACACACGATGGCAGATTCCGCCGGTGTTTCCCCCGCCCTAACCCGCAGCAAGGCTGCAGCTAAAGAGGCGCGAGAGTCGGCTGTTCCCGTCGACGTCAGCGTCCCGCTTGCCGCTGTTGAGGAGGTGTTGGCCGACAAGGACCGGCAGATCGCTGCGCAAGCGCAGGAACTGCTGAGCCAGCGTCGATTAATAACCGACCTCTGCGGCACAAGTGAGTCCCCCACGCGGACAAGTACACTCCATATAACATTACATTCACCTGCATCTGGTGACTCATGCACCACTGTCCCACTGCGGCAACCGACTCCAACGGCGGAACCGGCAGCCGCAGATGCGGACACAGAACAACACTACACTGGGCCCTGGCAGGTGGAGGGCCCACGACGCAAACAAAGAAACACCACGCAAACAAGCGAGCAAACACACTCGCAAGGTAGCCGAAAGGCGCTGCTACCTACACCAAAACCCGCGCTTCATGTTAGGAACACCAATGCTACAACAACAAACACGACCCGACCTGCGGTCAGCAACACCACACAAGCACCAACCGCAGCTACGCCCACACAACAGAAGACTGGTTTTCCCCCAGTCGTAATCCAGAACTACGGGGACCTCAGCGTCCTCAACACAACATTCGCGGAAAGGCACTCACCTTGCACGCTACACACGAAGTACTCTGGGGATAGGGCCTCACTGTACGTATCAACTAACAGTGAATATAAAGATCTCCTTATCTTCCTCAAAGAAAAGGAAATCGAGCACTATACGTACAGGACCGCCGAAGAACGGACACAGCAGTACGTGGTAAAGGGGGTGGACCCCAACACCCCAAACAACACAGTACAAGCGGCGCTTAACTTCCTTGGATTCGACTGCAAAAGTGCTTCCAGGATGACAGGCTTCCGCTCCCACCACCGTCTACCACACTACCTGGTTGAGATGGCCGATACGGCCGCCTCCCGCGGCCTTCTCCAGATAAAAAGCCTTCTGCGGATGGACGTAAGGGTAGAAATCTACGAACCGCCACAAGTCCCCCAACAATGTAACAACTGCCAGCGGTTCGGTCATTCGGGCCTCCGCTGCGGCCTGGCACCCCGTTGCCGCGGATGCGCTGGCAATCACGCTTCCAACGCATGTACACTAATACATGAAAACATACGCCGTTGCGCCAACTGTGGCCAAGCCCATGCGGCCAACTACAGGGGCTGCAACGTATACAGAGAGGCGCAGAGGCGCAAAAACCAACAGTCGAAGCCACCCAACGTCATAACACGACCAAGGCCCGCACCAAACCCTGTCAGGAACGGAGTGTCGTTCGCCATGGCTACACGCCCTGGAGGAGCAGTGCAGGCCGCGGAACCTCTGCGCCCAGCACACACACCTATCACAACCGCTGCGACAGCAACACAATTGTCTCAGCCAACACACGACACTGCACCCACACCGGTACCAACACCAGCCCCCAGAAACAACACGACCCCACCCCCTGTAGCCACTGCCTGCGAACCTACACATGTCACACATGAAAACACACTAACACAGGGAGCCCCAGAACCGAAAACCCAGAGAAGGCGTAGGCGAACACGTGGAAACAGGAGCGGGAACACGCGCGCACCACAACAGAATACCCAGCGACAACAAAACAATGACACACAGACACACAGTCAGCAAGCCAGCAACACCAGCACACACACTACTCCTCCCCCCAACACATCTAATACACAGGCACCACAAAATGTTCCACGCAACAACACCACAAGCGCCAGCCCATCCATAACGCCAACACCCGCACCAGCGGCCGCTAACACCACAACTGAGCCACAGGCCGACACACACAACGCCAACACAACATCCGGGGGTTTATTGGAAACACTATTCCCCCGTCACACGACCACCCAGATCCTTCACAAGATCTGGGCGGCCGTCGCCACACTCCTTACACAGCTCACGACTGCCCAACCCGGGCAGTACTGGGCTGCCATACAAACAGCATTCACCACACTGTTTACACACATACATGGATAACACACCACACCCCGCCCCCATCGCAAACAACCAAACACTGACACAGATCCTGTTCTGGAATGCAGACGGGATCAATAACAAAAGGGCGGAATTCGCCGCGTTCATGGAGCGTAAGGGTATCCTTATCGCACTGCTGAGCGAAACTAAGCTCAAACCACGCAACCAACTAAACTTCACCGGCTACTGCGTCTATCGTACCGACCGACCGGACGGCTCCGGTCACGGCGGAACAGCCATCATCATACACAAAGACATAGAACACACAAACATAGTGCTCCCCGAACTCGAAAAACTAGAGGCAACCGCCGTCAGGGTCTTGTTCAACGGAGCCTACACTACACTGGTGTCAGTATACAACAGCCCTAAAAACATCAAAACACGCGACATCAGCACAATACTCAACACATCACCGCGCGTAATAGCCGCTGGAGATCTTAACGCAAAACACCCGGACTGGAACTCACGAATACGAAACTCCAACGGCAAGAAACTATACGAACATGCACTAGGACGAAACTACATCACACTAGCGCCGACCGAACCGACGCACATTCCCTACCGGAGGGGACACAGGCCAGACGTGCTAGACATGGCCCTCATCAAGGGCATAACAACGACACTCAACGTTGTCGTTGAAAACGATCTGCCCTCAAATCACCAACCCGTTATACTATACATTGAAGAAACACTGCAGAACATGGAACAACGCAGGATGTTAGACTACAGGCGCGCGAATTGGACCCAGTTCAAGGAAGCGCTTGACAGTCGCATCCCACCAACCCACGCGATTAACGAGACAGCCCAAATTGACGAGGCAGTCGAAACCCTCACCGGCGCCGTCCAGGACGCAATAGCCAACACCATACCAATCCGCACGCCACAACAACACAGTCCTGCCCTGCCCCAGGAAATCCTGGGCCTAATCTCAATGAGGAACCGCCTCAGGAGACACTGGCAGCGTACCAGGCGCCAGCACTTCAAACGGCACATTAACAGGCTCCAGGGTATAATCCGGGAAAAAATACAAACATTCAAGACACAACAGTGGGACCAGAAACTCGAAGGGCTAGACACCACGCGGCCTGGCGTGTGGCAGCTAGCCCGACACTTCACCAGGGAGAAACTGTACACCCCCACGTTACAAGGGCCAGACGGACCAGCATATTCGGCGGAAGAAAAAGCGGAACTGATGGCCCTCACACTCGCAGCGTCATTCACACCGAACCTGGATCCCTCAGACCGAGCATTCACACTTGATACGGACCAGGAGGTCACACGCATCTTGGCCCAACCAGCGCGCAACAACATCCGACAAGCTAATACAGCAGAAATAAAATGGGCCATCATGCACACCACAGCTAGGAAGGCCCCTGGTCACGATGGCATTCAAAACCGTGTCCTCCAGGAGTTCACGGACAAAGCTGTAGACTACCTAGCACACATTACGAATGCCATACTCAAACACCAACACTTCCCCGCCTTTTGGAAGACGGCCAAGGTCCTGATGTTCAGGAAGCCGGGGAAAGACCACTCCCTCCCACAAAATTACCGACCCATCAGTCTGCTGAGCGCGCTCAGCAAGATCGTTGAGAAGGTAATATTAAAACGACTCACCAGGCACTGCATCACAAACGACACCCTGAGACCGGAGCAATTCGGTTTCAGGAATCACCACTCAACAACACAACAACTCCTCCGCGTCGTTGAATACATAACACACGGATACAACACAAGCAAGGCAACTGGGGCGGTGTTCCTGGACATCGAAAAGGCTTTCGATCGTCTATGGCACAACGGCCTAATACGCAAACTCAGTGACGCAGGGTTCCCCGACGGGCTCGTACGTCTCATACACTCATATCTCACGGACAGGAGTTTCAACACTGACGTGCAGGGCAAACAATCGACACGACATGGTATACAGGCAGGAGTACCCCAAGGAAGTATCCTAGGGCCCTTACTGTTTAACCTCTACATCAACGACCTCCCAGCTACACATAACACGACGGTAGCAATCTACGCGGATGACACTGCCATCCTTGCGCAAGATTGGAAGCCGTCTAACATTAACTCACGACTACAGACCGCACTCAGAACGGCGGAGCCTTGGCTGGTGAAATGGCGTGTTAGAGTAAACGTCGACAAGTGCGAGGCCGTTCTGTTCACTAGAAGACCGAAGCAACTGCGCAAACATCAGCACTGCAACCCAATAACACTACACACACGCCCAATACGTTTCCGCGAGAAGGTCAAATACCTCGGTGTCTGGCTGGACAGGAAACTACTCTGGGGGGACCACATTCAACACGTGACCAACAAAGCTAACGCGAGGCTCAAACAACTCTACCCTATGCTTAACAGGCGTAGCACACTAAACAGGAGGGTGTCTAGGTCCATGTACATGACACTTATTAGACCCCTGATGACGTACGCAGCCCCTGTCTGGGGATACGCTGCGCCAACTCGCCTGCGCCGTCTGCAGCTCATACAGAACAAAGTACTCAAAATCATAAGCAACGCTCCGCGCTACACACGCATCGCGGATCTTCACCGGGAATACCGGCTAGATACTATCTTGCAGGTATTCCAAAAACTCTCCACACGACTGTACAATAACACGAGACACTCGCGCAACCCGTTTATCCTTTCTCTGGGTAACTACGACCACAACCATAGATGGAAGCATAACAGACCAAAGACATTACTGGCTAGGAACTGAACATCTATGGTCCATAGAACGCTAACACGACAGTACTGGCGAGCCCCTGCAACACAGTTATTACTGGAAACCCAGATGTGCGACTAGCCGAAAAACAGGCAACCGCAGGGAAACCGTACTGTACACAGCACGCAAACCAGCCACACACACCCCCCTACACAGTCCGTGAGCCGATCTATGACCGATCGCCCACTAATCCACAACGACCTTGAACTGTTGCAGGGACGCAGCAACTGCAGCAAGCGCCGCAACAAGCTCCAACAACGACAAAGGTAACGATGCACGATACCTCGAACTAACACAACCACACCTTGCATGCACTGTCGCAGATAGCAAGCCGCTACTGCCCTTACTACCCGTCCTACTGTCGCAGAGGTTTTTTTCCCTTGGCGCTGGCCTTGGCACTTTTTTTCCTCTGCTCTTACAACCGCTACCCTTCGATCGCTTTCGACCACTTCTATCTCCTGATGGACCATGTTAATGAGTAGTCTTACCCAGACGCATGGATAACATCACAGCCTGCATCCTGTGACGCCTTGATTCAAAACTAACATGCATACGGAGGTGACAGTAGAACTTTTGTGTTGGTCACCACGTTGGTGCGGGCGTGGAGGGGCCCCATCCTTGTGTAAAAAAAAGATGGACTACAGTAAAATGGGCATAGCAGAAAGGAGATAAAATGTGGCAATAATAGTGTCTTATAATTTTTCGTAATGCAGCGACCGAAAGGAGAAGGACGACAAAGCTACAAATGGCACGCCCGCATCTCGTGGTCGTGCGGTAGCGTTCTCGCTTCCCACGCCCGGGTTCCCGGGTTCGATTCCCGGCGGGGTCAGGGATTTTCTCTGCCTCGTGATGGCTGGGTGTTGTGTGATGTCCTTAGGATAGTTAGGTTTAAGTAGTTCTAAGTTCTAGGGGACTGATGACCATCGATGTTAAGTCCCATAGTGCTCAGAGCCATTTTTTTTACAAATGGCACGCGCAAGGCGCCTCTGTATTCTTACTTGACCAAGATTGGAGATTAATATTATCCAATTGCGAAAATTTACTCGTGAGGTATTACGTTGCCAATGAGGAAGGTTTTTCCGTTGAAAGTAGTGAGAGGCATTTTCTTCTGTGTTCCGGCAGAAATCAACTATATAGTTTTGGCATTGTGTAATTGCAGTCACACGAAATAAATACTGTTCATCGTCTCTTTCATGCTACGGCCATTTTTGGCAGAAAGCGTCGTTTTGTTTCCCGTTACGAACAAAATGATTCTTTAAGCCACATATTACGTGCCCATTTGCTAGAGCGGTCTAAAATTAGTTTTGTGTGGTATTCGCTTGATCGAAAAGGATATAAAACACGAAGAATAACAAGGACTCGACCAGCTCCTGCCTAGTGCCGCTGCATGGCGGCAGCAATCGCCAGTGGTCAGGGTGGTGCTGTTGCTGCCGGAGTACTGATCGTTCTTCGGATTTACCTCACCTGTTAACACATGTCGATGAAACGACTATCGCGCTACGTTAATTTGTGATTCCTCTATCGAATGGACGCGTAAAATTCCGGTTAGAAAACAAGTATGTACGTAACGGGAAACATACCGACGTTTCCAGACGATCCAAGGTATCAAACGAATGGCGTGATAAGCAGTATTTGTTTGGAGTTGACTACACCTACACGTTTCAAAAACGAAATTGCAAATATTTGCCGAAACATGCTCTTGACGATTCAAAGCAAGAACACTCTGACTCCATACGTATTATAAAAATGTTGTGTTTCCCACATCTCCTTCTAAACCAGTGGGCCGATTTCAACCAAACATGTTACCCATGTCACTCAATGTTTGAAAAGAAGCGCTGTGGGGGTAAGAACCAACTACCAATCAAACGGTTTGGGTAAAAAGACAATGTAGCCCACAACGCGCAGATACCCATACTACAGTCATCGGGTGTTTGAGAATGAGAACACTTAGAGACTTTACTTTACGGTTTTGGCGATGATTCTTTCGTCGTCATCATAATAAATACCTTTCTGCGAACATTTTTTAAATGAAATGTCAGTAAAACTAGGTACAACTCAGCTAGAAACAATTGGACATCTACAAAATGGTTCAAATGGCTCTGAGCACTACGGGACTTAACATCTCAGGTCATCAGTCCCCTAGAACTTAGAACTACTTAAACCTAACTAACCTAAGGACATCACACACATCCATGCCCGAGGCAGGATTCGAACTATTTTACAATTGCTGAAGCTTTGAGGGTATTAAAGTTACGCTTTAATCTGTTGTAAAGTTATTTATTTTTTTTCTGTAATTGGTTTTATTGCGTGAATATAAATTAAAACTGTCATTATTTCGCAAATAAAAGAATGCTTTGTTTAGAGTTCAATAGATGTCACTAATTGTGATATGAAGTTACCAACCTTTGGGTATTAAGTAAAATAAAGTTTTTTTTAAAAAAATTGAGCTTAAGTTTTCTTGGCGCAGCACCTTTCCTACTCAACTACTACCCTTTTGGTACAAAATTAATTGCTATTTGTCTGATTAAAAATGTGTGAGATAATTTAAATTATATTATTTTCTAAAGTACAGAAGCAATATTATCACATATTTTTGACAAATGGAACTAGCAGCCTTCATTTATTTTCTTTCACATATTTGTGCCTTTTTTTCTTCTCTGACGTCGAGCTGTGAAGGTCTAAGTAGCAATCTCCTGTTACTTGCCCGAAACAGATTATATTGTAATCTCAATACAGATTGTATTTATTTAAAAATACTTCAATCCTCCTAGTTTCCTGTGTAATGTCTTGTGGCGTAACAAGCTAGTTACGCCACACTGAGAAGGGAGCCGAAAGGCACGCGTACACACACGCCGACTGGCGTCAAGTCTGGAACAGGATACGTTATGACCGCTATAAAGAAAATACGTAGCTTTGGAATATACTTAACTTTTAATCACTCCTTGTGATACATCTCTCTTGACTATACAAATGAGACTCGTAAGATACATGCACTGTTACAATTGGCGCCTTGCTAGGTCGTAGCCATGGACTTAGCAGAAGGCTATTCTAACTGTCTCTCGGCAAATGAGAGGAAGGCTTCGTCCGTATTGTCGCTAGCAATGTCGTCCGTACAACTGGGGCGAGTGCTCGTCCGTATCTCGAGACCTGCCTTGTGGTGGCGCTCGGTCTGCGATCACACAGTGGCGACACGCGGGTCCGACATGTACTAAATGGACCGCGGCCGATTTAAGCTACCACCTAGCAAGTGTGGTGTCTGGCTGTGACACCACATAATGAATACAGTTTT
Organism: Schistocerca americana; assembly: GCF_021461395.2. Lineage (NCBI taxonomy): Eukaryota > Metazoa > Arthropoda > Insecta > Orthoptera > Acrididae > Schistocerca > Schistocerca americana. The sequence goes on from NC_060124.1 coordinate 384,111,018, forward strand.
CTATATATTTCTCTATTTTTACCATGGGCGCATGATAAAGCCTCAGAGCGTATTGTTCGCTGGGTTAGCGACCGGTCATTTTACGTGTTATTATATATTTCTTATTACAAAGTGAAACCACGATGACATTTATTTTCCGATACTTTTTCAAGTGAGAATTTTATCAAACTGATCGGTCCCTTATCACCGAACAATGACGTTGTCAATCGCCTCAATGAACTGACGTCCGCAGCCGCACAGTTTAAGTTTGACGATGAATTTTTTCATAAATGCATGCTGACTTACAATCATTCAGGATTTCACAATATTTTGTCTAAAACGAGGCCAACTTTTATCCATCGTCATTGGAGCTTTCTCTTCGTCGTCGCCATATTCGAATTATACAAGACTTCTTCGTATTCACTGCACTTCATGTCGTGACACACTGAGAAAAAAAATTATTGAAACATCTAAAGCTTTAGTGAAGAAGGAAAATGCTTCCAAACATCAGTCATGCATGTGTTCGTAACCGGGAAATGTGTTGACGAAGCCATAAAACCTGGACTATAGAGGAATGGAAGAATGTCATTTGGTTGGATTAGAGTTGTTGCTCACTGCTTCGGATCTCTAGCCTAGTTTACGCCTCAAGAATGAAACGTCGCGGTTACGGTGCTTATTTGGGCAGCCATATCATGGTATTCCATGGACCGCATGATTACTCTGCACGGCCCATTACTGCCAAGGAATGAGTGAGTGACACTTTAGCTGATGAGGTCCTCCACATGTTACAGCGTTTGTTCCCCGGTGGTGATAATGTACTTGGAGACGACAAGGACCCTATTACACAGCTCGTATCGTCGAGTTTTGCGAAAACAAGGACGAATTTTCGCATCTCTTCTGCCCACCATAGTCCCCATGTTCCAGTAGTATTAGGCTTTTATGATCTACTATGGAGATAAAGGTGTGTCATCAAAATCGGTCCCCATCACTCATAACTAAACTTGCCACTATTTTGCAGGAAGGATGGTATGAGGTTCCCTAGAAAACTATACGGGAGTTGCATTTATCCTTACCGAGACGTCAGTCCGGAACCGCAGGACCGCTACGGTCGCAGGTTCGAATCCTGCCTCGGGCATGGATGTGTGTGATGTCCTTAGGTTAGTTAGGTTTAAGTAGTTCTAAGTTCTAGGGGACTGATGACCACAGATGCTCAGAGCCATTTTTACCGAGACGAATGGAAGCTGTTTTGTATGCTGATGGTTTCCCTACATAGTATTAGGTGCTTTTGGTCTTCCATATTTTTGACCACTCCGTAACGGTTGACCTGCATCTGTCATTGGAAATATATTGCGTTGGAATAAAACAAGAAGTGTTGCACACGAGTAGATTCTCATAAAACCATGATTCATTTAGACACGCCTCTTTACCTTCAGGCACGTCATAAAGTTTGAGTTTAGTATTTGCTCTAGGAATCTGCAATAAATGTACTTTAGCTGTGTTTTATACTGCTGTGGATCCATTATTTTAGTGGTTTTGGAAGAACGTGTGACCTGCAATGTTTTCCAGCTTTGCGGGACTACTCACTGCGGGATTCATTCTCAAGAAATATGAGCTGGAAAAGAGGCTAATTCCACAGAGTATCAAGCGCAAAATTTAACAGGAATCCTGTTAAGCTCCTGATGCCTTATCTCGTCTTAGTAGCAGTAATTCTGTTTTATCACCGAGAAATCTTATTGCTATAACTCTCATTAGCGGTACCACAGACTTCGTGGTGCTCTCATTTATGAATGCATTTTTGAATGGCGAATTTAGTACTTGGGCATTTAGTTGCTTTCTTTACTTTCAACACAAGAGCCATTCACGAAAATTCCACAAATTCTTGGATTGTTTATTACCTTTAGATAGACAAGAATTTCCTATGATTTTCTGATACATCTCCCACTACCATTTACTGAAATTATTGTATGCTTCAGGTTAATCTTTCTTACTAATGCAAAAAGTGGCCATTAAGTTTTATCGGTCGGTTTCCCTGTTTTCCCTTCTGTAACGCCAGTGTTCTGGTCTCTGTTTACGCATCCTCCGAATGGTACCTGTAGACCACAACCGAGAGAGCTCCGTCTGCTTCGACAGGAGAGCGGGTAGGACGTCTTGGTTACGTACCGTCCACAGGGTCGCGAGCGCGCGTAGTTTGTTTACTTCCTCGTCGCAGGTAGTACTCGCGTCCGTTGAGACTGAGTCGATGTGGTTATTCGTACAGAAAATCTACCATCAAGATCAGCTTCCAACCCGACCACGCAGGCCACAAGCCGTTGAAATCGAACGATTTATCCGTGACGTAGTTCAAATACCACTGCAGCACTTCATCGGTACAAACTATCCATCACAAGTAGCATTGTTTACGTCAAGATGGTCGATGACGAGTTATGTAACGCTGTTGTGAGCAGTTAAGTTAAAACCCTCCGATGGTCACATCGGGGCAGTTACCGTTGACCATGCAGGACTAGGATTACACATACTAAGAGTCTTCGAACTCCTGTTCGAGGTGCCGCCGGACGTAGTTACCCCAGCTTTCTGTCAGTATGGGACGGTAATTAGCCACGTGGTTGAAAAATGGAACACTTTCGACACATACTAGGTCCTCAACGGCGTCCGACAAGTCAAATTCGAATTAAAGGAACACATGCTGTTCTACTTAGTCGTAGGTGGATGTCGGGCAGTCGTACGATGAACAGCCTTGTACGTACTTGTACTGGTTGCGGCCAGAAGGGTCAAGTACGTTTCGGGTATATTGAACGTCGAGTAACACAAATTTCATTACATGACGCGGCACTACCACCTACGCTCACGGCCCTCCCCCTCAATTACGCAGGGGTGACACGATCGACCGTCATGGCAGAGGAAAGACCACTTTAGAAGACAGGAAGCGTTAGGATGCACACTCGTCGCAAGTCATGGATTGACCGACATCGTTACGGAGTCCACAGAGATTGCAGAAAGCCACCCATAGATTCCACAAGAACATTCGGACGAAGAATGGAACTCGACGCTAGGGTTGTACCGACCTCTGCTGTTTTCCTTGAGGGGGATGGGATGCGAGAACCACACACTCGTTCGGACACAGAAACCCACGTCTGCAAGCAAAGGTCACGGAAGAAACATAAAAAGCGATGTCTTGTGCGGACGACATCGAAGACGATTCTACGCCCGCTGTGGTGGTTAAAGAGAGAGATGTCTCCTCCCCCACCTCGGCCTCTCACGAGTAGTAACAGATAACGGCACGGACTCGGCCTACAGATTCCAGAAAACTGCCTCCAGCGGACGTCTTCTCCAGTTGACGACCGGACGGCTGACGAGACGAGAAAAATGGATGACACAGGATCGCCCTCACCTGTCACTTTCTCTGATTTCGACAAAGCCGTTTCCGCTCTCTCGGACAAACAGATCACAAGCACAGCGCCCGCCACTGCGACACAACCAGAAACAACTGCGGATTCACCCTTGGTCACTCAGCTCACACGTGTTCTACCGCAGTCACTGGTAACTTATGGATCTTGGGCGGACGACATTGAAGACGATTCTACGCCCGCTGTGGTGGATGAGGAGAGAGGACTCTCCTCCCACGCCTCGGTCCCTCCCGAGTAGTAACAAATGACGGCGCGGACGCGGCCTGCAGATTCCAGGCCTCAACTTTTACGGCGACACTGACGGGGGCTCTCACTGCGGGAGACGATCTACAGACCTATCGCTTAGCGACCATCAACATTAACAACATTCGGACACGTTCGAAGTTGTTGCTGCTCCAAGACATGCTCAGTGCAGCAGACGCTGACACTGTCTTTCTCCAAGACATCTTCGTCGCCAATTTCATGGGTATATATGGTTATACGGCTCATATGTCACAACGCCTCGCCAAATAACAGTGGAGTCGCAGTTCTCCTCAGGGAAGACTTCGAGGCGGACGCAGTGAGATGTCTCCCAGACGCTGTAACAGTACTATGCGTGCAATTTATCAATGTGTACGCCCCTTTCGGAACGAATCGCCGTCGCAGAAGAGTAGTACCGCTTTTTCAGGGCAGGCACGATGATTTGATATTAGGGGGCTATTTCAATAGCACCCAAGCTCCTAGAGATCACCTGACATGCCACTGATCAGCGATCTCCAGCTGCTAGATACATGGAAACATGTCCGAGGAAATCGACTGGGATGAACTCATTTCACGAGTCACTCGTCTAGTCGCATTGATATTATTTACGTCTCCCGTTCTCTGGCAGCAACACTGAGCGACGCGGAGATGTGGCCAGTAGTCTTTTCTGATCACGAGACCTATATACGTGCCGTCACCATTCGTCGCCAACGAGAGTGGTGCAGCTGACATCCCTGGAAATTAAACCTGGCTCGTCTCGCTTCTCCGGATTGTCGACGTGCCATCGAGGACACGTGGAGTTCGTGCGTCCGCCACCTCCTACGTCTGATTAAAATTGTGTGGAATAACCTTGATTATGTTCGATCGCGAGACCGCTGCTTGGAGGCAGCAGACCCTCGACTTTTATTTCACCGTCCTTCGGGAATGTGCCTCCTTGCCACCCACTCCGGAACGACAGATGACAGTACAGCGTGCGAAGGCACAGATCGTAGCTCATATGCGCCAACACCTCGAAGGGACGATAGTCCGAGTCCGAACACATGACAGACTCGCATCGGAACGACCCACAAAGTACCACGTCATTCGAGAACGTAAACTGCAAAGACGGACGCTGATCGCCACTGAGGACGGCCGTCAGCACACCACACGATGCGATATTGGTGCAGCCTTCTTCGACTATTAAGTACGACTTTATTCTGCTCAATGTTCCGACCCGACGGCGGTGACAGGAGCCTAACGACTGGTTTATGGCACTGTCCCACAGAATTTACAAACTGAATTATTGAACGACTTAACGAAGACGAAGTTATCGATAGCGTAGGTAAAGGAGGGCGAACAAGTCTTCTGGCCCCGACGGGTTCCCTGTGGAATTTTATAGCACTTTGCAGTATCTACCGGCTCCCAAGTTGACAGACATCTGCAGGAGGTGCGACTCCGCGCGGCCAGCGGCCTTCGTAGAATTATACCGGTTCACAAACCTAATTGTGGGGGCTCCAAAACAAGATTACCGCCCGCTAACACTCGTCAACTGCGACATGAAGATACTCACCGGACTATTAGCAAACTGTATACGACCGGCCCTGCCCGACGTCATCTCACAAATTCTGGCTTCCCTAGGGGGTATCAATAGCATCCACATAGCACTGTGTCGATACCGTGACATACTAACCCTAGTGGGGCCACGCCGCACCCCAGGAGCGCTGGGATCACTAGCGTTTAGCCAAGCTTCCGATCGAGTGGATTACGCGTACCTAAAGTCCGTTCTCCAACACATGCAGTACCCACAGCAATTCACAGTCGTCGTGATGCACCTCCTCCGAGGGGCGACTTCCAAGGTGCTCTTTAACGGGCGTCTCACTCAGTCCCTCCAGATTTTCAGATCGGTGCGTCAAGCCTGCCCCTTGTCGATCTGGCACTGCAAGCGCTCCTCTGTGGCCTCCGTCAACGCGTCATCGGACTCACCTTACGTGACGTCACATTCCGTTGTACAGCATATGCAAACGACCTGGTTCTCGTTCTCCGCAATCGCGAAGATGTAACCTTCGCACTAGAATGGATTACCACACATGGTGTGCCTGCCGACAGCTGTTTCAACGTCACCAAATCGATTGCTATGCCCATAGGAGACAGGTTGATCCCAGCATGCGTCGACCCCCTACAACTTAGTGGCACTGTTAAACGTCTCGGAATATTGTTTCACAACGACATACGGCGCACTGCGGGCCTTAACTACCGCCGCTTATTACAACAAATTCGGTACCAGATCTCCAACCTTCGTCTGCGGGCCCTTGACATTCTTCAAAGGACACAGTTCTTCAATGTTTTCCTCGCATCGCGCCTTCCAAAAATAGCTCGTGTCCTTCCAATACCGTTGCTAATGGCTCGACGCATTCGGAGCTTACGCCAGTACATGCATGCTCTTCGAAGTCAGTCATGAATCACTGACGCTTCCCCCAGAAAGGGGAGATCTTGGCTTAGTCCATGTCCACGACAGAGCTGTTACTCTGTCAGCTCGCACACCAAGCTGTGGCGCCACCGCTCGGAAAGTTTAACAGGTTTGCTGCTGGAGTCCTTATCTCCGTCCTCCCTTATGCCCCCACTGAGACGCAAGACATACCTCCACACTCCTACTACTTCGGGCACTTTTATATTGAACACAGTTACGTCCGTAATGCAGTACCACCGACAAAACAGGCGTCGGCGCGGGATATACAGGGTGAAAAGTATTTAAACCGACAAACTCTGGGAGAGTGTAGGGGACATCAAAACCAATATTTTTCCCTAACGTCATTATTTCCTATGAGGATTATTTAAACCGGTGGAGGCCGTATTACGCTCTTCAGTTGTTAGAGGGCGTATTACGCTTTTAAATTGTAGGCAACTGCTGTCCATCAGTGTAGTAGTGCATTGTCTCTGTTTACTAATGGAGCGATACACCTGGAGTGAGTACACTGATATGGTTGGTGCGTACTTCGTAGCACACTATGCCGCGCTGGATTAGCCGAGCGGTCTAGGGCGCTGCAGTCATGGACTGTGCTGCTGGTCCCGGCGGAGGTTCGAGTCCTTCCTCGAGCATAGGTGTGTATGTTTCTCCTTAGGATAATTAAGGTTAAGCAGTGTGTAAGCACACTACAACGGACGAGCTGCACAGCGGGTTTATTAACAACAATATTCTAATCGCCGTATCCCGCATCATACGACCTTTGCTGCTGTGTACCAACGTCTGCGTGAGACCGGGTCATTTAGCAGATTGTCTATACAGGGACACCGTTGCACGGTACGAACGCTGCAATTTGAGGAAGCTGTCTTGCAGTATGTGGAGCGGGATCCTTCAATCAGCACTCGTGCAATTGCACGTAACATGGGGACGAATCAGACGAATGTAAGAACAGTCCTTCGAGAGCAATTGTTAAGTCCATTTCACTTACAGCGCGTCCAAGACCTGGAACCAGTTGATTATCCACCCAGAGCACAGTTTTCGCAGTGGTACCTGGAGCAGTGTGAAATGCATCCTACATTTCCATCCCCTGTGTTTTTTACCGATGAAGCAACGTTCGGGCGTGATGGAGTCTTCAACATGCACAATTCGCATGTCTGGAGTGAGGCTAAGACACATGCCACAGTTACTAGCGCTCATCAAGTGCGGTTCTTCGTTAATGTGTGGGTCGGTGTTGTTAGGGACTGTTTAACTGGGCCGTATCTGCTACCTAGGCCATTAAATGGCAGGCAATATTGCAATTTTCTCGCCACAGTATTGCCAGAATTGCTGGAAGATGTCCCGCTCCCTACAAGACAACGCATGTGGTTCCAACATGACGGGGCGCCGGCACATTTCAGTCGTCATGTGCGTCGATTCCTGGACCGACGGTTCCCAGAAACGTGGATTAACAGAGGTGGTCCTGTACCATGGCCTGCTCGATATGTCCCCTCTGGACTTTTGTGTGTGTGTGTGTGTGTGTGGGGGGGGGGGGGTTGGGGGTTGCATCAGAGGAGGATCTGGTTCCCCGGATAGTAGCAGCATCAGGAACAGTTCAGGATACTCCTGGGGTTTTTGCCCGTGTCAGACAGAACATGATCCGATGGTGTAACCTTTGTTTACGTGTCAATGGAGGAATTTTTGAAAGTCTCCTGTAATTGAAATTGGGTTGTGTTACTGTGTTGTCTCTTGGTCGTAAAAAAATGGAAAAGTGTTTCTTGGTTTAATTAATTTGCCACCAGAGAGATCATCCTCTACCGGTTTAAATACTCCTCATAGGAAAAAATCACATTAGGGAAACATATTTGTTTTGTTGTCCCCTACAACCTCACAGAGTTTGTCGGTTTAAATACTTTTCACCCTGTATATCGTGTCCTACAGCAGTGACGACCACCAAACTTCGTGGAGGCCAAAAACACTCAAGTCAATTGAAAGGTTGTGTGGCGGACGATACACGCGGTTACACTGAATACGGACGTCCAGTCCACAAGGTACATCACAGACACGCTAAACAGATCACCCGATCACGCCCCACAAGATAAATATCGCGGACTCGCCTCTATGTGCAGACTGCGGAGTACCGCCTCGCATGCGGCATGGCAGAAGACGTATGGCGCTTGGTCTGACAAATTTTGTCGTATTTTCTACGACTGACTCCGGAACACATCACACCCCGGCTTCTACTATTCCAGGATGAACAGTATTTCCCGCGCACCAAAACCAACGCAATCACTTGGGTCCGTGGGCTTGCGGTACAATATTTATTTCGCGATGGACTTAAGATGAATTGGACTTTTGGAACTACCTACAAGAACGCCATTGCAAGATTTTATGGAACCCAAAATATGGACACTATATTTCTAATTATTTAGGCAGTATCCTACGCAGCTGGATCATCAACAGGTAGGAGAAGATACCCATTGACTGAGCTGACAAATACTTGTCCGATTATCTGTGGAATAACATCGGCATGCATGAAGACGTACCTGGATGATGAAGCGTAAGGAGGGTAGTGACACATTCTTCTCCACCGTGTAAGAAGAGCATTTTTAGTTTCCCCATATACATTACCTCGGTGTAGGAAAGTAGCGAGATATTTGTTTTGTTTACTCAGAGCACGATTCGATGCTGGGTACATTTATTTTCATTGTGGTATTAATCTAAATACAAATTACATATATATTATTCCCACAGTTGATTTCCCCTCGCCATCTCTGATACCTTGACGGGCGATGGGACATTGTGGCGAGACCTCGGTCTTACGACACCTGCCCACTCTGACCTCAACGCCCTCCCTTCCATGCCTCACCTCAGCAAAAATAAAGGAGGTGCCCGCGATGGTTAGCACACTGGACTCGCATTCGGGAGGAGGACAGCTCAAATCGTCGGTTCAAACCCGCGTCCAGCCATCCAGATTTAGGTTTCTCTTGATTTCCCTAAATCGCTGTAGGCAACTGGCGGGATGGTTCCTTCGAAAGGGCATGGCCGAATTCCTTCCCTCTCCCTGACACAATCCGAGCTTGCGCTTCGTCTCTAACGACCTCGATGTAGACAGGACGTTAGACCAAATCTTCCTTTCTACCTTCCTTTGTAAACCATGGTCAGCGTTTGCAATATTTCATTACTTTACCTGCTATAAATCTGTGTAAAAACGGGTGACGACTTTTTTGAGGGTTACACATTTATTAAATTGAACTTTGTAAATGTTCTTACTTCGTTTTTTAAGTAGGTGATTACTACACGTTCAATCAAGCGTAAATACGTACGTGAAATTTTGAAGATAGCAGGAGTAAAATAAAGAGACTGTATCCTCAGCTTTAGCAGATACTGACTGTAGTTTTAAGAGTTGAAGGTTCAAATGGCTCTAAGTACTATGCGACTTAACATCTGAAGTCATTAGTCCCGTAGACGTAGAACTACTTAAACCTAACTAACCTAAGAACATCACACACATCCATGCCCGAGTCAGGATTCGAACTGGCGACCGTAGCAGCCACGTGGTTCCGGAAGAGCTGAAGGGGTCATTAAAGCGAAGATGTAATTTAGAAGTGAGTGTTCAAGGGTTGTGTGTTCTCGCCGATGTTATTCAGTCTCTACGTTGAATAAGCAGTAAAGAATAGCAAGGAGAAATTGGGAAAGGCAACTTAAGTCCAGGAAGAGAAAGTAAAAACTTTTTTGAGTTGTGGGTAACATTGTAAATCGTTCAGCTTAAGACTTGCAAGAAAAGTGGAGCGGAAATTGTAGTGCCGGCAGACTTGCCAACACTACGTACACTAATAGAAAGAGGCGGCCAAGATGCACGCGCTAACTCACGCAGGGTGGCGTGAGGTCTGAAACAGGATACGTAATGAATGCTATAAAGAAAAGTACGTAGCTGCTGTAATACTTAACTTTAATCCATCATTTGTATACAGCGTTCTTGATGATACAAGTGAGACTCTCTCTAGATAAATGCAATGTAATGCTAATGGCGCCTTGCTAGGTCGTAGCCATGGACTTAGCAGAAGGCTATTCTAACTAGCTGCTCTGCAAATGAGCGAGTCTTCGTCCGTGTAGTCGCTAGCAAAGTCGTCCGTACAACTGGGGCGAGTGCTAGTCCGTATCTCGAGACCTGCCTTGTGGTGGCGCTCGGGCTGCGATCACTGATAGTGGCGACACGCGGGTCCGACATGTACTAATGGACCGCGGCCGATTTGAAACTACCACCTAGCAAGTGTGGTGTCTGGCGGTGACACCACAGAAATTGATAGTAAGGTGGGAATAAATGGGAGCGTTGGTACTGGGTTGAGAGGTGTGCACAATATGTATGTGACAACTTTGTTACAATAAAAGGACATCTGAAAATCCAAACACAAGAAATTATCCCCAGATTCCATTCATAATCACCATTCACAATCAGCCCATACCAATGCCTGAAACAAACGTTAACAATCTTTAAAACATCTTATAAATATATTCCTTTAAAGGATTTCACAACATGCTTTATGCGAGTGTACTAAAGCCTATAAAACGAAATTAATGGTTTAAAGAAACAATCCCAAGGACAATAAATCTATTTTAGAGGAACCCTATTTAATCGTAAGAGGAGCCCAAATGGGCTCTGAGCACTATGGGACTTAACATCTGAGGTCATCAGTCCCATAGAACTTAGAACTACTTAAACCTAACAAACGTAAGGACATCACAGATGTCCATGCCCGAGGCAGGATTCGAAGCTGCGACCTTAGCGGTCGCGCGGTCCCACACCGAAGCGCCTAGAACTGCTAGGCCATAGCGGTCGGCTGAGGAGCCCAAAATACGAAATAATTAACATGGGTCTTAAACAAATTTCTGCAATCAAAAAGGAGCACACACACACGCACACAACTTCATTTAACAACCGTAACAATAATAATTACTGTTTAGAGGAAGCCTATCCTAAGCACGAGGCGAACCCAGAACACACAATAAACAACTTAATAAACGTAACACTGGTTTTACTTGGCCCAACAAGCCCCTAAGTTGCCAAAAAGAGCAGCAAGAGTTGTTTTATTTTACAGGTCCTCCCTTAACACAAACCAAGCAAGATCGGTATCGACCGAAAGCATTGTGTCAGCGGCCAGTGTAACGCATGCGTCCAGTTCAGCGTCCGGGCTGATCGCAGACGATGTTTACTCGTTGCTCGCTCGACACGGAAGAAGCTGTACCAGCCGCAACGGTTGAAATCATCAAAGGGCAGCGCCGCCCTTCACTACGGCCAGCGAATGCTCTCCTCTGGCAGCGCGCACAACCTGCGTCGGAGTCAAAGGGCGGGAGTTCAAACGACTTCGCCGAGTGAATGAACTGAACCGTAACAGAGCGTAGCAAGAAAAGAGGTTTTAAGATGAACGTCAACAAAAGTAAAACAACTGTAATGAAGGTGGTTGCATTAGACGACGCAGATAGAATTAGATTAGAAAATGAGGTACGAGAAGTGGTCGGTGACTTTCGCTGTTTGGGAAGCAAAAGAACTAAAAATGGTCAAAATAAAGAGGATAGAAAACGCAGAATAACAATAACAAATAAAGCGTTTGTGAAAACTACAACTGTGTTAACATCGAATATAAATTTTAGTACTAGTCCTGTATGAAGTTATTTGTGTGGAGTGTTGACTTATATGGAAATGAAGCGTGGGCGATAAGTGGTTCATACAAAAAGAGAATAGGACCTTTCGGAATGTGATGATTCCGAAGAAGACTCAAAATTTGATATGTACTGTGTACCGAAAAGCTGAGAAAATACTGAATCGAGCTGAGGAGAAACGAAATTTCTGCCACAACTTGATTAAAGGGTTCGGTTAGTAGGACACATCCTGTGGCATCAACAAATACTCACTTTGGAAAGAATGGGGGTAGGGGTATAAAATGTAGGATATAAATTGTAGATGGAAGACCAAGGCCAGAATACAGTAAGTAGATTCCAATGGATATAGGCTGTAGTAGTAACGTAGATAGGAAGAGGCTTGCACAGGAAAGATTAACATGGAGAGCTGCATCGAATCAGCCTTGGGACAGAGGAACGACAGCACATACTCTCCAAACTATCTTGCCTGTGGTGACCAGTGACTCCGTAATAACATAGTAGTCGCCAACCTTGTGTTCGTGCCACTCTCAAAAGTATCAGGCCTCTTTGTAGCTAAAAGACGTATATATACTAGATGATCAAAAGTATACGGACACCTGGCTGAAGATGACTTACAAGTTCGTGGCGCCCTCCACCGGTAATGCTGGATTTCAATATTGTGTTGGCCCACCCTTAGCTTCCACTATCGCAAGCATACGTACAATCATGTGCTGGAAGGTTTCTTGGGGAATGGCAGCCCGTTCTTCAAGCAGTGCTGCATTGAGGAGAGGTATCGTTGTCTGTCAGTGAGGCCTGGGGCGAAGTCGGAGTTCCAAAACATCCCAGACGTGTTCTGTAGGATTCAGGTCAGGACTCTGCGCAGCCAGTTCATTACAGGAATGTTGTTGTTGTGTAACCACTCCGCCATAGGCTGTGCATTATGAATAGGTGCTCGATCGTGTTGAGAGATGCAATCGCCATCCCCGAATTGCTCTTCAACAGTGGGAACCAAGAAGGTGCTTAAAACATCAACGTAGGCCTGTGCTATGATAGTGCCACGCAAAACTACAAGGGGTACAAGCCCCCTCCATGAAAAACAAGACCACACCATAACACCACCGCCTCCGAATTTTACTGTTGACACTACACACGCTGGCAGATGGCGTTCAACGGGAATTTGCCACACCCACACCCTGCCATCGGATCTCCACATTGTATACCGCGATTCTTCACTCCACATAACGTTTTTCCATTGTTCAATCGTCCAATGTTTACGCTCCTTACACCAAGCGAGGCGTCGTTTGGTATTTACCGGCGCGATGTGTGGCTTACGAGCAGCCGCTCGACCCGGAAAACCAAGTTTTCTCACCTTCCGCGTAACTGTCATAGTATTTGCAGTGGATCTCCTGATGCAGTTTGGAACTTCTGTTTGATGCTCTGGACAGATTTAACACATTACGAGCCTCTTCAACTGTCGGGGTATCTGTCAGTCAACAGACGAGGCATGCCTGTACGATTTTGTGGTGTACTTGTCCCTTCACGTATCGACTTCACTATCACATAGGAAACAGTGGACCTACGGATGTTTAGGACTGTGAAAATCTCACGTGCAGTCCTATGACACAAGCGACACCCAATCACCTGACCACGTTCGAAGTCCGTGAGTTCCGTGGAGGGCCCCATTCTGCTTTCTCACGATTGCTAAATACTACTGACGTCGCTGATGTGGAGTACCTGGCAGCAGGTGGCAGCACAATGCACCTAGTATAAAAACGTATGTTTTTGGGTGTGTCCGGATACTTTTGATCACTTAGTGTATATGTAGATTTATATCACACGTGGACTATCGGAAGAGAGTGATGTGGCGCAGTGACAAGATAATGGACTCTTGTTAAGGAGAACAGCGGTTCAAATCTCCGTCGGGCCATCCCGGTTTAGATTTTTCGAGTTATCCTTCAATGAGTTAAGGCGAATGTTGGCTTACTTCCTTTGGAAGGGCACTGCCGATGTCAGTCCCCGTCCTTTCCCAATCAGATCTTGTGATCTGATGACCTCGTCGTAGAAGGAAAGTTAAACACTTCGTTTCGGTTTTGCTGCTCAACTATATCGAGGCATTTATCTGCAATGTGTATGGTAAATGTATTACCCACAGCCGATACCGCATATGTAATTTTCCTAGTTAGACCGCTTTGGTAATGTAACATTTTCGTAACTTTCTTTCCATTCGTATTTACGCTCAAATTCAGTTATTCAGTGATTCTGTAACGGCTAGGTACTCTGTTCCGAGTTGACTGAGTCGAAAAGCTCTGATCTGTTTGTAACTTAGAGATCGAAGATGTGCTCTCAAGAGTCAGCTGCTTGATTAACTGATCATTTTATTTAGGTTCAGGGAATTTAGAAGAATTTAACTTGATTTCCTGTCTCGACTACCCACTCTAATCACCTCCGTCTCCCAGTCTACAAAAGTTGACATCACCTCCTAATACTAAAGTAGGAGCAGGACATTATGCTCAACCTTTTCAAACTTTTACGTGGAAGGGACTGTCAATAATGCTCCTGAGGCAGAGGTCTATAAAATCTTCCACCTTTCAGACTGATCTTCACCCAAATTATTTCGCATTCGATATTTGTATTAAGCATATTAAATTTTATCGTACTATTTTCGACTGTAATCACCTATTCATCACGGTGTCTTGCCTATCTCTGTGACATAAATTCTAGTCGGTATTTAAAATTTCATTGCTATTAATACTTCGCTTCAGCCAGCTCTCTGTTCCATAGAATATGTGGGCATTATTACAGGCATTTTTAGAGTTTGTAGGCGAAACTAGTTCTGGGGCCTTACCACGAATGCACCTGCAGTTAAGCAGTTAACTAGTAGTATATTAACATTTTCTTTCTCCGGTACGATGTGACGAATGCTACACTCTGTAACGAATGGTGCTAATATTCTTTCCTCTCTGCAGTAAGAACGTAACTTACCGGAATTGTTGAGGAATTCCCAGTATGGATTTGGAAGAAGACATAGATTTTGATTCCCTTCGACACTTGCTAAGAACGGCCAACGACTGCGCGCCTAAGCAACGCATTGCCTGGGCCACCACCATGCTCAACGACCTCAGCAGATACAATACTGTAGCAGACGTAACAGAAGTCGATCAGCGGATTCAGAGATAAGAGCAAAGTTTGCTGGTGGATATACGACATAGAACAAATAGAGTCCGTAGATGTTGGCAAATGTAACAGACAATTTTCATCCTGTATCTCAAAAACCCACATGTGCTCGCCTCGTCAACTCTGCTACTGCAGTAACCGCATCTTCCCAATAGTGCAAATCTCACTCCATAATTCTCCACCCGATAGTAGATGTCGATAAATGCGCATCGAAATCGAACACAGAAAAGTCGCAGCCTCTGGTTCAAGCCTTCCTCTCGGTTCCAAAATAGACGAACGCTACCGATACTGGAAAGTATGTTCAAAACTACTTCTTCCAATCCGCGCCCAAAGCTGTCTGAGTATCCGTGCGCCTAGCCTGTAGGATGGACTTTGAACCCAGGATGCAGGCGCCATTCCCGCCGACATGAGCCACGATTTGCAGCCTGCTGCAGCAAGTACGCTCAATGGAAGCCGGCAAAGCCTCCTACAGCTCCGACCAGAGCCTCTTGTATCAAACAGAGTGCATACGGCTTTTTCTTCTGGACATGTCTGTTACTGACCAAAGACGCCCCGTCATCCACTTAACGTTGTTGATGCGACCTAACAAGGACGACCTAGGGAGGTGGAGCAGTGGTTAGCACACTGGACTCGCATTCGGGAGGACGACGTTTCAAACCCGTCTCCGGCCATCCTGATTTAGGGTTTCCGTGATTTCCTTAAATACCTTCAGTTAAATGCCGGGATGGTTCCTTTGAAAGGGCACAGCCGATTTCCCTTTCCACACCTCCCTAACCTGAGCTTCTGCTCCGTCTCTAATGGCCTCGTTGTCGATGGGACGTTAAACACTAATCTCTTCTTCCTACCAAGAACGTTAACGCACACACACACACACACACACATATATATATATATATATATATACTCTTTATTCTTCAAAATTTCAGGCAAATACAGAGAGGACCTTTAGCCGGCAATCCATGTATTATGATGAACCGTCCTGTTGTGAGAGCAGGGTGCAGGCCCGCAGACAGCACCTTACAGTTTGAGGTAAATCTCGGACCCCGATCCGCGGCAACAAAAGGTGAAGTTGACACTGGTTCATTACACACATAAAATCGCTTCCACATAAAGCAAGGATAAAACAAGAGTTCATTCGCCCATCTGAAAACACATCGTACTCAATTGTAAAGCAGAAACTGGCTTGAGAAATTTAACGCCATTAAAACACACAGAACAATCTCAAAAAAAATTGATGTTAATCAACTAGACCAAACAACGCAAAGTGTCTTTTAATCGTGCTACGTACTGGTTGCCGGTTACTTCAACTGTGAATAAATGCTAGACTAGAAAATTTAACTTAGCCACGCCAACAGGTAACACTCACGTGTCTGAAGGATTACTCAGGCAACTATTAACCAAAATTTTACAAGAATAACAAATTAGTAAAACTTCGGCACAACAACTGTTACTGCTACCAAGGGAGTTTCCTTCTTGGTAAACGAATGCTGAACATTTAAAGTATAAAGCAACACAAACAGGTTGCAAATATTTGGAAATTTGTGGTAAGGTCTTGAGGGACCAAACTACTTAGGTCATCGGACCCTAACCCTACACACTACTTAATCTAACTTAAAGTAACTTACGCTGTGGGCAACACACACGCCCGTGCCCTTGGGAAGACTCGAAACTCCGACCAGGGGAGCACACGGACTGCAACAAGGCACACAAGACCGTTCGGCTAACCCCGGAGGCCAAACGGGTTGCAAGACAGTTAAAAAGTTATTAAACACCAGAAGCACTAGAAAGATTTAAACTAAAATGATCTCCCTTCGCTGTTTGTCTTTTTGTTTAATTGGAATTAGCCTTAATAGATCCACTAGTCTGCATGCTAGGGCGATGGTTAAGTACAAGGGACGAAAGTTGTGAAATAGATATTCCCAAAACAAGACCGCAAAATGGACGGTGGAGAGTCGGGCACAAGCAGTCAATAATCACTAAACTAGTGCAACATAAACAAGAACCATTGGCAGGAATGATGGTCGCATGAATTTTGAAGAACACTCAGCACTAAAAGAGGTAGCAACAGATCCCAATATCTGTCTTCAAGCAAGCATTACAAGCAAGGATGGCAAGGATCCGGTCAAACTACTCATGAAACGGTCCAGCGTATACTAGTAACGGCTGGCACATCGCGATAACAGCTGCAGAGCTCTATCCCGCCAGTACCATTACACTGGGCCGGTTGCTGGAATTTGCACCCACTGGGAAAAATAGTCACAACAACCCAAAACAAGTGCACTCCGCATTGTGCGCCATCCTCTCTGACTGTCCCTACTCCCGGCCCGACGGTGACTTCCACCATTCCTCCGCCACAGACACCCAAAGATGGTGCTGAAGTCAGCCTGGTGCGAGGTATCTGCCTCGCCACACGACTCCGTTGGCATTCCCATTGACCGGAATACGCACGCTCCGCCATTGGCCAGCCCTTTCAGAGTGATCCACCGTAGTCTCAAGAAACAAGATTTCCTGTGCTGCCTCAGATGTACTTCTAGCAATGGACAATACCTCAAACGTGTTTCTAAGGAGTAAGGAGTGTGATGTATCAGGCAGCGTAACTTGCTGTGACAGTGCGAGAGAGAGAGAGAGAGACAACTATATTGTTTATTATTCTGTGGTGGTCAGCGCTCACATAATTATTCTTAGGATATAGAGCTTTTGTTCTTCTTAAGAGTAATTTTAAAAGGATAGAGCCATTCGTGTGATGTAAAAATCGACGCCATTGCGAGTTTTTCATTCGCATTGTAAAATATATGTGTATATGGAAGGAAATCAGTTAATAGAACAATGAAATATTGTTCATTTCAAGAAGGTACGTGTTATTCTATACCAAACGTATACTTATATTGTGATTTAACAATAAATACCAGCTTGAGAACAGTTCCGAAGGGAGCGTTCAGTTTTAGTGAAATAGTTCGATGTTTTCTTCGGAAAAGAAGTCACTTCATGGATCATTCAAATTCACAATAATACCTGGACATTTCTCAGAACTGAAACCAATCTACTATGCAACAGAGCCCCGAAGAATATTTCTCCGTACTTTGGTTGCCACTTTCAGCTCACCACGGTATCTGCAGCATCTGGAGCAGATTCCTACAACAGCGGAAGCGTGTAATCGGTATAAGTTTCACACATCGCCCTGTGTACGCTGTATGTATTTACCCACAACAGTGAACATACAGTTACTCACACACATAGAAAGACAATAGAAGGTGGTGTGGGAAACATTTCAGTATAAGGGTCATGTAGAGCTAAACAGTAATTAGCATAGTAGTAGTGGTAAACAAAATTTTATTTTTTTTTCAAAACAGGCCTTATAGGAGACAGCGATGAGCACAAACTTTCCCCTTCTGCCGAAAGATTCGAGATGCACACTCAGGTGTGCATGATCACTCACTGCAGATAAAGATCGCAGACCAAAACAAGCGTATGCCCGTAGGTTAACAAAAACCTATCAACCGACAGTTGTGACGACGCCATTACACGCGAATTGTAGTTTATGCCCAAAACATCAGCTAAACAAAGACCAGGCGGGCCTCATGTACCGATGAAAGGCAATGTCGACCATTACGGAAGGTGGTTCTACAAAATCGCAGCATGAAATCAGCTGAATGAATCACTCGTGAGTTCCAAAATATTAGCAGTGTTTGTGTGGCTGTGCACATGCAACCTACGACCTCAATTACTTGTTGGTTTCTTTCAATTTTTCTGCTTTCCGCTAGAGTTTTTACCCTCAGCAGCTTCCTCTATAATCATGGAAGTTATTCGGTGATGTCTTAACACGGGTTCTACCATTCTTTTTGACAGTGTTCCATATATTCGTTTGCTTGTCGATTCTCCGGACAACCTCTTCATTCCTTACATTTTCAGTCCACCTAATTTTCAACATTCTTCTGCAGTACCACACATCAAATGCTTCACTACGACTCAATGCTGTCCCTTAAACGTTCGTTTGCAGAAATTACTTCCTCAAGTTAAGGCCTATGTTTAGTATAATGGAAGGGACCCTCCATAGTGTGCAGTCACTGTAAAGAAACTTTTTAAGAAACACAGACTACTGCATAATAAGTGTAAAACAAAGCATAGTGCTAAAGATTGAGAGATGATGAATGAATGAAAGACGTGGGCTGTCAAGAGATCAATGCGTGAAGCCTTCAATGAATACCATAGGAGAATACTTGCAAACGATCTTTCACAAAACCCAAAAAGTCCTGGTCATGCGTAATGGCTTTCAATAGCACAAATGTTTGTGTCCAGTCACTGGTGAATGAGATAGGAATTGAAAACTGAGGGCAGCAAAGCAAAAGCTAATGCTTAACCCCGTTTTTAAATATTCCTTCGCATAGGGAAACCCAGGAGAATTGCTCCAATTTAATCCACTGAAAAGATGAATGAGATAAGTGTATCAGTGCTGTTGAGAAACTGCTGAAACAATTGAAATTGATCAAAGCTCCAGGGCCCAATCGAATACCTGTCAGATTGTACACTGTCTGCGACTGTGCTGGGCTCCATTCTCATCTTAATCTGTGACTGCACTGCATAATCTATAGTAAATCCCTCGAACAAGAAACTGTGCCCAATAATTGAAGGAATGACCAGGTACCACTAGTTTACAAGACGGGCAGTATTAGTGCCCCGCAAAAACTATCGTCCATTATTCTTGACATCGATTTGTTGTAGAATTCTAGAACATATTCTAAGCTCAAACATAACGAGGTATCTCGAAAGGAATGTTCTCCTCCATGCCAACCGGCATGGATTCCGAAAACATCAATCATAGAAAAGCCAACTCTTTCTTTTCTCGCATGACGTGCTGGAAGTTTAGAATGAGGGCAGTCAGGTAGACGCAGTGTTTCTTGATTTATGAAAAGCGTTTCTCTCAGTACCACATCTACGTTTATTGTCAAGTGTGCGGTCATATGGGGTATCAAGCGAAATTTGTAATTGGTTTGATAATTTTTTGTAGGGAGGACGTAGCATGTTATCTTGGACGGAGAGTCATTGTCAGATGTAGAAGTAACACCAGGTTTATTCCTGGGAAATGTGTTGGGATGATTGCTATTCGTGTTGAACATTAATGACGTCGAGGAAAATATTATTAGTAACCTCAGACTTTTTTGCAGGCGACGCAGTTACCTGTATGACGTACCGTCTGAAAGAACTTGCATTATTCAGTGAGATCTTGATAAGATTTCAAAGAGGTGTAGAGATTGGCAACTTTCTTTAAATGTTCAGAAATGTAAAATTGTGGACTTTACAAAACGAAAAAATGTAGTATCCTATGATTCTAACACCAATGAGTCACAGTTGGAATCGGTCAACTCCAACAAATATCTGGGTCTAACACTTTGTTGGGCTATTAAATGAGAGGATCACAGTCGTGGATAAAGCAAGTGGTAGACTTCAGTTTATTGATAGAATACTAGGGAAATGCAATCCGTCTACAACGGAAAATGCTTACAAATCACTCATGCGACACATTGTGGCACCCGTAGCCAATAGTACTAACAGGGAGTACTGAACGTATACAGAGAAGGGCAGCACAGATGCTCACATGTTTGTTTCATCCGAGGAAGGGTGTCACACAGATGCTGAAGAAACTGAACTGACAGATTCTTGGAGTTAGAATAAAACTATCGAGAGAAAGCCTATTGACAAAGTTTCAAGAACCGGATTTAAATGATGACTCCAAGAATATACTACAACCCCCTACTTATTGCTAACATGGTGATCGTAAGGACAAGATTAGGTTAATTACAGCGTACACAGAGGCATCTGAACTATTATCCTTCTAGCGTTCCATACGTGACTGGAACGGTAAGAGGCCCTAATAACTGGCAGAATGGAACGTACCCTCTGCCACACACTTCCCAGTGATCTTTGGAGTGTGGATATAGATGCAGACTATTCGCAGATGGTGCTGTTATGTAAAAAGAAGCCGGAACGCCAGAAAATTGTACAGAAATGCAGGTGATTGGCAGTTGACCCTCTATTGACAAACAAATGTCAAGTATTGCGCATAAATACACGGTGCAGAACAGTCACTAAAAGGAGTAGTGCTCATTAAACAACTAGAATTATTCGTAGGAAGCGGTTTAAAGTGGAACGGCCATGTAAAATTAATCGCAGATACCAGATGCCAGATTCCTGATTCATTAGAAGACTCCTCAGAAAATGTGATCAACTCACAGAAGAAGGTAGCTTGCAGAAACCTCGTTCGACCGCTACTTGAATGTTGCTAGTCAGTCTGCCATCCGTAGCGAATATGATTCATGGAGGAAACAGAGAAGATCGAAAGAAGAGCGAAGCGTTTCGTCACACATTCGCTCAGTAGGCACGTCAGTGTCACGGGAATGCTTAACCAACTTCAATGGCAGCCGCTAAACCAGAAGCGTTCTGCAGCACGGTGTGGTTCACTTTCTAAATTCCACAAACGTCAGTCAGAGTCAGCGAACATCGTACGAAAAGAAAAACATTATGAAAATTCGCACATACACGGACACATCAGCTGTCATTCATTTCGTGAACCATTCCCGAATGGAACAGGAAAGGGGGAAGTGACGTAGAACACCACGTGACCTCCGAGATACACACTGGCTGAGGTGGTTTGCGGAGAGATGTGGATGTAGATTATGAGGGTTATAACTTGCAAAAACAGGAACGACGGTGTATGACACCTGCGGTCCATTTGCACATAGCGCACTCTCTACTCTAGATGAAGACGTTTGCCAACAAATCAATTTTCCCTTATTATCTAAACCACGGTATAAGCATCGCAGACTTGGATTGCAGCTGTATTTACGGCAAAAGGTATATAATATATTGTGAAATATGAGCCTTTTTTAAAATGTAAGTACCGTTTTCCAGTATGAGCGTCGCGGCCCTGCAGTCGGCAGTTTACACATGCACCCAGAATACCACCATCGACTGCCTACCCAAAGACGCTTTTTGCGTATTTGAAATACCTCAGTTAACAGAAAACTCTGTCAAAAGCGAAATAAGTGCTGTAATTTGTTTTCTTCGTGTAAAATATATGGAACTTACTTCCTGTCATCGGCACATTTGTAAAATTTATGGAAAAACACTATGACCGCTTTAATGTCAAGAAAATGGATAGTAGTGAGTTCGTATACAGAAGGAACTGTGAAGTGGGCGACTACATATCACTGAAGACTTGGTGGGGAAAGCTAATGTCGAATTTCAGTGAAACAGGCGCTCTGGGATTTCATATACATCTAACGATTATCCTTAAGGTCCAGAAAATCCTCTATCTGAAACTTTTACGGCTTGTTTAATGTACTAGAATCTGTACCCAGGCTGAGCAGTTTAAATTTTGACTTAGATACCCAAAATGAGCAGAATCGAATTTTACGTTGAATTGTCAGTGGAAATAAAACTTGGGTGGCTCTTGCACGAATTATATATATATATATATATATATATATATATATATATATATATATATATATATATCTTAGTGGAACAAAGGTGTTGAGTGTC
The DNA here is from genome assembly GCF_021461395.2 of Schistocerca americana. Classification (NCBI taxonomy): domain Eukaryota; kingdom Metazoa; phylum Arthropoda; class Insecta; order Orthoptera; family Acrididae; genus Schistocerca; species Schistocerca americana. The sequence continues at coordinate 384,133,410 of NC_060124.1, forward strand.
ACCAGTGAATGTGACGTAAACAATGTCAGCACAGTATAATCACGTATACTTATAACGCACAGTCTTTTCGCTCCGATCGGTTAATCACTGTGGTGTGTGACTGCGCTGAACTATCGATAGCTAGGCACCGGTTCCGAAATGAGCCGAATCGGGTTAGGAATGTAACTTTTCGGCGTAAATGCGAGTAATCCCACTCTCCGCTTTCAATCGTAATATCTGCAATTATTAAATAATTAATGTTAGTTGTGCAGATTATGTTAAGAGTGATTTAGTTAACAGAGCGTACGCCCTATTTTGTTGCGCATAAATTGAATAATTAATACCAATACGGCAGCCGTTCTTAGCCAGTAGTTTTACGGAGAGTGAGTCTCTATATTTGAACTCGCGCATGCAGTACTAACTGCGTAAATAGTGACATGCACGGACTTAATAAGCATTTAAGACATTTAAAAAATCTCTTGTTGGTAGCAAAATTACAAGTTTTTACTCAGAACATTTTAACTAGTAATTTTACACAGAATTGCGTACTCGCAAACTGTACGCTTATTACTGAATACGAATATTAACAGATAACTGCAATATGTATAAAGCTTTGTTGCCATTACAAAATGCACTAAACTTAGAAACTGAAATAGTGGTAATTCAGCCAATGAATTACTTTTTACACACTACCAACAACAAAAGACAAACCAAAACTTTAATATTACGCGCCAAGCAAAACACAATACACGCAGTATATCCATAACGTAAGAAAATTTGTACACATAAAAAATTCGTTTAAAACGATATGACTGTCTATTTCTCTTAATATTTAACGCAGCTGATTTTAATATGATAAGCGTCCAAATAATTACTTACTTGAGGGCAGTAATGTCCGGATTGGTGGATGGGAAGGAACGGTCCAGCACCCTGGCGACGCTGCTCTCCAGACATTACGCCCCTTGGCTTTTTTCTAGATCTATGTCAAGGACAGGGTTTTCTTCACACCAGTTGCTGACGTCGATGAACTGAAGGCTAGGATACAAGCTGCTGTGGGTACTGTGACAGAATACAAGTTACAAGACAGCTGGCACGAACTGCTATACCGCCTCGACATTCTGCGAGCTACCAATGGGGCACACGTTGAGGTTTACTAACATAAGTGGTGTTAAAAAATCTAGTAACACTAACCTATGTAACGGCATCAAATGTATATTATTGTGTCAAACGGTTATTCTGTAACAAATTGTTATAATCAGGGCAAGACTTTGTTCCCACCCTGTATCTTCAGACACTTTTCATTCGGTTTTTTATTCATAATGATACTAAGAATGTCAAATAGGACAGTAAGAAACAGATATTTCAAGCAAAAGTCTAAGGAAAAATAATTGTTTTAAACTAAACTATACTTAGATAAAGCAATATCATTTAATTAATCCGGATAAGGAAAATACTGGGGCAGTTATGGACGCTAAAGCATATCCAGGTCATTGGCCTTGCGCAGACAATGTTGGCGACGATGACGATGTAGTCGCCACGAATAAGTCGTCCACTCTCAATGGGGGCGAGAGACGCGTTAAGACGTTAGTGGGTTGTGCACATGCGTAATGCGAATGTGGTACGTGGGACAATGTTGGTACTTCAAGCTGTACTTTAAGCGCCAGGTACCATGCTGCGACTTCTGTTGCAACAATTATTTTAGCCACGACGTCGTGGTGTGACGAAAGGAAAAAATTCCAACGGATGTCCTTAAGTTGGACTTTCTGGATCTTCACAACAGCTTAATGATGACTTGAGAACCTCCCACTTCCCGACGCCTGACACCAGCACGTCACGCAATTAATGCATTCGCATGTACTCGCAAGCACCGGCCTTGTCTACGGATTTTCTCCAGAGCAGCTGGTTTGCAATTACTTTACTACTAACAGTCTCTTGCATGACCCCAGGGACGTAAATTGGAGATAAAAGCATATGTTTTCATATAGCTTAAAGAAACATTGCAGCTATGATAACTTTTTACATGTTTTTACAAATGTTATTGAAAATAAAATAGACAGCCTTTTGCAGGCAAATGTTTTATCTCCATTTTCTTCTCCTTCTCCTTCTTCTTCTGCTTCTATGCGTATATACACTGAAGTCCCCCGATTTCCTAGATAGTTGAAGAGCGTCTGTAATACTGTTCGAATTTAGGGGGAATACCAAGTGGGATCAGACGTGAATGTGAATTTGGGTTTAGGAGGGAGTCGTACTACGGTACACTGTACAATTACGCAAAGCCACTGTGTTAAGGTGACATAATGGTTAGCCCACCTCCTTATAGAACAGCAGACCTGGGTTCGAATCCCAGCAGTAGCACCAATTTTCATTCATCGCTTCAGTCTACACATGTACGTAACTGATGAATAGTTCTAAGCAAATCTCTTAGACAAAGAATGAGGGACGTAGAGGGATTATGGGCGGAGTTGAAACTGATTGCAAATTATTCTCTGGTTTAATAAATAAACTCGGAAAGTAGAGAGAAAATGAGAATGTTGCACTCTTGGTTCAGAAAGAGAGCGTTCTAATATTATAGGCAAAAGTTAGTAGAAATTCGTGCGCTCGTAAAGAGATCAGTGCATTGAGCATACAGGTTCCACCGTCGTACCTTAGCAGGACATCTTGCCGAGAATCCGAGAAAATTCTGGTCACACGTAAAATGACTATGGGGGTTGAAGGCTTCTATCTAGTATCTCGTCGACACAGTTTGTGGTGTCATCAGAAGACGGCAAAAGGAAGGCACAAATTTTAAATTTTACGTTTAAGAAACCAACCATGCCGCGCGGGATTAGCCGAGTGGTCTCAGGTGCTGCAGTCACGGACTGTGCGGCTAGTTCCAGCGGAGGTTCGAATCCTCCCTCAGGAATGGGTGTGTGTGTTTGTCCTTATAATAATTTAAATTAAGTAGTGTGCAAACTTAGGGACTGATGACCTTAGCAGTTAAGTCCCATAAGATTTCACGCACATTTGAACATTTTTTGAAACCATTCATGCAGAATGATCGTATAAACATATCGTCGTTTGACTGTCGTGGAGACTTTCGCACGCAGAACATGGAAAGTGACATTCACGGCGTAGAGAAGCAGCTGAATGAGTTGATAACAAAGAAGTCACCAGGTCCGAGCGAAATTCCAATTCGGTGTTACAGAGCGTCTCTGCAGCACTGGTCCGTTTCTTAGCTTGCATTTATCGCGAATCATTCGGTCAGCGGGTTGCTCCAAGTGACTGGAAGAAAGCTCAGATGTTTCCTGTGCATGAGAAGGATAAAATACAGTAGCCGCAAAGTTACATAACAAAAGCCTTAATATCGGTTTTCGGCAGAATTCTTGAACATGTTCTAAGATCAAATATAATCAATTTTCTTAAGACAGTTAAGGTTTTGTCCACAAATCATCACAGATTTAGGAAGCATCATTCGTGAGAAATTCAGCTTACCCTTTTCTCACATGATATTCTACGAACCGTGGATGGAAGACACAGTTAACCTACTCCTAGATTTCCGGAGAGCGTTTGACACGGTGCTCCACTGCAGACTATTGACGAGCGTCCGAGCACACTAAATAAAGTAATATGTGGAAAACACAGATAGAAGAAGGGTCGGGATGATGGGAAATATGTCAAAATGTCAGGGAGAATCCCCCAGGGTACTAGAGGGGGCTGTAGAGGGTAAAATCTGTGGATGAGGATAGAGATTGGATCTTTTCATTGTAGGTCATTGTAGGTCGTGAGTGTTATCTACTGCAAATACCTCATCTCAATGCCGACCTGGGTGCACTATCAAAATGGGAGCAGGACATATTGTTAAGGCTCAACCCATCCAGAACCCAAGCGGTACTAGTTGGTCATTCTAGGCTTATTAGCCCGAAGTATTGGGAATCCATACCATCTTAACCCCAAATTAGACAAATATCATCTTATCCTCTTCAGCGAAGAGTGTGGGGTAATAATAAATGAAAATCTAAATTGGACTGAGCACGTAACTGCAATGTGCTAGAAGCCACCAGCATCTCTCCATACGCTACAAAAATATAAAAGCTCTTGCTGACACCCCCTGCTGTACCCGCAGGACAGGACAGATAGCTTAATTTGTGGAAAGGGGCCAAAATGAGTGGCTGTCAGTTGCACTCAAACATATTACTTCATTTATTTGACAAATATTGCAAGAGTAAGGAAAACACACCAAACAAAAATTTTAGAACTTAATTCCCGGCTAAATGCGCCGGGCAAAACAACTTTAATTTAAAACCGGCTGTAGGCCAATAACTTAAGACTCAAAAACAGGAATTTGAGTTTGAAAGTCAGAAGGCCTTATCTCAAAACATTTCTTAAAATGAGGCTATAGGCCCAAACAATTTCACACCTTAAGGGCAAAACAAATTTAACTTAAAATCGGCTAGAAGCCATACATAAACAAACAACAAGGACAAACAAGAAAAGGCAGTACATCAAACAGCGCTCAGAAGTTTCCAAGGGTCGGCCTGGAATTCAAACACTAAGGGCGATGCCGCACTGGGATGCCACGGCATCTCTGCTGGCAGAGGCGCCCGATACAATACATTGGGCTCAATGGGGCCTCCCGCACCTGGCATCCACCTGACGCTGGCAGCGCTGCCAGCAGATCCGCCGCTCCAAGCCTCTGCCAATGGAACACAAGGCGGCTTATGGGAGCTCTCGCACCCGGACGCCAGCAGACCAGCCACGCGCTGCCTGCCGCTCACCTGTGCTCAGTTTTGTTGCAGTTTTGCATGTGTGCCACCATGGATAGTTTCGATACGGAAGCTTTTATATGCGAAATTCAGGCGAGACCAGCAATTTGGGACACATCATCCGTGGATTATTCGAACCGCGAACTGAAAAAAAAACGTGTTTGGAACAAGTTGTTGATATTTTCGGAGGAAAAGAATCGTCTTTGGAAGTGAAGAAAGAACTCGGTAAGTGCTTCAGAAACATTTTATTTTTCATTACTAAAGTTTACCGAACGTAAGTACTTTGCCACTTGAGGGGATCATGATTAACAAAATACTCTGAAAATTTGTCTCTCACTGCATGTGCATATCGACCGCTTCTGCCTGAATGGCCTGCACATTCATTGGTCTCAAAACCAATTACTTCAAGTGAGTCTTCATAGACGAATCCATCTCTTGCAAGTACAAAATTATACGAAGCACTACAAGCTTTAACTGCATCTTGCGCAAAATCAATGCCCACAATTAGTGGACGACGAAAGATTCTCCACTTGTTGGAGAGGATACCAAAGGCACATTCCACATAACGCCTAGCCCTGGATAATCTGTAATTGAAGATTTTCTTCTCGTAACTAAGATTATTTCCACCGTATGGACGCATCAAATTTTCACTCGTGCCAAAAGCCTTATCTCCTATCAACACATACGGAAAAACAGCTGAATGTTTTTCTGTCAGTGGTGAAGCTTTAGGTATCTTCAGGGAATTGTTCATTAGTTTCTTGTAAAACAAACTGTCTTTGAAAACTGCCGAATCATTACTTTTTCCATAAGCTCCGACGTCTTTGAAAGTAATGTTATAGTTAGCATCGCACACAGCGAGCAAAACAATGGAAAATTAATTTTTGTAGTTGTAGTACAAGGAAACTGAGTGAGCGGGCTTAATCACGAATACGTATCACTGAGGTCCGTATAATGCAGTCTCCACCGTATATTCGAAATTTTAAAAAAAATGATGGGACTATTTTTGACAAATAACACGGATCGTGACAAAACGTGCATATCTTTTGTTGCAAGCTTGGCGTTACAGAAGAGGTGGAAGAATCTCAGAGGTTATTTTGCGTTAGAGCTACAACGCAGGAAATCCTTAAAGTCAGGATCGGGTGCCACAAGAAAGCGCCAATACATTTGCTTTAATCAACTGTCGTTCCTTCAGACCGTTGTCAGCATAAGGGAATCTGAACAAGCTGAGGATCCGCACGAAAATAAGAAGAAGAAGAAACTGCACCTCGCGCAGGTGCGGTTCCGTTAAGAAGAAACAGAAAAAGGAGGAAAGAAGATGACGAACACCAACTGATTAAGCTGCTGAGTATTCAGCAAAGATAATTACGGGAGCGGCAAGCAGAAGAGGATGAAGACAGAATGTTTTTGATGTGTCTGTTAAACCCCCTTTGTGGTATTCCCACGGAAAGGAAAATTGAGACAAAAATTAAAATAATGAGTGTGATAAATGAAGCTCAGTACGGACCACGCTATTTACAGAGTAATGTTCATTCAAGACACTGGCCAATAGGAAATTAACGTCCTACAGTTTCCTGTCACCCTGTACCTGATGCTCCACTGCAGTAGCAAACTACTAACACAGTAAATTACTATCCACAACATGCACCTTTAGAACAAAACTACACAGTTACGTCTCCAGCTGCAGCAAGTGATGTTAATGGGTCAGAGCCGTCAGACGTTGTTTGCAATATTGCTTTGTCTCGTTTGTAGTATTGCTTCAAGTTTAATTTTAATATTGTTTCAAGTTTTATTTGTAATATTGAATTTTATTTTGTAATAAATTACTTTTCGGATTAAAACCGATAAAACACTTCTATGTATATGTTACAACTCAAATTGCAAGTATCACTGCATAAAACAAATAATTAGCTACTGAGTAGACACATAGTTAGTTACCTTAATGTCACGAAAATCTTTTCTTCTGGTGAGATGGCTTTCCTTACAACAGTGTCCTTTCTCATCAGTTCATCTCGTCAGATCTCCACTAATTCGTCGAATGAACGTACTGACATTCTCACGTAATTAAAAAATTTATCACTGTAATTTCTTAGGCCGGCCGATGTGGCCGAGCGGTTCCTGGCGCTTCAGTCTGGAACCGCACTGCTGCTACGGTTGCAGGTTCGAATCCTGCCTGGGGCATGGATGTGTGTGACGTCCTTAGGTTAGTTAGGTTTACGTAGTTCAAAGTTCTAGGGGACTGATGACCTCCGATGTTAAGTTCCATAGTGCTCAGAGCCATTTTTTGTAATTTCTTAAATCATTGCATAGTGTATGAAATAAACCGTTTACATTACGACCAGCAATGAAGGGGTGTACCCAGAAATTCTTCTTTCTCTGCATTCTCTTTCTCTGCAGCTACTAGCTCCTCTACGTCCATTTCGACACTGAGCGCAGACTGGCGGAGTCCCCCCTGTGGCGTCCCTGCTGGCAGCCGCACTGGCAGACCTCGTGCTGCCAGCAGAGATGCCAGCACAGTGCGGCATGGCCCAGTGCGGCATGGCCCTAACGCTCGCTTAGGTGAGATAGGCAGTCGGCTCAACAATTTTCAATCCGGAAAATGCGCATCAGTCGGTAGAGCACTTGCCCGCGAAAGGCAAAGGTCCCGAGTTCGAGTCTCGGTCCGGCACACAGTTTTAATCTGCCAGGAAGTTTCAAGCGCAGAGATTTCTGCTGTTTTGTCAACGGATTGTCCCTCGTATCTCTCCTCTACCTTAGCGCCTTTTTATGAAGAACATGGTAGAAACTCCAGTTCCCATCGTAGCAAATTCCTTTCTGTCTCACTGCATCGTTCAGCCACTTTCTCGAAATAGTTCTCAGTAGCAGGAATCCAACTGTGAAATTACCTCCTGCATTATATCAGAGAACTGAAAAACATTTCTATCTTCAGAAGATAGTTAATAACTTGTCTTCCAAAGCAACTATAGGGATTACCATTGTCCCTGTACGCACTCGTTACCCTTGTATGTCCTCCTTCCCAACCAAATCTTCCTCGTTGCCCACTATTTCCAACTGGCATAATCTCCTTAAATTTCCTTTCACCACAATTTGCTGTATCAGGAAACATTACTTTGTACACCTACCAGCCTTTCTATATCTGCCACTATCATTATTCATTTTATTGTCATTATTTCCATTACTGTTACTATTGTCACTATTAGCGGAAATAACTCCTTGAGTAGAAGTACTGCCATTATCACCTTTTTTGGTATTGCCAAGCGGTTAACGGCGCTACAGTCTGGAACCGCGCGACCGCTACGGTCGCAGGTTCGAATCCTGCCTCGGGTATGGATGTGTGTGATGTCCTTAGGTTAGTTAGGTTTAAGTAGTTCTAATTTCTAGGGGACTGATGACCTTTGAAGTTAAGTCCCATAGTGCTCAGAGCCATTTTTTTTTTTTTTTGGTATTTTCCCACTGGTTCCAAAGTGAAAACACAATTTTAAAACAGTTGAATGTTTACTTTTCCCTAATTTCTTCTTGTATTCATTGGTTACTGTGATACGATAATTTCGTGAGAAATTTTAAAAACATATTTCAAAGTGAGACGGACTCCTTAAAATAATTGATTGTTTACTCTTTGAAAAATTTCTTCTCGTGTTCTTTGTTTTTCATGACGATAAAGGTCAGTTTTGGGAACAGTTTTAAAGTTAATTTTTTTTTATTGTTGGGGCTCACGGAGTTAATCCGCACTGGCAGGCATAACAGACACTTGAACAGTAATGAAGAATAGGCTGCAGAAGTGTTATATGCGCAGGCTACTTCATAACTGAGCTACACCGTCCTAAAATTCTCCCAACACACCGAGGTCGACCATTCACCTTCCTGATTACCATACTTACGTGCTCGTTGTGTCTCATTTTCCTTTGGTAGGTTACTTCTAGAAACCCAGTCGCTACAACCTTGTCCCGCAGCACACCACTAATACCGTATTCGGACATTATGGTATTATTCTTCCTACTCATCTGCATTACCTTATATTACTCTATATTTAGAGCAAGCAGTCATTCGTCACGCCAAATAGAAATTCCGCGTAACAAGGGCACCAACAGACGTGTTAGTGACGGATTTCTATGAATCTTAGGTGCGTTGTAGGGAGATCTGTTTTGAGTATGTGGCTGCATCCTTTCCTTGCTACAGCTAGTAGTTTCCGAGAAAACAGTTGCTCAAGTTCCATATGCTCCTATATACATGGCTAATGGGCAGCACCAGTTCAAAACCTGCCCGCGTACGTTTAAGTTAATGATTCGTGGGAAAGGCAGACTGATCGGAACTTTACCATCAAACTTTTTTGGATGAAAGAAACGCTTGCAGCTGCACTGTAAAAATTATTCCACCCAAACATACTCTACTTTACCATCTCTATGATGGTTATTTTGACAGGCAGGTTAAAATTTTCACAAAAAAGTTTATAGTGCACCAGACTTGTTAAAGGACAATAGAGGAATCGCTTCGAAGGAAGATTCGATTAAGAACATTTTTTGATTCTTTAGCTATTAAATGTACCTGTTCCCACAGGAACTATCAAATACTCGTGGTTCTCATCGAAACTGAGCGAAGAACAATCTTTTTGAATTAAAACAAACTCTTTCTACCGGTATCGCTTCTGAAAAATCCGTGTGTTTGCTCGGCGGTAGGTTTCATTAAAAGATCGTTGTGTTCTAAGAATATGTCTCGCGGTTGCTTCTACCACAGCACAGTCCGGAATTTTATTCTAGTACAGAAAGCTATTCAAGCGATAGCGAGTAAGATGATTCTGTAATTTGTGCTGTAACAGACGGAATACCCGCTTGAAGAAAGTTTCCTGTAGTGATCAATTTGTAAATGAAATTACAAAAGCGAAAATGACTACTTTTGAATAATGTTACATGATATACGCTATTTAATGTTATTCTGTACGAATTACATTAGGAAAGGAATTAGGAGAGCAGAGTATTAACCGGTACCACCAATGTGATAGGCGTAAATCCTTACCGCTGCAATACGCTCATTTAGTCCCCGCGTATCCAAAATAATGAGTGTAGTAGGTACTTTTAAAGCTTCAACGTCGATTTCCTCGAAAACTAGTGGTCGTCGCACGAAAAGTCGCTAGGCAGGTACTCAGAACACGGCCTTCTACAACATACCTAAGGCGCACCGAAATCCATGAGTGGCAGATTCGATATTCACCTTGACAGTCATCATGTATCCTCCTACAGCCACTCAACGACCACAGAGTCCCCTACACTAGAGCGCATTAGCAAACAGTCGCAGTCCAAACCCATGATTCTTTAAATTAGTGAACTTCCACGTATAAAACATCTAGTTAAGGTGTTAAATATTTGACATTACGCACATAAGCGAGAAACATTTTAGAAAAGGTTTGAAATCAGGTTCAAACGTTTTTGAAAGTCTGTAAATGCTCTCATTACCGAAAATTGGAAGAGTGTAGTCTGAGTATTTTGCCTCATTTTAAACAAAACCTAGTTTCTCAAGCACATAAATGTTTTTTACGTTTCAGCTCCACAACTACGTGTCGTAAAATAACATAATTCGTAGGCACAATGAGTGATATACGTGGATATCGCCTACAAAACGTTTTACGAACAGCGTCAGATTGAAAGAAGTAATAAATTAAAATGGCGTACGTGATACTGAAGTTTACTTAGTTTATTCCACGCGTAATGAAAAAGTTTCACAAAAGTTTGAAATTACGTGTAAACTCACTAAGTGCTCTCATTATGATATTCTGGATGAATACAGCCTAGGTAATTTACACGTCGTGAAATACGCCGCTTCAAGATGTACAGGGTGGTCCATTGATCGTGACCGGCCCAAATATCTCCCGAAATAAGCGTCAAACGAAAAAACAACAGAGAACGAAACTTGTCTAGCTTGAAGAGGGAAACCAAATGGCGCTATGGTTGGCCCGCTAGATGGCGCTGCCATAGGTCAAACGTATACCAACTGCGTTTTTTAAAAATAGGAAACCCCATTTTTATTACATATTCCTGTAGTACGTAAAGAAATATGAATGTTTTGGTTGAACCACTTTTTTCGCTTTGTGATAGATGGTGCTGTAATAGTCACAAACATATGGCTTACAATTTTAGACGAGCAGGTAGGTTTTTTAAATTAAAATACAGAGCGTAGGTACGCTTGAACATTTTATTTCGGTTGTTCCAATGTGATACATGTACCTTTGTGAAGTTATTATTTCTGAGAACGCATGCTGTTACAGCGCGATTACCTGTAAATACCACATTAATGCAATAAATCCTCAAACTTATGTCCGTCAACCTTAAGGCATTTGGCAATACGTGTCACGACATTCCTCTCAGCAGCGAGTAGTTCGCCTTCCGTAATGTTCGCATATGCATGGACAATGCGCTGACGCATGTTGTCAGGCTTTGTCAGTGGATCACAATAGCAAATATCCTTCAACTTTCCCCACGGAAAGAAACCCGGGGACGTCAGATCCGGTGAACGTGCGGGCCATGGAATGATGCTTCGACGACCAGTCCACCTGTCATGAAATTTGCTATTCAATACCGCTTCAACCGTACGCGAGCTATGTGCCGGACATCCATCATGTTGGAAGAACGTCGCCATTCTGTCATGCAGTGAAACATCTTGTAGTAACATCGGTACAACATTACGTAGGAAACCAGCATACATTGCACCATTTAGATTGCCATCGATAAAATGGGGACAAATTATCCTTTCTCTCATAATGCCGCACCATACGTTAACCCGCCAAGGTCGCTGATGTTCCACTTGTCGCAGCCATCGCGGATTTTCCGTTGCCCAATAATGCATATTATGCCGGTGTACGTTACCGCTGTTGGTGAATGACGCTTCGTTGCTAAATAGAACGCGTGCAAAAAATCTGTCATCGTCCCGTAATATCTCTTGTGCCCAGTGGCAGAACTGTACACGATGTTGAAAGTCGTCGCCATGTAATTCCTGGTGTATAGAAATGTGGTACGGGTGCAATCGATGTTGATGTAGCATTCTCAGCACCGACGTTTTTGAGATTCCCGATTCTCGCGCAGTTTGTCTGCCATGGATGTGCGGATTAGTCGCGACAGTAGCTAAAACGCCTACTTGAGCATCATCATTTGTTGCAGGTCGTGATTGACGTTTCAGATGTGGCTGAACACTTCCTGTTTCATTAAATAACCTAACTAGCCGGTGAACGGTCCGGACACTTGGATGATGTCGTCCACGATACCGATCAGCATACATAGCACACGCCGGTTGGGCATTTTGATCACAATAGCCATACATCAACACGATATCGACCGTTTCCGCAAGTGGTAAACGGTCAATTTTAACGCGGGTAATGTATCACGAAGCAAATACCGTCCGCACTGGCGGAATGTTACGTGATACCACGTACTTATACGTTTGTGACTATTAGAGTGCCATCTATCACAAAGCGAAAATAGTGGTCCACCTAAAACATTCATATGTCTTCGAATACGTAATAAAAAATGGGGCTTCCTATTTAAAAAAACGCAGTTGATATCCGTTTGACCTATGGCAGCGCCATCTAGCGGGCCAACCATAGCGCCATCTGGTGACCCCCTTCAAGCCAGACTAGTTTCGTTCTTTGTAGTTTTTTTCGTTTGATGCTCATTTCGTGAGATATTTGGCCCGGTCACTATCAGTGGACCACCCTGTATGCAAATTTGCTAACTGTAAGAGTTGTCTTACTGTGTTTAAACCTTTAACATTAGATTATACCCCTCAATGAGTATCTCTCATAGTAGGAAACTATAATAACTGGTGACTTGAATGTTCGTAGAGGTTCCAAATTAAATGACCGTGCTGTTGGGAGATTTGGTAAAGATGTAGGTAAGGACAATTAACAGTAAAAGAGTTTGCTACTGGATTCACTAGTTGGTTCAAGACGGGTAAAAAGATATCCGCTGAATTTAGAATCACGAGAGGACCCCGACAATGATGTACTTATGCGCCTACTCTCATCAAAATCTATTCAGAGGAAGTGTTACAAGTATGGAAACTTAAATGCTGCCCATGGGAGTTCCAGTTAGAACATCACATTTTCGGGCAACCAAGTGAGCGTTACAGCAGATGTGAATATAGGGAACATACTTTGACGGGAGAAAAATTCGCAACAGCAAAAAGTAATTAATGTAGAGTAATGAAATTTCTGGAACACGTTTTTCTGTTCCGTGCCTTTTGCACTTGGTCGATCAATACAAGTACGGATAATGTCGTTTGTGGATGGCGCTGGAGTTGTCGTCGCACGATGTTCCGTATGTGCTCGATTAGTGACACATCTGGTGATCGAGTAATCCAAGGCAACATATCGATACTCTGTAGAATATGTTGGGTTACAACAGCGGTACGTCGGCAAGCGTTATCCTGCTGGAAATCACCACCCTGAATGCTGATCATGAATTGCGAAAGAACTGGTCGAATCACCAGACTGACGTACAATTTTGCAGTCGGTGTGGGCGGGATAGCCACGAGAGAGCTCCTAATGTCATTTGAAGTCGCTCCCCAGACCATTCCCGCGTCCTGCCATCCTGATTTAGGGTTTCCGTGAGTTTCCTAAATCGCTCCAGGCAAATGCCGGGATGTTTCCTTTCAAAGGGCACGGCCGACTCCCTTCCCCATCCTTCCCTAATCCGATGAGACCGATGACCTCGCTGTTTGGTCTCTTCCTCCATACAACCCAACTCCCAACCAACCCCAGACCGTAACTCGAGGTGAAGGTCCATGGTGTCTGGCATGCAGACAGGTTGGGTGCAGGTCCTGAACTGGTCTTTCTAACCAACACACGTACATCACCTGCCTGAACTGAGGCAGAACCAGCTTTCATTAGAAAACACAACACACCTTCACCCTGTCTTCCATTGAGTTATCGCTAGACACCACTTAAATCGCAAATGGTGGTGTGGGGCCACTGGAATTCACTCAATAGGGAATCTGGCTTGGGGCCGTCCTTGAAGTAACCGATTCGTAACAGCTTGCTGTGTCACTGTGGTGCCAAATGCTTCTCAGATGCTTAAATACCTGCTGCAGAGGCAGTACAATGGGCCACAGCCATACGCCGAACACGGTGGTCTTCCCTCTCGGTAGTGCCACGTGGGCGCCAGGAGGCCGGTCTTCTTGCGACTGTACATTCTCGTGAGCGCCGCTCCCAGTAGTCATGTACCATGGCTACGTTCCTGCCGAGTCTTTTTGAAATATCGCAGAAGCAACATGCAGCTTCTCATTGCCCTATTACACTGCTTCGTTCGAACTCAGTGAATTGTTGATAGTGGTGTCTTTGTGACACTGAAGTCATTCTTGACTAACATCAACCCAACAACGCAGTCTCCATGGTAACCAACGCCCACGAGCGTTACAGCACGTATTTAAGGCAGACCTGATTTGGATTCTCATAGTGGAGCGACTAGCGCAACTCCTGTGATACAGCCACCAAATCTAAATGGACATCATCTTTAAGAAGCAGAAACACGATAACCAACTTTCGTGTACGTCTCCCAATTCGTTCTTGGTGTTGTGATTTTTTCTTCGTCGGTGCATGTTCACGAAACTCAGAGAATAATATGAGCAATATCTCTTACCAAAACGGAATATCTTCAGTTCAAAAAATGAGGCAGTGGATTTGGAAAGCAATGATGGAAAGGTAAAAGGAAGTAAAGGTTTTAAATATTTTGGGGTAACATTATCTATTAATGGAAAGAACACAAAACAAATATTTAAGTTGGGCAAGGAAATAAGGCCATTCGACAGTGAAATTCTGCATTGTGGAACAAGAGCCTAACAATTCAAATCAAAACAGGAATATACCAGAGATATGTGGAAAGAATTGCAACTTATGAGTCAGAAACCTGAGAAATTAACAAAAGAGATAAATAGAGCTTTTTCAGTGGATATGGACTAGTGGATAATGGTGGTGATGATTTTTGGTTTGTGGGGGCGCTCAACTGCATTATCAGCGCCCGTACAAATTCTGAATCTTTTCACTGTCCATTCTCGCCACTTTCCCGAATGATGATGAAATGATGAGGACAACAAAAACACCCAATCCCCGGTCGGAAAAAATCCCCAATGAGGCCGGGAATCGAACCCTGGATCCCGAAATCCAGAGGTAGCAACGCTGGCCAATTTTATTTTATTTTATTTATTTATTTTAGTGCAAACATGAAATATGTTTTACAAAACGCTAGTAATAATGATCACAGCCAGCTTCAGGGTGGTGGAGACAAGGTGGGCAGGATTCAAATTCCGATGCCTGGCCAGAATGCCTTCTCCTCCCCTGTCAGTGAGCTGGTCCCTCGCAGAGTTTCATACCTTATTTTTTTAAGGTGTTGTGTATGTTTCCAGAGATAATACCAATAGGAAAAGAATGAATACAGAGGAAACAAAAAAGGCGAAAAAAAGCATTTTGAGGGCAGCAGCTGCTGCTGGAACTAGCCAATGCCCTGTCTTTGAAAAGTAAGATTCAGTCTTTTGGCCAAGATTTCTCGAAATAGGGGCAGTTGCAAGCAGGACCAGTAAGCCATAGACATAAATTTGCGAAAAGCTGGTCATTATTTTCTCCACCACAACGACAAAATGTACAAAATGACCAACCAGCCAGATTACCGTATTTTTCTTTGTCCTCGAAAGAATAAAATAGCAGGCCGCAAAATATCATCCGTGGAGCATGCAGCTTCAACAGAACGAGTTAGGAAAGTCAATAGATTTCTGAACCAGAACCAATTTGCCAGGTGACCACGACAAATAAACCGATGCTGCAGCGTCTCTAAGGACGCACACCTATTGCATTTATCTGTGTCATTAATCCCAGTATTATACAGACGCTCGTTGGTGGAAATCAAATTGTTGATTAACCTGTATCAGAAGGAGGCAGCTGCCATTGATACAGCCGGGAGGCTGATGTTAGCCCACAAAATTGTTCAGGAAGTAAGTGGTGATAATTGTTGAGCAGTATTGGGGCATGGAATCCCTTCCCAGCGATTCAACAAAAACTTGGTCGTGAGCACCGGCCCCTGGAACACGTCAGCCTTCAAATAGTTCATGGTGTCACAGCTTAAAATGCAGACGACCGACATCAATAGGGGGATCAAGATTCGCTGGACGCACTGAGACGAACAGCCGAGATGTAAAGATATCCAATTCCTTACAATCGTGAAAATGGTGGGCCGAACAAATAGGGCAGACGCCTTCCTCTTACTGTCAGAGAGGCCTAATCCGCCGAGAGAACGTGGCTTCGTCACAGTCTCGTATCACAACCTGAAAACATTACGCTCCCACAAAAAGAGACCAGACAACTGCTTTGGTTTCTTAGCCATCATAGAGGGAGCGGGAAAAGGTATGATATATAGTAAGCCTTGCACGACACATATCCAACATTCGATCCTTCTGAAGAAGTGTAAGGGATCGAGGTTCATGTTCCAGTAGTACACCCTGAATTTTATCAGTAACCGATTTCCAATTGAGAGTTGCATTTGGAGGGGACAGCAACCAATAACAACTTCTAGTAAAATGCAAACGAGCGTTTGGCATCATTGGCCGGGAGGCTCCTTGCGGGGCAGGTCCGGCTGCCTTGGTGTAGGTCTTATTACATTTAACGTCACATTGGACGACTGCCGCGCTGGATGGGTATGAAATGATGAAGACAGCACAACATCCAGTCCGTGAACGGAGAAAATCCCCTACACAGCCGGGAATCGAACCCGGGCCCGTAGGACGACAGTCCTTCACGCTGACCACTCAGCTACCGGGGCGGACCATAACTTCTAGTGACGTGTGGCGATATACAGCAGTGGCCCATGCGATTACTGCTCCATCGAAACCTCGTAACTTAAGGAGTTTACTTTGCCTTAGTTAAGTCGCGATCCTTAGACAGGGCAATAATCATCGATGATCACCTGCAGTAAAGGTATCTCTGACGTCGACGGAGTAAAACCATCAATCATCGGCGTACACGCGAACAGCGAGGCTCCTTCCAGAAAGCGTCCAACTCTGAGGCTGGAATGCAACCTTCCGAAGCAACGGCTCCAGAGAGAAGACAAAGGCATCGAGAGCTGGCTCTCCCCTACAGATGGAATTGGCGGGCGTCATTTTCCCATTCAACAGCTACCGAAGCTAAAATGCCTGCGAACATGTTGCGTCCGACAACACTCTTAGATTGTCAGCAGTAAACCTGATCACCACCAAAATCTGAAGAAGGCTCAAATGGCTCTAGGCACTATGGGACTTAACATCTGAGGTCATCAGTCCCCTAGAACTTAGAACTACTTAAACCTAACTAACATAAGGACATCACAGACATCCATGCCCAAGGCAGGAATCCAACCTGCGACTGTAGCGGTCGCGCGGTTCCAGACTGAAGCGCCTAGAACCGCTCGGCCAAAATCTGAAGAAGAAAGTCACGATTTACACGATCTAAAGCTTTATTAAACTCCAAAAATTCAAATGCACAACGGACAGAAGTAACGGCAGCAACCGAAACCAGGTCACCGTGTTCGGCCACAGGAGTAAGCGACCAGGGAGGCAACTCTGATACTCTCCGACAACAGCTGTAAGCAAGGCGATTCACCGCCATCGCCATAGTCTTATAATCAAAATTCAGTAACTTGAGAGGACGAAAAACATCAATAGTATTACGACCAGGGTTCCAGGTATCAACACAGTTTTCGCATCTTGAATGGAGCGGGCCAACTGCCCCGTGATAACCTCATTCAACATGTACGTAAATCTGACGCTCAAGAGGGGCAGAAACGTACACAAAATTCCTTGGGGAGCCCATCCATATCTGGAGATTTGTGTGAAGGAGAAGTAACAATAAGATAGTGTACATAATCTGGGTGAAAGGTGGCCAAGAATTTGGTGTTCTGCTCAGGCGTGAGTGACGTACGTAGGGTCTCAACAGCCGTGTCGAAGGGAAAGTCACTAGGTTTATCCATTCAATTAGTACTGATGTAAGGCATGAAGTACTTTAGCTTGCACTGTTAGCTGACGGCCGTCAGTTGCTGTAAGAGAAGTAATGCAAGAACGGCGACGTGGAGCTTGACGTCGAAGCAAATGGTATGACGAAGCCAAATCCTCCACCATTAGTGATTGTGGTTTTGATTGTACCCGTAACCCTTCCATCTGCCGCAGCTTCAAATGCAACAACTTTGCTTTTATACAACGTACACCTACAATCTGTAGTGGAGCGCGATCCGCATCTTTATGCAAGTTGCACAAGAGAGAATAATAAAGTTCGTGAGTCCTCCGAGAATCCCTAGCAGCACAATAAATAATCATAGTTTGACGAAGCATCGGTTACCCAGGGCAGTCCACCAATCCAGTGGAATAGAGTACTTCCAGCAGATCGGAAACTACGCTCCCACAGATTGTGCATTTCACCATTGAGAAAAGGATCTGTCAAGTGAGCGACATTTAACATCCACGGGAAATGTTTCACCGGTTGTCGTTCCAGTTGGAGAGTGATGTCCAAAGCACAGCGATCAGAGAAGCTAGCAGGGATAACGTCGACTGCAAGAATGCGATCGCGAATCGAAGCCTATAAATAGAATCTGTCAATTCTGCTACTATAAATGTGTAAATTTAACCAACGTCTGATATTTACACCCCCAAACGTCTTTCAAGTGCATCGAGCGTATCATACGTTTAAATCTCGACAGTAATTAAGATGGAGAGACTGATCTACAGAATGCAGAACACAATTAAAAACGTCACCCAACAACAGTCTCGACGACTCCTACGTAATAGATAAATAATCCCCTCTTTATAAAAACGGGGACGTTCCACTGTATGACCAGAACCAGGCGGAGCACAAAAGGCAACCAAGGTGAGGTCAAAAAGTCTACAGCCTATTCCTCTATCAGATTCAAGAACCTCTACATCACACCTTCTCGAAAGCTTAAGGCAGTTTCCAACGAAAATTCGGGCGCAACTTTAAAAACAGTGCGAAATACAGGAAGAGGGAGACTGGTAAATAAAAACTCTTGCATGAACACTATATGTGCTCTGTAGAGATGGACAAACTAAAACACGTAACTGTTTCGAAACAAATGAAACAGTACAATGTAATGTTTTGATACGCTGTTTCGAAACTGTGAAACAGTTTGTGTTTTGTAATCTAATAAACCTACACATTTTATCATCTTGAATGTCTATTGTATAAGTATGTCCATATAAACACAAATGAGGTGCGAAGGCGCTAATCATATCGCAGAAAGTATGAAACTATCACTTAGTCGTCTTGGCAGTTTCGTATTTCCTGCAGCAAATGCGCTGCTTCCGTGTCGTGTGACTTTCATACTTTTCAGTTGGCTGAGGACAGCCATAGCTGAAGATAGAAGAACCACCACGAACGGAACTGGAGGTAGGAGCAAACTGGACAAACAACGGATATGCTACTGGGATTCCCACATTCCGTTAGTATGGGTAATATACCCATCCTGCTAATTTCCATGGACACAAAGGGGAATCATTGTGGATGATAGGCACAGTGACTATGGACTCATAAATAACGCCAGATAATTCGAATAAATAACAAAATATAACAGAAAAAATTTTGTGTTTCAAGGTGTTTCGAACCGTTACTATAAATTCACCATGCTTCCCAGCCCCTCCCGTTCACCATTACACCATCAGTGATATGTCAAACACATTCATTGCAATTATACCTACATCAAATTTATGTATATGACTAATAAAAGGCCCCCTACGCCTTTTTTATTCAAAATGTTGTAGGCTTACTTGCGTTTCTTAATATGATTACTGTACATGAACAGAGAAGCGTATGTTACAAAAAAAGTGTAATTTAACCGAATGATTTTCAAATATTTATTATTTTGAATGTGAATAGTGTGCGTTGTTTTATTGTTTGGTTAGTGTTTATAAAGCAAAAATGGTTCAAATGGCTCTGAGCACTATGGGACTGAACATCTGTGGTCATCAGTCCCCTAGAACTTAGAACTACTTAAACCTAACTAACCTAAGGACATCACACACATCCATGCCCGAAGCAGGATTCGAACCTGCGACCGTAACAGTCGCGCGGTTCCGGACTGAGCGCCTAGAACCGCTAGACCACCGCGGCCGGCCGTTTATAAAGCAGATGTTACGCCATTTCGGAATAGTACAGTCAGATGGAAACGTAGCTTTATTTTCGGATATCTTAAGCTTCATGCTATTGCTTGTCCAAAAGATTTCGACACTCTTGAAAGTGTTTCACGAAGTGGTATGTTGCGTTTCAGTACCTGTGCCGAGTCCGAATCTCGTCCGACACAGAGCGGAATGAATCATCACTGTTTTGATACAATTAGTCCGTTCCAAGCACAGGTGGACTGAAACAGCCCTACTTTGAAACAACGATAAAGTTTCTGTATCTGGCTCGAGATCGAATCTGGTCCGGTTATCCGAGACAGGGGCGGGATGAAACACCACTGTTTCGAAACAGTGAACCACAGGCGTTCCGAAACACTGAAATAGTTCTACGTCTCGATACACTGTATCGAAACATAGAAACAGTGGCGAAGTCTAGTGCACAGGAGTCGCCGGCCGCTGTGGGCGAGTGGTTCTAGGCGCTTCAGTCCGGAACCGCGCGCCTGCTACGGTCGCAGGTGCGAATCCTGTGTGACGTCCTTATGTTAGTTAGCTTTAAGTAGTTCTATGTCTAGAGGACTGATGATCTCAGATGTTAAGTCCCATAGTGCTTAGAGCCATTTGAACCATTTGTGCACATGAGTCATATGTAAACTGAACCAGCGAAGCTAGGCTCTGCTCTGAAACCACTTTCTTAACATTTAGCATGAGAAATGAGTACTCCTGAGCCATCAGTCACAGGAAAAAACACAGAAAGACATGACTATTCCACCAGTCGCCCGGCACAGTCCATCTCGGACACCAGTAATTAATCCGAGAGCGGGCGGGCAGTACCGTCCCCAACTGAATCTTTATACCCTCGGTTGCTTTTAGCGCCGCTGCACATTCCGACTGTACACTTTGTTTACTGGCTGCGAAGCGCAACAGCCTCTGCAGTAGGCGGCGTTGCACCACAAAATAGTTCCAATGGCTCTGAGCACTATGGGACTAAACTTCTGAGGTCATCAGTCCCCTAGAACTTAGAACTACTTAAACCTAACCAACCTATGGACATCACACACATCCATGCCCGAGGCAGGATTCGAACCTGCGACCGTAGCGGTCGCGCGGTTCCAGACTGTAGCGCCTAGAACCGCTCGGCCACAAAGGCCGGCGTTGCACCACATCCGTAACAATCTGTGACTGCTCAAGGATCGAGGCCTGCTCTACGGAAGGGTCACGCTGCAAGGCATGCCGACTCCCTAGTGGAGGCCAATCAGAGTGAATCTCAGAGACAGCGCGAGGCAACTTTGGAGTAACAGCCTCCGCGAACTCCATCGCCGAGAGCACACAGAGGATTGGGAATGCACTGCTGTATTACCGATCCGACCTGTGGTAGAGGCTGCGAAGGAGACGACTCCGATACACACTCGCTCCGGGGCGGTGCCATAGGAGCCATCCCTGCAGCAGCAGGAATACTTGACACTGCCTCGCCGATCTCCACCTCGCCAGGGCCAAGTGGTGCCACTACTGGTAGGAGTGACAGACAGACTCGGCTCAGGGGAAGGTGGGGTAGGAGAAGGCATAAGTAATTCATCACCAACTCGAGTGGAATGCACAACTAATTCATCACCAACTCGAGTGGAATACACAACTAATTCATCACCAACTCAAGTGCGGCGCCGCTCATTATGAATCGGTCGCCACCGTCCAAGCAGGACCAGGAACGGGGTGAGGCTTTGTTTGGAAAGCGGAAAATCACCCTCAGTGATAGTGGGAGGTGTCGGATGATCTCCAGAAAGGGGCGAAGATGTAGCCCGAAGTTCGTTACTGGAGGGAACACGGTGAGCATCCGTTAACTTGCGGCGTTGTTATAAAAAATACCGTAAAACAAAGTCTCTCTGCGGGCAGTTAGTTCGGAAATGGCCACTTTCGTTGCACAGAAAACAGGCCCCCACCTGCCCGCTGTACGTAACACGAATACCACAGCACAAACTTGCAAATGAGACGGGATGTTCGTTTTGATTTGCATTTCCACCGATCGTATGCCGCTGTAACATCGTAGCTTGAGTTGACTTGATCAACGTTCGCGCCACATGTTGTTCCAGAACTTCCTTAAGATAAATATCCTCTACCTCCGGAGGAAGACTGAATATCGAACGTTTGTGTATTCAATGACCGCATTTGCAAGCGGTACCATACTGACCAGACTGGCAATGGCAAGGAAATCGTTTCTGAAGAAGAAAAATTTGTTAACATCGAGTACAGATTTAAGTGTCAGGAAGTCGTTTCTGAAAGTATTTGTATGGAGTGTAGCCATGTATGGAAGTGAAACATGGACGATAAATAGTTCGGACAGGAGGAGAATAGAAGCTTTCGAAATGTGGTGCTACAGAATAATGCTGAAGATTAGATGGGTAGATCACATAACTAATGAGGAGGTATTGAATACAATTGGGGAGAAGAGGAGTTTGTGGCACAACTTGACGAGAAGAAGGGACCGGTTGGTAGGAGATGTTCTGAGACATAAGGGGTCACAAATTTAGCATTGGAGGGCAGCGTGGAGGGTAAAAATCGTAGAGGGAGACCAAGAGATGAATACACTAAGCAGATTCAGTAGAATGTAGGTTGCAGTAGGTACTGGGAGATGAAGAAGCTTGCACAGGATAGAGTAGCATGGAGAGCTGCATCAAACCAGTCTCAGGACTGAAGACCACAACAACAACAACAACAACAACAACCATACTGACCGAACCATTTCTATGTCGGAAGGGATCCTGAGTACCATGCTTGCAGAGGGATTTGTCTACCAGCAGCGGATCAAAGAACACATAATTCTAAGTACCAAAATAGGCTGTGTGTACTTGGTCCGAAGTAACATGAAAAGTATTAACTAACAAATCATAGGCCGGCCGGCGTAGCCGAGTGGTTCTAGGCGCTTCAGTCTGGAACCGCACGACCGCTACGGTCGCAGGTCGAATCCTGTCTCGGCACAAACACCACTGACACAAATGATTGTGACGCTGCTGCGGAGCGAATACGTAAAGAACGACCTGCCCGTTCGGCGCACAACGCAGTAGTGACACCACTAGACCATGAGCTGCGGATGTGGACTAGTGGAGGAGGAGTGGTCGAATACCTAGATTGCATCACATAGATGAGGAAATACGGAGAAAACTGGACACTGAGTACAGTATTATAGATAAAATTATATGGAATCCTGAAAATTAAATATTTGTTGCCCTGGGAAGAAATTGGATAGGAATCCTGCAACTGGTACTGGCTAAGGGCTACAGTATTAGTCGTTGAGTAATGTAAAAAGGATAACGTTCTACGAGTCGAGGCGTGTGAATGTGGTAGTGAAGCTAGAAAACTTGAAAAGGGAAATGCAATGACTCAATTTAGATATAGTAAGAGTCAATGAAATGAAATGGAAAGAAGACAAGGATTTCTGGTCAGATGCGTACAGTGTAACAAAAACATCAGCAAAAAATGGTATAACGGGACTACGATTCGTTGCGAGTAGGATGGAGGGGAAAAGAGTGTGTCACCGTGAACACTTCAGGGATAGGGTTATTCTTATCAGAATCGACAGCAAACCAACACCAACAACGATAGTTCAGGTATACATGCCGACATCGTAAGCTGAAGATGGAGAGATAGAGAATGTATATGAGAATACTGAAATAGTAATACATTACGTAGAGGGATATGAAAACCTAATAGTCATGGGGACTGGAATGTAGTTGTAGGGGAAGGAGTAGAAGAAAAGGTTACAAGAGAATAAGGGCTTGGGACACGGAATGGAGGAGGAGGGAGACTGATTGAGGTCTGTAATAAATTTCAGCTAGCAATAGCGAACACGACGTTCTATAATCACAAGAGGAGGAGGCATAGTTGGAAAAGAAAGGGCGATAAGGAGAAGATTTCAGTTAAATTACGTCATGGTAAGACAGAGATTCCGAAATCAGATACTGGATTATAAGGCATACCCAGGAGCAGACATACAGGCAGATAACAATGTAGTAGTGACGAAGAGTAGGCTGAAGTTTAAGAGGTAAGTCGCAAAGAAGTGGGACAAGGAAGTACTAAGTGATGACAAAATACTCTTCAAGTTCTCTAAGGCTGTAGATACAGCGATAAGGAAAAGTTCAGAAGGTGGTACAGTTGACGAGGAGTGAACGTCTCTTAAAAGGGCAATCACAGAAGTTGGAAAGAAATACATAGGTTCAAAGAAGGTAACTGCAAAGCAACCATGGGTAACAGAAGAAATACTTCAATTGACCTATGAAAGAAGGAAGCACAAAAATGTTCAGGGTAATTCAGGGTTACAGAAATACAAATCGCTGAAGAATGAAATAAATAGGAAGTGCAGGGAAGCTAAGTCGAACTGGCTGCATGAAAAATGTGAAGATATCGAAAAAGAAATGAAAGTCGGAAGAACTCACTCGGCATATGGGAAAGTCAAAGCAACCATTGGTGAAATTAAAAGTATGGGTGATAACATCAAGAGTGCAACAGGAATTCCACTGTTAAATGCATAGGAGAGAGCGGATAAGTGGAAAGAATACACTGAAGGCCTCTGTTAGGGGGAAGATTTATCTTATGTGATGTAAGAAGAAACAGGAGTCAATTTAGAGGAGATAGGGGATCCAATATTTAAATCAGAATTTAAAAGAGCTTTGGAGGACTTAAGATCAAATAAGGCAGAAGGGATAGAAAACATTCCATCAGAATTTCTAAAGTCATTGGAGGGAGTGGCAACAAAATGACTATTCACATTGATGTGTAGAATGTATGGGTCTGGCGACATACCATCTGACATTCGTGTGACAATGTAAAATGGTGCTAGATATTTGAAATTCTGAGAAAAACAGGGCTTAAGCTAAAGGGAGAGACGTGTATTTTACATGTAAAAGGGCCAAGAAGGAATAATAAGATTGGACGACCAAGTGTTCGGATTAAAAAGAATGTAACACATGGATTTAGTCTTTCCCCCCTTCTGTTCACTCTGTATATCGTAGAAGGAATGATGGAAATAATAGAAAGATTCAGAAGTGGAATTAAAATTCAAGGTGAAAGAATATCAAAGATACGGTTCGTTGATGACATTGATATCCTGACTGAAAGTGAAAAAGAATTACAAGATATGCTGAATGGAATGAACAGTCTAATGAGTATAGAATATGGATTGAGACTAAACTGAAGAAAGATAAAAGTAATGAGAAGAAGCAGAAATGAGAACAGCGAGAAACTTAACATTAGAATTGATGGTCACGAAGTAGATGAAGTTAAGGAATTCTGCTACCTAGGCAGTAAAATAAACAATGATGGAAAGAGCAAGGAGAACATCAAAAGCAGACTAGCAATGCCAAAAAGAGTATTCCTGGCCAAGAGAAGTCTACTAATATGAAACATAGGCCTTAATTTGAGGAAGAAATTTCTGAGACTGTGCATCTGGAGCATAGCATTGTATGGTAGTGATATATGGACTCTGGGAAAACCAGAACAGAAGGGAACCTAATCATTTGATATGTGGCGCTACAGACGAATATTGAAAATTAAGTGGACTGATAAAGTAAGGGACGAGGAGGTTCTGTGCAGAGAGGAAAGGAATATGTGGAAAACACTGATAATAAGTAGGGACAGGGTGATAGGTCACATGTTGAGAAATCAGGGAATGACTTCTGTGGTATTAGAGGGAGCTGCAGAAGGTAAAATCTGTAGAGGAAGACAGAGACTGGACTACATCCAGTAAATAATTGAAGAAATAGGTTGCAAGAGCAACTCTGAAATGAAGAGGCTGGCACAGGAGATGAATTCGTTGTAGGCCGCATCAAATTAGTCAGAAGACTGATGACCGAAAAAAAAAGAAATGTAAATTGCTGCTCACCCTGTCCGAGAGAGAGAGAATATAACAATGGTGCTATCACACTTCCTTGGGGCACTAATGACTATTTGCCGTCCAGGACAACATACTGAGCTATATTGCTCTAGAAGAGTTCTCTTGGCCAGGAATGCCCAAGCTAGTCTGCTTTTCTTTTCATCCTTGCTTTGTTCATTACAGGTTATTTTCTTCCAACATTTCAGAAATCCTTATCTTCGTCTGCCTCGTGATCGCCAGTTGGTGTTAAGTTTTTCTCTACTTTCCTTTCTGATACTTCTCATCACTTTTATCTTTCGCGCTTTTACTCTAAAACCATATTCTGTACTCACAACAATTTTCTTCAGATCATTTAATCTGAGCCGTGGCCCGCTCATGGCGTTTGTTCTTTGGCTTTTTGTCAGAATCGAGTGGTGTCTTATCTCTCCCTGAGTTGCTATCATAACGAGTTGCTGACTTGCCTCCGTCAGTGGCAGCAGCAGCGCTTATCGATACTAGTACTGCTGTACGATCTTTACCGTGACAGCTGTATTTCCGTGTGGTGGTGTGTGTGGCAGTCAGTCGGTTGGGATGTCTCCTCAATGCGGGGTCAGCCTCGGACTGCTGGCGGCATGCATGCGCGGTCGGATTGTGAGGCACTGAATTTGGACACAGAAGTTGAGTGATCAGTTAACCTGTTATGAAACCTCAACTGCTTTGACATCTCTTTGTTCATTGCTGATTGTTGCTTCCTGGGCTGTTTCAGCTAGCAGCAACGTACGGTGTGTTGGAGTCGGCGAAATTTTGCAGCCGTCTTCCTGTATGGTCTTTAACTCTTTAGTTGGTTGTTACTTATCAGTGAAGTGCACCAGCGGTATTTTCTGCCTTGTGGCCGTTAATGCCCCAGTTACCTGCCTGGTCGTTAGCGTAGTTTTCTGGCAGTGTGGTTTTCCTCGCCGTGTTCATGCCTTCTCCCATGGCGTGTAGTCCTACAGCCTTTTAGTTGTTTTTTCATATTTTTTTTTGGAGTGGTTATTACGCCTTGGCAGTTTTTAGACGCCAATTTTTAAGAGGTAGTGCTGCTGGTATCTTCGTTCTCGGCTGACACTTTCCATTGTCGTACCATTGGTCGGGCAGAAGGCAATTGATTAGGTTGTTGGTTAGTCCTTCAGCCCTCCCTGGGTCGTGTTGCCACCCCGATTATTACTCTTGGCTGCCTGTCTCAGGTTAGAGTTAACTCCTCAGGCTGACCCTTGGAACACTTCTGAGCACCACTGTTCTGCTGTTTTTAGATTGTGATTTTCATTTTAGTCTGAAGTACTGTACGAGGCCTTCAGCTGTCTATTAATTTAGTTTGTTTTAATTTTGAAGTAAGGCCTTCAGCGGACTGAAATTAAAATTTGAAGATTAATTTGTTTAAAACTAAATTTTGAAAGTTTGTTCTATCTGAAATTCTTGTTACCCAGGCCCTAAGCCCTGAGTTGTTCAATGTCCAGTGTGTGGCCTTTAACTGAGCTTTTACGTGAAATATTTTTAAGATAAGACCTTCAGCTGTCTTAAATTAAAATCTGAAGATTGAATGCTGGTTGGAGTGGCCGAGCGGTTCTAGGCACTACAGTCTGGAACCGCGCGACCAATACGGTCGCAGGTTCGAATCCTGCCTCGGGCGTGGATATGTGTGATATCCTAAGGTTAGTTAGGTTTAAGTAGTTCTAAGTTCTAGGGGACTGATGACCTCAGAAGTTAAGTCCTATATTGCTCAGAGCCATTTTTTTGAAGATTCATTTGTTTAAAAACTAAATTGTGAAAGTTCATTCTACCTGAAATTCTTGTTATCCTGGCTTTAAGCCCTGAGTTGTTCGATTACCAGTGTGTGGCGTTCTGCGGAGCTTTTACGTGAAATATTTTTAGAGAAGGCCTTCAGCCGTCTTAAATTAAATTTTGAAGATTGATTTTTATAAAGGGCCTAAGCTCTGAGTTGTTCAATGTCTTGCATGTGGCCTTTAGCCGAGTATTTACTTGAAATATTTGTCAAGATAGGCTTTCAGCTGCGTGTATTTTTTAAGGCATTTTTTATAACTTGTGTTATAAAACACCCTTCAGCCCAGAAGTTATTTCAAGTTTTCTTAACTAGGCCTTCAATCATATTGTTTTATTTTGATCCTTTTAAGGCAATGTGTAATTGAATGGTTTTAGGAAAATAAAAGCTTGTGTGTTTTGTGCAACTGACAGTATCTGATTACAGCCCGCTCCACAACCATAACCTGAGCTGCTCTATCCTGCGAAACCAGATTTCATAATCCTTATTCACCTTCACTGACGATAGCAATGTCATCAGCGAATCATATCATTGATACCCTTTCACCTTGAATTTTAATCCCACTGTTGATCCGATATTTTATTTCGGTCACTGCTTCATCGAAGTGTTGATTGAACAGTACGAGCCAACGACTGCATTCGTGTCATACACCCTTTATAATCCAAGCACTTCGTTGTTGGTCTTACAACTTTATTTTACCCTTTTTGGATCTTGTATGTACTGCATGTTATCGGCTGTTCTCTTTAGCCGAC
Source organism: Schistocerca americana (assembly GCF_021461395.2). NCBI lineage: Eukaryota > Metazoa > Arthropoda > Insecta > Orthoptera > Acrididae > Schistocerca > Schistocerca americana. The sequence goes on from NC_060124.1 coordinate 384,161,664, forward strand.
TCCTTTTTCTGAGAATTTAGAATATCGTGGACCATTTAAAATTGTCGAATGCTTTTTCTAAGTCAACAAATCTTATGATCACGCCTTGTTCCTTCTTGAGTCTTGCTTCCATTATCAAGCGTTTCGTCTGCACTACCTTGCTAGTGTCTGTACCTCTCCTCAAGCCAAACAGATCTTCACTTCACAGGTCCGTAATTTTCTTTTCTATTATTCTGCATATTATTCCTGTCAGCAGCTTGGATGCAAGGGTTGTTATGCAAGGGTTGTTATGTTGATTGTACGATAGCCCTCTCACTTGAAGATATGCTCTTACTGTGTCTGGAATTGTGTAGGTAACTTATTTCCGGAAATCTGGTGGTGTGTCACCAGTCGTGTGGATTACGCACACCAACTTGAATAGTTACTGATTGACACTCGCCCCCCCCTCCATCCCCCTCCATCCGCTCCCGCCCTCCCGCCGCCTCTGCGATTTTGTAAATTTTCATGGAATGATATTCCTTACTCGAGCTCATGTCTTCCACAGCTCTTTTCTGGCTCTAATAGTAGGCCTTCCACATCGACTGCAATTTTTCTTATATCATGTCATCTATGAATCCTCTCCGTCATTGAAGTCTTTAACGTACTTTTTACACCTTCCCGTTTTTCCTCCACGTTGAACAGTAGATTTATTCCCAATGCACTCTTTATGTTAAAACCCTCAGTTTCCATTCCACAGAAGGTTGTTTTGACTCTTCTGTCTTGTACTTCATGTCAGTTTAATTTGTAAGGGGTTCATACTGTAGTATTCCTGTTTTTTCCCTGAACATTTATGTACTTACATCTTTCGTGGGCCAGTTCAAGTACTTCTTCAGCCACCCAAAGTTTCTTCGCAGTTACCTTCCTTGTACCTACGATTCTTTGTCGAACAACTGCGATTGTACTTTTAGATATGTGCTAAAATTGATATAATTAACCATAAGATTTGAGTTTTTTCTAAACATGAAGTTTAAAATGTAACAGCTCATTCATTTTTTCATTAATTAAATAAATTCTAGAGTTTCATACACCTGTAAGTATGGTTTGTATGCTGTGCAAAATTCATCGAAGAATCTCTCTTACTTGTGAAGAAAAGTGTACCTATAGCAACAAATGCAGCCAACAGTAAGTGAAAAAATGATGAAAAATCACACGTAAAAACATTATTTTGATATATTTTTGAACTTACGTCGCTATGAGTGTGAATCCTGAATCCTTCCTGATCATGCTGACAAAGTTTTATGAATTTATGTGTAAAAGTATAGACAGTGGAAATTAAAATGTCATATGGTGCCTCTCCTGCTCCAAGTCGGCCCGTTTGACGTCCTACCCCCCTTAAACTTCACTGGCTACTTTGATATTCCTTTCCGCACTATCCACACCTTTAGCGAACTTCAAATGCTTCCCACCCCCCTCAGTACTTTAGTATCTGACAATCCTTCGCAATGAGTATTCCGTGCCATTCACGTAAACTTGACCACCCCTAGATTGTGGTCTGAGTCTATATCTGCACCTTGGTATGCCTTACAATCCAGTATGCTAGTTCGGAATCTCTGACTATGAAGTAATCCATCTTGAATCTTTCCGTACCTCCCGGTATTTTGAAAGTATACACTATCGTCTTGTGACTGTTCAACAGAGAATGCACTATCACCATCTGAAATTTATTGTTGAACTTAGTTGGTTTTTCAACTTTCTCATACCTACTGCCAGCCTGATATTCTCTTGTAATTATTTCTTCTATTCCTTCTTCTGTGACATCTACCTCTACATCTACGTGATTACTCTGATATTCACAATTAAGTGGCTGGCACAAGGTTCAATGAACCAACTTCAAGCTGTCTCTACCGTTCCGTTCTCGAAAGGCGCCGGGAAAAACGAGCACTTACATTTTTCTCTTCGAGCCCTGATTTCTCTTATTTTATCGTGATGATCATTTCTGCCTATGTTGGTGGTCGTCAACAGAATGTTTTCGCAATCTGAGGAGAAAACTGGTGATTGAAATTTCATGAGAAGATCCCATTGCAACGAAAAACGGCCTTTGTTTTAATGAGTGCCACTCCAATTCACGTATCATGTCTGTGGCACCATCTCCCCTATTTCGCGAGAATACAAAACGAACCGCTCTTCTTTGTACTTTTTCGATGTCATCCGTCATTCCCAAATGATACGGATCCCACACGGCAGAGCAATACTCCAGAATAGGGCGGACAAGTGTAGTGTAAGCAGTCTCTTTAGTAGATCTGTTGCACCTCGTAAGTGTTCTGCCAATGAATCGCAGTCTTTGGTTTTTCTCTACCCACAACATTATTTATGTGATCGTTCCAAATTAGGGTATTTGTAATCGTAATACCTAACTATTTAGTTGAATTTACAGCCTTAAGATTAGTGTGACTTATAGCGTAATCGAAATTTAGCGGATTTCTTCTCGTAATCTTTGAATAACTTCACACATTTCTTTATTCAGGATCAATTGCCACTTTTCGAACACACAGATACCTTACCTAAATCGTTTTGAAATTCATTTTGGTTATCTTGTGACTTTACAAGACGGTAAAGGACAGCATCATCTGCAAATAATCTAAGAGGGCTACTGAGATTGTCTCCTATGTCGTTATTATAGATCAGAAACAATAGAGGGGGAACGCCGGATATTACTTCTGTTTTACTCGATGACATTCCGTATATTACTACGAACTGTGACCTTTCTGATAGGGAATCACGAATCCAGTCGCACAACTGAGGCGATATTCCACCGAGCGAGGTGGCGCATTGTATAGCAGACTGGGCTCGGATTCGGGAGGACGATGGTTCAGACCTGCGTCCGGCCATCCACATTTAGGATTTCCAAGATTTCCCTAAACCTCTTCTGGATAATGCGGAGCTGGATGCTGCAAAAGTACATGACAAGTTTCATTCCCCATACTTCCCTAACCCGAGCTCGTGCTCCGTCTCTAACGACCTCGTTGTCGACGGGACGTTAAACACTAATCTCCTCCTCATTCCCCTGAAACCGCGCTCCAACCCGACATGATTATTAGATTTTCTGAGTTGCCCGTTCAATATCCTCGCCAACTTTCTCTATCTGGTCATCTTCAGTTTGCGACTTTGGCACTTATACCTGAATTGTCATTAACGACGTCGGTTTGCTGCCGAATCTGATGAGAACGACGATGTCACTCAGATGTTCAGAGTAGCCCATTCTCTGTCCTAATTTCCTATTCACAACGAATCCTACTCCTCTTATTACACTTTCCGCTGCTGTTGAGCTCACCCTACATTTGCTTCCCTGATATCCTTACGTTGTTTACATTTCACTTCACTGATCTACACTCATGCTCATAAATCAAGGACAATGCTGACAGATGGTGAAACAACGCTCTGGTGGGTGGTTTGTGGGTTTAAATCACCTCGGGGCATGACCATGCGGTGCATTTGACGCACGGTGGCGCTGGCAGCAGTCCACATACACAGAGGTGTGTTGGCGCATGTCAGAGTACGGTGCAGCGAGTAAGTGTGCAGACGTTTTCAGACGTGCTAATGGTGACCGTGTGTTGAAAATGGCTCAAAGGAAGAGTGGAGGCTGGTCAAACACAGCAGGTCGTAGCACGGGCCCTCTGTGTGCCACAAAGTGTGATCTCGAGATTATGGCAACGATTCCAGCAGACAAGAAACGTGTCCAGGCGCTACAGTACGGGATGTCCACAGTGTACAACACCACAAGAAGACCGATATCTCACCATCAGCCCCCGCAGACGGCCACAGAATACTGCAGGTAGCCTTGCTCGGGACCGTACCGCAGCCACTGGAACAGTAGTCACTAGACAGTCTGCAGACGACTGAACAGACATGGTCTATACGCCCGGAGACCTGCAAGGTGCATTCCACTGACCCCTGGTCACAGGAGAGCCCATAAACCCTGGTGTCAAGAGCACAGTACATGGTCTTTGGAACAATGGTCCCAAGTTTTGTTCACGGACGAGTCCATGCACAGTCTGAATAGTGATTCATACAGGGTTTTCATCTGGCATAAGCCAGGAACCAGATACCAACCCCTAATGTCCATGAAAGGGACTTGTATGGAGGTCGTGGTTTGATGGTGCGGGGTGGGATTATGATTGGTGCACGTACACCCCTGCATGTCTTTGACAGAGGAACTGTAACAGGTCAGGTGTATCGGGACGTCATTTTGCGCGAGTATGTCCGCCTTTTCAGGGGTGCGGTGTGTCTCACATTCCTCCTGATGGTTGATAACGCACGGCCACACCGAGCTACGATCGTGTAGGAGTACCTTGGAACAGAAGATATTAGGCGAATGGTTTGGTCTGCCTGTTCACCAGACCTAAACCCCATCGAGCACGTTTTGGATGCTCTCGGTCGATGTTTCGCTGCACGTCTTCAAGCCCCTAGAACACTTCAGGGGCTCCGACAGGCACTGGTGCAAAAATGAGAGGCTATACCCCAGCAGCTGCTCGACCACGTGATCCACAGTATGCCAACCCGTTGTGCGGCCTGTGTACGTGAGCATGGTGATCATATCCCATATTGATGTTGGGGTACATGCGCAGGAAACTGTGGCGTTTTGTAGCACATGTGTTCAAAAATTGTTCAAATGGCTCTGAGCACTATGGGACTTAACTTCTGAGGTCGTCAGTCCCCTAGAACTTAGAACTACTTAAACCTAACTAACCTAAGGACATCACACACATTCATGCCCGAGGCAGGATTCGAACCTGTAACAGTAGCGGTCGCGCGGTTCCAGACTGTAGTGCCTAGAACCGCTCGGCCACTCCGAGCAGATGTGTTTTGGGACTGTTTTCTCAACTTATCACCAATGCCGTAGACTTACAGATCTGTGTCGTGTGTGTTCCCTATGTGCCTTTGCTATTAGCTCCAGTTTTGTGTAGTGCTATGTTGTGTGGCTCCACATTCTGCAGTTATCCTTAATTTATGAGCATGAGTGTAGATTTAGCCTTGGCATTTACCTTTTCAAATTCTCTAGGTTTCCTCTCATGTTCAGACTTCTGACACTCCACGCCCTGACTCAGAATGTTAGCTTTTCCTTCGTTGTTGCTTCTTTTTCTCGTAGTCACCTCCCCTTGGAAGTTCCGAGATTCAAATGGGAACTAATTCTGAATATTTTTCGAATGCAGCGTTCATCATGCCACTTTTTTAGTTTACAGACCATATGTCCCATGGATACACATTATGTATCCTTAATGCAGTGGTCTTCATCGCCTTCTGGATCCTCATGCCGTTGATCATCGCTGATTCTTCCGCCTTTTAGGAGCAGTTTGCCACCATAATAGCAAGACAGAGCCCTGAACCTCTGTCTGCTCCTCCGTCCAGTTTGACAGTGCCATTGGCAGAACAAGGGTGACATCTTATGCCGGAAGTCTCCGGCAGCCATTGCTTCAAGTGGGTAGTGACATTCTTTCAATCGCGTCAGGTGAGCCCCATGTCAGAATTAATATGTGTCCTATGACTCAAATTAAGTGTCGCGTAAATTTAAGTGAAGTGAATGGTTAATCATACAGATATTTCGTTGCATCCATATACCATTAACAATCCCTCTCAAATTTCTGCTTGTGTTCACATGAAAATTGTGTTTTTTAATGTACTGCTCGAGGCCAGTTGAAAGAAGCAGGAAGAAATAAAAACAGAAACAAAAATCGTTGAAATATCGAAATAAAAATTCAACAGAATCTTATTGTCGTGTAAATGAAGTGATTCAGTTTGATCACAGGATTACGTAACTGATACTGGATTTTGTCAAGGAAAAGTATTACGTAAGTGTTGGACGTATCTTTATCGATGTTTGATTAATTATTAATTCATTATAATGTAATAATTGAGTGATACTAGTTACTAAAATCAAGGTAATTTGACCTCTTCTATCGAAATAACATCAATTGCTTAAAAAGTGGTTTCCAAAATAAGCGTTAAAAATACGGTGAGCAGTATTCTCATGTCGGGCTTTCCAGGATTAGTTGATGGTATCCATACCCAGAAAACCTATTATCCCACAGCGAATAAGGGATGGTTATGACTTCCAATAAATGTTAGTAGATCTGGGGATAACTTCTAAAAGAAAATCTAGATGCGACAATTTTTCCGCAGGGTGAAAGCTGATGAAGTAAAAATACGTAAAAGGACTGACGGTAATGAACAGATGATTCAAGCAATTTTTCATAATGCCGTAAATGTTATCGTTCGTCAAAACCAACCTTTACTGCTCATTGTTTGGGTTATGACGAATAAAGAAATTTTCTTCTGAAGCATCACATAACTTATTATCATAATATACATCTAAACCGGTCAAAAAATAAATGAAAATTTTAGCAAGCGAAGTCTGTTTTATCTTCGATAATTTTATACAGTGAGTCTTCTTCTCTCTTATTATGCGACATTTGATGATTTCTAGGTAAAATGATGTTGAGAGTCTTTTTCGAATGCCATAGTTTGGGACTGACAGATGAAGCTCACGAGTGGAAACCGCCACAGGACCATACTACAGAAACACCGTGACGAGATTATGGAAGGCTGTCAAAGTGAAGGTTTCCGGTAAATTCTGTGAGTGTTTCCGCTCCATGATAACGTCACAGGTCTTACGGTGCAGGACACTGTCACACACGCTCCTCCTCTGGGTTATCAAATTTTGCTCAACATTCGTGTTTTCTTAACGTGGCTTCCAAGTTCCTCCGATGAAGAAACCATTATGTAGCAGCCGTTTCCAGAACGATGAGGCGTAACGATCCTCGAACAGTCAAGAAATACTTTAAAACCAAGATTTCCTATAAGTCATTCATCATTAGTGATTGTAAAGGAGGAATACCAAGATTCGTGGTCACTGCGTCATATCTTCCAAGGTAATATCTAGAACTGTAACTATAATTTGTAATCCATTCGTATTATGGAAGTGAATGTATGTATGTATCTCCTCCTAAACTACTGGATCGATTTCAACCAAACTTGGCAAATGTATTACTTACTGTCTGTGAAGGACAACAGTGGGACCAAGAATCACCTACCTCTCAAAGCGGTGGGGCTGGCTGGCTGGCTCTGAGCACTATGGGACTTAACATCTATGGTCATCAGTCCCCTATAACTTAGAACAACTTAAACCTAACTAACCTAAGGACAGCACACAACACCCAGTCATCACGAGGCAGAGAAAATCCCTGAAGGCAGTGGGGTGAAAGAGAAAAAGAAGCATAGCTCAGGGCGCGCAAATAGCTGGACAATATTCATCCAGTATTTTGGAATTAGAGAACATAATGACGTGCAAGAAACTTTACACATAATTTCAAACCTTTGCGAGGTCTTTTGTCACTGATGATTTTCTCACAAAATGATGAAACGAGAACAGGCTATAGCTTACTATAATTTCGCTGTTCATGCAGTAAAACTACCGCATCAGGAATGATCTTTTAATCTATTATTTATTTACTAGTAATTTCACGTGCATCACATTTTTAGAAAAAATTTCACATAAACCACTGAGTTTACTAGCAAACATACATCACTATACGAGACATAGTTCAGGAAATATGACTTTATAAACACTGAAATGGGCGAAAAACTGCCGCATCATGCATGACGCTTTAATGTGTTTCTTCTTTAGTGCTGACGTTATTCGCAGCACATTTCGCAGATGGTGTCCACGTCTACCACTCGAGGTATCTGGAGAATTATGTCTTTGTGCGACACTTAGTTAAGGAGATATGACGTCATAAACATTGAGGTGAGTGAAAATGAAACGCAGGGCAAAATATATTAAATACTTTGGTGAAGTCATGGATCAAATGTCCCTCCAAACCGCTCGATTGATTAATCCTGTGGGACAAGAACCTGCAAACTCCTAATGAATGGAGGGGGAAGGGAGGGGTGATAACATGGAAAAAAGGAGGGGGAGGAGGAGATGTACTGAAAGACAGGGCGAAGGAGGATAACAAGGGGAAGGAGGATACAGACACAGGAGGAGATTGAGAAAGGAGGAGGGAGAAATGGATAGAAAAGAAGCAGATGGGCAGAGAGAGAGGGGAGAGGAGAAAATGGACAGAGAAAGGAATCATGAAAATGTGGACAAAGTGGGAGACCGAGAGGGAGGCGGGGAAGGAGATGGAGAGAGAAAGGGGAAGGAGAAGATGGCCAGACAAAAGGGAAGGAGAAGATGGAGAGATTGCAAGAGGAATTGTACACAGAAAGGGAAAAGGAGGAACTGAACAGAGAGAAAGGGATGAGGAGGGGTTGGACAGAACGTGGGGGAGGTAGAGAGGAGATAGAGAAAGGAGGAGGGAGAAATCGACAGAAAGGAAGCAGATGGACAGAGAGAGAGGGGAGAGGAGAAAATGGACAGAGAAAGGAATCATGAAAATATCGACAAAGTGAGAGACCGAGAGGGAGGAAGGGAAGGAGATGGAGAGAGAAAGGGGAAGGAGAAGATGGACAGACTAAAGGGAAGGAGAAGATGGAAAGAGAGATTGGAAGAGGAATTGTACACAGAAAGGGATAATGAGGAATTGGACAGAGAGAAAGGGATGAGGAGGGGGCAGGGAGAGAGGGGAGAGTAGGAGATGTAGAGGGTACGGAGAAGCAGGAGGTGGGCAGTGAGTGTTGGGAGGAGAAGATCTACTTAGAGGGAGAGAAGAATGGGAGAGAGGAAATAGGCTTTTAGGGGTGAGGGGGAGATGAAGTAATAGAAAATTGGAGTAAATACGAGTAAATACATAGCTGGTCAACGACGGATTCTCAGTAACTGTTAATAAAATACGGATCACATCTCCAACTGGGCACTGTATCCATCGTCCAAGTGATTCTGAAAACCTTACTTCACTGACGTGCGTCTTCTGTAATGTGCTCCAGGTGGTCCCCTGAACTGGATCAGCGATCTGCCCTGTGAGGTCGGTGGCAGCGCCAGCTGGGGGCTGGGGGCTGTCGCCACTTAGGAGCGGTCCCCGCCTCCCTGCCCCGCCTGCATTATGGAGAGCTGGCGTCGGGATCCGCCGCCGATGTAGCCGGCTGAATATTTCACGGCCGCCACACTCGTCGCGCGAACGCCACTCGCCAAGAATGAGGCTGCGCCGGCGGGCGTTCCGCCTCCCCCCGGACGCCAGCCCCGGGCGGAGCGAACCGTGTACAGCTGTTAGCCGTCTCTATCCCCAGAGCTGTCAATGAAGAAACGCAGTACGCTCGATACAACACATTCTGGAGGAAGCGATTAAATGAAACAAACGGACAAGTGGTAAAGTTAAAAGCGTCCATTGCAGGTTTTGAGTACTGGAGACGCAGTTCCTCTCGCCGGCAGTAGCAGATTTCAGATGGTGCAGGCTGAGAATTGAAGACGGCTGTGGCGGGAAATTCAGAAATGCTAGATAATGGTGGTAAGAAATTATGTAAAACTAAATGACAATCTAATCAAGATGTGCCAGCAAGAAATCGAAAAAAAGTGTTAAATACATTAAAAATAAAAAAATCCAAGATGGTGCTAGTAGGTTACTTGGCAAAGGGGCCATTACGGTTTTAGTTCAAAAATATCCTAAAGATCTGAAATTTTATTCCATTCTAAAAAGTATTTAATAAAAGTTACTTAAAGGATATAAAAGACAGTATTTCCATGTCTGAAACACGCAAGCTTCATGGTCAGAAGAAAAACACACACGCACACACACACAAACATACACGCACACAATGTGTCATGAATTGACAGGTTATACAGAACCTGTGAACGACCATAGTTCGATTTCTACACCACACCCTGTGTAAGGTGCAGATAAATATCACCACGTAAAAAAGTTCCTTTCAAAATCTATGCATAAAACATGGCTGTAGACTCCAATATTATGTGCCAATAGGTCTTTTCCTTGCCAAATTGTTATATTTGTGCAGAACGCCCGAAATACGGAATGAGTAATATATGACATTTCATTTTAGATCTAAACGGGGCTACGCACAAAAACAGATCTGAACAACCCTACACCTGTACAATACTCATGCTAACTAATTTTCTATGCTAAGCAAGAGAACACACAAACAAATATACAGAGAGAATTACTCTTCTATAACTGTCTTACAAAACGGGAGGGATTTGTCTGAGAAACTGCTTTCAAAGTATAACATAGTTTATCAAAGTAAAATATTAAAAATTCACAAAGTAATTCTAAATGATCATATGTAGTTGCCCGTTATTTGATTAATAACTCACTTATATTATTATTGTGTTGAGTGCTGAAGTACATTGCTGTGATAAATGAAAAGGAATTCTTAGGTGCACATGGAATAAGTTCATACATACAGTAACGGAGATAAAAAGAAGTTAGCCACAATAATAAGTCAAAGACTCAGAAGTTCATCCCTATTGCTATGACTGAATTATTGGGAATAATAATAATATGGAACACTTGCCAACAAAGAAACTTATCTGCAGCACTTCGCAAAAAAAAAAAAAAAAAAAAAAAAAAAAAAAAAAAAAAAGCAAATGGCTCTGAGCACTATGTGACTTAAATTCTGAGGTCATCAGTCACCTAGAACTCAGAACTAATTAAACCTGACTAACCTAAGGACATCACACATATCCATGCCCGAGGCAGGATTCGAACCTGCGACCGTAGCGGTCGCTCGGCTCCAGACTGTAGCGCCTACAACCGCAAGGAGCACTTTGCACAAGAGAATAAGGTACGTTTGCGTGAAGCACCCGCAAATGCCACGATATTCACGAACAAAAGCAAAATTACTAACACTCGTGGAAATTTCAAGAAAAAAATGTGTACTGTATAGACGCAAACAGCAATAAAATAACACGCTGAATTAATAATAGTTACAGACGGTGAAATTATCACCACTTGATGTGAACATAGCTACACAAATTTAAAATTGAAATGATATGAAAACTAGAAGAAATAAAAGACATACACACTCAAAATTTCACACATACAATCCAATTAAAAGAGCAGCCAGACAACTGAATTTTAAACCTGTGCTGGAGTAACGAACTTCCTGCACCACGTGTTCTGGTGGCACAAAGCAAGAGCCGGAAAAACTTACTACATGCGGAAAAATATTCTCGTGACCACACTCTGAAAAATATAAGAATTCCCCTAACAAACTTGAAAATGAACTAACAGATCAATCACGTACAGCAGAATAACTACATACCATCACACATTAACACGCTCATCAGCGCCAGGCCGCTGTTAAGAGTAGCATCTTTACTCACCAAAGGTTCAGTCCCAAGTGACGAGACCACGCTCCCCTTGCAAAAGAACTTCCCCAGGTAGCCGGAAGATACCAGGAGAGTCACTACCACCGACGTAACTACTGTCGAATGACTACCGAAAGTGTACAAATCTCTTTGCCTTGCCTGAGAGAGCTACGTTGGCTAAACAGTGGCAGCCAAATTCTCCACTGCTACTATACAGGGTGAGGCAGCTAAGTCATAACACCCCTTTTATCTCCCCAACCGTAATGGATACAAAGATGCCGTTTGGACAGTGAATTGCAGGGACAGGGGCTTACTTGACTACATCACATTTTATGTTTGTGCGACTTTTTATTACAGAGAGATGAGGCCATCTTTGGTTTTTTTTAAAATGGAACCCGATGTTAAATTTTAGCGTAACATGATGGGCTTAAACAGACAGTTTCAAATATGTGTATATCATAATATTTAGGCGAATAGTTTCTGAGACACAGATATGTGGTAGCATCGTGTTCGTCCATCGAAGCGGCGATGCCCAAAGCGACCCTTCCTGTTGTGTAGAGTACTTGGTAAACGTCGCGAATCCTCCTTACACAAACACGCCCATTTACCCGACAATAGTAATACATACTGCGATATTTTGCGCAAAAATTAACTGATGATGTCGCGCCAATATTATTAAGTTATTTGACAACTGTGATACCAAAATAGTAGACAACATACAGTATTAAAACACTACAAGATGTTAACACATTTTATGTACCAGAAATACAAATGTAAATGAGGAGGCCCTTATTGGTCACAATTATTTCGTACGTATTTGTTTTTTATTTGAAAATATTTACTATTGATCACAGTACGAAGCAAATACACACAGAGAAGCAAAATACATACTGTACATGACACAAAACTTTACAGAAGCATGTGCTCAAAATGCTTCCCCTCTGCTGCAATGCACATTTGTAGTCGCCGTTCGAATGATTTGTGAACGGCTGCGAGGGTGTCACGTGAGATACCAGCGCACGCTTCGATGGTACGTTGCTTCATATCGTCTGGCGTAGTTGGTATTTGAGCATACACTTTACGTTTGATTGCTCCCACAGAAAAATCTGAAGAGGAGTCAAATCAGGAGACCGGGTTAGCCACTTCACTTCGGCATGTCGTCCTGTCCAACGATCCGGGAACGTTTCATTTAACAGCTCTGTAGCCACATGAGAAGAGTGAGCAGGACAACCCGTCATATTGGAACCATTTGCACTAATGCGTAGTTCGTGGTACCTCTTCCAGCAAAATGGGCAGAACGTTTCGCAGGAACTGTGCATAGTGATTGCCACTTAGTATACCCGAAATGACGTACGGCCCCACAATTACTTTTCCGACGATGCCCCTCCACACGTTAACACTTCACGGTTGCTGTTGCTGTACCTGTCGAAGCCATTGAGTGTTCTCTATTGACCAGTAATGCATATTATGGCCCGCAGCTCGTGATTGTGCGGTAGCGTTCTCGCTTCCCACGCCCGGGTTCCCGGGTTCGATTCGCGGCGGGTTCGGGGATTTTCTCTGCCTCGTGATGACTGGGTGTTGTGTGCTGTCCTTAGGTTAGTTAGGTTCAAGTAGTTCTAAGTTCTATGGGACTGATGAACATAGATGTCAAGTCCCATAGTGCTCAGAGCCGTTTGAACCATTTTTTGCATATTATGCAAATTCACATTACCGTGGTTGGTGAAAGTCGCTTCATCAGTAAAAAGCACCCGTTGAAAAAACGTTGGATTATCTTGAAGGCTCTGCAGAGCAAACTGGCAAAATACCTGGCGCAGTTCGAAATCCACACCGGAGAGTGCTCGATGTAATGAGAGGTGAAACGGGTGAAATCTATGCCGGTGCAATGCGCTTAGAACACTTCTCTGACTTATACCACATTCCGAGGCGGTATGTCGTGACGAAACAATAGGGTCGTTATGAGCCAACGCTAGAACGCCCTCTTCATGTACTTCGCCAGTTGCAGTTTAATGCCTTGTCCTCTGTATGACGTTCCATGATCCCGATTCAAGTAGTTTCTTGCAAATACGTGCAAGAAGCTGGCGCGTAGGACGCTCACTATCAGGATACAGCTCTCCATATCGCTTTATTGCTTTAACAGCATTTCTTCTGCTTTCCCCATGCACTAGAAGCATATATAAGTTTTCTTCGTTGGTTTACATGTCTGCTCCAAGAAACTGTGACGGAAATGTGATGTCTCATTACCTCAGCAGCACATTTGTACCGTTCTCTCCAGCTACCTCGTGCGTCACCTTGTGGAATTATCGAGAAGCAGGAAAACAACGCCTTCCCTGTTAAATTTCTCAGTGGTCAACAGGAAAGGTCGCATTGGACAGTGCCGCTTCGAAGGACGAATACGATACGGGAACATAGCTGTGTCTCAAAAACAATTCGCCAAAATATTATAATATAGGCTACACATATTTGAAACCGTCTTTTTAAGCACATCATGTTACGCTAAAATTTAGCATAGGATTCAATTTTAAAAAAACCCAACAAATATGGCCTCATATCTCTGTAATAAAAAATAGCACAAACATAAAATGTGATGTGTTCAAGTAGCCCCTGTCCCTGCAATTCACTGTCCCAACGGCATCTTTGTATCTATTACGGTTGGGGAGATACAAGGTGTGCTATGACTCAGCCGACTCACCCTGATTAAAAGACAAGTTCAACACACGCGATCGCTCACTCACCCACTCATTCATACAGAAGATAAAGAGAGAAAGTAAAATTGGAAGCACAAAATGTAAATAACGTACATAGGGTTAGGTGCTTACTGGGAAAAGTGATACTTTAATGTAAGTCTGTACCACTGAATGAGGACACATACGACGTACAAAACCAAATTGCTAAAAACTGATAGTGACAACACGAAATACTAGTTAACTAACATGAAACGAATCTAGTTGAGCCGTTTAAATACTTAGCATGTACCTCATACTTTATTTTGGGCCCAAATTAGGGTTGTATATAAGCCACACAAATGAAAGCAAGGCAGATGGTAAACAGGTAAGTAAACTGTTTATTATTTCAAAAGTAGGCTAATCGCCATTGCTGTTGATATATTTATGCCACTGTGAGGCAAGACGATTAATGCCTTCATCGAAAAAAGGTTGCGGGTTTCTACGGAACGATGATTGTACTCAGGCGTACTGCTCTTGGTGCTGATCAAATGTCTTTCTTCTGGGCCTCCAAAAATATGGAAATCGCATGGGGAATGATCGGGACTGTAAAAAGGACGTATAAGGGCTTCCAAGCAAAACATATGCAGCATATTGAAACAACATTTACAACATGAGAGTAGGCATTATTCTGCAATATAATGATATTCATGTCGACACTTCGGAAAAAATGAAGCACGCCAGCAAGTCCAAACGTCCATGAATGTGTGATAATAACCGATATGATGGTTCCTTTGAAACCATAAAATTGGTCCAGTTATGATACATAATTCGACGTGTCCATTGTATACCGTTATATTAACCCCAGACAGGGCCAAAAGTATTAATAGCTAGTGCGACATATCTGGCATTTGTCGGCATGACTATCCTACGCAGTGGTAAACAATTTATTAATTAGCGTTCTCAGTGTTATTAAATGTTGAAGCTTTTATAGAAAGATTAATTTCATTTTAAGACATTGAGTAGACAATCTGTGCATGGTAGTGAGCTTCAGTGTGCTAACTGGTAGTACTTAATTCTTCTAGTGTCAGTGGTCAATGGAGTATAACGAACTAAAACTGGTATAGTCTTAAATTACAATTCTGTTGTCTTATTTTAGTGTGTAATAAATAGTCAACATGGGAGGGAACGTAGTCTAAATGTTTAGGCAGATCATGGAAAAGATAAACATAAAAAATGAGCTGAAGAAGAGATAGAATGACAGAAGAGCAAATCAAAGGTGGGGTTGTCAGTATTAAAAGGGAAGGTGCAGAATTTGTATTCAGTAAAATAAAGAGCGCACGAGGATTGCTAAATGAGCAGAGCGCTCTTTAGATGGAATGCTGAGAATCACATAGCAATACTGTGTAATGTTATATCCAAACAGGGACATGAAATGAAGCAGAGAATCTTTCAGCAGCAAGCGGGATAGCGGATATTTGTCAGAGAATTAACCGAAGTGAAACAGCAGGGAGATCATAATTTTCTCTGGGTTACATCGATAGCAAAAGAAATAGACAACATTAATGAAAGGGAGCAAATCATAGCACATGTTAAGCTATTCGAAGATAGTATGGATGGCAAAACTACCAGAACTCAGAGGTGGATCTTGTATAAGTCACAATAAAAAAAATAGACACTTAACAGCGTAAATGTGACTCAGAGGGAGAGAGAGAGAGAGAGAGAGAGAGAGAGAGAGAGAGAGATTTTCCAGCAGCGGTTGCTTCAGATGTTTTATCCTCCTCTCCTTACGAGGGACGTAGAAACTTTAAGGCGATATATCTAATTGAAGGTAGGAAGTTAGAAAGAACCACTGCCTCATGTTAATTTTTCAGTGGTGGACAACAATTTAGTGGGAAATGAAGCTAGTGCAGACAAAATACATATTTTATATGAAAGTAAACATGAAATAATGAAGGGAGGTATCTCAAATTTTCGAAAATTTAAATCAAATAGTGATGTCCTTCTCACTGAAACCTTAAGATATTTTCCAGAAAGCAATACCAGGTTCTTGGAGCACTCAGCAAAGTGTTCCATTTATAGTAAGACATCTTGAGGGAGAAGCTGTCAAATGGGGTAGGATGAACTTAGAGCCTTTTGCCTCAATTGAATAATATTCACAAAGACTTAAATCAGAGTGATGGTTGACATGAGCACGAAGAAACGTACGATTTAAACCTTCTAGCTTGAAACCCTATAGTGAAGAATAGGTGGTTTTCGAAATTTTGTGGCATATTGTATTAATGAAGTGATTTAGATGAACTGGTTGATGACTCCATTTCATAGAAATATTCACCAGTCGTTTACCAAATACAGTGAGGGTGAGAGTGGTTGGAAAAATATGGAATAGGCCCCAACAGTTACTAGCATTTCTAAATGAGTTATATAACTTATTCAGTTCTACAGAAAGAGATGAAACAAACGGGCAACTTGTCTGGATTTCAGTACAAAAGGGAACTGTAACCACAAGGAATAACAAACGATATACGAAGAGGCAGAATTATGGTTACCAAAACAATAGAGAGAAAAGGGAATCGGACACCACAAATAACGGGAAATGAGGAAGAGGAAACAGTGAAAAATCAGTTGCACCAACAAAGTACTTAAAATGTCATCCAGTAACAGGATGAATAAGATCTAAGGGATCTAAGGGATTTTTGGAGGAAACAGTTAAAAATGAAGTTCCCAGTAATCAATGTTCACCTTTCAGGAATCACGGGATTCAATGGAAAGAATGTTGAGGAGGAATTTTTTGTAAGATTTGACACTGACGGGATGCACTTCCATCGATCAATGTTAGTGGTAGCAGATTTTAATCTGCGAAATTTATTGGGTCTTGACTATTTGGCTTGTAACTGAGTACTAAGTAATCTTAAGACAGAAGCAATAGATATCCATACTAATCTGTGAAGTTAAAAGGGCCATATAAGAGAATGCTTACCACT
The DNA here is from genome assembly GCF_021461395.2 of Schistocerca americana. Classification (NCBI taxonomy): domain Eukaryota; kingdom Metazoa; phylum Arthropoda; class Insecta; order Orthoptera; family Acrididae; genus Schistocerca; species Schistocerca americana. The sequence continues at coordinate 384,178,523 of NC_060124.1, forward strand.
TCTTTGTTTTACACTCGTGGTTTTTACTTTTTCATTAGTCTATGGTCGAATAATTCTAAACTAATAAAACTAACACAATTGGGGTTTTACGTATTTAATTATAGAGGTTTTACATGCCTAAAATCAAACATTTGACATGTTAACTCATTTGTAAAACAGCCAAACTTTTGCAGCTGTTTTGTACATAAGAGTTCGAGAATCGAGAATGAGGGAGTGCTTACAGATTTTATGGTATCAGGTGGTCGAATCATTACAGAAACTGACTGTCGATTGAACTGTGGATTGGGTAATGTACAATAAACTACACAATATAGTACAAAGTTAGCAAGACACTTAAAGTACTCTGTCGATCCTGTTTATCTTGTTAGGTGGAAGGAAACTTCGAAATACTAATACAAGCAGACCACTGGGAGGATCAATATTGATTTCAGAGAAACGTAGGAATATACTACGATTTAATGTGATTCTTGAGTTTCTCCCGGCGTATTTGATAATCAAAATATCCACGGGTGTGCTGCCGGTCTATAGTATCCAACGGGCACAATATTTCGGCGATCATACATGTCGCCACTGATGATGGCGACATGTATGATCGCCGAAATATTGTGCCCGTTGGACACTATAGACCGGCAGCACACCCGTGGATATTTCGATTACTACGATTTAGTTTGGAAAACGGACTCAAGAAACGCAAGTCTACATTTATCACGTTTGTATAGAGAAATTTATATTAAATGTTGTCTGAATACAGTCTTTGATATACTGAAGTTAACAGACGTAAAATACAGGGAAGAAAAACATTATCTATAACTTGTTCATAAACCAGACAGCGGTCATGTCAAATGGAAGGTAGAAAATGGAATGAGACAGGACAGTAGCTTATCCCCCATGCTATGCACTCTGTACACAGATCACTCAGTAAAGGAATTCAAAGAATATTTTTAAATTAAAGTTAATGAAGAACCAATACTTTAAGGAAGACATTTTGTGTCCTCTCAGATACGGCAAAGGGTTTCTAAGATCAGTTCAACGGAACGGGTAGTGTCTTGAAGTAGTATTTATGAGATGACTGTCAACAAAGGTAAAACAAGAATAGTAACTTAAATAAGACGGTTTTGAAATAAATATATTCTGAAATGAGACACTGAAAATGGGAAATGGCTTTCGGTGTTTGGGCATAAAATAACTGACGATAGCAGAAGTAAAGAAGATGGCAATAACAAGAAAAGCAGAACTGAAAGCGAAACTGAAATACTCGTACGTTAACGTATACAGAACGTCCCTGATTTCAAAATTACGTATCTCGGAAACTAAGGCAGAAACACGAGTGCAACAAACGGTTAGAGCTGTAAGAATTTTATAATAAGTTATGTAGGTATTTCGAAGTAGTTCGAAAAGCTGCTAACAGATGGCGCTGTAATCGCAATACGCAGGGCATGTATAATCTGAGCCGCAGCTCTGAACGACTGGTTTCATCGCTGAAACAGGAGTGGAGATTAGCGAACCGAAGGAAGATGCTGAAATCATATATCTCTTTGAATAAAGTATTTCTCCGGTCAACACGGCATATTTTTGAACCATAATTTGATGTCCCAAAAGGAACCAATTCTAAAACCATTCGCAAACTGTTCGCCAAATTCCAACGAAAAGACAACGTGGCTGATGATCTGACGGGGAATGTTGGCCTCAGGCACACTGTAGCTGCTCCTGAAAATTTCACTACGGCCCCTGGTATTATTCTGAAAAAACCCAAGGAAATCTGTGGGAAGAATTGCAGCAATGATTGGTTTGAACCGTTCTAGCACACAGAAAATACTGAGACAGAGCCTACCAATCTTGAGGAAGCCCAGTTGCAAGGATGTCCAAAACATCGGAGAATTTAACACATTGAAAATGCTGTCACACACACAGCAGAAGTTTATTGACGGTGGCAATGTTTGCGGGAAACTTACGCTTGCAATTAGAGCCTGCACATATTGTTCTAAATTCAAAGCTACCAGTCCATATTTGTAAGACCTGTGCGTCAGAGGACTCACTTCGCGAACCAGATTCTCACAAACGATTAAGGGTATGATATTCGCAGCATTTGGTTCACAGATGAAGCACAACTCGACCTGAATGGAGTAGTGAATAAAGCAAGCTAGAGACCTTGGGGTTCCCTTTGTGTTAAGCGAAACCGCTGCATTCTACTAAAGTTACTGTTTGGGCTACGGTATGAAGGAGAGGTAATATTGATCATTTTTTCATGATAGAAACGATGACAAGAGAACGTTACGTTTGCAATATAGGGAAAATTAGCCGCCGTACAGCTAACGTTGGAGGATCGACCAGGCACCGAATGGTTCATACAAAATGTGACCAGGCCACATCGCATCGAACAGGCTTTCTCGATGAATACTTCGGACTAGAGTCACTGGTTGGGTTATTGCTAACTTACTGGCGTAGGGGCGGAGTGATGCCACGTAATATCGTGTCGACCTTCCTTTTGCCTGGCGTAGTGCAGCACCCCGAGGTGGCAGGGATTCAAAAAGCCTTTCGAACTTCCTTGCATAAATATTGAGCCATTCTGCCTCTACACTGGTCCATAATTGCAAAAGTGTTGCTGGTGAAGGACTTTGTGTACAAACTGACCTCTCGATTACGTCTCATAAATGTTCGATCGTATTCATGACGGGCGATCTGGGTGGTCAAACCGTTCGCTCGAATTGTCCAGAATGTTTTTCGATCTAATTGCGAGCAATTGTGGTTCGGTGAGATGACGCATTGTCATCTACAGAAGTATAACGTTGTTTGGAAACATGAGTCCATGACTGTGGAATGTCGAAAGTAGCTGAAAGGAGCCAGTCCATCCTTGGAAAACACAACCCATACCCACAATGCCTTGTTGACATCTTTTATCCATGACTTCGTAGAGTCTGCGCCACATGCGAAACAAAATGATTCAAATGGCTCTGAGCACTATGGGACTTAACTACTGTGGTCATCAGTCCCCTAGAACTTAAAACTACTTAAACCTAACTAACCTAAGGACATCACACACATCCATGCCCGAGGCAGGATTCGAACCTGCGACCGTAGCAGCCGCGCGGTTCCGGACTGCGCGCCTAGAACCGCTAGACCACCGCGGCCGGCTGCCACATGCGAGACCAGCCATCAACTCTTGCCAACTGAGATCGGGACTCATTTGACTAGGCCACGGTTTTTCATTCATTTAGGGTCCAACCGATATGGTCACGAGCAGGAGAGGCACTACAGGCGATGTCACGCTATTGGCAAATGCGTTCGCTCCCGTTCTCTGCCGCCATTGCTCGTTAACGCCAATTGTCGCTACATTGTGCTAACGGATACGTTCGTCGTACGTCTCACATTGATATCTGTGGTTATGTCAAGCACTATTGTTTGTCTGTTAGTACTAACGACTCTGTGCAAACATGAAGGCCGTCCGTCATTCCGTTGTCCGTGGTGAGAGGTAATTACTGAAATTTGGCACTCTCGGCACATTCTTGGCTCTGTGGATCTCAGGATACTGAATTCCCTAACGATTATCGAAATACAATGTCCCATGCGTCTAGCTCTACGTAACATTTCGCATTCAGAGTCTTCTAATTACCGTCGTGCAGACATAATGAAGTCGGAAAGCTTTTCACAAGAATTTTCTGAGTATGAAAGACAGCTCCGCTGATGCACTGTCCTTTTATACCTTGCGTGTGTGATACTACCGCCATTATATATGTGCATATCGTCACTTCAGTGCCTAACGTCTGTATAAAATACTTACAATTTTCAAGATAAACATACCGATTGTTGCACTTGTCTTAGAACTAATTTTGAGCTGTTTGGTTTTCCGATTAGGAACTCCTCCGCTGGATATCCTGTAGCGTTGATATAAATAGTAGGAAGTTTTTGTCTGAAAGTATTTTTTTAGAATTTAGCCTTTGAAAGCCTGCCACTCCTTTTGAAATTGAAGCTGAGAATAATATTGTGAATCTTGTTTCCACTTGACACTTAATACCTCCAATTAACAGCGCTGGCTGACTGTTATGATGAAGTGTCTGACATGGAAAAACTTTAGCAAACCGCAACGAAAAGGGTGGAGAGAGAGAGAGAGAGAGAGAGAGAGAGAGGGATGGGGGTGTGTGGGGGGTAGGGTGGAGTAGGGGCGGAGGGGGGCGATGTGTTAATCAGGATTAACATAGCTGAAATTCGCATTGCAGCGTTGACTACAAGAGTCGCACTATACCGCTTCATCTGTAATAAGATTATCATCGCGTTTCAAACTTCTGCAGAGGAAATACGTTAGTGATTTGTAGCCTATGTTGCGTAAGAACCTGTCAACCCACGAGCCACTGTGGTGAGAGAAAAAAGTGCCGACTGCACTGCGGCGCTGCTCGGAATGCTGTATTACGTACTGTTACCTTTGGTGCTGTAAAATTCTTACGGAAGGTAACTGCAAAGGCTACGCATTCATGGCCCGTTATTGTTGGATTAATTAAAAAGGAAATGAATGGCGCTCCTTTTTATTCACATACAGAGATATGTGACACTTGGTGTAGTTAATGAAGAAAAGTCGAGGTGCAAGACCATGAATTCGCAAGTCCAAACATATGAGAAATGAGCGAGAGACACTAGAACTTACGAGTGGCTAAACTGGAAATGGATACCAATCATCACATATTCCGATACGATCAAAAGAGAGAATAAAGGCTTAACGGTTCACAGAACAAATTCGAAAGCAAAATTTAGTTGTAAAAGGCACACACTTCAGCATAATAATGAAGCACACCTAAAATTCCAGTCCCGTAAATGCGACCTGAGTACTTGTCTCTTGCTGCCATCTCATCGTAGCGCTGGAAGCTTTTGTTGGAGTTAGTAGCAGGTCGTGTCCGAGCGGTTAGCGTTGCTGACCCCCGTGTCCGATTCCCGTCCGCGGCTAGAATTTTCTCCGCGCGGGTCTGAGCGTTTGTGTGAGTTGTCTTCATCATCATTTCGCACCATCGACGCTGAAGTCACCAACGTGGCGTCACCTGGAAGGATTTACACCAGGCGACCAGACTCCCTAGTGGGAGACTCCTGGTCAAATACGCCATATGTCCATTTTATTCCATTTTTCATGTTTTGTATCCGCCCACATCAAAAAAATAAAAAGTGTCTGTAGTATGTCCATTCGATATGCTGCCACGAACCAGAGTGCTTTGTGCGTAGCTGCAGGAGGCGCCCGACTTTCTGTCTGGCCTGCATCCTGTCAAATGCTCCACGTACCCCTAAGAGAACCTGCCGATTCCTTTGCAAAGATGCACCACTCAAGTAGACAGAGTCCCGTAGGGTCGAAATGTATTCGAGTTGGCGCGGTGCCTAAGTACATGATTCTATAAGGGCCAACTGAAAAGTTTCCGTTCGACGATTGTACAGCCCAGAATCGGAATGCAAATCAGCGCATTGGGGCAGTCTTTCTACCAACGCACCAGGTTGAAGATACCCGTTTAGTAAAACAGTGTATCCTGCGACGTGAAGAAGCTCACAACCGCCTCCCCCACTTACCCACCCGACAGGAATTGTCGACCATTAAGACCTTTTTAAAGGGAGCGACGGCGTGATAATCGCATGTGGATAGGTCAGGACTATAGGGCGTGTGCTCAGGTGTTTCCTACTCAAGTTGGCATAACATCTGCGTTACAACATTTGCAATATGAGGGCGTCTAGTGTCGAATCCCGACCAGCATGGAACTTAGTGCACCATTACACAACGGTGGCTTTTGACATGCTATCTCGTACACACCATTCTCTGATGGATCTCGACCGGTGTTTTTCCTTCGTCAGCCAGGAAAAGATTAACTGCACTTAAACATCGCCATAGTTCAAGTTCCGGCATTTACCGCATGCACATCAGAAAGACGTCCGCAGCTCGTGGTCGTTGCTGCCTCTTGATCACGGGGTCCCTGGTTCGATTCCCGTCCGGATTGTGGATTTGCTCTGCCTATCATCATCATCATCATCAGTTGCTAGGTTGGATTGAGTTAAAATTGGACTGTGTAAAAAAAAAAAAAAATTGGGACTTTGTACGGGCGCAGATGACCGTGCAGTTGAGCGCCCCACAAACCAAACATCATCAACATCAGAAAGATACGAATACCAATGCCACACTAATCCCTTTCCTACATGTTGGTGCTTATACACCCACATCGGAGTCGCGCTACATTGCATATATGCTACAGTAACGCCCTCAAACGGAAACTTCTTGATCAACCCTTTTACTTGTAGGAGCCGTTCGCGCGAGAATGGACGTGTTTAACCTTGTACGGAAATTAAACATAAGCTGTATACGGTATAGATGAGAGTAGAAACGTCTGTGGACTGGTGGTACAGAAGACTACAGAATGAGTCGAACAGAAAATCAGTGAGTGGCGTAATTTGACTAAAAGAATGGATAGCTGGACTCATCCTCAGGCATCAAGCACTCGTCAGTATCGTAATGAAGGGAAGTTGGGAAACAGCTGTAGAGGGAGACCAAGGCTTGAAAACGGTTTGCAGGTTGAAATGGTTAAGTGACATCTGTGAACAGTCAATGGGTCTGTGTCTGCGATACAATATCCACCGTCAACGTCTGTCTTCAGGAGTTCTGGGAAACAGCGTGATGGAAAAACTATTGTTGATATTTGTACTTAAAATAACGTTCTTCATCATTATTATAGTTTTATCTCCGCGCTCACAAATAAAATAAGTCCTGGCTATGCGAGCTGTGTGAACAGGAGTTCTGTCGTCCTGGAACACAGCATCGTCATTGGGAACAAACACTGCACCATGCGATGGACCTAATAAGCAAAATGCTCACATCATCCTTGGCAGTAATGCTATCTTGCAGAGTACCTTTGCGGCCCATGGAATACCACGATATGGTTGTGTAGATGATCATCGGACGTCCACTATGTTTCAGTCTTGGAATGTAAACTCAGCTAGAAGTTGGGATGAGCGTCCAACAAGTATCATACGACCAAATGTGATTCTTCCACTGCCCCATAGTCCAAGTTTTATGGCTTCGGGCGTTTGCAGCACTAACCTTGCAGTCCTCCCAGAATGGATAAATGAATCTCCAGTACGGTTTTCAAGTGGGCCTTGCACCTCTCTTCCTGCAAAACAGTTCGCCCTGTGATTCAGTGCTTATGAAGCTGTCTTCGCGTTGTTTTGGTACTGATAGGTTCCGCGAGTGTGATATTCAGTTTTGCTGTGACCTTTGCAACTGTCTTTTTCTTACTTATCCTGACAATACTGTTCAATCATCGTCTGTCACGATTACTCAATACAACACACATTCGTCAGCATTGTGGCAGCGGATAATAGTTTTCCACTTTCCCTGAAAGCGATATAGATTCTGGATATGGTGTCTCTTGGAAGGCTAAACACTTCCGATACCTCGGTTATGGAAGCAGGCACCACACACGCACCAACAATTTACCCCCATTAGAATTCACGTAGCTCCAACATAATGCACTCACAACTACACAGAAACTTCCCGACAACGATTGACACTTGCAACGTACTGAGTACATTGCTTAGTTGCCACTCGAGGTCTAACGTAACAGCACAAGCTGCACGATTGGCTAGCATCTTTATTTATGTCCAAGCATGCATTTCTCGTGCTGTTTCCATGTTTTTTCATCCATTACGTACTAACCATAAGCTGCGAGAAGCATTGCAAGTGGAATAGCTCCAAAATTGTGTAGCTGTAAATGATGGTTTCTCTCCTTACTACCAGGTGATCATAGTAAAGTTATTGTGAGATACGATTTTTTGTATGAACTCTGTAGGACATCTTAGGACTGTTGTTTTGTGTGAGCAGGGCACTCGCAAAAGTCACGGCCAGCTGCCTGCCCGCTCTCGCGTGGCCCGCGCCTTCCGCCGCGTTTGTTTACATTTCTGATGAAGGGCCGGAGCTGTGCTGTGTTATTATACCAACACAACATCCCATCTCTCGTCTCATTTACCTGTTAGACCTCGCACCAACGTGCGGCCGCGTCCTCTCCCCATTTCCGTTTGTTTTTGGCTTTCTGGTAACGTAATATGCGCGGCGTGGTCTGAATATGGCATTCTGTCGGCGGACCGTCTGTGAACACAGAGGCAACAGGCCTACAGTATGTGGAGTCGAGTGGTCTTGCACGCAACGCCCATTGTTTGTAAATATTCCAACTACCTCACCCTCTTACATCAACAAGTCATTATCATCAGCATCATCATTATCATTATTCATTGATTAGTAGAATTGTAAAACTACTGTAGGCTACCATAATCAGAAGCAAGCATAGAATACTGTAGTTTTCTTAGTATCCTTGGCTAGTTACGATCGTAAACGCATTATCTATACGTTAGTTGTGTGCGTTAATCCATTTCGACTGCTTTGTTTGTGTGTGCAATCAGTGTCTTATTCCCGTAGAAGCGGGAAGCAGTGAACCCTCTAGAAATTAAATGAATATATGTAACGGGTAGCGTAACCTAAAGAACATTTTTGTTCCCAGTGGCTATCTTCTTATATGTTCCTTAAAAATAAACAGTACTGATAGCAAAATTTAAATTGTCAGTGTTTGATTCTGGTTTCAATCGAAAACTGTTGTTTTGTTAAGTGAAACAGAGGGATGTCGTAGAAAAACAAACAAAAAGAAAACAAAAAAAGTAAAAGAAAGCAATACAGATTTATCACATAGCGACAGAAGAGTAAATTTTAAAAACGCCATGAAGCAAACTAGATCAAAGATAGCTTCAATATTTCGTCGAGATTATATAAAACTTCTTTCTATTATTCTGGCCAACACCGTCACCAGAGTTCAGTATTATTAATTCACTGAGGTCTACTTTGGAGAGACGGATTCGTGATTGTTAGCCCCCCCCCCCCCCCCCATCTTTACGGAAACGTGTCACTGTTTTGCAGGAAGAGAGGTGCAAGGCCCACTTGAAAACCGTACTGGAGATTCATTTATCCATTCTGGGAGCACTGCAAGGTGTTTTCAACGCTAACTGTTTTCTTACACCGTGTTGGGCACTACAACGTGCCGTGTTTAAGGTGTTAACGAGTTTTTGCCCTCTCCCTGTGTCTTCACAGAGCTCTTCCCTCATGTTCGGCCACTTCGAGCAACACAACGATGTGCAGGAGCTTCCTTCCTTGGAAGAAAATTGCAGTACAAGAATGATAATAATGCGTAACATTGTATTCGAGAAGCTGCAATTCGTCGCTTGCTTTAATCATAAATATATGTCTGCGAAATGCTAAATGTTATTGTTTTTACATAATGAAAAGTATTATCTTGTCAATAATTGTGAGCTACACCCTTAAACTTTATATTTGAATTTGTGAATTTATTCATGACACTTTTGTTAATTATGCCTGTGGTCACTTTCAAAACTCAAGTTAACTGATTCAATAAGATTGAACGTCAAATTGCTAGTATATCCATTTACCACCACAATAAAATAAAAACAGTGAACAGTTGAGGGAGTATGACTGAGAACAGTTGCGTACTGAAGTTTTCAAAATAATAACAAGTATTATTAATCCTTTTGCAACTACAACTAGAGGATAAATCTTACGCAAAAATGACAAACACATATCAGAAAAGGTATGGTGCTTGATCGGCAAGGCATTCATTAGGGTGGAAGCTATACAAATTCTCCACTGAATCAATCTCTTTTACAACGCAATCTGACTTCGTTTATCTGAATCCAATGTGAGGACCTACTCTACTCAAATGGAATCAACTACAACCAAGTAGACCACAAACTACGGTTCACCAGTCAGGAGCGGTGCGCTGCGCAACTGTAAGGTTCTAACGTGTCCACGAAACTTTGCCAACTACACGGTACGGTAATCTGATTATCGGAACGTGGGAAACTCCGTCAAAAGAACCCTGAATTCCGTCACATTTCGGTGTGACGTGCAAACGTTCGCTGGCTTGGTGAAACCAATTTACTCACAGGCACGATGGTGCATGTTGGAATTGTCAGACGACCAATAAGTTCACCTTCACGACACGCTATATGTCCAACATGATAAGCAGTTCCACTGTCAGCACAGTTGGAAACCGCTACTGGCTCTTAGTGCACCGTCGGCCGGTGTGGCCGTGCGGTTCTAGGCGCTTCAGTCTGGAACCTCGTGACCGCTACGGTCGCATGTTCGAATCCTACCTCGAGCATGGATGTGTGTGATGTCCTTAGGTTAGTTAGTTCTAGGGGACTGATGACCACAGATGTTAAGTCCCATAGTGCTCAGAGCCATTTGAACCATCTTAGTGCACCACAAGATACAGACCACAAGCGTCACTCACTAGGGAAAGACCAGAAGTTCTCAACCGAGGGAGGACCAGAAGACAAAAGAAGGCAAAAAATGAAAACCACTTTCCACCAACCCTCAGTATAAGAACTGAACTAGCGAAAACCAAGCCGCCCCACAGTGCACAAACCAAACGAACTATCATCTACTCATTGAATCTACCTTATTGACTATTCTGTTGGCCTGATAGCCAATCCAGACAAAGCACCAATGTTCACATGTTGGGGGATCAAGCCTCCACCTTGTGTATCCTGAGAGGAGCCAATCAGCGATTCCAAAAAGTAGATTTTTGACTAGGGAGGCGTCATTCTCACGGTAAGAATGGCCATGCTTCTGTAAAAAAAATCTGCATAGATGGCAGCACAGTCCCTCGTTTATGGACAGAGCTAGTCTTTCGACTGACCATTTCCAATTTCTGAAAGAAGGCCCTTAAGCTTTCCAGACAGTCGTGCTCATGAAATATGTTTTTTTTCCACTCGCTAAAAGAAGCTGGCGACTTTCTGGCGTCAGGGGTATTACAGTCTTCCCTCCACTACACAGATATACCAGCTGCTCTACCTGTGCTTCTAACACGAGAATGCACAAAGTTTTATGACCTTCACGCCGTTTGCATAGTAGCTCAGTATACTGCAGTCTCTCATAAATGGCTTCCTCCACCCACTTTCTGCCAATTGGCTGCCCTCGCAACAGACCGCCTCTTGGCCCAGGTAAAAATGTTTTGCAAATGGTGCCCTTCTGGCAGACCCTAAGCGAAATGAGGAGAGGTCTTCGGCCAGAAGTCCCTCTGCTTCCCAGAATCACTCACACAGCCCACTGACTGTACTCAGCATTTAAGGCTCCCAGAGCATCTCTCCCCCTGTTCTTCATCGCCTCCACTACGGCCCCTCGGGTGCAAATTAGCTGCAGGTTACACATTCAGGTATAAGAACATTCTGCTCACAATTTCCCCATGTAAAAAAAAAAAAAAAAGTCATAAACCAACCACACCAAATGTAGTACTGGGGAACACCGAGATCATAGTATGAAAGCTTTCACGACCGGATGACATATCTTCTGGTAAACCTTCCGGGATGTAAGGTCGTGGTCCATGAAACTCTTCAGCTCCTAACGTTTCGTCCAGAGCTGCGCTGGACATCTTCAGAGGGGTGTTTCTCCTCCTCCTCTCTATCAGCCAGTGGCGTATATAAAATTCCGTGTACATGTGGTAAAGTTTATGTTGGAACAACAAAAAGAAGCGTAAATACACGGTTAAAAGAACACAGAAGTCTTTGCCGATTAGGAAAAACAGATAAATCGGCTGTAGCAGAACACGCTTTTCAGCCAGGAAATCATCAAGTGAAGTTTTCCGAAACAAAAATTTTATCTTCGACGACGAACTATTACCCACGGCTTTGTAGGGAAGCAATTGAAATATATAAACATAGGGATAATTTTAATCGGAAAGAAGAGACCCTGAAACTTAGTGATATTTGGACAGTAGCACTACAGAATTGCTAGACGGTTTTATCCGTGACGAGATTACGATCGATATTAAGTTTTATCTCCGACAAAGATTATCTCTGCATATCACGTGTAACTCTGGTCACGCCCACTTTCAACGATATATAAGTCGCTCTCAGACGTCCGACCCGTCAGTCGGCAAGACTCACCGGAGGAGAAACACCGCTCTGAAGATGTCCAGCGCAGATCTGGACGAAACGTTAGGAGCTGAAGAGTTTCATGGACCACGACCTTACATCCCGGAAGGTTTACCAGAAGATAAGAACACCGAGATCATCACCTAAATCATGAACGTTAATCAGGCTGACAGTGTTGTTACAGTGATAGAGTGGCATGCCACCTCTCAAAGTACTGTATACCGAATAGCTACCTAACAGAGCGCCGTGAAGAATGGCTCAGAAATGTTTTCCAGACAGTAACATCTTCCTCCTCTCCTATGTGGCCCCAACCCAATGTTGACTGCGTTTTTGTTCTGCAGTCGGGCATCCAATAAAGTATCAACTTCAAATATGGAGACGTCTACTCTGAGGTCGTGGGTTAGTGTTTTCAAAAGTGTCACAACTATGTATCTGTGAGCCGCATAGTGATACTGAATTAAATATGACATATATAGCCAAAAGCCAAAAATAAAAATAAATTAAATTACGAATACCTGTCTCACCTATTGGCATCGCTCTTTGCTAATCCACCAGAAGCTCAGTTTTGATACTACCGGTCGTTTCAATTTTTCGTCGATGCGTCATAGTAAAAACAGTTGGTTACACAATTCAATTGTTTCGGTTCAGAGGTTGTCTGTACTGTTGTGATCTCCACGAGTCTTGCGGCCATCGGACTTACTTCATCTACAAACTTTCCAAGTACAATACAACTCCATATGTAACATTCTTCTCTGACGTCATCAGCGTGAAGGTATTTAAGCTGATGAAAATCTACAACCTCCGTTGGTTTTGGAAATATAGACATCGTTAGTCAGAAAGTATATGACCAGCCACTTTTACGTCTTGGGTAAGTCGTTTCTTTTACCAATGAGAACAACGAACGCCAACTTTTCAGTAACCTTATGCAGCTTCCATTAAAAACTTTGACTACACACTTCAGCAGGAGACTTTCTAGATACAATTTTACAAGCTGCTATGATCTTAATCTGAAGACAGGTTCGTTGCTGTAGTTTAAAATATATCGGTGTGATCGTGACGGGAAATGAAAATGTTTTCCGTCGTACGGATCAGCCCTTGCGATAGTCTAGAAGCGCACTGCGAGTTCGTCTTGAGGCAGAGAGGGCCCGGCACAGGCCCGCTAGCTGCAGCACTGCCTGTGAGGGACGTCCGGCGCCGCAGATATCGATTGTCGATAGCAGCTTTATTAGCGGCCGGCCGATACTTGCTGGCTCTTAAACAAGTGGCGGTCGCCACGCGGGCGGTGTCGGGTTGCCCATTTCCGAGGGTCGATTACCAGCCGAGGGCTCGGCCCTGTCCGAGGCCTCGCGCCGCGCCGTTATAGGAGCAGCCCGCCAGCACGGAGGGGCAAAGAGGCGGCGCCGCATTCCGTGGGGAGGCACCGTGCAACTGAAAGCACACAGGAAAGAACTTCTAAAATATGTATCATATTCGCGAAAGAACCACATATAAATATTCACACGTCATTAATTCTCACATGAACATTTAAACATCCAGAGTGTTTAAAACAGAGAGTGTCCCATATTCTTATAGGAGATAGTACTCGTCAATAGGAGAAAGGAAGTATTATAAACACATGTCCGTGAAAACTTGTTGTTGACATATGAGTTCTTGTAGCCTGCTAAAACCAATTGTCTATTGTCAATGTGTGGGTGCTCAAAGTGGTTATCACTAATTATTGTACAAGTGCCGTTCAAGTAAGCAATGAGGCACATTTTTTGCTGAAAACAGTTTTTTTCAGGATTTCAATACCCCTTATTATTCCCCACTCCTTTGCCTAGAAAACCTTGTTTTTCAACATAATCTTCGTTCAATGCGGCGTCCTTACGCCACCTTAATGGGAGGTCCTGTTTGCCCGTATGATACCACTCTGCTTGTCGATCTCGGAGCCATTCAATAACGTCTCCATCACCACGTAGTGCTTCACGCAGAGTGAACCCTTCATTGCGTCAAAGAGATGGGTATCGGAAGATGCGAGATCCGGGCTGCAGGGAGGATGAGGAAGAACAGTCCAATGACGTTTTGTAAAGTCCTCTTGGGTGCGCAAACTTGAGTGAGGCCTTGCGTTGTCATGGAGAAGAAGTTCGTTTGAATTTTTTTGCCGAAGAATAGGCTGAAGTCATTTCTTTCGTTTCCTGATTTATTTAATCGTATGGTGATTTTATACAATATAAGTTGATATAAGGCAAATGATTGTATACAATATACATATGATATTAGACAAGATTAAACCTTAAAATTCGTGTTTTTCAACCAGTTAATTAAGCTGGGTGTAAGAGTGAATACGTCATTGGGAATTCCAGGTAGACAGTGTTGGACTAAATGGCTCTGAGCACTATGGGACTCAACTGCTGAGGTCATTAGTCTCCTAGAACTTAGAACTAGTTAAACCTAACTAACCTAAGGACATCACAAACATCCATGCCCGAGGCCTGCGACCGTAGCGGTCTTGCGGTTCCAGACTGCAGCGCGTTTAACCGCACGGCCACTTCGGCCGGCGTTGGACTAAATGGTCAATTGTCTGCTCTTCTTGATTACATTCACACACTGGTGAACTGATCAGCCCGATTTGTACCTGAAGTAACTACAACAACCATGTCCAGTCCCTAACCTGTTGAGGCGGCACCAAAGGTTCCTCGGTAGGTCAAAACCTTTTGGCTTCTTTGTGGGATCAAGGTGATGGGCTCTTGTTCCCAATGTTTCTGTTGACCACTCATGCTTCCAGCTTTCATTTAGATGAAAACCATCCGCGATGAGTTGTCCTGCAGTAACACTTGCTGGTGTTATTGATCGCAATCGTTGCTGTGGCGGATGACAGAATTCCTGATGGTAGCATGATACACTTAAGAGGTGATCGTTGCACCATGAGGGAGGACATCAAACGAAATAATCCCTTCAGAGTCCCAGAAGACTGTCTCCCAGACTTCACAGGCTGAGGGTGGGGCTTTAAAAGTTTTCTTCGGAGGAGAGGTGGTGTGGCGACACTCCATACACTTCCCTTTTGTTTCCGCTACTAAGTGGTGGACCCACGTTTTATCGCCTGTGACGATGCTCGACAAAAAATTGTCACGAGCAGCCTCCTAAAGCGCAAGCAATACTACACTCATGGTCCTTCGTTGCTTTTTATGGTCTTTCATTAGGGCGAGTAACTAAGTGAGCGCACACCAAGTACTCCGACCATTGTATGAGCATATCAGCGCTACCAAAAGACATGTTCATTTGTGCAGCGGTTTGTTTGAATGTGATCTGTCGATTACCTCGAATCAGAGGGTCCGCACTGCCAACGCTGCAGCAGTCACGGCTACGTGTGGTTGGCCGGCACGTGGGAGATGAAACAGGTTTGCGCGACCTTGTTGTGAAGGTGGCAGACGCCTTGTCCAAAGGCTCACCGTGCTTTTGTTCACTGCCAGGTCTCAGCAGATCTTCCGCAAGCGCCAGTGAGTATTAGTAATGTTTTGATTTCCTGCTGAAAGGTACTCAGTGACAGCCCTCTGCTATTAACATACCTCCGTCACAGACATTTTCAAGGCCACGTACAGCGAAGTCAGCTATTGGAACTTCATGAAAGAATAGGGGCTTTGGCAGGAATATTATTTTATGTCCCACAACAAATTCTGCAGTTTTTCAACAGAAACTGGGCGAGAAAAAAAGTGTTACATTACGTACTGAACACACCTTTCCTTCCCGAGGAGGGGAGCCCGTACCTTGGCCATCCCCTTTCAGGTCAACACATTTGACAAAAGAAGTGATGCCATCGGAAGACATGGTCAGATGTCAACAAAAATTCGTACACGTACACTGTGGTGTCACCGCCAGACACCACACTTGCTAGGTGGTAGTCTTTAAATCGGCCGCGGTCCGTTAGTATACGTCGGACCCGCGTGTCGCCACTGTCAGTGATTTCAGACCGAGCGCCACCACACGGCAGGTCTAGAGAGACTTACTAGCACTCGCCCCAGTTGTACAGCAGAGTTTGCCAGAGATGGATCACTGACAAATACGCTCTCATTTGCCGAGACGATAGTTAGCATAGCCTTCAGCTACGTCATTTGCTACGACCTAGCAAGGCGCCATTACCAGTGTATATTGAAATGGAAAACATGTAACGTCAAGAGCGATGTACACCAATTGTGGATTAAAGTTAAGTATTCCAAGAACTACGTTCTTTTCTTTATAGGATAATTACTTTACCTTGTTCCAGACCTCACGCCAGTCTGCGTGTAAATAAACGCGTGCATTTCGGCCTCCTCTAGCAACACGGTGTTGGCACTTCTGCCAACACTTCATACACACCATTGGTAGATACGTATTAGGTCTATAACTTGCTTCCGCCGTTCTGCAGTAGATCGAAGTAGCGGCAAGTGTGGGGCAGGCGGCAGGTCGCAAATGTCATAAAGTGCGCTTAGGCATTTGCCATCAAAATATTAGTCGAGTTCTGATTGCATCATGAAGTAAATACTGATTGAATACGTCAACTTACGAGCATAATTTTCGTCACTTGCTTCAAGGATTAATTTTCTTGCTTAAATGTAAAGGAATACGCGGCTGAGGCTCATAAAATGCAGGGGAGGACCTAATGGTCAGGCATCAGTTAGGGAAAGAACGTGCAGAGAATGGTTTCATTTCATCACTAATGGTGATTTTCACGGCGAACACCAGCATGGCGATAGAAGGTTTTCGAAGCTACTGAAACCGACAGAAACAATCGCAGATCATTATAGGGAACAACTGACGCATTAGAGCCGAGTGCTGAAACACAAACTTGCACTTTCCAGGATGGTGGATAGGTCGTGACTAATTGGCAAAAATAGCTCCCTTAAAATGGCCATCAGTAAGTCCTGGTATCACCACGCATCTCGCTATGGGGAGTCCTTAAAGAGCACATATTTGCACATCGTTATGGAGCAAAAAAGCGCCCAGTGCTGCTGTGGATGCATTTCGCACTACAATATCTTACATGCTCAAAAATTTGTCATGAAGGACATGCGTATGAAAACGCATCATGGGTAAGATACCCATGTGTTGGACAAGTAGTACATAAGTAAGTACTTGTGCTAAAGCAAAACAAATCAATTAGCATTCAGTAGTATGGATTACAGAGACTTCTAGCCCTATGTGTGTTTTGAAGTTTTACTTTCTATTATGAAACGCAAAAAGCTGGAAAACAAGAAACATATGACACAGAATGTCAAAATATTATTAAATGATCAAATTAAGTTTTAGTTATACACAAAATCAATTTACAAATGTAAATCCAAGAAATTCAGTAAACTGAAGATGGAGAGGGGAGAAGGGGAAGGAAAACGAAGGAAAGGAAAGGGAAGGAACTCGCGATATCATCTGTATTGGGACATCATGCAGGGTCGGTATCAAAGAGTGAAAATGTATGCCGGACCAGGACTCGAATACGGGATCCCCTGCTTACAGGGCAGTAGCGTTAACTGCTGCACCACCCGGACGCAGCGTTTATCACAAACGCACGGATTAGCTCGGCACGCTCCCCGGCCGACCCACATTCCCACACAGTGCCAGCTACACGCAGTCCTCCTCCACACTGTAATTTTAGGTCGAACGGTACTGTTCATGAGCACTGAGAGCTGGGGATTCATTGCCCATCGAGACTATCAATTATTTTTTTAATGTTGAAGAACAGAAATCACATTTCCATATAATTGATTCACCTCGATGGGTAATGAATTCACAACCTTCAATACGGATCAATATCTTTCAATGTCTGACGGGAATCTAAAATTACTGAGCATGAAGGACATGATGGGGACTGCCGATAGGTGACGCTAGTTGGGAATGTGAGGTCGGTCGTGGAGTGTGCTGAGATAGTCCATGCATTTGCAATCAGTACTGTATCTGGGTGCTGCAGTGGTTAATACAACTACCTAGTAAGCTGAAAATCCCACTTCCGAGCCCCAGTCCAACACCCGTTTTCGTTTTTCCCTCGTCGTCGCGGATTCCGCGTAAAGGCTCGATGCAGCCGATATGCTGATATGATTAGCACCTTCCCTTTATTTTCCTTTCGCCGCCCCTCCACCTTCAATCTGCTTAATATGTGTCGCAGCTGCTGATTTCACGTGATGTCTGTTGTTTCTGGTATGTCCGAAAGTACAGACACCACATATTCATGTTAATACATCTGTTGTTAAAAACAGCGACATCTAAACAGAATTGTTTTAGTTAAATATGACACAAAAAATACGTGAGATTAAAAATGTAAAACTTTTCTTTGCAAGCATTTCATCATTTTGCGTCGTTTGCATTTTATCTAGGTTGACTAGTGACTAGACACAAAATAATTTTACGTTACATTAGGAACGAATTACCAGTTTAATACCGAGCGAGGTGGCGCAGTGGTTAGCACACTGGACTCGCATTCGGGAGGACGACGGTTCAATCCCGTCTCCGGCCATCCTGATTTAGGTTTTCCGTGATTTCCCTAAATCGTTTCAGGAAAATGCCGGGATGGCTCCTTTGAAAGGGCACGGCCGATTTCCTTCCCAATCCTTCCCTAACCCGAGCTTGCGCTCCGTTTCTAATGACCTCGTTGTCGACGGGACGTTAAACACACCACCAGTTTAATAAAAGTTCAGGAAATGTCTGAAGTGAACAGACTGGATGAATCATCCTGCATACAGTATATAATTGGTATATGTGCAGATATTTCTGTTGGTGACTGAGGACAGCATAATGAACAACATTACATCAGTGTTTACTTACTTTGCAGGCTAATAATTATAGCTATTAGTAGTAGTGCGTTTCTAGGTTGGTTAGTACCTCCAAGTACATGTAGCAGGAACAAGCCATTAATGCTTATATTCCACGAGGTAGTAGGTCTAGTCGTGAACTGTGGACACATCGATGAACACGGTTAGTCTATACTGACAGGGGTAGCCAGTGGCGCACCTACAGTCGTGGAGAAAATATCTAGTAGTGAATTATGTCACATGTTTGTGGGAAGACTGTTCGACATAGAGAAAAAGCAATAAATACATTGATGTGTGTGCATATTAAAGTAACACATATAAAAACATTTGCACTTATAGCCGTCATACCATGTGTGTATACATTCACGAACCAACAATTACGACCACCTGCTTGTCTGTCCGTTTTTGGAACGAAAAACATAACTGATTCTGCGTATCAGGAATCCGACAGTTCATAGGTAAGTTTGTGGAGGTATGTGGCAATAGACGTCTTCTCAAAGGTCATGTAATTCGCTTAAATAACGGGACGCTGACGTGCGTACGTAGTGATGGCGCCCGATAGCGATTCAGGCGGGTTCCACAGCATTTACATAAGGTGAATTTGGCCACCAAGACATCAACGTGAGTTCACTATAATGCTGTAGCACGGTTATGGCTCCGAGACACAGACAATTTTGCTGATGAAAGATGACATCGCCGTCTGGGAAGACATCAAGCATTAAGGGAGGCAGATGGTTCACAACTGTCAGCGTGTCTTCGATTACTACCATAGGTCACATGCAAGTGCAGGAGAATGTCTCCCATAACATAATACAGCTCCCACCAGCCTGCGTCTGTGGCTCTCTGCATGTTTCGAGCCGCCGATCACCTCGATGACGGCGTTTGTCTGTGCATTCGTAATTGACGATTTCGTTGGTTCAACATGTGAAGTGAACACGTAGCGGTGGTGTGCTGAATAGCTCCATGTTCAACAAAGTACAATGAATGGCATGCACCAGAATTGTGCTTTTCGGCAGAGATGCCACAGATCACTATCCATCCCACTTTACAGAGCAGACAATTCTCCGAACACCACGTTCTGTGAAGAGTCGTGGACGTTCAACCATTTAGCGCCTATTGGTGGTGTCTCTGTCCTTCTACGTCTTTCTATTGATGCTTACGACAGTAGCACGTGTGCAATCGTCCAGCTTCACCGTTTTCAAGATACTCGGTCTCTGGCTCTCCTAATAATAACTCTCCTAATAATAATCCGCCTTTCGTCAAAGTCACTTATCTCAATGGATTTCCCAATTTGCAGCCCGTATCTTCGGTAGGGTCATTCTCCGTTCACGTCAGCTCCGCTTACAAACTTCTGTTACTGCGTCACTTGCCAGCCACCAGCTAGCATCCAACGTCGCAGTAGGATGTGGTCATAATGTTTTGGATTATCAGTGTGTGTGTGTGTGTGTGTGTGTGTGTGTGTGAGTGAGTGAGAGAGAGACAGAGAGAGAGATGCGTAAGTATTATGTCATGAAACACTAGCCCTATTATCACACTTTGTTTGTCAAGACATAATGGGTAATAAATAATTGTATTTAGAAGCGATATCCATTCATAACATCAGTATGAGTTCGTGAAGTCTGCTGACTTAAGGCTGGTAGGAATGTTCTTCCCGTAACATAGCAGACGTGCTGAATGGGTAGTAAATCCGGAAACTGGCCACTCAGTCAAAAATACGCGCACTCCTGAAATCGTAATGCTCACCATTCAGGGGTTAGGTATTTTTAAGATTGGCATACTGTTGCCTAGAGAGCAGTGCAAATAGTGGTCTATGATCAGGTGATAAGCCAGTCACCTACCCCTCCAGCCAGTGTTGCCAGCTGTTGATGCAACAGTTTCTTTATAGAAGCAGCTCCTGTTTAGACTTCACAACGGTGAGCGGGCCCAGCTACTGATCTCCCGGGAGATATCGGCAATCGAACACCTGTCATTGTGCACAGAAAGGAAACGATACTAAACTTTTTTTTTTTTTAATCGTATATTTTTCGATCTGGTACGACTACTTTTATGGTCAGTGATTTTGTATGGATGGCGCATGACAGCTTTCAAATTCCGTCCGTGAGAAGTTCACTCAGTATTTTAACACAGAAAGTGGCCGGTACACTGAGTCAACACGGTGAGCTACAGTGACGGCAAAGTACTCTGCTTGGACAGCAGTCACTCTCAGATCTTTTGTTGTGTAAATTGACGTGTGGAGTACTCCATTATCCAGCTGGAAAGTGCTGTTTCGCACTTCGTTCATGAAAGGAATGATAACATGGTTTACCGTTCTGGTCACATACTGCTGAGCATTATACATTGTGTTAATAGTTGCCAAATCAGTTTTGAGGTCAAATGCAGTAGTTTCATACACCATGATTTTAGATGTTGGACAGGTATGGATCTCGAGTATTGCTGTCTCCGTACGAGTTCTCCACTTCCTTAGTAACGGTCTGTAAATTTTACCGGAGTTTCAGCTGTTGCCATTTGTCTATCCATCAGCGTCACTCAAACAAACATGTGATCTTCTTGTGGTGTAGTTCTTCTGGGTCACTTAGTAATCTCAATAAGTAAACAAATTACTGTAGTTCCCTTGGAAAGACCACACGCTACTCTTGTTGCCACACTGTTGTCCTGAGAATATCTCGTCACAGCAGGATGAAATTCGACTGGCGATTCACACGCTAAAAGTAGTAGCTAAGTATCACTATTTGGGCTGTAAAATGGTAGAAGTGGAAATGATATAATAAGTCATTAACAAGAAAATAATTTCTGAACAAAGATAATTTAATGCTAGGGAGTCTTTTTTGAAGGAATTTAACTCAAGTGTAGGCTTGAATGGTTGTGAAATGTGGACGATAAGGAAGACAACAGAAGCATTTGAAATTTGGTGACACACGAGAATGCCGAAGATTATGTGGAAAGATCGAATAATCAATGAGGCGGTATTATACTACACTGGATAAAAAAAGAAATTTATGGCGCTACTTGACTGAAAGAAACTTTCTGTTCAGAGGACAAATCTCGATGCATAAAAACTTGTGAATTTCGTAATGGAGGGAAACATGGGAGGGTAAGAATTGTGGGTGGGCAAGTGACGAAGCGATGAAACCATTAAGCAGTTTCGAACGGATGTAGGCTGAAGGAGATGTGCAAAGATTAATAGCATTACACAAGATAGAATGGCTTAGAGGACTTCATCTAACTGAATACCACTACAAGGAAGATGAAATGTTAATCAACGTATTCGTCAGGCAGTCAAGGAGTTTGTGGTGTAACCGTCCGAAGTGTAACGCTTTCTTGTTTACAATATCTCCCCTAAACTACTGAACTGATTTCAAGCGTACTTGGTACACGTATCACTTACAGTTTGGAAAGAGTGTCTGTGGGGGTAAGAACCACAAACATGTCAAAGGGGCGGAGGTGGGAGTGAAGAAACGGTGTAGCCCATGACATGCGAATACCCATACTTTGCCGCGAGGTATTAGTCGAGCGGTCTAAGGCGCTGCAGTCATCGACTGTGCGGCTGGTCCTGGCGGAGGTTCGAGTCCTCCCTCGGGCATGGGTGTGTGTGTTTGTCCTTAGGATAATTTAGGTTAAGTAGTGCGTAAGCTTAGAGACTGATGACCTTAGCAGTTAAGTCCCATAAAATTTCACACACATTTGAACATGTATCCATACTTTATTCACCCAATACTTGAAAATGAGAGCACTTAGTGATTTGCTACAAACATTATACATAATTTCAAACCATTAAAAAACTTTTTCTCTCTGGGAACCCACAAAAAGTGACGAAAAGAAAAAACGTTCATCCCTGTCTACATTTTCGCTGGTCATGTAGTAAAACTATCGAATAATGCATGACCTTTTAATTAATTACCTGGTAACTACAAGCTGTACGGGTGACACATTTTGCAGACAGTATTCTCGTGTACCGCAGAATGTACCTGCTAAATTATGTCATTGCACAACACATAGTTCAGTAGATATGACGTCATAAACACCGAGATACGTGTAAAACTGCCGCATTGTGCATGACGTTTAAGTTTTATTACTTCTTTGCTACAAACTCTATTGGTAGCACATTTCGTAGACGGTAGAAGCCTATGTCCGATGTTATTCAATCTGTATATTGAGCAAGTAGTAAAGGAAAAGAAAAGAAAAATACAGAGTAGGAATTAAAATCCATGGAGAAGAAATAAAAACTTTGAGGTTCGCCGATGACATCGTAATTCTGTCAGAGACAGCAAAGGACCTGGAAGAGCAGATGAACGGTATGGACAGTGTCTTGAAAGGAGGATATAAGATGAACATCAACAAAAGCAAAACGAGGATAAATGAATGTAGTCGAATTAAGTCGGGTGATGCTGAGGGAATTAGATTAGGAAATGAGACACTTAAAGTAGTGAAGGAGTTTTGCTATTTGGGGAGCAAAATAACTGATGATGGTCGAAGTAGAGAGGATATAAAATGTAGACTGGCATTGGCAACGAAAGCGTTTCTGAAGAAGAGAAATTTGCTAACATCGAGTGTAGATTTAAGTGTCAGGAAGTCGTTTCTGAAAGTATTTGTATGGAGTGTAGCCATGTATGGAAGTGAAACATGGACGATAAATAGTTTAGACAGGAAGAGAATAGAAGCTTTCGAAATGTGGAGCTACAGAAGAATGCTGAAGATTAGATGGGTATACCACATAACTAATGAGGAGGTATTGAATACAATTGGGGAGAAGAGGAGGTTTTGGCACAACTTGACTAGACGGTTGATAGGACATGTTCTGGGGCATCAAGGGATCACCGGTTTAGTATTTGAGGGCAACTTGCAGGTTAAAAATCGTAGACGGAGGCCAAGAGATGAATACACTGAGCAGATTCAGAAGGATGTAGGTTGCAGTAGGTAATGGGAGATGAAGAAGCATGCGCGGGATAGAGTAGCATGGAGAGCTGCATCAAACCTGTCTCTGGACTAAAGACCACAACAACAACATTCACAAACTCCACAGAATGTACCTGCAAAGTATGTCAATGCACGACACATAGTTCAGGAGAACGATGTCAAATACTAAGACCGGTGAAAAATTCCACACCATGCACGACATTTTTATTTATTACTTCTTTAATATTAACTCCGTTCGCAACACATTTTGCAGACTGTATCCACATTTGGCGTTGAATGTACCTAGAAATTAATTTCATTGTAAGACACATAATTCCGAAGATACGACGTCATCAGCTGTTTGAAGATGAAAATGCAGGAAATTCGCTGGAGATAGTCTACAATTAAAATATGTTTAAAAAATACCCTTGAAATATGTTCGGTGTGAACAAAATTGTGGGTGAAATGTTCATCCAAAACCCCTGAAACGGTTGCTGCTATATAGTTGGTACTAATATTTGTTACGACCTGGAAAGAAATACTGTGGTGTAAGAATCACAAATTGCCAACGGCATTGCCGCAGTGGTAACACCGGCTCCCGTCAGATCGCCGAGGTTAAGCGCTGACGAGGTGGGCTGGCACTTGGATGGGTGACCATCCGGTCTGCCGAGCGCTGTTGGCAAGCGGAGTGCACTCAGCCCTTGTGAGGCAAACTGAGGAGCTACTTGATTGAGAAGTAGCGGCTCCGGTCTCGTAAACCGACATACGGCCGGGAGAGGAGTGTGTTGACGACATGTCCCTCAATATCCGCATCCAAAGACGCCAGTGGCCTGAGTATGACACGGTGGCCGGTGGGTACCTTCGAAGGCCCGTTTGGGCGGAGTTTAAGAACCACAAGCCTCCTATTGGGGTGAGGGTAGTAATGCAGAGTGAGGAAGGGGCATTTCGGGATGAAGACGGCTTATTCTCTTTATGTCAAAACGAAGAGCAGATATGTGCTTTTTAAGTGGAGAACCGAATGGTTTTCTTCTCCATACAGAAATGACTTGTATTTATAGACCCTTGTGACATTTTCAGTAAAATTCCCCTTTAACGTAATCCTGTGGAACTTTTTTCTTTTCATATGTAAACACGTATTTTAATTTATTTTTACTACTTTCCACAAAAGAAATCGAACATGCACGAACTTACAACTTGTTCCCACGATTCTAATCGTTTCACTCTCTTATAAAACGAAATCCGCCGATATCCTTCTAAAGATTACAGCAGATTTATTCATAATTCACTCGTACGAATTTGGAGCTTTTGTACTCCATTTCTCATTTTTTTGAAGCAAGCACAGAATTTGATAATTTCTGAATTTCTTCATATCGAAACCTTCTTAAAGAAAGAAGGCAGCTCGAATCACTAACGAGGGCTCCTTTTTTTGAAAGGGTGATCGGTCGCGAAATTGATACTACAGTGAAATTAGGAAAAAAGTAATATTGGTCACATCTGGCAACACGTTCTGCTACTTCTCTACATACTCGCAGCTGAGACTTCGCCATTTACACGGTATCGTATTAACAACTTTCCAGCACTCTTATAGAAAGAAGCTGTCCATGCTTTACTCCAATTCCCAACACTGGTCTGCTGCTCGTTGTCTGCGCCCAACTGCTCTCCTCATAGCCAGCTGGTCATGCGAGCAATCAGATGAAACTGTGATTGAGACTAGTGTTGGTTGAATAGTGGGTAATCGAACAGTCGCATAGAAAACGCTGCTGGTACGTCTTTGTTGCAGCTGCAGAGGACGGCCGAACGTTGTCGTGAAGAAGAACATTGGCAAAAGGCAACATTCCTACTCACTTGTTCTGAATTGCCCCTCGTAGACGATTTTCGAAAGCAGCTTTATCCACTCCCTGGAGAAGATCATTGGTTGGTGCTCGCTTCCTTGCATGACTACCTGCATCATGAATGGCTGTCCATCCTGCTTCATGGTTCCTGCACTATTGTCTCACTCTGCTGTCACGCATGACACTAATGTTGTGTGATCTGCCAGAACCCTCTCAATGTGAAGAATGCAAATGCCAGCACGGATTTCACACTTAGCAGGGGACTCTACGTGCTCACTCGCCGCTCAGAACTGAGAAGTACGAAGTGACGGCATCGACGGACGTACTAGAAACACTGCATAAAGTTTCACCGTACTTTCCCTGTAGTTTCGATATCACGACCGATCGGACGATAAAAAGAAAGTAGCCCTCGGCTTTTCATTTCCTGCGCTTCAAGTCCAGGCGGAGCATGTTGGAGACTCGGACTGCAATATCGCAAAATGTGGAAATTGTGGGAATTTATGCTGAACAATCAGCGACAGAGGCCTCATGTAAGTTGTAGCTATAGACACATTTAACATTTCGCGAATGGAATTAAGAGAAAACCAGGGAAGGAGAAATGGTTTTCCATTCCCTCTAAATGGCGCGCGGCGAGATGCTGTTGCGTCTTCCCTCCGCTCCACCCCTGACACCGAACTGCGGGTAACGTGGCTTGGCTGTTATATCTGCTGCTCGCTGATCCTTTGATGTCCTTAACAGTTATTAAGCTCAGAGCGCTCAGAACTGGTGCCCGTCTAGTATACTTACGAGACTCCTAAAGGGATTTTAAACACACAGACGTTTCCATCGCCGAGCTGCGGCATGAGCACACAGATCCCTTTATCCGGGCGGAAGAACCTCTGTTACAGCAATTTCTGTAAACACTTCTTCTGCTCTCGAGATGAGATACATACGATTTGTTTTGGAAAGAAAGAACAGAAGCAGAAAAGGCAAAATCTTTCTGCGTTATTCGTTTCATTGGTGTTTATGTTAATTAATATATTGTTGAGATGGAGCATTTGTGTCAGACCTGGACTCCAACCTTATTTATTGCTTTTATCGAGCTTTCCCCCTAACCGTTAGGCTATCTTAACATATCTTGAGGCATGAATCTAACCATTCCTCTAAACGGTGGTTTCCATCTACGATTTCCGAACACTATTACACTGCTGCTAAGTAGTTAAGATGTAGACCTCAAATGTCTAGAGAGAGAGAGAGACAGAGAAAGAGAGAGAGAGCGGGGGTGGGGGGGGTAGGGAAAAGGGAAAAGGGGAGAGAGAGAGAGTGGGGGGGGGAGGGGAGGGAAAAGGAAAAGGGGAGAGGGGGAGAGAGAGAGAGAGAGAGAGAGAGAGAGAGAGAGAGAGAGAGAGAGAGAGAGAGAGAGAGAGAACATGGAGTCGAATGAGAAATTCAGTATGTAACGGAAGATGAAAGTATGGTTATTATGGAGGAGTTGGAATCTTATAGTAAGTAACGAAATTGAAGGAAAAGGTACGAGAAACTACGACTTATAAAGTAGGAACAGGAAAGGGGAAAGAATCCTAGAAGTCTGCACTTAGTTTCAGATAGTAATAAGTAGTAGGAAAAAAATACGCAGAAGGCGAGGTGTTCTTGATCAGGCCAGTAGATATAGGAAGAAACCAGCTAGATTAAATTTGGGGTGACACAGATATTCCGAAATCAGTTACGGGCTCTTCTGACGTAATCGGACGCATATATAGACTTAAATCGAACTTTTAGTAAAGAAAAGACTGATTTTTTACAAGGATCGTCCAAAATATAAGAAAGAAACGTTTTACAAGGAAATGGGGCACTGTAGATCTGAGCACGACAATATCTCTTCGAAGTTACGGAGTCTGTAGGCACTGCAACACTGAATTCGATAAGAGGTAGCTCAGTTGAGAAGAAACAGTCATCTCTAAACGCGATAATCACAGAATTTAAACAGACAAGTATGTATGTAAGAATAACCACTCTCAGAAGGATTTATGGGTAACAATAAAAAACAAATTCATTGACGAAAGAAGGAAATAATATTAATGTTAAAGAAAATTCTGTACAAACTTCAAGGAAGCTAAAGCGAAATGGTGTAGGAAACACGTTAAAAAAGTTTGAGTCGAATAGCCCCCTGTAACAGCAGCAAAAAACACTGTAACTTCAATTTGGTTGCTAGCATTACGTATTCTTGTACAAGTCAGAGTTCGTATATCAAATGACTTTATTACACAGGGCTAGCAAGACACTTTGATTTTGTGTACTTTCTTGACAATACTGGCTTACAAGCCGGGAACTTCCAGCAAAAAATTGTTTTGCAGTACAATAAAAATACTTTTGTTGACCATAATTTTGTATTGTAACGCTAAATAGTATCGCTGTTGTTTGAATTCAATTTTTCTTACAAAATTATCTCATTAAAAAAAAAAACAAAAAAAAAGATAAAACAGAAAAGAAAAAACAGAAATATGTAACATAAAACACTCTTTACTAGCAGTTCATAAATGAGAGTTAATGAGTATTGTTCACAACCCACAACAGAAGAGTTTGTGCTATCGATCCACTCTCCTCGTTAACGAGACGCAATTTGTGCTTGTCACCAGGTGGAAAAGCAATACGGATTCTTAGATGATGGATAGGTTGGTTTGGGCACACGACAGCAAGGTCTTTAGGGCCAGGACGAGACGGGTGGCAGGAAAATACACTGAACAGGTGATGAAAAAAGCAACGGAAATTAAAAGCAACAAAACTGCAGGAAACCATGTGAGCACAAACACTGAAGCACGAAAAGAAGGCACCATGTCAAGATAAAAACTTAAGACTAAAACAGGAGACAGTGATAGAAGGAGATAAAAAGAGTGTAGCAGATGGCAGTGGCTGGCCGATCGCAGGAAAAAAGTATGAGCCAGCAACTCTGCAGCACACAAAAACGTCCGACCTGGAAGCTGAGACCTAAGTGCGAACACATCACAAAACCTCTAAGTTGTCACCGTATCGCCCCGTCATTAACTTAAATAGTGGGCAGATGCCCACCGAAATTCACGTCCGGCCTCTCATCACGACAGAGAATGCACTGAGTTAAAATATGGCGTACAGTGACGGATTCGGAGGCGTGTATGGATCACTTTCTCCCGTCTTAGCGATCGGCAGGAGGAACGCCACGGCCGAATTCTTGACTTCACCAACCACAACTTATTGATCTTTATTGCCAATAATTTCTACTTCCACAAGTTCATGTTAACATGGAAACGTCAACCTGCAGGGAAATAGCGCTATGTGTCACAGCATGGCCGCTGAAGGCCTCCTTGGCAGCCCGATAGTTTATATGCTGGCAGCCAGAGCGCCTGGATTCTTAGGTTCTTCTCCTTTTTGCCTTTAAGTAAGGTATGACCTCAATTAGTCATTTCCCAAGAATACAGATGGAGCTGTCGTAGAGCTAAGGCAACAGACACGCATTCGGGAAAACTGCAGGTCAAATCTCCACCAGGCCAGCCAGACTGAAATTTTCGGAGGTTTGCTGTTTCGATTAAAGCGAAATTCAATGTCAGTTTCAACACAACCGATGGCAAAATTTAACCGTCCCCACCCTCTTGTATCCCAAAGGTGATTCACTAATGTCTAGAGTAAGTTAATAACTTGAGCGGACGATCACATTTTCACAGCACTTGCCATGCTGAGATAGTGACACACTGCAGCGACGGGGACACTTGACTTTAAATAACCAGTTCCGTTAATAACAAATATAGTTATTTTTTGTTGCTATTCTTTGTTGCGTATTAATGGTTCCTTGTGTATTTCCTTTCCGTCGTTTATCTTTCTGTAATCGGCTTGATGTTTCAATAATAACATGAATTCTGGTGGAGTTTCTGCAGAATTACACGTATTTTTTCAGTCATTTCACTTCACAATACAAATTAATATAACACACATAACTAGTTCTCCATCCCCGCATTTCAAGCTCGTTCAATCAACTGCATAAAAGAACAAAGATTTACCTCTAATAACACGTTGCAAAGAAATCTCTATCATATAGACTACTGGCCATTAAAATTGCTACAGCACGAAGATGGAGTGCTACAGACGCGAAATTTAAGCGACAGGAGGAAGAGCATTCACACAAGTTTGGCGCTGGTGGCGACACCTACAGCGTGCTGACATGAGGAAAGTTTCCAACCGATTTCTCACACACAAACAGCAGTTGACCGGCATTGCCTGGTGAAACGTTGTTGTGATGCCTCCTGTAAGCAGGAAAAATGCGTACCATCACGTTTCCGACTTCGATAAAGGTCGGATTGTAGCCTATCGCGATTGCGGTTTATCGTATCGCGACATTGCTGCTCGCGTTGGTGGAGATCCAATGACTGTTAGTAGAATATGAAATCGGTGGGTTCAGGAGGGTAATACGGAACGCCGTGCTGGATCCCAACGGCCTCGTATCACTAGCAGTCGAGATGACAGGCATCTTTTCCGCATGGCTGTAACGTATCGTGCAGCCACGTCTCGATCCCTGAGCCAAGAGATGGGGAAGTTTGCAAGACAACAACCATCTGCCCGAACAGTTCCACGACGTTTGCAGCAGCATGGACTATTAGCTCGGAGACCATGGCTGTGGTTACCCTTGACGCTGCATCATAGACAGGAGCGGCTGCGATGGTGTACTCAACGACGAACCTGGGTGCACGAATGGTAAAACGTCATTTTTTCGGATGAATCCAGGTTCTGTTTACAGCATCATGATGGTCGCAGCCGTGTTTGGTGAACGCACATTGCGAGCGTGTATTCGTCATCGCCTTACTGGCGTATCACCCGGCGTGATGGTATGGGGTGCCACCGGTTACACGTCTCGGTCACCTCTTGTTCGCATTGACGGCACTTTGAACAGTGGACGTTACATTTCAGATGTGTTACGACCCGTGGCTCTACCCTTCATTCGATCCCTGCGAAACCCTATGTTTCAGCAGGATAGTGCACGACCACATGTTGCCGGACCTGTACGGGCTTTTCTGGATACAGAAAATGTTCGACTGATGTCCTGGCCAGCATATTCTCCAGATATCTCAGCAATTGAAAACGTCTGGTTAATGGTGGCCAAGCAACTATCTCATCACAATACGCCAGTGACTACTCTCGCTGAACTGTGGCATCGTGTTGAGGCTGCATGGGCAGCTGTACCTGTTACACGCCATCCAACCTCTGTTTGACTCAATGCCGAGGCGTATCAAGGCCGTTATTACGGCCAGAGGTGGTTGTTCTGGATACTGATTTCTCAGGATCTTTGCACTCAAATTGCGTGAAAATGTAATCACATGTCAGTTCTAGTATAATATATTTGTCCAATGAATACCCGTTTATCATGTGCATTTCTTCATGGTGTAGCAATTTTAATGGTCAGTAGTGTACATTTTATTTGACATTTAAACATTTTCGCATAGCTATGTAGTCATAGGTTTGTGGTTTTCATGTCTTCGGTGCTGTTTCGTTCACTTCATATGACCCAAAATCGGTTAGTACATTTATCTCACCACAGTCAGGTTTATTGCAGAAGGCATTAGGAAATTGGTTTAATATATAATGATACTGAATTTCGCTTCACAAGTTCTAAATTTTGATATGACGATAGAAGAAGGCGAAACGATGTAATAAATAAAGACAGATATGACGAGATAGATAAAGTAACAGTACTAATTAACAGCTCGATGGAAATAAATGAAAATGCAGGAGCCTGTTGCCAGAGGTCTCCCAGTCCTGCATGTTGCATGACGTGAGATCAGCGTGACTATACTTCAGTTTATGTAGTAATGTGTTACATCACCAAGAACTTTAATCTTGGCACAATTCAATGCACCTTTAACCCATGCGGACACAGACTCCGATTCATTTACCTTACGACGATTCCTTGTCCTAAGAACCAACGGCATCGTAGACATATGGTAAGATGAACCACGATCTCTGTTATACATCTCACATATCAGAAAAGTACGATAAGCAATAACTTATCGGCTGTTAAGTCTCCAGCCCTGATACTGTCTTCACTTTGCCACCACGAACTAGAGCCACAGTAGCCCAACCATTACCATGTGCACTAGCACCAACATTAGTAAGTGTAAAATTTAGTACGCATCCACAAAACACTGAAGGACCATAATGAATAACTTGCACACCTACTTCGCTCTTCGTAGTAATGGATTATTATCAATAGCTTTATACACTGTAAGGCGCTGGCCCTGCAACACGAGGCAGTTGAATGAATAACAAAGGACACTGAGCATCAATTAGTGAGCAGTTTCAGCGCGCTGTGGTGGTTTTCCTCATTACATGGCCCAGAGATTATATCTGGAAGACTTTACACGGCGAAAAATGATCCGGATAACGGAAAAAGGAAGAAGTACGACCAGTGTAGCGCAGGGGTTGGTACTAGCAAGAACACTGATTCACGTTTGTGGTGAACGATCCGATCCACTGTTCCTGCTGCCCGAAGGAGAAGAGGTTGTCGACATCTGTGAACTACAGCAGCAAATGACGCTTCGCAGTGGCATGGCGACTGCATGCGCATGGTCTCTTTGCCGGCAACCAATGTGTTGTATGCCGTTACATCGCCATATCAGCGGCACGACTGCGTTGTTGCCAAGAGCATAAGGACTGGACGAACAACGAGTGGATTCGCATGGTCTTCTAGGCTGAGGGCAGATTCAGGCTGAGTAGTGAGCTTGCACTGATAAGGGACGGCCGGAGTGACTGAGCGGTTCTAGGCGGTACAGTCTGGAACCGCGCGATCGCTACGGTCGCAGATTCGAATCCTGCCTAGGGCATGGATGTGTGTGTTGTCCTTAGGTTTGGTTAGGTTTAAGTAGTTCTAAGTTCTGGGGGACTGATGACCTCAGATATTAAGTCCCATAGTGCTCAGAGCCATTTGAACCATTTTTTTTTACACTGATAAGGCGAGAAGTAGGTTTGAGTAATGAATCCAGAAAAATTGTAAAACATGATAGTTTTGGTCTTCCAGGTGATAAGGAGTGGCGAGGCACACTACTCCATGGTACAAACACGGTCAACATTGTACTCCTGCCAAATATGGGTCTATTCAGGGTGTGTATTCGATGTTACACTGAGCTGTCCGTTTTGCGACTTAAATCCCATCATCCCATCGAGTATTTCTGGGAAGCGTTGGGAAGACATACTGCAGAACGTCCCACATGCACCAACGACCACATAGAAGTTGTCAATCAAGCTGTTTTGGAGGAGTGCAACGCTCTTTCTCAAGGATTACTTACCAACCTTTTAGCTAATGTGGGACCTTCTTTTGTGGCGCCCACGGGACCATCATAGATAGCAGTGAATTCAATGTAACTATTGTCTTTGAATAAGAGTGTTGTTTCTATTTGACTTGTTGCATGTTTCTTTAAGTTACTTCCTGTAATGTATTAAAGTAGTTCATTCTGTGAATGATCCTCGATTCATAGAGCTATAATGCTTGGCAGTGACACATCACGCGAAAATTATTTTCTCCTTTAAGTTTTGCATACCTGTTTATTAAGCCATAGAAGTAGATGGATTAGTACCACTAATCGCAGACTCATATAGAAAATTTGTGATAGGTGCTGGAACTCTTTGCTATTTTTGAGGCTTCGTTTTCATGCTGCTTGATTTTCCAAATGTTGTCTGGGAAATTTATATACGTAAAAATATAATCGCTTTTATTAATATATTCTTAGAGGCGTAATCATGACCAACAAGCCCCCTATCTCACTCGCCCTTCTCACGTCTGAACTGAACAGCCTGCGTGAACTGCACAGGTGTTTCCTGCATTCGTCAGTTTATCGATCAAACATTACATTACACTGATGAACTGCACTTTTAAACTAACTGTGTGTGGCCCCGTAGCGACGATAAACTGCGTCGCTACCTCCGTTAATCGCACAGTTCGCACTGCTTGCCAATCACCTGAACCTCTCAACCTGTAGCATCTTGACCTTATGGAGGAATTAAAAAAAAAAAAAAAGTCTGCACGTTTAGTTTTTACTGATGGCTACCGGAATTTTCTTAAACTTTGGAACCAAGAAAGTGATTCATAATCCAGACGCGTAAAAAAAGGGAGGCAGTGCAGATTGCTTGTATAGAAAAACTGAAACTTGTAAATCCTGATACTATTCGTGATATTGTAGTGTAGAAAATAATTTTCGCTCGTCTTTTCGGAAATACTTCACGAGACATTACAGCCACAGCCAGACAAGAAACTATGGCTCTCACTTTTATGTCACACATTGTCATCTTATCGTCAGGGAAATTCACGGAACGGCAGCAAGTTGAAAGCAACCTACATAGACAACTATGCGAATTTGGACGTTGCAGCATAACTGCGCTTTTAAACTGGATGTTTGGGGGCGCCATTTATTCCGCTTAATTCACAGAACAGCCAGGGTGTCGCCACAATCTACGCAGTCCTAACTGCCTTCGCCCTGCCGCCGGAGGGACTGCAGCAGTACGCCGCGTCTCCACGGCGGTCTGTCTTTTTGTGGGCTGGACCCATTCTTCCGCTTCCTGGCCCTGCGACTCAGTCATCTCCACGACTTCCTGCCCCACGGAGTTGCGCTTCTGCTGCGGTGGAATTCACACTCCCCGAAGGACCCTGCAGTTGCGGCTAAAATTTTTCCCGCGAGACTCTGCGCCACCAGAACAACGAAATTTTTCATATGAGCACTTACGATATTAAAAAGCGCACGTGAAAAAGTGTTGACTAAATTACCATCACTACTCGTAACGGTATTATCGGATGTGACATCTTATGATACAAGGTACGCTTAGTTCCAATTATGACTTTTTCTTCCCTGGAAAACTACTCTCCTGGCCATAAAAATTGCAGCAACAAGAAAACAGCGTACGACAATCGTGAGACTAGGACGAAGTGTATTTAGACGGTCCAGTCACATTAATGTGACTGCCACTTAGGCTAGACGTCAACGTGCAGTAACCGCTCACAGACTCTAGGTGACAGCATTACTGGTGGTGGAAATAAAGAGCGTGTCGCGGGGATGCGGAAAACAGTGCAGTCGGAACCGTAATGCGGAAACAGAGCATGATGATTCGCTTTCATGCCAAGGGTTGAAGGACTTCCGAAACATCTAACCCTGGAAACAGTTCAAAGGCCACAATGGTTAAAATATACCGCGCATGGTGAAATGGAGCTGTCCAAAACTGGTGCCAAGGCAGTTGTGGTGCACCACGGACCATATGTAACAGGGTTGACGAGAGCTATGGGGATGTGTACTGGCGAATAGACGTGCAATTGGTGAGCAACTGACCGCCCAGATGAACCGAGGGTCTACCAATAGACCAAGGGGCTGCCAACAGTGTCCCCTCAGCGATTGTGTAGTGAACGTTGCTGCGTCGTGAACATTGCTGCCTCGCAGCAGATGGTGGCTTTTTCAGAGGAATCATATTTTAATCTCCATGGGACAACATCCAGCAACAACAGCCAAAAGAATACAGGCCGGAGGATGGAGCGTAATGGTAATCGGAATGCTTTCGTGTCTTTCCCTGAGTGATCTGCTCATTCTGGAATACTCTACGGATCATTCTATCAAGGGAACCTCCCCATCGCACCTCCCTCAGATTTAGTTGTGAGTTGGCACAGTGGATAGGCCTTGAAAAACTGAACACAGATCAATCGAGAAAACAGGAAGAAGTTGCGTGGAACTATGAAAAAAATAAGCAAAATACACAAAGTGAGTAGTCCGTGCGGAGATAGGCAACATCAAGGATAATCTGAGCTCAAGAGCGCCGTGGTCTCGTGGTTAGCGTGAGCAGCTGCGGAACGAGAGATCCTTGGTTCAAGTCTTCCTTCGAGCGTAAAATTTTATTTTTTATTTTCAGACAATTATCAAAGTTCAAGCACTCACACATAATCAATTTGCTTGGACATATGCAGGACTTGACGGTCTATATACGGAAAAATTTGAGAACGTTAAAAACATATGTTTTGACAGAGCACAGGGAAAAGTGTGCGACTGTGAATTTGTTGGATTCATTTGTTGCAGTTTATGTGACAAACTCTTATGTTTTCATCACTTTTTTGGGAGTAATTCTCACATCCACAAGAAAACCTAAATCGGGCAATGTAGAAGAATCTTTTTACCCATTCGCCAAGTGTACAAGTTAGGTGAGTCGACAACATATTCCTGTCATGTGACGCACATGTCCTCACCAGTGTCGTATAGAATATATCAGACGTGTTTTCCTGTGCAGGAATCGGTTGACCTATGACCTTGCGATCAAATGTTTTCGGTTTCCGTTGGAGAGGCACGTCCTTTCGTCTACTAATCGCACGGTTTTGCGGTGCGGTCGCAAAACACAGACACTAAACTTATTACAGTGAACAGAGACGTCAATGAACGAATGGACAGATCATAACTTTACGAAAATAAAGAAAAATTTTTCACTTTAGGGGAGACTTGAACCGAGGACTTCTCGTTCCACAGTTGCTCATGCTAACCACGGGACCACGGCGCTCATGAGTTCAGATCAGTCTTGATATTGCCTGTCTTCGGATGGACTACTCACTTTGTATATTTTGCTTATTTTTTCATAGTTCCAGACAACTTCTTCCTGTTTTCTCGATTGTTCTGTGTTCAGTTTTTCAAGGCCTATCCACTGTGCCAACTTACAACTAAATCTGAGGAGGGTGCGATGCGGAGGTTCCCTTGTAAGTACGAACCTATCCTTGGAGACTACGTTCAGTCCTACATGCAGTTTCTTTTTCCTCGGCACGATGGCATCTACCATACACAGCTCGCACTGTGCTGCATGGTTCGAAGAGCACGAAGACGAGTTTACCACATTCCCCAGGCCACCGAACTCACTGGGCCTAAACCCAATCTAGAACCTCCCTGTTCGAGCCCTGGATCGTCCAGTGAGAAATCTAGTGGGGCTGGCCACGGAAATGGAGTACAGGTGGCTCCACATCCGTGTCGGTGGGTTCCAGAACCTCACTGACTCTCTTTCAGCACGACTCGCAGCGGTCCGTGTGGCAGAAGGTGGTTACTGAACCTTTGACAGTGTACTGCACGCTTAAATAGCCAAATGATCATCACTTCAGCGCAATGGCTCAAAGTACGCAGCCCAAAGTAGATACAGAACGAAAGGTTTTAGATAGGGCATTACGTACAGATATCATAACAGTTAAATGTTTTTCATTTGTGAGACAATCGTACTATGAAACTTCCTGGCAAATTAAAACTGTGTGCCGGACCGAGACTCGAACTCAGGACCTTTGCCTTTTGCGGGCAAGTGCTCTACCGACTGCGCTACCCAAGCACAACTCACGATCCGTCGTCACAGCTTCAATTCTGCCAGTACCTCGTCTCCTACCTTCCAAATTTCACAGAAGCTGTCTTCTGGTAAACCTTGGGTAGCTGAGTCGGTACAGCACTTGCCCGCAAAAGACAAAGGATCCTAGTTCGAGTCTCGGTCCGGCACACAGTTTTAATCTGCCAGGAAGTTTCGTATCAGCGCACACTCCGCTGCAGAGTGAAAATGTCATTCTGACATCGTACTATGCGTTGTGTAAGAACAAGAAATGCCTACCGAAATGTCACTGAATTCCACAACGGCAGAGTTCTGCTGGCCCATCGAGACTGTAGTGTAGAGTTCAGTGATACTGCTGCTCATGTTCCGAAGATTGTCTTGCGAATAATGAATCTATGGGTTCAGGAGCGATATATTCAACGCCATGCAGTACAGCTACAGTTCTGTTAGATAGGAGCTCGAGAAAACATATTTTTCACTCGGCAGCACTAATTCGTAGGCCTGTCACATATCCTGAGTTAGGAAACTGGCAGTGAGGCGGGGGCTGCAGCACCGCACGCTGCCAGCACGAAGAACAATGTTGCGGCTTCCCTCGATGTCGCAGCAAAGAGTGGGGCACCAACATACTGAACCGCCCAACGATTTCATTGACGCAGTAGTCTCGTCGTGTCGGCTTCTCAGCTGATTTCCGGGATGTGTGTAACATCAAAATGGATGTCACCGTTTGTAGAGGTTCTTAGGGCAATGAAAGTTGACAGGGTGCATTCGTAATCGACCTACTGACCCAACAGAGTGAATGGTTCATTCTCGTTTTCAATTGCGTATCCTACTCGATGGTCAGATTGAAAGCGAGCTTAGTGCTCGTTTGTACAGAGTAAGTCTTAACTATTAACTGTACTAGTTGAAGAGTAATTAAATCACGTAAGATAAACTGAATCACTGTAAATTTATCATCTTCATCTGATAAAAATGAAACTAAAATCTCTCAAATTACACCTAAAATATAAAAATATTAAGAAACTGAAATCGTTACTAAATAACGTTAGTACCACAACTGGGAAACTATTGAACATTTATTCAAGCGTTTAAAGTACGAAAACAGCACCAACTAAACTCGTAATCACAAAGGAACGCTTCATGTTCACAACAGTACCTGCCTCATAAATCGTATCTCAACACGTGGGAACAATATAGGATAAATAAGATAGGAGGCATTCGTCAAACTACACGAACACAGACATTCGTACCAATAATCCACACACAGAAAGAAGAACCCGTAAGGATAATACCGTGTACCAAACTCACGCACGATGGCCAGAGAGCAATTAGTTTTAACGGGCAACAGCGTGATCAGCAACTTGCTTATAGATTGTCTGTTTCTGAAGCACTAAAAATTCGGAAAGATTTAGAAACTAAGCACAACGGCACACGATTTGAAATATAGGCTGAACGATGAACTTGAATAAATAATAATGTTGAGCGAGGGACCACCATGTTGCGGGAATGCACGTGGTCTAGTTCAAATAGCAAACACAATGAAAAACACCGGATTCACAGAAGACATTCGAACAAAATAGAATTACACACGCACGTTAAGCCATTAAAAGAAGTTACAATAAGACAAGAACGAATTATCAGTACTGAAGGCTCACTGTATCTCATGAGACGCACATGGTTGCTATAACCAGTTAACATGCAACAAGAAACACGAAACTCGCGAAATGAAATCAAATCGAAGTACATAAAGACTCATATAATACGAACATACAGAAAACACACGACACCTTCGCACGAAACAGGTTCACACTAACTGAGATTGGTCGAGGCCCTCTCCCATCTAAAAGCTGCAGAAGGACAAAGAATCGACATAAGAAATGAAATATTGTATTGTATTGTATGTTAACCGTGGGCCTAGAAATGACGAAGAGGCTCCGTCCCCACCGCAGCCGCAGTGGTCCACAACCCCATGACTACCGTAGTTCACTTCACCCCTCCGCCGCCCCACACCGAACCACTCTTTCAGGGTTATTGTGCGGTTCGGCCCCCGGTGGACACCCCTAGGGAACGTCTCACACCAGACAAGTGTAACCCCTACGTATGCGTGGTAGAGTAACGGTGATGTACGCGTACGTGGAGAACTTGTTTGCCCAGCAATCGCCGATATAGTATAGCTGAGGCGGAATAAGGAGAAGCAGCCCGCATTCGCCGAGGCAGATGGAAAACCACCTAAAAAACATCCACAGACTGGCCGGCTCACCGGACCTCGACACAAGTCCGCCGGGCGGATTCGTGCCGGGGACCAGGCGCTCCTTCCCACAATGAAATATTAGTAAGTCTTATAGCACTACCTAACTGAATAATTTTACGGCACGATTTACCATGGCTTGACATGAACGAGTGCATTAGCATGTCAGCTATACCAGGATATTACGCATTCGTGCTTGCTAAATGACATCACTAGAGAAGACCAGAGCCGGCATCACCACCTCCCGAAGACCCAGCAATCAGTGCCGTTCCACGCTACCGGAGTGAGGTCCACGCGGTAATGGCCAGAGGATATACACTCCTGGAAATGGAAAAAAGAACACATTGACACCGGTGTGTCAGACCCACCATACTTGCTCCGGACACTGCGAGAGGGCTGTACAAGCAATGATCACACGCACGGCACAGCGGACACACCAGGAACCGCGGTGTTGGCCGTCGAATGGCGCTAGCTGCGCAGCATTTGTGCACCGCCGCCGTCAGTGTCAGCCAGTTTGCCGTGGCATACGGAGCTCCATCGCAGTCTTTAACACTGGTAGCATGCCGCGACAGCGTGGACGTGAACCGTATGTGCAGTTGACGGACTTTGAGCGAGGGCGTATAGTGGGCATGCGGGAGGCCGGGTGGACGTACCGCCGAATTGCTCAACACGTGGGGCGTGAGGTCTCCACAGTACATCGATGTTGTCGCCAGTGGTCGGCGGAAGGTGCACGTGCCCGTCGACCTGGGACCGGACCGCAGCGACACACGGATGCACGCCAAGACCGTAGGATCCTACGCAGTGCCGTAGGGGACCGCACCGCCACTTCCCAGCAAATTAGGGACACTGTTGCTCCTGGGGTATCGGCGAGGACCATTCGCAACCGTCTCCATGAAGCTGGGCTACGGTCCCGCACACCGTTAGGCCGTCTTCCGCTCACGCCCCAACATCGTGCAGCCCGCCTACAGTGGTGTCGCGACAGGCGTGAATGGAGGGACGAATGGACACGTGTCGCCTTCAGCGATGAGAGTCGCTTCTGCCTTGGTGCCAATGATGGTCGTATGCGTGTTTGGCTCCGTGCAGGTGAGCGCCACAATCAGGACTGCATACGACCGAGGCACACAGGGCCAACACCCGGCATCATGGTGTGGGGAGCGATCTCCTACACTGGCCGTACACCACTGGTGATCGTCGAGGGGACACTGAATAGTGCAGGGTACATCCAAACCGTCATCGAACCCATCGTTCTACCATTCCTAGACCGGCAAGGGAACTTGCTGTTCCAACAGGACAATGCACGTCCGCATGTATCCCGTGCCACCCAACGTGCTCTAGAAAGTGTAAGTCAACTACCCTGGCCAGCAAGATCTCCGGATCTGTCCCCCATTGGGCATGTTTGGGACTGGATGAAGCGTCGTCTCACGCGGTCTGCACGTCCAGCAACAACGCTGGTCCAACTGAGGCACCAGGTGGAAATGGCATGGCAAGCCGTTCCACAGGACTACATCCAGCATCTCTACGATCGTCTCCATGGGAGAATAGCAGCCTGCATTGCTGCGAAAGGTGGATATACACTGTACTAGTGCCGACATTGTGCATGCTCTGTTGCCTGTGTCTACGTGCCTGTGGTTCTGTCAGTGTGATCATGTGATGTATCTGACCCCAGGAATGTGTCAATAAAGTTTCCCCTTCCTGGGACAATGAATTCACGGTGTTCTTATTTCAGTTTCCAGGAGTGTACGTTCCGGCTACGTGTACCAACTTACACAACAGCTACTGACCGGTGCCCCCTAAAGTGTGTTTGCATCAGCAGAACCTTACTTAGGTTCTGCATAAATGTTGGCTTAACTGACAATACCTTACAAAGGACTCGCGTCCGTTAACAAACGTATATGGAAACACCACACATAGATACCAACACACTCTCTCTAGCAGACGAGATAAAGAGTAGGAAAAGGACACAGAAATATAGCAGGGAACAGAGAAACATGACAGACATACATGTGTGGAGCGTAAAATATGGGTTGAGAAATTAAGATATGGGAATATTAAATTGCCACTGTGGCTGTCTAATGAAACACACTACTGTTTATCTTTCTCTCCAGAATCAAAAGCAGAGATACGCTAACAAATAGAGGCGCTGTAAAGTATAGTAAAAGTGAAGATAGTGCAATAGAGCCAGTGGAACGCCTAACATTGAAACATTTCAACATGGCATAAGGGGTGGGGTGCTGCTGAGTAGAAAACACGACCACTTCTGGTTCGCATAACGCTTTTTGAACTGAAGCCCAGTTGCTGTGCCCTGTCTTTGATGTCACCGTGACCTCTTAGTGCAAGACTGCATTCTAGCTATTCATTAATCGTCTGACTCAGTATTAAGAGTGTTCTACGGTGGCCTTTGTCATCACATTCTTCATATACTTCAAGCATTGAAAGCATCTAGTTCAGGGTATTCGATAAACTTGTGCGCTGCTATAAACCAGAAATTATGGTCGATGGATTATAGCAAGGAGCTGGATAAGCATAGAAT
This sequence comes from Schistocerca americana, assembly GCF_021461395.2. Lineage (NCBI taxonomy): Eukaryota > Metazoa > Arthropoda > Insecta > Orthoptera > Acrididae > Schistocerca > Schistocerca americana. Next base: position 384,220,040 of record NC_060124.1, read on the forward strand.
GATGTACCGGTCTCTGTCAACCAAGCTCAGGTCAACTCAATGCACATCTGGGTCTCAGCCGTTCATGCTGCTCAGTCCCCAGATCACCTACAAAAGTAATCATATATTCTTCCTAGTGTGTTTCATACGAGCAATCAGCAAAATTTCATTATTTCCTAGCCTTCATGATGTTTCAGTTTTAAGAATTAGCATTGTGCTTGTCACTACAGCAACCACGATTCCTGCCACACATTAATGTGAGCACCGGTCAAAAGCCTTTCGCAGCACACACGTGTAGGTCTAGAGGCAGTGAGATTCTGGAAGGTACCGACAGAGATGTGGAGCCATGCCGACACCAGTATCTTGGCCAACTTAAATAGGACTCACGGTTCAGGATCCATACATACAAAAGCTCGATCGAGGTGGTCCCACCGACTCTCGACTGTTTGAAATCTGGAGACTTTGGTGGACAGGTGAGTACGGTAACTCATGCCGATGCTCTTCGAGCACTTGCTAGCTACGTGACACGTTGCATTGTCTTGCTGATAGACACCATAGTGCTCAGGAAAAAACAAACTCCATTCTGTGTTGGACGTGGTCCTCAAGAAAGCTCCAGTGTTGCGTTGACTTCCAGAATGCGACTAAAACATTCCCCGCGCCATAGCACTCCCTCCTCCGTCCTTCACTCCTCATGCGATTGTTCCAGGGCCGTACACGCCAACGGCTATATGTCCGAAGGAGCAAATGACATGATTTACTCGGTGCCCCACTGCAGACTCCTAACTAAGGTACGAGCATATGGGATTGGTTCCGAAATATGTGAGTGGCTCGAAGACTTCTTAAGTAATAGAACCCCATTAGTTGTCCTCGATGGTGAGTGTTCATAGGAGGTGAGGGTATCATCTGGAGTGCCCCAGGGAAGTGTGGTAGGTCCGCTGTTGTTTTCTATTTACATAAATGATCTTTTGGATTGGGTGAATAGCAATGTGCGGCTGTTTGGTGATGATGCTGTGGTGTACGGGAAGGTGTCGTCGTCGAGTGACTGTAGGAGGATACAAGATGACTTGGGCAGGATTTGTGATTGGTGTAAAGAATGTCAGCTAAATCTAAATATAGATATTTGGGCGTAATATTGCAGAGCGATATGAAGTGGGACAAGCATGTACCGGCAGTTGTGGGGAAGGCGGATAGTCGTCTTCGGTTCATTGGTAGAATTTTGGGAAGATTTGATTCATCTGTAAATGGGACCGCTTATAAAACACTAATACGACCTATTCTTGAGTACTGCTCGAGCGTTTGGAATCCCTATCAGGTCGGATTGAGGGAGGACATAGATGCAATTCAGAGGCGGGCTGCTAGATTTGTTACTGGTAGGTCTGATCATCACGCGAGTGTTACGGAAATGTTTCAGGAACTCGTGTGGGAGTCTCTGGAGGAAAGGAGGCGTTGTTTTCGTGAATCGCTACTGAGGAAATTTAGAGAACCAGCATTTGGGACTGACTGCAGTACAATTTTACTGCCGCCAACTTACATTTCGCGGAAAGACCACAAAGATAAGATAAGAGAGATTAGGGCTCGTACAGGGGCATATAGGCAATCATTTTTCCCTAGTTCTGATTGGGAGTGGAACAGGGAGAGAATATGCTAGTTGTGGTACGATGTACCCTCCGCCACGCATCGTATGGTGGATTGCGGAATACGTATGTAGATGTAGATGTAGGTGAGTCACTTGAAAAGGCCACATGTGGCCTTTCAGTGGAGGTCTAGTTGCGGTATTGGCTTGCAAATTCCAGCCTACGTTGTATGTATACAATAGTCAGCGTGGGTCCGTGAACGGGGCGCCTACGCTATGGGTCCATACCCAGCAGCCTTCGCTTAACAGTCGTTGAGGAGACTTTGTTGTAATCCCCGTGGTCCGTCTGGGAGGTCAGCTGCTCAAATGTTCCACGTCTATGGATCCAGAAATATATTAAATCATGACAATTTTGGTCTTCCAGGTGTTAAGGTGTGGGGAGGAGTACTGTTGCACAGTATGCAAATGGTCAACTTATTGTAGCATTGTACTCTTATCCTATATGTGTCTGTTCAGTTTGCATTCTTTCTTATGGACGACAATCCGCGACCGAATCCAAAAGCTGAGATGGAGGAGCTCTTGGAACCAGAGGATACATGTATTCACCCGTTCACATCTCCAGAGTCACCTTTCACCGCTGTCGTATATGGCCCGTGGTGCACCACAGTTGCCTCGACGCCGGTTACGGATCGCGCCTTTTGCAACGAACGGTGTGCTTTAACCATTGTGGGACACGGACAGCTTACAACTTTACCGTTTGGGAAATTCTTCCGCCTCTTTCCCAAAAGCCAATGATCGTGCCCGTTTGGCCGTTAGATAAATCGCTCCATTTCCATATTATGACAACGACTGCACTGTTTTCCCATGTCTCTCGACTCGCTTTCTAGACCCTCCACTGACAGTGCTGCCACCTGCCGTCTATGAGTGGTTGTTGTACGTTGACGTCGAACATCGGCGGTGATGACATTAATGTGACTGGATCATGCAATCTACATGTACACGGAAAATCTTCTGATAATGCCGAGACTAGGCGACTGGAAAATCTGTTCCAAAATAGCAGCTGTAATGTTTAGCTGTAAGGATAAATTACAGCCACAGGCATCGTTCATTGTTTTGAAGAAGCAGAAATCACTGTGACTAGCTAGACTGACTGCTTACAGTTGGTACTGCGAAGAAACAGATGTGTACGGCCTGTCTGGTATCTCGACGTATTGCCTTTATGAATATCATATGAATAGTCTTACCCATTTACTCTTCTTTTAATGCTGAAGTAAGAGTCGTTCTTAGACAATGGGCGTGGGCCGAAACCATCACGGTAGCGCCATTATGAACAAAGTAAATTAGGACAACACGTTCATAATCCCAAATAGCTGACACCTTTATTTTTTTGCACTAGCGGTAATCCAAAATATCTTGTGCGGTGGTGAGTCTATGTGTTAATTTCCGCTGCTTCATAGAATTGGAAAACCGGCACCCAAATGTAATCGGTAGTAACGTTGAAACTACCTGGCAGATTAAAACTGGGTGCCGGACCGAGACTCGAACTCGTGTCTTTGCCTTTCGCGGGCAAGTGCTCTACCATCTGAGCTACCCAAGCACGACCCACGACCCGTCCTCACAGCTTTTCTTCTGCCAGTACCTCGTCTCCTACCTTCCAAACTCTACAGAAGCTCTCCTCCGAACCTTGCAGAACTACCACTCCTGAATTAAAGGATATTGCGGAGACATGGCTTAGCCGCAGCTTGGGGGATGTTTCCAGAATGAGATTTTCACTTTGCAGCGGAGTGTGCGCTGATATGAAACTTCCTGGCACATTAAAACTGTGTGCCGGACCGAGATTCGAACTCAGGACTTTTGCCTTTCGCGGGCAAGTGCTCTACCATCTGAGCTACCAAATATCCCTTCTTTCAGAAGTGCTAGTTCTGCAAGGTTCGCATTAGAGCTTCTGTATTGTTTGGAAGGTAGGAGACGCGGTACTGGCTGAAGTAAAGCTGTAAGAACGGGGCGTGGGTCTTGCTTGAGTAGCTCAGATGGTAGAGCACTTGCCCGCGAAAGGCAAAGATACCGAGTTCGTGTCTCGGTCCAGCACACGGTTTTAATCGGCCAAGAAGTTTCATATCAGCGCACACTCCGCTGCAGAGTGAAAATCTCATTCTGGTAGTAACGTTGGAAATGAAACATTACCAGAGACACTGCCATCCGTGTAGCTACGAATTCCTCAGTCAGCGTTGAAGGTACTTACCGAGAAGACTTCTCAGATCATAGGACCATCGGATTCGGACACTATGTGAACCAAGTACGGGAAAGACTTTCGACAGAATCGACTACACAAGTACTTGATAGGTTTCCTGAAGGCATGTAGCACTAGATGTCGACACATAAGCCACGCAGTACCGGTAAAGTTCCAACCGGTGACTTGTGGGCGTGGAGTTAGCATCGATATCGTCCAAGATGTGTTCCATCTGGTTAAGATGAGGCTAATTTGCTAGTCAAACTGGATTGCTCCTCAATACACTAGAGCACAATTCTGGCGTTGGGTTACGACTTATTCCGTTGCAAGAAGTCACTGCTGTCGCAGAAGACATGAATCACGAAGGGATGCAGATGGTCTTTCATAAAGGTTCATGTCATCCAGAGCTGACGTGATGCCTTATATTACTAACAAGGTCCTATGGAAACCATGCTGAATATCCACCCCCCCCCCCCCCCCCCCACACACACACACCCGCACTTGCGTCCATCACGCGGTAAAAGTTTCCAGCAACCGTTGGCTTGAATGATGGAGAATCAGGACACGATGATCATCCCGGGATAACAAGGATCCTGACTCATCCGACGACGATAGGACGACCGGTTGATGTCTCTACAGCTTTTCCGAGTGTTAATAGCAGATTAGCGCGTGCCTGGATGGCCAAAGATAATGGTGCAATTTATTACTGGACGCATACCTTACCCCATCTGTTTAGGATGGGGAGACTGCTAACAGTTCTCTGCGATTGCGAAGCAACAAGGACACCTGAACATGTAGGGATTCCCTGTAATTAACACAGTGCAGAAAGGGGAAGAGGACTGCATGACCTGACTCGGACAGAATAAGCGAAGACTAGAGCGAAAGTTGCCCAACTCTAAGGCCAATAGAACATCAACAGCACTGCAGTAAGATATGTGCAATAGGGAATATGGGAATACTGATGACGAAGCACGGGCTAATATACCTGGTAACCAAATGAGTAGAGATCAGTGAGCGTAAGTGTACTTGTTCAGCAGTTGCATCACGACGAGTTAAACAGTGGAACGGTGAACATGAAAGGACATCGGACTTGGTGAATTCGGATGGAGTTAATGATGTTTGGGAATGAGATGCTGATGAGTTGACCAATTAATGTTGTACCAAGAGGTCATAAAGCTTTTTCGCTCGGGAGCCAATACGGAGATTCAGGTGTGGCACCTCGGACCGCACGTGTCCCAATCTTATTATAAACTCGTAACCTACTATGAGCCTCAGATCAATTAGCTATAGTTAGGCAGGGATAAGCTGCCCGCCGGGCCCCATGTACTGATCGTTCAAAGCCGGCACCATTAAGAACGATTCATGTCCACTATTCTCTATTTGAGACTGCTGCCACCTTAAAAGTTTTGTCACTGTTGTTGTGTTTTCAACGTGAGCCGATGATTAATAGCTAAATGGGCTGAAATTCAAATGCATTATGGATTATGAGACAGAATCACAAAAATATTAAAAATTTTGAATGTAATTTTTCTCCTACTTTTTGCAATGTATTACAACAGCTTTAATCTAATTTCCTATTACTTCCTATAGTTATATAGAACACTTGCAGATGGCAGCCACTACAATGAGTATTCTCGAGTCCTTGTTACTTGGGTTTGACTTTTATACAACAGCAGCTGGTCGATAGGAGGCACATACGCCCACGAGTTGTCAGTACTGGAAGACAAACAGTAAAACATTCCGATTCTCACAGTCTATAACACCGCGTTGGCAGCCGTACTTACGCCTTCGCCGCTGAGGTAAGCGGTCAGCTTTACTTAGCTCAGTGCCGAATTCAGCAACGTCAATTACATTAAATTATTGCTGGCTCTGTATAATTGTTTGTTATTGAACAGGAAAACTACGCTCATAAGAAGCTATTAACTTTAATTAACGTTTTTGGGCTCAGCTGTTAGCCAGATACAAATTATTATACGTATTATGCATATTATTATAAAATACTGTTGAGAAATGCAGGCATCTGAATAACAGATTGTGGCCGCAGGGGGCACTGAGAAGCAGTTCTACTGCCACTGATATGATATGACCATTTAAAGTTAACAATTGTTTAAATCACATTGAGAAATTATTTTTTGGAATCATGGCTGGAGAAAATCAGCGATCACACTGGAATACTTGAAATTAACTATTGAACAGCCTAGGCCGCAAGGCACGTTTATTAAAAGGCAACCCGTTTCGATCCTCACATAATCATCTTCAGAGCAATTCATGGAGCAGAAGTCACTAAATTACGATTGTCAACCGTGTAAAGTAGAGGAACGGTTGAGAGATGATGATTGTATCGGCATAGCAATGCATCCTCTCGTAAAGCGGAGTCTGTGAAGAAATGGTTTGCGAGAACAACATTCCTGAAATGGGCTGTCCAGAGTGCAGACATGGAAGAACACCTTCGGGGTGAGTTGGAACGTCGACTTCACACCAGACCCCTGCTTACAACGTCATTACCACCTATGGTTTCGGCTCTTAAGAAAGAATGGGTTCTCATTTGTCGACATACATCGTCATCACCATCAACTTTTTCTGATTAGTCATGGAAACCAAGTAATTTAAAGCTGTTCGCACCATCTTCTTCGTGGTCCCCCCATTCTTCATCTACAATTCGATCTGTACTCATAGGTTGGCCTTTCTATCCAGTTTTGATACGTACATAGCTTCTTTTTCCTTTCTGTGTTATGCAATAAAGACTTTCACCACCAGATGTCATATTTTCTGAAGAGTCTTCAGAGCTATTTGGCCATGGTCGAAGAAACTTTTCAGTTCCTGACGATTCGTCCACAGGTCCGCAGCACATCTTCGAACGTGCTCCTGGCAACCCTGAGTCTTGCTGACTCGACAAGAATCAGCGTCGCCAGGAGCACGTTCGAAGATGTGCTGCGGAGCTCTGGACGAAACGTCAGGAACTGAAAAGTTTCTTCGACCACGGCCTTTGTATATTGTTGGATCTTTTCTACTATTCCTACAACATGGAGCTCATCTCTTGTTCCACTGTTCTTCCTGTGGTCTTGTAATTTGTCAAAGGTCTCTGAAGTTACATTTCTGCTGGTTCAGTTTACTGCACTTGTTTCTTTGTTAATGTCTGTACATCAGATCCATAGAGGAGCAAAGTATGGTCATTGTATTTCGTCTGGCCAGAAATGTGGGTTCTTTGATTGTTCTGGGAAAAGACTCAACAAACAAGAACACAGAAAATATTAGTTCACTTTATTAACTTAATGAATAAAATATTTACTTCACTTTGACATATTTCTTTGCCACAGGAGTACTGTCATTAACTATAAAAGCTTCATTACATGCACTAAATAGCAAACTGTTCTCTTGAAGTAAGTTGTTCTACATTTACAACAATACAAGTTCATCTGAAACTTTAACAACACGTTGGTCCTACACTTTATTGTTGACACCTTGAGATGAGGTCACAAACTGGCTCCGGCCTCTTGCCACCTTGGTTCTATGTTGACCTCAGTGTGAAGAGGCCTCAAGGCTGAAAGAGGTGTAGTCTTCAAGAGCACATTGGATCCGTCGTTGCAGATTGCTGCAAGTCCTCGCTAATATGAGTGGTATCGATTAGTGCTACCGACTTTGGTGTGGATCAGTGAATTCTTTTTCGTGTATCTGTTTAGGACCATTCCATTAATTATACCTAACATGTGTAAATGCTTCTGTAGCATTTATTCAGGTTCATTATTGTAAGCTGCACCTATGGTCTGCCGTTATTGTCACTGATTAGTAATCAGAACGTTTACGATCCCATGTTAGAGTCCTGTCATTGCTTAAGCTTAAATAAAGGTCACCAGCAATGGCAGCCGATCACTTCTGGCATGAGAAGGCACCCTCGCTCTGCCAATGGCCTTTTCAGAACAGAGATTCAGGGCACGCTCTTGTCCTTCGTGTGGGAAATTGACGCTTAAAGAAGGAAGAATCAGCAATGATCCAAGGCACAAGGATGTTAAAGACAATTGAAATAGCTGCATTGCAGACATACAAAGTGTATTAACAGATATAGCCTGTAACTGAAAAAATGTCATGGTGATCTGTCCAGTGGCAAAATATTCCGGAATAGTCTCCCATTCAAAGTTCCTGGAGCAGACAGCCAAGGGGGAGATGACCATGAAAAAAGATTGAATATCCAGCGAAAGGATAACTGAGTGCACTGAGGAAGTTCAAAGCAAGGCAGCAGGTTTTGTATTATCGAGAAATAGGGGAAAGAATGTCACGGACATGGTACAGGATTTGAGGTAGACTTCATTAACACAAAGGTGTTTTTCGTCGCGGCGGGATCTTGTCACGAAATTTCAGTCAGAAACTTTCTACTCCAAATTAAAAATATTTTGTTGACGCCGACCTACCTAAGGAGAAACGATCATCATAATAAAATAAGGAAAATCAGAGCTCGCATAGAAAGGTTTCAATGTTCGTTTTTTCCGCGCGCTTGTAGAGAGAATTATTTTGAAGGTGATTCGTTAAACCGTCTGCTAAGTGCTTGTGTGATTTTCTGGGTAGCCATGTAGCTGTAGACGTAGATTTAGAAACAAATGTAGATTTAGATGTATATGTCGAAGAAATAATTATGGAAATAAAACAAAGCGTCAAGAGTAAGATTAAAATTCATGGCAAAAGAATGCCCATCACATGATTTGCTGATGACATTGGTATCCTGAGTGAAAGTGAAGAAGAATTTCAGCATCTGTTGAATGAAGTGAACTGTATGATGTGTACATAATATGGATTGAGAGTAAATCGAAGAAAGAAGAAAACGACGAGAAGTAGCAGAAATGAGAACAGCGAGAAACTTAACATCACAATTCGTGATAACGATTTAGACGATATTAGGGAAGCGTGGTACCTAGACGGCAAAGTAACCTATGATGGACGGAGCAAGGAGGAGATAAAAAGCAGACTAGCACTGATAAAAAGGGTATGCCTGGGCAAGGAAAGTCTATTGGTATGAACCATTGGCTTGCATTTGGAAAAAAAATCTGAGAATGTACGTTTGGAGAACGCCATCATATATTAGTGAAACATGATCTCTGGGGAAACCAGAACAGGATGGAATAGAATCATCTGAGATGTGATTCTGCAAAAGAATGGACTGATAAGGAGTAAGTAAATTACATCAGGAATAATTGTCGTAGTACTAGAGGGAGCTGAAGAGTGTAAAAACCCTGAGACTGGAATCCACCCAGAAAATAAATGAGGACGTAGGTTGCAATTTCTCCTCTGAGATGAAGAGATTGGGACAGGAGAGTGAATAAAAAAGGACTTAAGCATAATAAATATCACTCACTCTAAGTGAACAGCGACACGACATCAAAACTAACTAATATGTCCTCCGGCTGCACCACTCCGTCTATTAATTTATTGACAAAATGGACCGAATTCTTGATATACGAATCCGATCATCCCACATACGGTCGTAATAATCTTGTCAAGAATTTAGAAATCGGAAAGGTGGGCGAACCAACAGCGCTCACTATAGGCGTTAGAGGCACATGTTCTCTGTGCACCTTCGGCAATTCTTAAAGTCTTGGTGCTAGCGCAGCTGAATTGAACAGACTTTTCCGAACACACTGTTCGATAGAGGACTTCTTTATCAATCGCGTAACAGTTCTAAGGACCTAGTCATTGGGGTCGTTACTTAGTTTCCTATATGTTTGCGGATCTAAAAGTCGTTTATCTCACTATTAGGTCCGCAAACATATTATTCCTCCCGATGTTGCAGAACTGTTTAAATATTGCCTCACAACAACAACTTATTTCAAATGGGACGAAGAGTTCTATGAACAGACGTATGGTGTCGCTATGTGGAGCCTCTTAAGCCCAGTTATAGCAAACTTCTTTATGGAAAAATTCGAGGAGCAGGCATTGGAAACTGTGAACAAGAAACCGATTATCTGGTTCCGTTTCGTGGATGATACGTTCGTTTTGTGGCGGCATGGTAGGGAGGAAGCAGATCGTTGTCAGAAACATCTGAACGGAATCAGTCCGAAGATTCAGTTTACCAAGGAGGAGGAAGCAGTCGGAAGACTAAATTATCTTGATGTGCTAGTTTTCAAGAAGGAAGATGGTGACCTGGGCCACACAGTTTACTGAAAGCCCACACATACCGAGCTTCGAACCACCGCCCATAGCAAAAGCCAGACGTCATAAAAACTTTGGCGGAAAGAGCAAGAAAAATCTGCGAACCAGATCTGATTGACGCAGAATTACATTCCACCAATCAATTGCTCAAGAATGGTTATTCGTTCACAGAAGAGAACAGAGCGTTACGACCGCCGCGTAGAAATCACAGAGATGCTCAGGCACCGACGTAATCGAAAGTTTTCCTGCCAATCTTTAAGAACGTGCCTGATTGCATAGGAAATATCTTTAAATAGCTGTAATCTACGCACCCACACTGAAGATAGAAGGTCATCTAAAATCGGCTACGGATACTCGACAACCTCTGGATAAAGCTGGAATTTATAGGATTCCTTGTACTGGGTGCATGGGTAATAAAAATAAAACTGTGAAATAACGACTCGAAGAACACAACGGCAAGTGCAGACGAAGGGAAACTGACAGATCAGCCAGGAGACCACCACATTCATTCTGATAGGACTCAAGTACTGGCAGCCACAAGCGGATACCAGGAAAAGTTATGCAGAAAAGCAATAGGGAATGTGTAACACCAAAGGAATTTCAATAGGAAGGAGGAGGGCGTGAAATTTAAAGAAGTTTCTGTATGTCCATGTTTTCATGGATGGTTGCGAGAGTAGTAGTATAGCGGGGGTGTCACTCCAATTTTGATATCAAATTGACATGCAGTTTAATTAAATTGATCAATGAATCACCCCCGCCCCCGCTGACGCCAGCCCACTCCTGCCCCCGACCCGGCCCAAACCCACCCCCAGATGACGTGACGTGTCTTCTCAGCTGCATGTGTGCTCCAGGCGCCTCCTCCCTCTCCCCCCCCCCTCTCCACCCCTATCACACCTGCCGCCAACCTACCCTATTGGTGGGATTTCGAATTTTTTGGGGGAATTTTTTGTCCCAGGGCTGTGCTGGCATCCCAAAACATCACCCATTCGGGAATCGATGGGAAATTAAAAATGGCGGTGCCCTTTCCAGGACTCGAGCCCTGAAGCCCATGGGCGGAAAGCCCACATGCAAAACGCTAAAATAATTAAACCACCAGAGGCACTTGGAATTGTCGGGAAATTAAAATTGACTGTGTCCTTTCTGGGACTCGAAGCCTGATTCTACTGGATGGAAAGCCAAGGTGCAACCCTAACACATGGAAACTATCCAGATGCGGGAGAGGAAGGTTAGGTTAGTGTATTTTATGTATTTTGGTCAGGAAAGTGACGCAAAGATCGATCCTAATTACGTAATTAGTCACAAAGATCGGGCCTAATTACAAAACCATATGCATAGTGCTACAGAAGGATGGCATAAGTTGCAGTACAACTCAAAAACTAACGATCCCATACAGCTGGTGTTATGCTACTGGGAAAAAATTTCACAATACAGGTCAAAACTAGCGACAGGCACTTTCAAACTCTACATTACACGCCCATGCTGGTGGGAAAAAGGCTGGGGTGTAAGGTACTATCTTTGTTATTTTTGGTGGGAGACATGTTCAACTGATGAGATGCTGGTGTTGGACAGAGAGGAGTTTAAAAAGTGTATTACCTGTAAGGATACAGTGTCTATCATTCTGGAAACATCCGCAAGGCTGTGGCTAAGCCATGTCTCCGCAATATCCTTTCTTTCAGGAGTGCTAGTTCTGCAAGTTTCGCAGGAGATCTTCTGTAAAGTTTGGAAGGTAGGAGGCGAGGTACTGGCGGAAGTAAAGCTGTGAGGACGGGGCGGCAGTCGTGCTTGGGTAGCTCAGTTGGTAGAGCACTTGCCCGTGAAAGGCAAAGGTTCCGATTTCGAGTCTCGGTCCGGCACACAGTTTTAATCTGCCAGGACGTTTCATATGAGCGCACACTCGCTGCAGAGTGAAAATATCACTCCAGTGTCTATCATTGTTTGACGACAGAGTTCGCTACATATGCCTCCTCAAAAAGCATCCTGCAACTCAGGTATTCAAACCAATACACGCTACCACAACTGATGGAAAAAATGCATCACGGTTCTAATTACACTTCGAAATTGTAGTGAAAAAACCAGCGTCGTAATAAATGGGTCAAAATGCAGCACATGTACTGGGGAAAATCGTCGTCCTAAAAGACTGCAGAGGAGGCGGTAGTTGAACGTGCATTCTCCTCGATGTACAGGGCGCACCTGCGGATTGTGACCTGACCCATACTAGCCAGGCCCGAAACGTATCCAATAGGCCTCTCGTTCTGCGTCGAAGAACACTTTTATTTAACGTCAACAACTCTTTCTTGCAATCTGTTAAAAGTATTTCTCGGAATGACTGGAGCCCTTTTGAACAACAATGAAATTCCTGAGAACGGTCCAGCTGGCCACCCACACTCGGTGTTCCACCATTTAGCTGCCGCCTTATGGTTCAAATGGTTCTGAGCACTATGGGACTCAACTGCTGTGGTCGTAAGTCCCCTAGAACTTAGAACTACTTAAACCTAACTAACCTAAGGACATCACACACATCCATGCCCGAGGCAGGATTCGAACCTGCGACCGTAGCGGTCGTGCGGTTCCAGACTGTAGCGCCTTTAACCGCTCGGCCACTCTGGCCGGCTGCCGCCTTATGGCGACGGATCTACGTCTGAGCCAAAGCATGTATAGTCAACTAAACAACAGGAGAGAAAGGACGACCGCCTCGAAGAGTGCAACTTACTTGTCTAAAATATAGCGTCACAGCCCATACGCAGCTCCCGTCCTAGACAGAGAGCGGTTGTAACTGGCGCCTTTTACTATTTTTGTGCAGCGCCTCGTACAGCTGCAAGCCCTCCGCGGCACTAACGATAAGCGCCATGCATTCAGGCGGCGGTCCTAGACAACAGAAAGGGAAATTAAGTAGCTTAATCTCGCCCATCTGGAGGGCACACCAGAAGGCTATTACAGAAGTCGGCTGTTTGCAGAACAGAAAGCCCGTCTCACAATGCCTTCAGTACAAGTGCGGCGCCAGCATCACTCAGAACCATGATAAATGACCACTATCCCGACCATGGGAGAGACACGGTCTCGTAGGAAAATCGCCCGACTCCTATAATAAATCAACTATCAAAAAAGGAAAAAAAAACATTGCGACGATAATAAATGTCCTCTTTCCAAGAAAATAGGCAACGTCGACATTCTTTTAGTTTTATGAACGAAATCTGTATAATTTCTTAAGTTCGACTGCTGTCGCATCTCAGGATTTTGTAACGTCCAGCGAAGTGTACCTCCACTGATCACAAATGATCAGCAGAGACATACACACCCTGCGTCAAATCAGGGAAAAGAAACTTCTACTATTTTGATGCGAAAACTACCGATCACTGCAGAATGTTCTCATTACTTCTAAATTAAATTGATTATGAGAGTCACTTTGATTGGCGAGCTATTTTCGTTGTCTTTTTTCTGTACTCGGATTGCACTCAACAGGTAGGTAAAATGGGAATCTGTGGAGGGAACACAATGTTCTTTTCGAGGAACACTATTGAGAAATGACATCTGAAGTTGACCATAGAGGAATTTTACAGCCCGCAACATACATTTCATTTAAGGACTGTGCTATTAAAAACGCGATCGTCGCGACTAAGTTACCCTCACCCTGCGTAATAAGCAGCTTTGAGTCTACAGGTGCATACACGAGCCGCTGATGGTGTTACACTTACTTGTTGATATGCCGTCCACAATTTGGAATCAAGTCTATCCATTCAACCACTTACTTGCGTTGGATCCTGTAGAGACATCTTTTAATGATTACAGGGACTATTGAATCACGTTCTCATATTCGTGGGACTCTCATATCTCGAAGTGAGTGACCCATCTGCTAAGGATCCGATACGGCAGACACTCCAGCGCTGTTTCTTAGACAGTAGCTCTGTATCTTGTAAATGCACCTAAGTCTATGCCCCCAGCATCCATGCAGCTTAGTCTATGTGATCGCCCCAATTCGCAGGGCGCTATATTTAAGACCTTTTGCATCCTGTACGGAAAGAGGACGAGTTGAATTAATGAGACAGGAGCGTGTGTTGACCACTCGGTAGAAATGGGAACATGATGCTATATCTCCACCAATCGTATACAGTGTGTAAGGCCAGCGCCAAACGAAGTTTTCCCCTGCAGCACCTAGCAGAAGAGATAGTACAAGCAGTTACGGTGGTGTTTCTTGTTGGGAAAATTAGGAAGACTACTCATCGTACAAGGCGTGGAGGAAGGACGATGGTTTTGATACTGCATTGTGTGACATCTCCGAACTACATACAAGTAGTCCGAAGGAAATCTGTGTCTCTCAGGGTGCATTTATGTCTACCACCCAAACATATGTGGCAATCATATTAAATATACAGGTATTGATTCACTGGAGCAGGTGGCCCACGATCGAAGTTACTTCCACAGACCAGTGTAAAGTTTCCTCACCTGTACTCTAGAAGGATTATATACAACAAACTATCAATCGCGTGGGAGGGTTCCTGTATTGTACCTTCGTAAGCGATTTATCACATTGTCTTTTTGGATGTAACACACGCAATCAGGGTACACCGGCATACACTTTGTTTTCTTTTTCTTCACTTTTTTTTTATAGCATGACATAGAGATCCGTGTCAGCTGTTGATACACAGACATAATACGTTTCTACCCTCTGGCTCTCCCAGAAAGTTGAACATTGTATGGTCTGAACTGCGCAGCTACCGCAACACAGGCTGGTAGAAATGAAAGACAGAGCCATGTTTCTCATTGACAAAAATGTAGAAGACATTGCAGCGGTTCCAACAGTTATCCAAAAGTTACGAGCTGTACTGTTTATCTCATTTTCCACAGCGACTGGGTAGTAGTTGTCTGGTGTTACACCAAGACCCGCTGAAACCACTGCTGTAAAACGCAAGTGTCTGACACTACATGATATGGACACCGAACACTCCGTGCACTGTATTGTCAGTCAAGTGCTGTAACTACCATCGCACAGAAAGTAGCCCACAACCAGAACAGTGTGACTGGCACTCAGGTCAGACGAATTCGATGGCTAAGGAGTGTTCATCAAACGAAAGTCAATTACATGGTTAATGATCAAAGTCTGTGGGTTGGTGGATATCTAAAATGTATTGTAAAGTGCTAAGGGATTGTTTGCCAACTTCGACTGGAACGAGCACGCTGATGTGGTATACCGGCCTGACTCAATTCACTACATCAGAATGATACTGCACTCCTAGTGAAATGGGATGTGCGTGTCATCACCTGAGCTTTATGGCAGCAAAATGAAATGAAACTGAATGACGGTTGAGCCTACCGAAACGGAATCCGACGGGTCCTATACTTTCGGTTACTTTGAGAGGGTAAATATGCAGTTAAATTCTCTCTCTGCATACAGCACCGATCAGTTGGTGAAGAGACTCTTATTACACCCCAAGTACACAGTATTACAGTGAGTGAGATCTTGTTGCTGTCATGGAGATCAGCTAGTGGCATCAAAGTTATAGTGTAAACTGAAGATATATATTGAGGTACAGCTCACTCTATCTCTGTATTTGCGTCTTCAACCGCAACAGTACTGGTGTGTCATTTACTCAGTGTGCATGGTACGGTGAAATTAGCAGCTATAGAGGCATCACATTGCGTATTTCTAAAGCATCAAACACACATGCACCGCAGTGGTATATTGTGTTGTAAGGAACTCGTCTTGCAGAAGATGATGGATATTAGGAGAGAGGTTTATAAGCTTCTACTGTATATTTATTATTTCACAAGAAGAAGATGTGTACTAGTCTTTCACCATGGGACGATTGTGACAGTGGACGACAGAAGTCGACAACTGTCTATTGCGCTTGCGTATTCAAAACATGTGACTGCGCAGAAGTTCACTGAAGCGCAATTTTGCTGTATTCAGTAGCGAGCTAGGGTGTGAACAGGACATTCAGAAAAAGCTACGATCGATCGTATTCTGCAGATGGGGCAAAACGTTGTGTTGTAAAATGATATCCGTTCGACTATGGCATAAAAGCCCGGAATATTTTATTGATTGTTAATTTTGTTTTCTTTGTGATACCGTTGGATTGTATTGTTCCGCCATTATATGTGACGACTATACGGGTCGTCAAGTATATCCTGGTCACCTGAGAAAAGGAGTGAGTTAAAAATTACAACTTAGTTGGTAAGACTGTTTAAATTTTTTTCACCACTTATTGACAAATAGTGTGTGGGAAAAGAAACATTCTTGTCTGATTCCTTATTGATTATTTACGCTTTTTAGTAATGGTTGAGCCCATGCCTATTTTGATATTGTTATCAGCACGAAAACTCTGAATTCACCTTATTAAATACTGAAGGATACCACACTCTCCCAAAATTTTCCATAAGTTTGACCTCACCACCCGATCGAAGGCGTTTTCATAATGCACAAAGCTCCATGTGTTGGGAAATTAATTTCTCTATCCCTTTCTATTATCTGGTTTGTAGGGAAAAGAAATTCTATACACGATATCTACAGACATTTACAATCGTATTTAAAATTGTCAACAACACAGCTCCAGCCGTCACAAAGAGAAAGGGTGGATACACCTCGTATCAACTGACTGTAACAGGTGTCTCGATAAGTTTGATCAGATAGTGCCTACCGTGTCACGACCCGCCAGGGTAGCCGAGGGCGCTACTGCGCTGCTTCCTGGACTCGGGTAGGCGCGCCGGCCCCAGATCGAATCCACCAGGCGGATTGACGACGAGGGCCGGTATGCCGGCCAGCCTGGATGTGGTTTTTAGGCGGTTTTCCACATCCCACTAGGTGAATACCGGGCTGGTCCCCACGTTCCGCCTCAGTTACACGACTCACAGACATTTGAAAAACGTTCGCACTATTTCATGACTTACACTAGACACAGACAGCAGAGGTACACTTATTCCGTCCTGGGGGGTTCGGGGTGGCGGCAGGAAGGGCATCCGGCCACCTTCTGCCACTAATATTGCCAAATCTGTAATAACACGGCCGACCCTGGGTTCCTGCGGGATAAAGGCCTACGGGAAAAGAAGGAAAGAAAAAAGAAAATGACTACCGTATCACCTGACCAATGTATCAACCATAGCGCCGTTTCTTTCGGTGGGCTCCAACCCGATGACGGAGTCCCGCCCTCTGGATTCTTACGAGCTGTCTGTGCCTTTAACGCCGGTGGCATGTGGCACGACCGCAGTCCCTGGCCGGCGCTGCTGTCACGGACGTGTAGGTGCCAGAGACGGTCGGCGCCGCGCCCCCTGCAGGCCGTCGCTCCGCCACTCGTATTTGCGTATGCCCGCCACCGGCCGCAAAGCCGCCACTTTATCGAGGCGCGGTCGCGTATATCGCCCTCCGGCCACCGCCTGCCTGCCGGGGCATATTTCGCGCCGCTCTGCCAGCCCCCGGCGGTTCGATCCGAATATGCGCCGAATCATTCATACGGACGTGCCTGCCGCCGCGGGACCGCCCCCCCGGGACGAGAGCACCGCCCCCCCCCCCCCACCACATACACACGGCGCGCACTTTGCCCGGCGATTCTTACGTGGATAACTCCTCTGCCGTTGTCGCTCTTTCTGCGTAACAAACTGTTTTCCCATTCGCTATTCCAGTACCTGGACAATGTGGCTGCCATTATAATTTAGCCCACAATATCCATCTTCTTCGACAACCCCTTGGGCCTTGCCGAGGAGCTGAAATAAAAGCTGTATTTAAAACTAAAAGCATGCACCAGGGTCAGTCTGGTCTTGGAGCTTTATGTTTGTGACGTGCATGCGCCACTGCACGTACAAAGCCCGCTGCCATAAATGTAAATTCAACATTGAGTGAGACCTAGTAGAGCACGGACGTTCGAAGTTGTGACACAATGTTGTTTGTTTCATTTGACAGAAATATTCATTGAACGGTCGCTGTGACCCTGAAGTATACATTGTGTAGCGGTTCTGTCGCTGATATGATGCAAATTTATGTAAAAATAGCTCTTAGAAATGACATTTTACTAAAGGAAGACGCTATACAGGAAGCTTTGTTAGAAGAACTCAGTCATCAAATTTACGTCAGTGACTTATCTGATTAAAGTAATTCTGAAGATGAAGCCCGTACAGTCATTGCGGACTATGGCGAAACCTATCAGTATGCCGAATCTTCAGATAGCGATGAAGAGAGTGGAGTCGTCCACTGCAAGAATGGTCATGGCGGAACACAGCTGTACCTAAAGGTAGAGGCCATATTCCAAGAATTTAGAAATAATGAATGAATGAATTTATGAATAATTGAGAACATCTCAAAATATTGGTGTTACATGTGGATTTTATGACATGAATAGCATCTTCATCTAATTAAACTGCAACTAATCTTTAGATCTGGATGACTTCCAAGTTTCACCACTAGACATCTTACAGGCCAGTTTCTCCTTGTCTTGGAATTTGAGTGTGTTAACACTTATATTGATTGAAAAAGTATGTGACAAAGTTGTAATAAAATGCATTTAGCATGTGAGAGTCCGACTTTATTATAAAATATTCTACACTACTGGTCATTAAAATTGCTACACCAAGAAGAAATGCAGACGATAAACGGGTATTCATTGGAA
This sequence comes from Schistocerca americana, assembly GCF_021461395.2. Classification (NCBI taxonomy): domain Eukaryota; kingdom Metazoa; phylum Arthropoda; class Insecta; order Orthoptera; family Acrididae; genus Schistocerca; species Schistocerca americana. Next base: position 384,238,551 of record NC_060124.1, read on the forward strand.
AAAAATATTATACTAGAACTGACATATGATTACATTTTCACGCAATTTGGGTGCATAGATCCTGAGAAATCAGTACCCAGAACAACCACATCTGGCCGTAATAACGGCCTTGATACGCCTGGGCATTGAGTCAAACAGAGCTTGGATGGCGTGTACAGGTAGAGCTGCCCATGCAGCTTCAACACGATACCACAGTTCATCAAGAGTAGTGACTGGCCACCATTGACCAGACGTTTTCAATTGGTGAGAGATCCGGAGAATTGTTCTGGCCAGGACAGCAGTCGAACGTTTTCTGTATCCAGATAGGCCCGTACAGGACCTGCAACATGAGGTCGTGCATTATCCTGCTGAAACGTAGGGTTTCACAGGGATCGAATGAAGGGTAGAGCCACGGGTCGTAACACATCTGAAATGTAACGTCCACTGTTCAAAGTGCCGTCAGTGCGAACAAGAGGTGACCGAGACATGTAACCGGTGGCACCCCATACCATAAAGCTGGGTGATACGCCAGTATGGCGATGACGAATGCACGCTTCCAATGTGCATTCAGCGCGATGTCGCCAAACACGGATGCGACCATCATGATGCTGTAAACAGAACCTGGATTCATACGAAAAAAATGTCGTTTTGCCATTCGTGCACCCAGGTTTGTCGTTGAGTACACCATCGCAGGCGCTCCTGTCTGTGATGCAGCGTCAAGGGTAACCGCAACCATGGTCTCCGAGCTGATTGTCCATGCTGCTGCAAACGTCGTCGAACTGTTTGTGCAGATGGTTATTGTCTTGCAAACGTCCCCATCTGTTGACTCAGGGATCGTGGTACGGCTTCACGATCCGTTTCAGTCATGCGGATAAGATGCCTGTCATCTCGACTGCTAGTGATACTAGGCCGTTGCAATCCAGCATAGCGTTCCGTATTACCCTCCTGAACCCACCGATTCCATATTCTACCAACAGTCATTCGATCTCGACCAACGCGAGCAACAATGTCGCGATACGATAAGCCGCAATCACGATAGGCTACAATCCGACCTTTAACAAAGTCTGAAACGTGATGGTATGCATTTCTCCTCCTTACACGAGGCATCACAACAACCTTTCACCAGGGAACGCCGGTCGACTGCTGTTTGTGTATGAGAAATCGTTTGGAAACTTTCCTCATGTCGGCACGTTGTAGGTGTCGCTACCGGCACCTACCTTGTGTGGATGCTCTGAAAAACTCATTATTATTTGCATATCACAGCACCTTCTTCCTGTCAGTTAAATTTCGCTTCTGTAGCACGTCATGTTCGTGGTGTAGCAATTTTAATGGCCAGTAGTGTATATCCGGGCAATATTGCCAATATGATTGAGGGTCACTATGACTTTGGTGTACAGATCGTCTGACAATTTCAGAGGTGCGCAGTACGATGGCTAATGGTCCAGCGCCGCAGAGTTAATGCTTGACACAATGCTTACAATCAAGCTGCATTGTTGCCGGATCTCCGCTAAGACCATGGTCAAGGCCACCATCCCCTACCATTATTCCCTCCTTTTTAGGCCAGGTAGCTGAGTTATTAATAGCAGCACATACAAAAACAGAAGATGGGTCATCATCCTATTGTTTCAAGAAACTCGTTACACTTGGCTGCATTGGAACAATTCATTAATTTGTTACCGGTTTCAGTCAATGATCATCATCTGGCACAAAAAAATTGGCTTACGTAACTGACATCGCACGAGACGATTTTTTGCGCCAGAAGATGGTCACTGACCAAAACCACTACCAAATTAATTAAGTGATGTAATGCAGCGAAGTATTACCAGTTTCTGGAAACAAATATCTGCTGCTGACAATTGCCTGAAGAAAACATTTACTATCGTAATGGTTGGTGGTAATGACTGTACCGAAACCTTAGCCACCTCCAGTTGAACGAATTCCCACCTTACGTAGTCGACTAGTTCAAAAAATCTGCACCAGAGTGGCATCATAGCACACTACACTGTGCCAAACTCGCACGATATGTAGTTGGTGTTCCTGAGACATAGGTAAAAGACATGAATTACATATTGTACCCTAGCTGGGTTTAAATCCCAGCATTAGTACAAATTTTAGTTCATTGCCTTGGCCTACACCAGTATCGACAGTATTTACATTTGGTTTGCCCATTTGAGACCAGAGGATGCTTCGCCCTAGGAGTGCATACGTAATCAACAGTGGACGGGATATAAGCCCCTCCTCGGCTACCAGTGTGGTGACTAGCTCACAGCAGTGGTACCTGGAGGTCAGTGTTGATTCTGGACGTGTGTGAGCTCTGCGTTGGCCGAACTTTACTGGAACGCGGTTGCCTCGTCTGGGAAGTGTCACCATCCCGGTCTAGAACTTGAATGTCGGCTACCAGACCACTGAAGGAAGTATGCTTGCCTGCGGAACTATTGCCTGCTCACATTGTGGAGTATGGTAAGATCTTTTGCTAACAAGGATTAAATTTTGTGTCTTGCTGTGGCATCCTAGTTCCCTGCATGCGTACTTGAGATTTGTGCCATTACTGCGATCGGGTGTTATGAGCTCAGGCATCTTCGCCAGTTGTGAAGTTCGCGTACGTTGCCACCAGCCGCGAATTCAGTACATGTCTTTCTTTTAAGATGCTGTTAAAGTTCCTTGTAAGAAAAAAAATATTACGATTAGGTCCTGGTTATAGTTTTAGTTTTAGTATTTATTTTATTAATGTGCATCTGTCCTTGACATTCTCATTGCAACAGCTAACCTCACGTGAGTTTTTCGATTATCTCAATCATACGTAATTACAATTTTTAAAAAATGTTTAAGAAACATCGCTTACAGCCGACTTTTAATGCAATAACTTTCGTCTTTTGTTTGCTTAGGTATTGTGCTGTAAATCTCACTATGGATTCCTTATCATTTAGAGTACTTTCAGGCAAACCTTGAAGCGACTTCACCGAGCGCCATACAACGATATGATTTAAATATTGACTGTGTCAGTTGCTAAGTTGTAACGGCATAATGCTTTAGGCAAAACGATGTCTATTACCTTTAGTCATTTTAGTATGTAGTTCCTTATGCAAATATTGTTTTATTTTCACTACCTCTTCTCTACATTAAACATATTTTTAGTTTTATGACCATCAGTGAATTACAGTGGCCACGAAGGATGAAAACTGCTTTTAATTATGTCATGTATGGATGCCATTAAAAACAAAGATGTTAACGATGTGTGAAGCCATAATGGCACCGTCAGTAATCAAGAAAAGTTTATTGTATGTATTCCGTAATTAATTCGTGTCCATACTCTGGAAACCTATACTGGTTGTAGGTTGCTGACATGAGAAACGATCTGTTTTATAACTTGGATCTCAGACGGCTAAATTGTTGGTCTGAGCTACTAATCCATCCAAATAAGAAAGTTTCGTGTGCTACCTTGACTTCATGGGTTTTCAGTTGCCAATATTTAAATATAAGCTTATAGCAAATCGTGTAGTTCTTGGTTGACAATGTCAACGAACTTGATATATATTGCTGTGTCCCTTACCATTGTCTCATTAGCCCTGCACACTCTTCTTTCCAACCAGTCTCCTCATGTCCCAGTCTTCTTAGCGGGTGCAGTTTCCCTAAACTTCCTTTCCCTACAACTCGCTTTGTCAGAAAACATATATTTTGTACACCTATAATTTTTTTTGTACTCCCTACAATCATTACAGTTATTATCGCCATTATTATTGACTCACACTGTCACCACGGACAGTCAAATCATTTTAATATTATTTATCATATTAAAATTATCATATCTTAGGCAACTATTATGTAATAAAAGGTACTGTGTGTGTGAAACAAACAAGAAAAATAAATAATTGTTTGGTTGAATTTATGTGTGAGTGTGATGGGAGATATGTTAACAGACATGCTTAATATCATAAGCTACATTTTAAATTGTTGTACTTCGTTATTTAAAAGCGGGGTAACGCAAAACTTAGTGTCAAAACTGAAACAAACCGAAACTTTTAAATTTATATTTTGGAGAGGTTTCAACAGTAATATTTCGTTAATCAGAGCTTCTGGTCAAGGGGCACGGAAAATGTCTGAAATTTAATATTTTTTAAACTAAGGTTCTTTTTATTAAAATAGGGGTTTTAACATTTTATTAGAAATAAAATCGTATCTGAAGACTTTTTTATATAATAACGAATGAAAAATGGCGGTTGCAGCCCTGGTACAAAGTATACATCTCACGACGCGTCCTGGTTTTCCAGAAGTGTTGTGGATACTTCTGAAAATTCTTTGAATGCAATTTGGGAGGGGGAGGGGGGGGGCTCATAATGAGGTTTTGATAAATATCTCGAAAAAATGGTAGTTTTTAGAAAAACATACCAATAATTGTCATGATTTTCTAAGTTCAAATGTTTGAAAAAGTTTAAAATTCGAATAAAATAAGCTCTCGCTGAGATCCCCTAAATTTAATTAACTCCCATTAAAAACAATCGTATTAATCGGTTCATTTGTCGAAGCTTTAGAGCGCTTCACATTCCGAAGAATGTTGTTTGATAAAAACGCTTTTAAACTTTGGAGTAAGGAAAAATGTTATTTCAGAAATTGCAATCCCATGATCATAAAGGCATCCTTCCCTTCGCCAGACATGCTCAGTTTCTGAATTTGTTGTTGTATTTTTGCAGTACGGGCAAGTTTAACAAATTGAGGCATACATTGCAATGCTTAGTCCATGCGTTTCGTGTCAGTTGACGCCGCCATGTTTTTGGAGTTCGTGCCTGTGGCGATTCCTAAGACATTCAGGTCTTCAGAGGAGACGAATATACCGGCTGCTATATATGCCGCCATTTGAACAGCTTTTGCCCCATAGCGGAGATGTTTCAGTTCCTCCAAATACAAGCGTTGAAGTTCTCGTTGTCAGTTTGTATACTGACATAGGTGAATATTTTAAGCAAATTTTCGTTGGACAGAAATTGGTAAACTGCATGAACCATGTATACTGTATAACGAAGAAAAATTGTCAGTAAAAATCTGGAAGAGTTCTTGTCTAATTTACTTCAAATTTTAAACAGTATTCAGTTAAACATTTGGATGGTCACATGCTATATATTTTTAAAGTACATAATAACAAATTTACGCTCATGTAAATGTCGCATTCCTGCGTCATAACGCCACAGGAATGCGAATAACAGGAGGGCTGAAAATGGGTAAATAACCTTTACTTCTCAGAGTAACCTCCAAATTTCGTTGAATGGGTTTGAACGGCTCCAAGCGCTGCGTACTAGAGGGTTGCGACCATGTTCAGTGGGGATGAACCACCATAAAGCTCTTACACGAGGATTGAAACTTTTGACGTTGTCAGCATTGTCAAAGACTGTCAAGACCATCTTCCTGTTGCTCGTCGCACCGCGAACTGTCATTTTCAATTGGGAAAGGAAACGAAAAGGGGTGATTTATGCCACTCATGAGATCTTTTCGAAATTCTTTCTATGTTTGAAATGTTTTCCTTTGCCATCCATTAGAAAAGTGTATGGTTTCAGCGCTGGGTGTCGCTGTTCTGACCCACATCGCGGAAAAGAGAAAAGAAGGGGTGACATGTGGGTAAAAGTGGCTGTCACGAATATACGACGAGACATGTTCACTGTGACTTTGGACAGAATGATCGTGAAATTTGATGCCAATGTCACATCATTGACCCACCCCCAATGCACGTGAACTTGCTGAGCAGTAACCTTTTTGTTTCGCGTGTGTCCAAATGTTTCTGTTCGAAGCATCGCCGAGCTCGAGTATGACGTCATAGGGAGGCATACTTCTGCATCATTACAGAGTAGGGACTTCTGAGTCAAATTTGAAATTTTTGTCCCGCAATGTGAGACAATCACGGGTTTTCGAAACAGTGAGACATTAATTTTGTTGCCTCATATACAGGGTGTTACAAAAAGGTACGGCCAAACTTTCAGGATACATTACTCACACACAAATAAAGAAAAGATGTTATGTGGACATATGTCAGGAAACGCTTAATTTCCATGTTAGAGCTCATTTTAGTTTCGTCAGTATGTACTGAACTTCCTCGATTCACCGCCAGTTGGCCCAATTGAAGGAAGGTAATGTTGACTTCGGTGCTTGTGTTGACATGCGACTCATTGCTCTACAGTACTAGCATCAAGCGCATCAGTACATAGCATCAACAGGCTAGTGTTCATCACGAACGTGGTTTTGCAGTCAGTGCAATGTTTACAAATGCGGAGTTGGCAGATGCCCATTTGATGTATGGGTTAGCGCGGGGCAATAGCCATGGCGCGGTACGTTTGTATCGAGACAGATTTCCAGAACGAAGGTGTCCCGACAGGAAGACGTTCGAATCAATTGATTGGCGTCTTAGGGAGCACGGAACATTTCAGCCTATGACTCGCGAATGGGGAATACCTAGAACGACGAGGACACCTGCAATTGACGAGGCAATTCTTCGTGCAGTTGACGATAACCCTAATGTCAGCGTCAGAGAAGTTGCTGCTGTACAAGGTAACGTTGACCAATCACGTCATCAACACAGATTTTCTGTGAACGTTTGGGCAGGCATTGTTGGTGATGTCTTGATTGGGCCCCATGTTCTTCCACTTACGCTCAATGGAGCACGTTATCATGATTTCATACGGGATACTCTACCTGTGCTGGTGGAACATGTGCCTTTACAAGTACGACACAACATGTGGTTCATGCACGATGGAGCTCCTGCAGATTTCAGTCGAAGTGTTCGTACGCTTCTCAACAACAGATTCGGTGACCGATGGATTGGCAGAGGCGGACCAATTCCATGGCCTCCACCCTCTCCTGCCCTCAACCCTCTTGACTTTCATTTATGGAGGCATTTGAAAGCTCTTGTCTACGCAACCCCGGTATCAAATGTAGAGACTCTTCGTGCTCGTATTGTGGACGGCTGTGATACAATACGCCATTCTCCAGGGCTGCATCGGCGCATCAGGGATTCCATGCGACGGAGGGTGGATGCATGTATCCTCGCTAACGGAGGACATTTTGAACATTTCCTGTGACAAAGTGTTTGAAGTCACGCTGGTACGTTCTGTTGCTGTGTGTTTCCATTCCATGATTAATGTGATCTGAAGAGAAGTAATAAAATGAGCTCTAACATGGAAAGTAAGCGTTTCCGGACACATGTCCACATAACATATTTTCTTTCTTTGTGTGTGAGGAATGTTTCCTGAAAGTTTGGCCGTACCTTTTTGTAACACCCTGTAGAAGGACTTCCTTTTTATTCTTTTCATCTATAATTAGTTGTTTTCGACACTATTCCTTATCAAATGACTTGTTCACTATGAACGTAATTTACAGGTTATATTTAGCTCACAGACAGTCTGGCAAACGCGCAGCGTGGCTTACTGGCCTGTTACCTCGGCTCCATAAGCCCACACGTAAGTGAAAGTTAGCTGCCACCCCCTACCCCTAACACAGCAACTTCTCCTGGTGCCTCCTCGTCTTCCCCCCCCCCCACCTTTCCCCCTCCCCCTCCGATTGCCGCACCTCGATTCTTTTGCATACCCCTCCTACACCCCCTCCTCACCACCCGGCCTCCTTGTCGCTGCTGTCCGTTTCCTTTCCAGTTTGGAAGTGGCAAACCATGTTATGCCACGTGCGATACATCTTCCACGCGTCGAGTCGGGCGAGCCTCGTCGACAGCCTGCACATCTTTCTATTCTCTTTTCTTCGCCTCCCCCTGTCCCCTCACACCATCAAAACCTTTGCCCATCGCTCACTAAGAATCACATACCTACGATATATCTCGAGCTCATTGTGTCAGCCACAAACGGAGCAAAATTTTTGTAATTTTAGACGGCTATCCTTTTTTTTTGTTGACGTAAATAATATATCATTGCTATCTCCTGCTTTAAAAATTATTTCTGAAGTCCACCTTCAGAATAATGTTAAAGCCCACACGCAAAGGGCAGCAGTATTCATATATTGCATTGCACACTGTGTGGTTATTCCTCTACCAACGTTAAATTGCTGCTGACATGATAGTACAATGTTTCGGACTGAGGTTTATTTCCACGGACGGGGGGGAGGGGAGACGTGGACAAAAATATGGGAACACGAAAAACACACCACCTTACCATGCCTAATATGGCGCAGGGAAACAGTGGGCATTCAAAACAGCTCATAGTCGTCTCGGAGTGGACAAATGCAGGTCCGGTATGGTTGTCAAGCGAATCTTATACCACAGTTACTGCAAAATAGTTCCATGTTCAGCCGTCCGCTGTGGCCGAGCGGTTCTAGGCGCTTCAGTCCGGAACCGCGCTGCTGCTACTGTCACAGGTTCGAATCCTGCCTTGGGCATGGATGTGTGTGATGTTGCGTTAGTTAGGTTTAAGTAGTTCTAAGTCTAGGGGACTGATGACCTCAGATGTTAAGTCCCATAGTGCTTAGAGCCATTTGAACTATTTGAGTTCCAGGTTCAGGTAACGACGATAGCATCACATACCCTTCACTGCGAAGCAGACCACAAAGGACTCTATAACATTGAGACCTATTGGCTGTACTTGACAGAGGAGATGGAATAATTCATCCTAATTTTCACAAACTAAATCCTGGAAGATGCGAGCCTTCTGAAAAGGGTGAGCTGCGGTCATGGAACACAGCATTACCTTAGGAGAACAAACATTCTAGCATGGGGTGGACCTGATCAACCAAATTAGTCATATAATCTTCGGCAGTAATGTGACCTCGCCGAATAGCCATGGGGCCTATCGAATACCACGATATGGCTGCTCAAATCATCGCCGAACGCCGATGCTGTTTCACTATTGAGACGTAGCCTCGGCCAGAAGCTCAAATCAATGTGAAAGGAGACTCAGCCGACCAAATGATATTCCTCCATCGCTCCATACTCCTACGCTACTGGCATTAAAATTGCTGCACCACGAAGATGACGTGCTACAGACGCGAAATTTAACCGACAGGAAGAAGGTGCTGTGATATGCAAATGATTAGCTTTTCAGAGCATTCACACAAGGTTGACGCCAGTGGCGACACCTACAACGTGCTGACATGAGGAAAGTATCCAACTGATTTCTCATACACAAACAGCGGTCGACCGGCATTGGCTGGTGAAAGGTGGTTGTGATGCCTCGTGTAAGGAGGAGAAATGCATACCATCACGTTTCCGACTTTGATAAAGGTCGGATTGTAGCCTATCACGATTGCGGTTTATCGAATCGCGAAATTGCTGCTCGCGTTGGTGGAGTTCCAATGACTGTTAGCAGAATATGGAATCGGTGGGTTCAGGAAGGTAATACGGAACGCCATGCTGGATCCCAACGGCCGCGTATCACTAGCAGTCGAGATGCCAGGCATCTTATCCGAATGGCTGTAACGGATCGTGCAGCCACGTCTCGATCCCTGAGTCAACAGATGGGGACGTTTGCATGACAACAAAAATCTGCACGAACATTTCGACGACGTTTTCAGCAGCATGGACTATCAGCTCGGAGACCACGGCTGCGGTTGCCCTTGACGCTGCATCATAGACAGGAGCGATGGTGCACTCAACGACGAACCTGGGTGCACGAATGGCAAAACGTCATTTTTTCGGATGAATCCAGGTTCTGTTTACAGCATCATGATGGTCATATCCGTGGTTGGCTACATCACGGTGAACGCCCATTGGAAGCGTGTATTCATCGCCATACTGGCGTATCACCCGGCGTGATGGTACGGGGTGCCTTCGATTACACGTCTCGGTCACCTCTTGTTCGCATTGACGGGACTTTGAGCAGTGGACGTTACATTTCAGATGTGTTACGACCCGTGGCTCTACCCTTCATTCGATCGCTGCGAAACCCTACATTTCAGCAGGATAATGCACGACCGCATGTTGTAGGTCCTGTACGGGCCTGTCTGGATACAGAAAATGTTCGACTGCTGCCTTGGCCAGCACATTCTCCAGATCTCTCACCAACTGAAACCGTCTGGTCCATGGTGGCTCGTCACAATACGCCAGTCACTACTCGTGTTGAAGCTGCATGGGCAGCTGTACCTGTACACGCCATCCAAGCTCTGTTTGACTCAACGTCCTGGCGTATCAAGGCCGTTGTTACGGCCAGAGATGGTTGTTGTGGGTACTGATTTCTCAGGATCTATGCATCCAAATTGTGTGAAAATGTAACCACATGTCAGTTCTAGTATAATATGTTTGTCCAATGAATATCCGTTTATCATCTGCATTATTTCTTGGTGTAGCAATTGTAATGGCCAGTAATGTAGTTTTATTATATCGTGACCGCGTTTTCCTATTACGGGCATTTGCATCATTGATGAATGAGTTTGGAATTCCAGCTCGCGCTGCAAATCCCTGCTTGTGTAGTTCCCATTTTGGCGCTGTCGGTGTTCATGAATGCAGTGACATTTGCAGCTGTCGTGCTCTTATTTTCTGTCACAATCCTCTCCAATGACCTACAGTTGTGACCATTCAGCACACGTGTTTTGACTTAGTGGATGATGATTTTTCGCTTTCCGTCTTTGCGGTGAAAATATTCGGTACCGTGGCTCCTGAAACACCAACATATCGGCTATCTTCATTGGGGAAGCACCCACCACACGAGCTCCAAAAATTTGCTGGCGTTCAAATTCACTTCACAGTCCACTCACGTATCCACAGAATACTGTCCTGACCACTACCGATAATTGAAAAGTATTGAAGATATTGCACAGAAGCCGTTTGTAGTCGAATACAATCTGCATGTTTTTTCTCCATCCGCCAGGGTAGCCCAGCGCACTACCCCGCTGCCTCCTGGACTCGGGTAGGCGCTCCGGCCCTGGATCGAATCCGCCCCACAGATTAACGACTAGGGATGGTGTGCCGGCCAGTTTGGATGTGGTTTTTAGGCGGTTTTCCACATACCGCTAGGTGAATACCGGGCTGATCCCCACGTTCTGCCTCAGTTACACGCGTCGCAGACTCTTGTAACACGACGCCGGATCCAAGAGTGAGTGTTGTGGCCAGCCTTGATGTGGATCTTAGGCGGTTTCCGCATCCAACTATGTGAATACTGGACTGGTACCAAGTCTCAATTCAGTTATAGGATTCGCAGAAATTTAGAGAACTATCGCTCATTTTCATATGGGTTACGTTATGCGCAAACAGTTGAGGTATACATATTTCGTCCTGGGGTAGTGGCGATGGGAAGGGTACCCCAGCAACCCTCAAATTAACCTTTCCTAATCTGTTAATAACCGCTGGCCGGAGTGGCCGATCGGTTCTAGGCGCTACAGTCTGGAACCACGTGACCGCTACGGTCGCAGGTTCGAATCCTCCCTCGGGTATGGATGTGTGTGATGTCCTTAGGTTAGTTAGATTTAAGTCGTTCTAAGTTCTAGGGGACTGATGACTTCGGCAGTTAAGTCCCATAGTGCTCAGAGCCATTTTGTTAATAATCACGTCAACCCTGTCCCGATGCATGACATAGACACTAAAAAAAGAAGAAGTATGTCACTGGATCACTTCACGATCCTATGAAAATCACCTGTAACACAGAGGAGGCAGATTAACACTCCTTCGGACACGATAAGGTCGTCTCCATGAGCTGTAGGTAGCGGTTGAGCAGTTCTGTATCTGGGAAGGTCACAAGCGATTTCAGAGATTCGTGGAGAATCAGCACCACCACTCATCCCAACTGTTATCAGATCTAAAACAGATGCTACACTCCATGTATCTTAATTTCTGTTTTTGGTGTATTTACACACACACACACACACACACACACACACACACACAAACACACACACACACGAACAAACACACATACACATACACACACACACACACAAGCGCGCACACACGCACACACTTACATACAACAGACGGCATAGAGACAGATAAATTGCTTTAAGAAGTCATTGAAAGTACATGAATCCCTTTTAAAAGAAGCAACTCATGATAACAGAACGAAATATACCTAACGCAAGGAGAACAGCGTAAGTTCAGAAGAATTAAGAGAGTGTAGGATTGAAATACCCAAGAGAATAGATAATACCAAAAGACCTAGCATTTATTCCGTTACCAACAAGAGCAAAAAATGTAGTAAGATCTTAGCCACCAACCAAAATACTCATAATAACGCAAAATATTGTCTTTGCAATTCAGTGGTAATACTATAAAGTCCATTTACAAATGCATCCCACTGAATAAATAATGTCTGTTGCAGAACTTGAAAACAGACTAAAACTGGGGAAAGTGCTAGGGCTTAATAAAACTGGCAAGAATACTATTTACGACTAAATAAAGATCTGTTTAAAACCAAAAAAAGTCACAGCATCGATTATGCGTGTGGTGTCACCGCCAGACACCACACTTGCTAGGTGGTAGCCTTTAAATCGGCCGCGGTCCGTTAGTATACGTCGGACCCGCGTGTCGCCACTATCAGTGATTGCGGACCGAGCGCCGCCACCCGGCAGGTCTAGAGAGATTTCCTAGCCTACTTTGCTAGCGATGGTTCACTGACAAATCACGCTCTCATTTGCCGAGACGATAGTTAGCATAGCCTTCAGCTACGTCATTTGCTACGACCTAGCATTGCGCCATTATTCAGTTACTATTGATATTGTAAATAATGTACAGACAAGAGCTACGTTCAGCATTAATGGATTAAAGTTAAGTATTCCACCAAGTACCACCTTTTTTCTGAAGTCTACTTACCTTGTCCTGTTCCAGACCTCACGCCAGCCTGCGTGAGCTTAAACGCGTGCCTTTCGGCTTCCTCCAAACCCCGTGGGTTGGCTCCTGCCAATCCACAACAATGCGGAGTAAAGTAAGCTTTCGTAGGTAAGTCACAAAAATGCTTTAGAAAGATCGGGAACGAGGAGCCTTGAAAACATGCTAGCAATGAATCGTAAATCGCGTGATCAAAAGAGTTAAGGTAATATACACTGTAGCGCCAAAGTAACCGGTATATGCATGCGGATTCAAATACAGAGATACGTAACGAGGCAGAATACGGCGCTGTGGTCGGCAACGCCTATACAACACAACAAGTGTCTGGCGTAGCTGTTAGATCGGTTACTACAGCTACAGTGGTAGGTTATCAAGAGTTAGTGAGTTTGAACGTCGTATTAAAGTTGGCTCATGAGCGGGGGGACTCATCATCTCCGATGTAGCGATTGAGTAGGGATTTTCCCGTACGACCATTTCACGAATATTCCGTGAATATCAGGAATTCAGTAAAATATCAAATCTCCGACATCGCCACGGTCGGAAAAAGATCCTGCAAGAACGGGACGAATGACGACGGAACAGAATCGTTCAACGTGACAGAAGTGCAATCCTTCCGCAAATTGCTGTAGATTTCAGTGCTGGCCCATCAACAACTGTCAGCGTAAGAATCATTCAACGAAACGTAATCGATATGGCCTTTCGGAGTCGAAGGTCCAATCGTATGCACTTGACGACTGCACAACACAAAGATTTACGCCTCGCCTGCACCCGTCGACACTTATACTGGACTGTTGATGATTGGAAACATGTTGCCTGGTCGGAGAAGTATCGTTTCGAATTGTATCGAGCGGATGGAGTTGTACGGCTATGGAGACAACCTCATGAATCCATGGACCATGCTTGTCAGCAGGGAACTGTTCAACCTGGTAGAGGTTCTATAATGGCGTGGAGCATGTGCAGTTGGAGTGATTGGGACCTCTGACACCTCTCTAGATACGACTCTGACAGGTGACACGTACTTAAGCATCCTGTCTGATCACCTGCATTAATTCATATCCACTGTGCATTCCGAAGGATTGGGCAATTCCAGCAGGAGAATGTGACAGCCCAATAATTGCTACAGATTGATCCCAGGAACACACTTCTGAGTTTGAAAACTTCCGCTGGTCACCATGCTCCCACGACATAAACATTATTGAGCATATCTGGATGCCTTGCACCCCCTCGTACGTATTTATGGACTGCCGTGAACGATTCGTGTACCAATTCCCTCCAGCACTACTGCAGACATTAGTCGAGTCTACGTCACGTCATACTGCAGCTCTTCTGGGAGTTCGTTGGGACCCTACAGGGTACTAGACAGGTGTACCAGTTTCTTTGGCTCTTTAGTGTTTGATAGAAATGAAAAACGTTGTAAGAATCAAGAACAGACTAGAAAGTTGTAACAGAGTCACCCATTTCATATGCAGAAGGGTCTCGTAGAAGACGGGAGCAACGAGAGTGCCGGAATGCTAGGTATCTAAGTCCGAAAGAATGAAGAACCGCTGCAATGAATGCAAGAAATAACTATAAAAATGACTGGTGCTTAACGTGGCACGTAGCTGAACGAAATTTCAAATAAAAAACATTTGCTGTCGTGCAGAAAGAACGAAGTGAAAATTTACGAGTGCCATTTAATAATTAGACAACTAGGTGAGTTGAAATATTGCATGGAAAAATATAGCTCTTTGTTTACTCTGCGCGCTGTTCGAGAGTGAAATAATGGAGAATTATTGTGAAGGTAGTTTGATGATCCCTCTGCCCGACACTTAAGTGTGATTTGCGGAGTATTCACACAGATGTAGATGTAGATATAGATGTACTTCTATGCGTACGAATCTTTTCATCCCCTCAGGGAATAATTGTTTACTCTGATTTCGAAGCTATTTTTGTGCTTTTCTCTTTATATTTTCTTTGCCATTGAAATGGATGGCACCCAAAGCTTTTTTCATCGAGGCAAACAGATTTAACTCAGGAGGGGTAAGGTGAGGGCTGCGAGAATGATGTACGAGCTCGTAAACCCCTCTAACAAAGGTTTCCCGTCAGTTTCGCCAATTAAGGCCGAGTGTTGTCTTTAGGAAGTTTTCTCTCTCTGCTATACCCGACATTTTCTCTTGGCGGAGGCGTGACTTTGTTCTCAGCCATCCCTGAGTAGCACAGACTCATGACAGTGTGTTGCACCTCCGAAATAGTACACAAAACAGGACCTAGGGCGCTGCGAAAGATGGTCAACACAACAATATCGTGAGTTTCATGTGGACAGGTAGTTGAGAGTGTTTGTATTACATGCGTTTTAGCTTGGACTTCAGGTCAAAATCGTATAATCAAGTTTCATCACTGGTATAAATGTTCCTAAAAATGCGTCACCTTCGCTGTTGAAACGATTTTTGAGCTCAGTGAGTTTTGTTCAAGCTTGTTAATTTTTGTGCACCAATTCGCAATCTTTATTAATTGGTAATTGAACCTGAAGATGCTGGGTTGGCGTGAGAAAGCATTCTTGATGTTTGAAGATGAAACTAGGGAAACCATAAATCCTTGTAAAGTAGTTTTCAGCAATAGTCCGTGTAACAATGCGTAGTCCAGTGAAGTAGAACAGGTATGGCCAAGACTTCGTCTCGTGAGCCTGCTCTTGCACGAATGCCGTAGCGCGAGCGTGCAGCCTGCATACCATATTTCTCCCACTGCCACGGCACACTGACCGTGAGGAGGGGGAAACGTGGAAAACTGCGAAAGCGCCGCATTTAAATGGCAATGCAGTCGCATACGACTTGGTTTTATATTCCACATTTCTCAACAACAAAGATTAAAAGCAAAACAGATTTGTTTAATTATTTGTAGCGCGCTAAAAACATGATAGAATTTTTATCTGCTTCAAAATGTCGACATACGGAGGGACACATAAAATTTCACAGAGCTCTCCATTAGGTTGCCATGTAATCATGACTTATTTTGCATCATAATCAGAAAAACGTCTTTCACACACATGTGTTGTTCGAAATATTACAGCACTTTTGCAACATCATTATGGATACGTTGAAACTCTACCTGAGGAAAGCAATCTTGACGTAGTGGACAGTTTTAACGTTAAATGGGTTCGTCTTTGAAACGTGAATCACCTTGCAGGTCAATCGATGACATTTGCACGTGCACGGGGGCACCTTCAATAGAAAAGCAAACGATCTCAAAAACAGCGGGAACACAGATGTGAGACTGGCAGTGTCTTCAAAAAGTTTAGGAAACTATGTTCATAATTCTTTCAGTGTCACAATGAGTTCTTCAGACCTCACGTTTTCTATAACGACAGTGAGCTTAGGGAACTAGACTCTGTCAGAATTTGTTCCTTATACAACGATATTTTCCTTTTAAATGTGTCTTATCAAATCAGAAAGAAGTGCTTCCTCACCTTGCAGCGTCTTATTTTGGGCAGTGTCCAATCAAGTGTTCTTAAAATACTACGTCTGTAATTCATATCGGGTGTTCTGATTTTCGTTCCTGCAGTCGTTTTTCTTTCATAAATACAACAATACCGACTTTTAAACCGAAAAATTGTTCCAGGAATGCCCCTTGACTTCATCAACGTACTGTGCGGTACTACATAAAGTCCTCATACACATTGCTCACTTTCGTCGAAAACTGTTGCAACTGACAGTAGAATAATGAGTGCGAATTGAGAAATATTACTGTCCATAGCACCAATTTCTTGACGTGCTCTATGCCCACTAATTAAGGACGAAGTGCTTCTTGATATATAGAACAACGAATCCCGTCTGTCGATCGTTATAATTTTTTCCCTTTCATTGCAAATCTTTAGGTTCTTTCTCTGCATTGTACTGTAATGTCGTCTCAAAGCAAATTTGCAGTAACCATACCGTATGTGACTGTGTAACATCTTTTGAGGATTGTCAGCCCTGTCTTCTGCCATTCCCATTAATTTTTAAAGAGTTGTGGCTATAGGTCGCTATGCTGCCTCTTTTTGTGCAAACAGCCATTGGACCTGTGAACCAATCGTGAACGTATAGCGAAGGGTAAAACAGCGCTGACAACGATTCTGCCGAACTGCAGATAGTTGTGCCGAACGGAAAATGCCGCACCACAACACTCAGTGAAGTGTCACCCCATTCCGGGTACTTAAGGAAAGGACCGAGCAAATACGAGACACGCCGGGCATTGGTCCTTACACGGCCCGCACACCCTGCGCACGTGAAGTTTGACTGGCAGTGGTGGGTCCTGTTGTAGAGAGCAGCGAGGTTCCAGTAGCGCGTCACGAGCATGACGTGTACGGTCTTAATACTGCGAACAGTGTAGATGTAAGGCTCACGTCGGCTGCTTATAAAGACATTCTGCCATTTAGATGCTGGGGCAGGTGAGCTGCCGGAAACGTTGCCTATCTTTAGTTGCGGGGACCGGCATTGTCTTTGACTCGATAACGTCGCTATCTTCTCTGGTCGAATCGATGTCGTTATTGGGGCGAGATGCAACAGTGCAACAATTCTCTAAGATTGGCAGACTGTTCAAAAAACATCAAATAAAATGTGTCTTCCGCCATTCAGAGCGTGTGCAAACTGTGCTGGATTCTGTTAAAGACGACCTAGGTCTAAGGAGACGAGGGATATATAAAATCATGTGCCAGTGTGGGAAATCATACATTGGCCAGACGTGTCGGACTGTTAAGGATAGATGTGCGAAACATAGACGTCAGACCATACTGGGTCAGCCAGAACAGTCCGCTGTCGCTGAACACTGTCTCGACACGGGACACAACATGAACTACGGAGAGAAAAAGATCCTTTGGGCCGCTTCCACGTACTGGGACTCCAACATTAAAGAAGCAGCCGAAATTCGTACGAGTAACGACCCGATCAATAGAGAGACGGGATTTCAACTCAGCAAAGCATGGGAACCAGCACTGGCGGTACTAAGGCATCGTCAGCCGCAGTCGAACGAAGCGAAGTCACCACGGACGGAGAATCAAAGTCCGCACATTTAAACTATGCGCCAACACTCTCCCCGCACGCGTTCTTTGCCCGCTATTTGCGGCCGCGCTTTTTGCGCGTCGCGAATGAGAAGCCCATGGCCCGTTTGCACGGCAGAGAGCACTGGATGTCGTCGTGCTCTATTATTCGTCTACGATGACGCAATACCGTAGCCTTAACCCTTAGCGACTGCGCTCTTCTTGCGAGGCCGGCCGGAGTGGCCGTGCGGTTCTAGGCGCTACAGTCTGGAACCGAGCGACCGCTACGGTCGCAGGTTCGAATCCTGGCTCGGGCATGGATGTGTGTGATGTCCTTAGGTTAGTTAGGTTTAATTAGTTCTAAGTTCTAGGGGACTGATGACCTCAGAATTTAAGTCGCATAGTGCTCAGAGCCATTTGAACCAATCTTCTTGCGAGCCATTGCATCAACACGTCAGTAAGCACCTGAAGATGAGCAGCTGTCTTGTTGAAATATTATGCAGCTTCCACAACATTATCCGTCAAGATGCCCGTGAACCATAGCGGCAGTTACCACGTCGGGAAAGTCTTAAACAGCATTGTCATTTTTTGTTTGCTTGCCGTTCACTGTGTTGGGTGACACCAGTGGAGGAGCTAGAAACATTTATGCTGTTCATGGGGATAATGCAACTGGACAGAGCACGTTAAAAAAAACTGTTTTCTAGTTTTAAGGAGGATCGTTTTGACATTAGTTTCCCTAGAAGTTCAGGAAGAGCTTTGCAGTTTGATGAAGATCGTTTGAACACATTAGTTTATATGATGCACGTCAATGAATTAGGGAACTGGCAAATGTGATAAACTGTGACCATTCCACCATCGTGTGACATTTGCATGCAGTGGGGAAGTTTGAAAAAGTGGAAGTTTGCGTAACGCATGCTCTAAACCAAACTCACAAAAATCAGCGCTTGGCCGTATGTGCATCTCTGCTTCCTCGTCATCAATTCGCTCGTGAACAACATCAATTATTGCTATCCTGTGTCGTTAGTGGTGACGAGAAATGGTGTCTTTATGCTAACATAAGGAAAATAAAGAAATGGTTGAGCCCCTGCAAGGCAGCTACTATCGCTACGGCCGGCCGAAGTGGCCGAGCGGTTCTAGGCGCTACAGTCTGGAATCGCGCGACCGCTACAGTCGCAGGTTCGAATCCTGCCTCGGGCATGGATGTGTGTGATGTCCTTAGATTAGTTAGGTTTAATAGTTCTGAGTTCTAGGGGACTGATGACCTCAGATGTTAAGTCCCATAGTGCTCAGAGCCATTTTATTATCGCTACAAAACCTGCACGCATCCACAAAACATAACCTTACGGAACACCGGCGGTGTGGTGTACTGCGAATTGCTTCCCCGTGGCGTAACCATCACTGCTGACATTTCTCGCCAACAGCTGAGACGTTTTGCAGACGCAGTCCGAGGACGACCAGAAAGACAGTGTGGTTCACCTCTTATTCACCTCATCTTGCACCCTCAGACTTTCATCTTTTCCGCTCTCTATCAAACAATTTCAAGGAACTTCGTTTCCGTTGAAAATGCGTCCGTACACGACTAGTTCTTCGTCTCATCGTCTCGCAACCAAGTGATTTCTACAGACGCGGAATCTAAAAGTTACCAGTACGTTGGCAAAATGCTGTCAACAGTGAAGGAGAATGTATTATTGATAAATAAAACCTCTTTCATGTGTATGTGTTGTGTTTATTAAACTTATGGAAAAACGCTCTAACTCATGCAAACCCAACATTATATGTCTAGCTCATTTGGCGTTCACTTGTTCTCGAGCAAGTTTGGCCCCAAACTTGTATTTTTCTCCTGTCTCCCGCTCCATCTGTCTGTTTGTCTCTCTCTCTCTCTCTCTGTCTATCACTCTCTTTGTGTGTGTGTGTGTGTGTGTGTGTGTGCGCGTGTGTGTATGTATGTATGTGCTTCCTTTCTCTTTGGTTAGTCTTATCTGTAAATTTCCTTTAATGTGAAAATAGTGTGTCTTTACATAGCGTAGGGTAATCGTTTATAATTCGTTTTGTTCTGCAAATGCCTTCTGTATGTGGTGGAAATAGTCCTACATAGCCCTGAACGTAATTTCATACTAATGACAACAGTTATCAAAAACTGCTTTTATCCCTAATTCTCGTAGGTTAAGTGTCACTTAAAACATATTCACATTCTACAGATTTGAATAAGGAAAACCCACTGACAACAACGCAAAGTCAATGGAAGAGCAGCAAATGCAAGCTATGACTACTACTGTATTATCTGTTCATCCGAGAGAATATTTCTGCCGGTTCTACATGTTGAAGAAGTTCAGACTCGATCACAGAACGCTGTTCTTCAAAAGTACTTTCTTCGAGCGGTTAAACCATTCTTAAACGTTATGTTTAGGTGAATATTAACAGAACAATTGGCTAACACATTTCGCAAGGAGCGAAGTAATACTAAAGCATCAGTTCTGTGTGCGCTGCCTTCGCTATATAGTATATTTGAAAAAAGTATCACACGTGCCTACAGGAATTAGTATTGGTCAAAATGAAAAGAAAACATCCCGTAATTGCACTATAAAGCGAGGCAAAAAAAGACCCGACGAACCACGAAGAATTATCAGAATGGGACAGAAGTCGGTTTTGTTATGAACATGTACAGAAAAATAAATGATCACGATTTCAGAAAAATTGGGTGGTTTATTCAAGAAAAGAGCTTCACAAATTTAGCAAGTCACGAACACGTTCGTCTGCCTCTTGCCCTTATGCAAGCAGTTATTCGGCTTGGCATTGATTAGTAGAATGCTGAGATGTCCCCGCAAGGGATATCGTGCCCAATTCTGTCCTATAGAGAAGCTCTTTCTCTTGAATAAATCGTTCAGTTTTTCTAAAACTTATTATCATTTGCATGTCTGACCACGCATATCACTTCTATCGATTTCCGTCCCATTCAGATAATTCCTTCGTTGTGCGTCTTTCTTTTCCTATTTCGTACCGAAACAATGCCTGTTGAGATATAGGCAGTTTTATTTCTGTGTTCACAGTCTGCATTTTAATTATAACTGAGGCAGGATTCGCAAGAGATGGCGCAATGAAGTGCCACAATAAGCTCGTGTGGGCAGATGTAAACCCTCTAGACGAGGCATCAGGATAGCTTTAGTATCAATGTATGGGCGGCAGCTGTCATTGACAGACTCATAGGGCCATACACTTTACCGAACAGATTAGCAGGTGGTGTGTCTCACTAATTTATGCGCTATAAATTACCATCCCAATTGGAGAACGTTGCCCTTATAGAAAGACAACGACTGTGGCTTCTACACGACGGAGCCCTAATCATTTTTTTACGGATCGTGCAACAGTACCTGATCGCAGCGTTTTACGGGCTACGGACTAGTCGAAGTGGTTCAGAAGTACTACCTCTCCTTTCGCTAGACTTGAATGCGTTGGGCCGGCCGGTGTGGCCGTGCGGTTCTAAGAGCGTCAGTTTGGGACCGCGTGACCGCTACGGTCGCAGGTTCGAATCCTGCCTCGGGCATGGATGTGTGTGACGTCCTTAGGTTAGTTAGGTTTAAGTAGTTCTAAGTTCTAGGGGACTGATGACCTCAGTAGTTAAGTCCCATAGTGCTCAGAGTCATTTGAACCATTTTTTTTGAATGCGTGGGATTTCTCTCAGAGTGGGCATTTAACGGCATTAAGGTGTGCTCAATCCATCAACAGTTTGCATGCGTTACAAGAGCGTGTGAACAATTCATGAAGCGCAATCCGAATGGAGCCTGGTGTATTTGAATGAGTGCATGATTGACAGCGAAGAAGGGATGAAGGATGTGTCAGTATGCATGGTGACTGCATGCAACACTGCTTGTATGTTTACTTTGATAAGGAGCATATAAAAACCGGATAGACCCATATCTCAGCAGGTATTGGTTTCTTGACAATTCGTTCCTAGCGGAAAAATGCTACTGTCGGAACACAGGAAAAGAGAATACGTTCCTTTCTCAAATGAGTGACAGAAAAATGGGTAAACTGCTGCTTCAATCCTCATTCCGCGCTCCTCACAATAATATACTTCATGTGAACACATTGGCTTTCTTTTGACACGGAACATTTTAAACCCTTTTACTCAATCTCTCTGAAGTCTTCACACTCAGCCTCTTCCCGCTGTCACCGTCTATATTTGTCTCTCTCCCACTGCCTCCTTTTCCTTCTATTGATTTAATCCCTCTGTCACTGTCTCCTGCCTAACTATCTTCTTTGGTCTTTCCATTCCACTACCACTAACTCCACCAATTGAATCTTGTTGTTGTTGTTGTGGTCTTCAGTCCTGAGACTGGTTTGATGCAGCTCTCCATGCTACTCTATCCTGTGCAAGCTTCTTCATCTCCCAGTACCTACTGCAACCTACATCCTTCTGAATCTGTTTAGTGTATTCATCTCTTGGTCTCCCTCTACGATTTTTACCCTCCACGCTGCCCTCCAATGCTAAATGTGTGATCCCTTGATGCCTCAAAACATGTCCTACCAACCGATCCCTTCTTCTAGTCAAGTTGTGCCACAAACCTCTCTTCTCCCCAATCCTATTCAATAGCTCCTCATTTGTTACGTGATCTACCCACCTTATCTTCAGCATTCTTCTGTAGCACCACGTTTCGAAAGCTTCTATTCTCTTCTTGTCCAAACTAGTTATCGTCCATGTTTCACTTCCATACATGGCTACACTCCATACAAATACTTTCAGAAACGACTTCCTGACACTTAAATCTATACTCGATGTTAACAAATTTCTCTTCTTGAGAAACGCTTTCCTTGCCATTGCCAGTCTACATTTTATATCCTCTCTACTTCGACCATCATCAGTTATTTTACTCCCTAAATAGCAAAACTCCTTTACTACTTTAAGTGTCTCATTTCCTAATCTAATTCCCTCAGCATCACCCGACTTAATTTGACTACATTCCATTATCCTCGTTTTGCTTTTGTTGATGTTCATCTTATATCCTCCTTTCAAGACACTGTCCATTCCGTTCAACTGCTCTTCCAAGTCCTTTGCTGTCTCTGACAGAATTACAATGTCATCGGCGAACCTCAAAGTTTTTACTTCTTCTCCATGAATTTTAATACCTACTCCGAATTTTTCTTTTGTTTCCTTTACTGCTTGCTCAATATACAGATTGAATAACATCGGGGAGAGGCTACAACCCTGTCTCACTCCTTTCCCAACCAACTGAATACAGTTTAAAAATTCTGGGGCTGCAACATATATTTTCCTCTATACCCAAGTGTTTAAAATTTCGGTCTCTGTCCTATACCTGAGGGTTAAAGTTCGCCGGTGTGGGAGTGTCCAGACTCTCCAAGCCTAAGTGCGGTCACCACTAATCTCTCTCTTTTGTTTCCACCGTCTCTTCTTTCTTTTGCTGTCTTTCATTGACCATCAATACATCCCACCTCTTTGGCTCCCATTCTTATTGCCACTCTCTTGCTTTTTCTCTGCCACTTTCTCTCTCAAACCATCAAATCTCTATTTTTCTCCAATTGGCACTGACTTCTATCTCTTCCACTGTCACTGTTTCTCTGCTACTCTATTTCAGCACAGAAAGTGCGAATACGTTCGGAAGTCAAATTTTTGGTGAGGAAGGTGGAATGTGAATTGAAGTAACTGATTCCCCACTTTTCTGTGAGAGGCTTTTAAAGAGTTACATATTCGCCTTTTTTGTGCTCCGACACGAGAATTTTCCACCCCTTCCCTTCTTTTCCGTACTACGTCAGGGTGTGCCTCTTATAGAAAACGAATTCTGTAGATAAGTAATGCTTTGACAATTTATTTCTGTATTTCGACACATTTAAATACTTGTGTAAATAATAACTAAGTATTCGTAGTATCAGGTTAACAAAAAATCACGCAGTTCATCGAAGTGGTCAGTGTCTTAAAATAGTAAAAGTGTTACTACAAATATTACACTGAATTTGCAAACTTTTCAGTTTCACATAATTTTCTGGCAAACGTTTCAAGTGCTTTTCGGACATGCAAAGACCATTATTAACCCATTTTTGGTCACAGCCGTACCATTTTGGGCAAATTTGTGTAGACGTCATAAAGTTTCATTGATGAAAAAAGGATTACTAAGAACATAATTTGATAATATCGGAAGTCTTCCGATACCCCTGTAACCGTTGTTATGTGTTCACTTTGTCAGTGAAAATTACGCTTACGCCCCATACTGGAAATTACTTCACCCTGTGGATCTCGGCAACGGATAATGATACCGAAGAAGTTTTCAAGTCCCCACGAAAACATTTTCTGAAGAATATATGGTGAAAAATTCGACGATTTGTCACGAATAAAAGCACAAAAGTGGAATTCTCTACAGCTGGTACTTTTGGTATCCAAAAGCTTGGTATTCCCTAGTGTATCTTCATAACGGATAAAGATTTTCGAAAACGGGAAAATGATGCTTCTAGATGAACATGTAAACAATGTGCAATTAAAATTTGAACCACTTTCTGTGCTTTGTTATGTAGATTACTGCAGCGTACTGTGCTTGAACGGCTAAAACGGCTTTTTGCGTGTTTCTGTTACATTACGATACATTTGAACTTCTGGTTGTCGGTAATGAATAGTCACACCAAAAAAAGGTTCGAAGATACCAGAGAATATCAAATCAGAACATATGGTGAAAATGTCGACGACCTGCCATGGATATAAATTATAGAAGTGGTCACTCCCGCAGCTGGTATTTTAGTACCCAAAAATCATGGCTTTTCCAAGTTCACTCAGGAACCGCCTACGAAGAAACGGTGGATTTATAAGCCTAAGCTACACCATACACCACACCTAATTGACACTGGACTCTCATTCGGGAGGACGACGGTTCAATCCCGTGTCCGGCCGTCCTGATTAAGGTTTCCGTGATTTCCCTAAATAGCTCCACGCAAATGCCGGGTTGGTTCCTTCGAAAGGGCACGCCCCACTTCCTTTCCTAATCCGATGAGATCGATGACCTCGCTGTCTGGTCTCCTCCCCCAAAACAGCACCCAACCCCAACCTAATTCAAAAGAACCAACCGGTTAGCTCGATTTGCCTCGGCTGGAAGCTGTATCTCTTGTTTAAATTTTGATCTCTTGCTGTAGAATAGCTTCCCATAGGTACACAAATGGTCGCTAGGCCAAGGGATAACCAGAACTTGACGTGTATCTGTGTGATAAATAGAACCCGACATATGATGTTTTGAACATATTGGTACCGAAGCGATAGGGACTTTTCTTCCAGTTTTTACCAGTACGATCGCCTGTAAAAATAGGGGACTTTTTTAAACGCCTTTTGCATGTATATCTGTTTAATCATGGAATGACCCTTGTAAAACTGAGACCAGACCGCGAAATAGAACAATACATTTGCATTACACAGAATGGCTTTGCACAATGTGGAGTTGCGGGGCTAATTTCGAAACTGGGTGCGACCGCTGGGGACCGGCAGTCTCTCTCCCTGCGGCGCCATGTTTGCGTTCGCAATCAAAAGTTTGTTTCAATTCGGAACGAGAAGAGCGGTCGCTATTGGCAGGCGAGCGTGTAGCATCGGCGGCGGCGCTGGACTGGCGGTGAGATAGGACCGGCGAGGCGGCATCAGTCAGAGCTCATTGCGATGCGGCCCGGATCTGCCCGCTCCCTGCATCACATCAGTAGCAGGAGAGGAGTCGGGGGGGGGGGGGAGTGGGAGGAAAGGGGGGGGGGGGCGGGAGAGTCTGCAGTCTAAGCGCCGGCCCTGCTGAATATGTGTGCGCGGGCGGCCGCCTCAGTCGGATGCCGCCGCTGACTCCCAATACCAAGTGGGGCTACTTCCTCCGTATCCAGGCAACTGCATGGCGATGTTACTCAGACGTGAACGGAGCTCTCTTTCGGAGTTTAGAGGTGCTAGTGAGCTTACTTCGTCTCTAGAAGGCAATCGTTGTAGTCAGTAAATCGATGCAATGCCACGCAGTAAATTTTTTCTTTCTTTTCTCTCTCAATTTATTATATAGTGTACTGTGAAAAGTCTAAGCGTATGCTCCAGTACGTTATGACAGTAACAGCCAGTGCTACATGCCATTGCTGTGTGGAAAAATCTCAGTATTTTCACTGTCTGTCCAAAATTGTAATTTTCTTGATTTTTAAATTACTTTCAATGATTCTGCACCAACCGTCTCTTACTGACAGTGTTAGTGCTACCTAAGCCAACACGTTCTCCACATGATTCATATCAACAGCCCGTGGCGGACATTCCTTGGCGTTTATGACCATGGTAGACAGCTGCTGCTAAGATGTGGACTTATGCACAGCATTATGATCTTCCAGTAAAGTGAATTCTCCTTCAGTCCATGTCATTCCAACATTTTCCACTGTACACGGTCTAGGGTTCCTCTCGCAGAAATCCAACCCGAGTACGGTTCCAAAGCTGACCATTTCTTCATGTACTCGCGAAATATTCTCCACGACATCTTGTCACTTGTAATCCATAAACCATTTTGGCCAGCCGTTACACGTGGAAAACACCTTCCGATCAGTTAAAATTATGTTTTTCCATGTCGTGTTATGATGGTGCTCCGAGAATGCCAGCCGATATAATAAATTTTCCTCTGTGAACTACTCTTTCATAGCGGATCTTCGTGTGGGCAGTCCAGCTTTTCTCAACAGTCAGTGAACAGTATCACTGGAACTGAGGAAGTTGGTGTCTCGCCGCAACTGCCCCGTGTTTTGAAACGGAAGTCGGGTCTGACGCACAAGCTCCGTGTCCTATTGAGTATTTAGTCTCTTCCTGCCTGAGTTAGGACCTCTGTTCGTAGCGCCTCTTTCAACATCATTCCTCCACTTTTGCGGTGATAGGTGGGACGCCATAACACCTGCCAGCATCTCTTAACTGAAAGTCTGCTTTCTGCAATCACAGGGACTACTGTTGGGAACAAAATGTTCCCAGTGAGCCATTGAAATTGATTGCCCGCAATGTGATTTCTGATTACTATTCGTATACTGATGGCTGGGGAAGAAGTAAACATACAGTATTTCCGATAGAGGGAGTGGTAATGGTGACAGACTGAAGGAAGACGCATTCGAAATTTTTTGCCTCTTTAATTCCGCATGGGGACAAACGAGGCTCCGACCTATGGAGGTCGACTGGGCCAAGACATTAAGATTCCGTATTTGAGATCGTATATTCGAGTCCCACCCATAAGATGGGCGATTTTGACTAGAGTGTGTGTTCGTCAATGTTTGTCTGTCTGTGTCCATGAATAAACTTTTGTGAATTAGTTCGTAAGAAACTTATTTGAATTAGAGAATGTAAGTGATAACTGTACTATAAAGTGACTGGATGTCAGTAGTTAGCGTCTATAGCAGTGGTTCCCTAGCTCTCTGAAACCTTTACCTCTGAGTGCAATAATGTGAGGGAAGGAAGAGTCGGGGTAGACCAAGGAGAAGGTACCTGTATTCGGTTAAGAATGATTTTGAAGTAATAGGCTTAACATCAGAAGAGGCACCAATGTTAGCACTGAATAGGGGATCATGGAGGAATTTTATAAGGGGGACTATGCTCCAGACTGAACGCTGAAAGGCGTAATCAGTCTTAAATGAGGATGGTGATGAATTAAAATCCATGGAGAAGAAATAAAAACTTTGACATTCGCCAATGACACTGTAATTCTGTCAAAGACAGCAAAGGACCTGGAAGAGCAGTTGAACGGAATGGACATTGTCTTGAAAGGAGGATATAAAATGAACATCAACAAAAGCAAAACGAGGATAATGGAATGTAGTCGAATTAAATCGGGTGATGCTTAGGGAATTAAATTAGGAAATGAGACACTTAAAGTAGCAATAGAGTATTGCTATATGGGGAGCAAAATAACTGATGATGGTCGAAGTAGAGAGGATATAAAGTATAGACTGACAATGGCAAAGATAGCACTTCTGATGAAGAGAAATTTGTTAACATCGAGTATAGATTTAAGTGTCAGGAAGTCGTTTCTGAAAGTATTTGTGTGGAGTGTAGCCATGAATGGAAGTGAAACATGGACGATAAATAGTATGGACAAGAAGAGGACAGAAGCTTTCGAAATTTGGTGCTATAGAAAAATGCTGAAGATTAGATGGGTAGACCACTTAACTAATGAGGAGATATTGAACAGAACTGGGGAGAAGAGGAGTTTGTGGCACAACTTGACTAGAAGAAGGGATCGGTTGCTAGGACATGTTCTGAGGCATCAAGGGATCAGCAATTTAGTACTGGAAGGCAGCGAGGAGGGTAAAAATCTTAGACGGAAACCAAGAGATGGATACACTAAACAGATTCAGAAGGATGTAGATTGCAGTAGGTACTGGGAGATAAAGAAGCTTGCACACGTTTGAGTAGCATGGAGAGCTTCATCAAACCAGTCTCTGGACTGAATACCACAACAATAACATTTTAGATTTTTATTCATAATTTTAGTTAAGGAATTGTAATGTTGTGAAGGCTATATGTGTGTGTATTTGATGCTGCACAAACCGAGACGTTAAACGCCCATTTCATTTAGACGTATATTCGAATCTGTAACTTCCTCATTGTTATAACTTACAACAAATTTAGTAAAAGCACAGGAAATGTTTCTTACATTACGGGTTACAGCGAGAGAATGAAGATGGAGGCAATGGAAAAGTGGATAGATACGTCAAAAGTAGGTTTTGACGCAGTGTCGAATCTTTAAATTATTCGCGAGGTTGAGAGCCATCAATGGCACTGCAATATTAATGGCTTCTGTGGGCGGCGCTGAATTTGTTCTTTGTCCACACCCGACGCCACTAGCAACCATTACGATGTGCACCAACAACACGGTCTCCCGCCGTTTCCGTTCGTCCGCCTCAGTCGCGCTGGTCGGCCAGCTCTTTGAGGTGCCCATCACGTGACGTCATCCCTGAAGCGTGACGTATCGCGATGCTGCAGCTCCGCTTCCGATAGTCGGCGTCTGATGCCGGCTACATTGCAGCATTTCGCCGCAGTACGGATGTCCGAACGCGAGCAAATTCGATTTGGAAAACGCCAGCGAAATGAGTAATTGTCGAGCGTAAACAGCGCTAATCGCCGGTGATTGTAATGCTTAATTGGCGCGGTGGCGCAAACTGAACGCGAACGAACATTAATTTTTATTCAGACAACGAAAGAGACAACGAAAAAAAAGTGTAGAAAAAAACTGTGGAGCGTGGGTGGACATAGCCGTGATCCAACCCCAACACAGCAGCGAAGCTTGTCCATCCGCACCCCCTCCCCCCCTCGCTACCCCTCCCTCCTGCCGAAACACGGCCGCTCCTCTTCGCGGAAAAGCGCTTTTCTCCTGTATTTGCGCAGAAAATTACTGTTTGATTTGGCGAATGGAACTTTTTAATACGGAGTGCCGCAGTCGATCATTTCGCGCTGGGTCCCCTCTCGATTCCGGGAGCGCTGCCGTTCCCTGCGGAAACTGTCGGTCGATTAATCTGTATATGGCTCTACGGCTCTCGAAACTTATGGAGTTAAAAGAGGAGACGGTGGCGTGAAGCCGTGAGAAGGAATTCCCATTCGAAAATCCGCTTTTAATTGCGTCGGCTGCGGAACGGACGTCGCGTCGGCATAATATCTATTAGGCGGAAGGGAGAAGCGCTGTATCGATACCAGTTTCGCAGTGCTGCCAAAATTTCGCTGATTGCTTTCCGATTCCTGTCGCGCGACTCTACTGTACCCAGTATTATTTGCCGTCCTTTTATTTGTGAGACGAGAACGGCGTTCTATTCACCAGGAACCGCATACACAAAGAAATGTGAATTCCGAATGTGCCCATTAAAGGTGTTTTTCCAGATGTGAAGGAACTCGCTTAGTACGAGGGCGTGCTGAGAAGTAATTCCTCCGATTATTTTTCTTGAAAACCTTTAATGCGTTTTCAGTGAAACAAATGTTAAGGTTTCGACTTGTAGCGTGTAACGTGTAGGCCGGTGTGTAACGCAACTGTGGCGATGCGCGAGAAACAGCGCGCTGTAATCACCCTCTCCTTTCGCATAACAGTACCAGACCAGACACGAAATCTGCGGCATCTGCGACATCTGCAACAATGCGACGCCCTGACGTCACCGTCACCGATCATCGAGTCCCGACTTGGCCCCATCCGGTTTTCATCTGCTTCCAAAACTTCGACAAACTGGTCTCTTTTTGGGATAAATGTGTTCATCGCCAGGGTGACTATGTTGAGAAATAAATATGAAGACAAGAAGAATACGGATTCACTGTGTTAATAACGTTCATTCTATTTAAAAATCCTTAAGACTTTTCACGTGATAGTTTTAGTAGCATTGCTTTTCAGTACGCCCTCGCTTTAACGACGCTCAGTGTCAGGTAGTTATTGGTAATCAGCCTGATGTTATCCCTGCACATTATCAACCGGTGAATATCCTGTGATTGTCGCTACCGTCCTAAAATAATCGTGGTACTGTCTGTGACGACACTGGCGCCCAGCACAGCGCCATGAAAAGAAATATTTTCGTTGTAAGACCGCCGCACCCGCTTTCACTTCCCGAAGCAGGTTCCCAACCTATTCTTAGCTGTAGACCATCACAATTATTGACGTTATCTTCATAAGTCTTACCTCTATGGCTTCATGTGTAACAGTATCTCAGAAAACATTTGCCTGTTTGATAATAGCTATCTCGCCGACTCCAATTTTGTCCATTTTTCAGAACACCATCAGCTACTGACGATTTCATTTCTGACGATAGCGCATGCAGAAACATCCCACGTGTTCAACACAGTGATGTTCAATAGTTTGTACAGTCCGCCCCAAATAGACTGTTCATTCACATTAATGTAACCGCTTATCGAAAGACTGAATAAATATCTTTTGCAGAGCGGACAGTCGCAAGACGTAGAGGAAGACAGTCAACGAAGTTATAGAAGGTACCGAGAGTGATGTAGAGCCATGACGTCTCCAATGCCACGGCAAGTTGTGTGGTATCTATAGCTATGTTGGCACAACGTAGTTCTGCTCTGCTAGTTTGGCACTACGAGAGACACCGACGACAGCACCCTCTAGCCAGTGCTGTCGAGGTCTACGAGCTCCGAGACTACTTCAGCCCATTTCATCAGGTGCAGCCAGCCAGGAAACTTCGCTTCAACTTCGCACCACCTTGTAAGTTATGTTATATGTTTGCATATGTTTATCCACTAGTAAAGGTGCTTAAACCGTATTTGCAGTACCGAGAGATTAGTACCTTTTCCTGTTCCTGTTCCTTAACCACACGCCGCCTCCCAGGCGGGATACAAAAAGTTGCACTATGTATCCCGGTTGAGGATCCATACCATGAACAGCCTGACAGTGTTGGTTCTACAGACTCTCGATTAGGTTCGAATGTGGGAAGTTTGGTGGCCAGAGATGTAAGGTAAACTCATCATGGTGCTCTTCAAACCTCGTACGTACCATGAGATCTGTGTGGCATGTTGCATTGTCCTGCTGGTGGATGCCATCGTGCCGAGGAAGAAAAAACTACATGTTTGGGTGGACATGGTCCTCAAGGATAGTTGCATACTTGTGTTCATCTACTGGGCCTTCCAGAACGACAAGATCACCCAGAAATTTCCACAGAAACATATTCCGGACCGTAAGGTTCCCTCCTCATGCCTGGACGCTTCCTGCGTTTGTTGCAGCACCGAAAGCGTGACTCAAATGTCGCCACTCAGTTTACATTCAGTTGCGGTATTGACATGCCGGCCGCTGTGGCCGAGCGGTTCTAGGTGCTTCACTCTGGAACCGCGCGACCGCTACAGTCGCAGATTCCAATCCTGCCTCTTGCATCGATGTGTGTGATGCCCTTAGGTTAATAAGGTTCAAGTAGTTCTAAGTTCTAGGGGCCTGATGACCTCAGAAGTTAAGTCCCATAGTGCTCAGAGCCATTTGAACCATTTGGTATTGCCATGCAAATTCCAGGCATCCCTGTCATCTATGACCCGTGATGCACCCCTTCTGCCTCGCGTTCTTTTTCAATAGCGTCATTTTGCCATTTGCAATATTGGTTAACGAAGGGGGAAGGCACTTCTGGACGTCAGATAAATCGCTCCATTTCTGCTCTACGACGAAGACTACACTATGACATCAATATGAATCTGGAACTATTGAATTTTAAATTATGTTTAACCGAAAATTTTAAGAAATTTATGGAATCTGGTACAATAATTGATAATAAACAATGATTTTTTTTGATTATTTTAAAATGCGAGTAACTGACTAGATTACAATATGTTCGAAAGTTCGGCGTAAAGTCTCCCCCCCCCCTCCCCCTTTGGTACAGCGGTGGATAAGTGTTGGTCTTTCAAATACCTAGGCGTAGCTAGAATTGTGAATGGCAGAAGTGTAGATGGTATTAACAATTTAACTGGCAAGGAAAACGTGTTAGACAGCTAAACTCAGTCCTCGGCAGCAATAAGATCACAATCAAAACGAAAAACCCTATTTACAAAACAATAGTAAGAATCACACATATATTGTGTTTTAGAAAGTAAGAATGAAAGAAAAACTTATCAAGGGAGGTAAAATTCTGAAGATTTAATTATATTTCAGATGAGGGAATAAGGGAACATAACGGAAGCTATTGTCTACAACAGGACAGTGTCGTAGGGCCGTTTAGGATGAATGGATGATAATAAATATCCGAAGACGGTACAAAGGTAGAGCCCAGACAGAAAAAGGAACTGGAGTAAACCGCCTAGAAGATTGGTGACAGCTATGCAGGACGCTATAAGCTGTAAGAGGAAGACTGGATAGACTGTAAACTAAGGATATTGAGAATCATAAAACGGCACAAGCTTTAAACAACTTGCGATGTATATATGTGTTGTACATATAAGGGGTGGACGAAAATATGGAA
Source organism: Schistocerca americana (assembly GCF_021461395.2). Lineage (NCBI taxonomy): Eukaryota > Metazoa > Arthropoda > Insecta > Orthoptera > Acrididae > Schistocerca > Schistocerca americana. The sequence continues at coordinate 384,271,142 of NC_060124.1, forward strand.
AGACCAAAAATACAACATACTACCTAGTCTAATACGGTGTAGGAATCCAGATGACATTCAAAACAGCTTCCACCTGTCTGGGAGCGGATAAATATAAGTCCTGTATTCATAGCCGACCGAAGTGGCCGAGCGGTTCTAGGCGCTACGGTCTGGAACCGCGCGACCCCTACGGTCGCAGGTTCGAATCCTGCCTCGGGCATGGATGTGTGTGATGTCCTTAGGTTAGTTAGGTTTAAGTAGTTCTAAGTTCTAGGGGACTGATGACCACAGCAGTGCTCAGAGCCATTTTTGAACCTGTATTCATATACTATCTTTCCAGAAAAGTAGTGGGAAGTTCAGGAAATGATTGTGGAGATGAATAGTGATAAGACATTCCCCTCTTCAAAGCAGACCACAAAGGCTCAGTAATATTGGAACGGGGTGACTTTCGTGATGAGAGGAGATATGACAGTTCATCGTTCTCACAATACAAGTCCTCTCCTCTTGGAACACAGCATCACCATTTTGGGAGCGAACATTGTACTATGAAACTGATCTGATCCGCGAAAGGGTCAAACAATCCTTGGCAGCAATGTGGCCTCACAGGGCAACGGTGGAGCCCTTGGAATACCACGATATGTCTGCCCAGATCGTCACAGAAACTCGACATTTTTCGCTCTTGTGACGTAAACGCGTCCAGACGTTTGAGACAATGTGAAGAAACGCTCGTCCACCAAATTACTTTCTTGCGGGTTTTACGGCTTCGGCACCACGTTTTCCAGTTAACGGACGTTTGCATCAGTGATAACTGGTTTTGGAACTTCACCTCACCCTGACAATCCCCGTTTGTGGAGCTGCCTTCGCCTTGTTTTGGAGCTGGCAGGGCTCACGAAACCGTAATTTTTGTTCTGCAGTGACACTGGCCGCTGTCGTCCTCTGATTTTTCGAGACAGTCCTCTACAACGGCTGTTTGTTGCGATCACTCATCACACACTCTTGTCCGCGTTGTGACAGCTGTACGGTTTTTCGCTCTTCCTCTATGCGGTATTACTCTTCGACACTGTGTGTCTTGAGATACGAAACACTTCGACTACCTTCGTTAGTGAGAGCACCAACAATCTGTCCATGTTCGAATTCACTGAGCTACTACATAATGGACTCACAACTACGCAGAACACTGTTGTGACTATGACTGACACTTACAACGTGTTGAGGATATTCTACAAGTGCCGTTCGTGATCATCAGTGCAAACTGCAGACTTGAGTAGCATCTGCGTTTATGCAGATGCATGCATTCCTCGTGGTTTATCCGTTTTTTGCCTCTCCTAAGAGCGGACGCGAGCATTTTCATTGGTGTTTCGGCATATACTTTGTTTCGTTATTGCAATGTGTATCTGGAGTCGCCCCAAACAGATACTGATCATCATGTCTTTCATTGAATATCTATTGTCAACGGAAAGCATAGGTTCATTTCCGGTTATAAGCAAAACGTTTTTTTGCAGCAGAGCTGTATGTACTCATTCCATAGAGCGGCCCCTCAAAAGGTGGATTTCGGGTGGGGCCTTAGGACTGGGTCACCGTGATGGAAGAACTGGAGCAACACACACTTGCTGCAGGTTTCATTCATCTTTATATACAGTTTCCTTCACTCAATTATTGAAAGATTCCAACAGCTGCCACAATTTTAAAAGTAGTAAAAAGTAGTTAAGCAGGCAACCTATATCATCCTTCAGCATACGTGAGTTTCATTAGAACAATATTCTAACAGATGTCACAATTTTAGAAAAATAGCGTATCATTTATTAAGTTGACATTTCATATGACTTCTTAATATTCACCAGCTTAAGAAACGTATTATAACAGCTGTCACACTTTTTTTAACACAACGGTTACCAAAGCGATAGCCAACAACGTATATTATTTCTTATTATTTGCCAAATTCAGAAAAAATGCTCTAACAGCTGTCGCAATTTTTGAAATGGCAAAACAATTACTAAGCGAGCAGCTGGAACAATAATTGCTACGTACCAGCACAAGCCACAATCGTGTTTCAAGAACAACCCTGCCAAGAACGCCTCTTCACTTGACCACCAACGATTTAAACCCAAAGAAAGGAAAAATCAGAAACCAAGAAACACTTGCGAAATTATGCAGCTTACAAGGCAAGGACGCCATCCATTTGTTCCAAAGGGAAAAATCAACACCAAAACGACTCTGCTATCAGGACATAGCCGAATGTAGCTCGCCCCTACTAATAGACATTGGTCTCCAGAACAGGCGATCGTAGCAGATGCTAATTACACTCTTGATCCTTTCCAGAAGAAGTTGATTGTGTCCGCAAAACGCCAGCATCTGAACTCAGTAGCTCACACTGCTGAGAGACACCTCAACCTTCGGCAGGGCACTCACCTCCGGAGGGAGTGTTTCATCTTCACACGAGACCACGTTGGCTCACACTGTTATTCCATCTCCTTCCCTCTTTCCGAGAGCCATCACCGATGGCTCCACCGGAAGCACTCCACGCTAATGAGGTAAGAATGCCGAACCAGAGCAGAAATCGATAAGGAACAGAGCCGCCACTGAAACCCAAAGATGCCATAGCGGGTAAACGCTACCTTAGGGAGAAGGTTAGGACGAGGCTAACCACCATTCTTAATCTAACTATGACGTACTTTCGAGATTTTCCAATTCATTATTGACCCGGATATTAACTGGATTCAGAAACAATAACATTTAACAGAGACCTATAAAATAGTGAACTAGTTTACTAGAAGTCAGTGCTCCAGCGTGATCTCCAATCTACCCCTTCAACTCGCGCCTCTCACGATTGTACCTGGGAACCTGACGTCAATGTGCGAGCTCTATGTTGCGTCTACCTCTTTCCCAGTCTCGGATGGCCTGAGGGGTGACTCACTCAGGGCGCACGGGAGCAACTCGTCAATGGTGTAGAGGTTAGCCAAAGGACAATTCATAGGATACGCGAGGACTAGTGAGGCCAGAGTGGTCTTGATAACTTCATGCTGAGCAGTATTAAATAACCGGATTCAGTCACAAAATAGAGAGGTCTCACCGCTTTTGAGACTTAGCATGAAATATTACGAACTTCCTGTTGATGTGCTCAGCAGAAGAAGACGGGTTAGTAAGGAGTAGTTTGATCGCATGACTGGAACAAAATCTTCTAAATTCTCGAGAGGTAAAATCTGGAACGTCAGTGTTCTTATATGACCAAATACCGCAAAGATTTTAGTAAGATTGTATACAGACTGAACGCTAGTGATCTCACAGCTGGGAAGTAACCAGTTAAAATGGAGAACCCCATCCTTACCACCATGATATAACGGTTCCCCCTCCCCCTCTCTGGGTGTGTGGAAGAGGTCCTATAAAGTCCCCAAAAAGCGGTCCATAGGTTTGTTCTCAAGAACAGATTCGAGAAAACCCTTGCGTGAATTAGAACTCGGTTTCCTTTGGTTGCATAACTGACACTCCCCCATTAACCGACGTGTACCTTTATATATAAATGGCCCAATGTCTTATAGAAAGCTAAATGACCCCTCCCCCCCCCCCCCCACCACTGAGCTACGAGAATATCTGAAAACAGCGGACACCAATAGCTGGGACAAAAAATATCTTTTACGCCTGGTTCCCTTTGGCTTGTCGACGCTTATTAAGAATGTAGCCACGCACATTACATCTTCTAAATGCCTTTTCTTAATTTGGGAAATGCGAGGGCCTTCTCCCTGTTTTGCTTGAAGATCAGTCCAGTCCCAGGCAAGCTGTCCACTATCCTCAGCTTATGGAAGGGGACTCGCGGCTTAAGGCGTTATCTGAACCCCTGATATGACAGACTTTAAAGCGGAAGGCAGAAATGTGGACTGCCCAATGAACAATCCTAATGTGTTTTCTGGGGTGGACAAGAATCCAGCTCAGTAGCTGATTTTCGGTTTTGAACACCAACTCTCTGCTCTCGAGGTAGAACCTTAATTTTTTCAAAGCAAAGAGAATTGATAAAGTCTTCCCACTCGTGCACTGAATATTTTAATTCAGCAGGAGATAGGCGAGAGATAGGCTACGAATTTCATAGGCAAGAGGACATCGTTCCCCTTCATGTTCTTGGAGCAAGACCACCACCAAGCCAGGATTGCAGGCATCAGTTTGGACAGTGATATGCTTTCTGAAGTCAGGAATGGATAACACAGGAGGGATGATTAGAGCTGCATTGACTGTCTCAAAGGATTCGCCTTTCTCGAGTAAGTGCACTAAACTGGGCAAAATTGGGAACAAATATTTGAAAGAAATTTACCTTCCCTATAAATCTTGCCAACCCTCATTTGCTCTTTGTGGGGGAAAGTCACTTAAGGAACATGTTGGCTCCTGATCGGTGCTGGCCTCCTCAGCCGAAACTAGGTGACCTAAAAAAGATATACAGCTATGAGGTAATGTAATCTTAGAAGGTTTTATGGTAAGCCCTGCCTTCTTAAGACGTAAAAAAACTTCTTCAAAATGGCGCAAGTGCTCCGGAAGCATGGCACTGTATACCACAACATCATCAAAAGCTGATTTGAATTTCAGATCTGCCAAAACATGGTCCAAAACACGAGACAACTTGGCTGCACCCATAGACAAGTCGAAAGGAACTCAAAAAGATTCTAATCTGTACAAACGGCGGTTACTGGTTTGGAATCTTCAGTCAAGGGTATACGACGGTAGGCTTGATTGATATCGATTGTGAAGAAATAATTGGCACCTACAAACCTGGTGAAGAAATTGTAGTCAGGCAAGGGAACTGATTTGAGGATGATCTTATGACCCACAGGCCCTATAATCTACAACTGGACGATTACCATCACTCTGCCCTTTAGCAACCAGAAACATGGGTGGAGCATAAGGAGAAGTCGAAGGTCTACTGATCCCATCCCAGAGCATGTTATTAATTAGTCCACTCAAAATATTCATCTTATGTGGAGACAGTCCCTGAGATGGCTAACGAACAGGAATATCATCAAATAAGCGAATCTTATATTTGATTTTATCCGTAACTCCCACTATATAAGTGAGGACATCGAAAAATCGGGACAACACGCTCAGCAGTTGCCTAGCCTCGCCAGCCTCCCAAACGATTAACTTCGAACTCAGAACTTTTCAACTGCACATTACAAATTGAGTTGAGAGCGACGGAAAGAAACAAGTCTGTCCTTTCGTTTGGGGCAGAATTTGAAATAAAAGGCACGAGTCTGATAATCGAGAGCAATCTGAGGAGCCCAATAAAATCATACCCCAGTACTAGCCTTCTGGACAAATTTTTGGCAACAGCAAAATCAACAGGCGACGCAAAATTCAGTATGGCAAACTTGCTCCAGAACTCCCTGACCAGAGGTAACTCTTACCCATTAACCACTCGACATTTCTGATATGGGAGGCGCAAAGGAGCTAGTCTTCACAAATTCCTAAATTCGAGGTACCACTTGTAATCAAGCAGAGAAATCGATTCGAGGATGGAGTCTAAGAGAACGCATACTGTTCAAGTGATAAGGAAGCACTGGATTTCGCTATGCTCTAATGTGGGTGTAGCCCTTAAGAAGACACCGGGTGTACTTTCCCGCCGGCGAGCGACGGCGTCAGGTGTTCGGACACAGACCCCCACCTCACGGGACACGACAGCATGCTATGCCTGCTATCCTCACACCTGAAAAAAAAACATTAGGCTTAACCGCCCTTAAAGTAAGGCACGCAGACAGCTGTTGACTCCCCTCAGATGAAAGAACCAAGCGACTGCCCATCTCCTGTTGCTCGTTGGCGAACCTCAACCTATCCATTTCTAAAACCAAGGTTTCTAATTCCATGAACATGGCAGGTTTTCTGGAAAAAGTCACACACAATCGATCCTCGGGTTTCATGCCTTCTAATATGGTTTTGACTATATCAGCTTGGATACATTCAACCTCAAGTCTAGCACCACAGTTCAGATCTCACGAACATACTTAGGTAAGGTTCGTGCGGATGCTGCACACGCCAGAAATACTTGCTCCCCGACTCATGCCTAATCCAGAGTGACAACTTTAATTTAATGACGCGTTGTTTCAAACTACGAGGCGACCGCTCTACCTGCCTAGCCTCAGGAAAAAACCCATGCTTAAATTTCCGATGTTTAATAGATAAAGAAGTTGAAGTATAATGCACAGTGCACAGTGCATCAGCATTAAATTCAAACCAAACAGCCAACCATAACACTAATTCTAATTGTGCACGCTCCTCAATAGAAAATGCAAAATGGGGCTAGGCAGTCTAGCAAGAGACACGCAGGGTAGCTGCACGGTCTGCGGCGCCTTGTCACGGTCCGCACGGCTTCTCGCGTCGGAGGTTCGAGTCCTCCCTTGGGCATGGTTGTGTGTGTTGTCCTTAGCGTAAGTTAGTTTAAGTTAGGTTAAGTAATGCGTAAGCTTAGGGGCCGACGATCTCAGCAGCTTGGTTCCATAAGACCTTACCACAAATTTCCAAGAAAGTCTAGCAAAGGCATTAGAGGAGGTCAATTTATTGGCTCCTCATTTTCCTGCTAGCCCTCTTGAGGAGCGGATGATCAAGTACGGATTCTCCCCACTTACACTCACTAGATCAGCTACTGCGAGAACACTCAGATATATATGTAAATTCTTAAACTCACTAAGCTGTTAACATCGCTATTTTCGTCAGGCTTAAGGGGCCCCTGTTACAGGTCGTGAAGACAATTCACCTAATGAGTAGGCTGCGCTTGGAACCTATACACCTGTTTGTGTGTAGGCTATCTCGTTAGAACTTCACCCTCCTGCTGCCCTGCCAACCCCACCACTCACTGAACACATATCACCAATGCAGCTGGGTTGAGGTCGAAGGGTTTCCCTAAGGCGCCGCTCAAACGAGCAGCCAGCTCAGGCATGGCACCTTCACCTGATTGCTGGCGAATTTTCGGGGCATACAACAGCTGACCCTTCTTAAGGTAACCTATCTCTGGGCACCGCCTTGCTTCCGCACTGACAATTGCTACCAGGAAAATAGCACGTAATTAACCAAACAAATCGAGACGGTCAACTCAAGTAGAGGAGTAACTGAGAATGCGACTGCAACAAGGGCTTCCCAGAGAAAAACCACGCTCTTGGTTACCAGTCATAAAGTGGGTTTCATGTGGGACCTTAGGATTATGTCATCCTACTTGAAGAACTGGCGCGTACAACTCATACGATCCAAAGATACAGCACTGTTATCAGTCTGAAGTTGGTGTTTGGCGTGGGAATTTAGAATTAGGGCATCCTGGTGAAAGGACTGGAGCCTCACGTAGTTGTTGCAGCATTCACTGCCCCTTATAGTTTCGTTTATTGAATTATTTGAAGAATTTCAACATCTGCTTCAATTTTAAAAGTAATTAGTCGTAATAAAGCAAACAACTCATATGATCCTTTTCTGTACATGAGTTTAATCAGAAAAACATTCCAAGCACTGTCACAATTTTAAATTACCAATAAACAGTTATTACCTAGACATCCCCAAATGCCGGCCATGGTGGCCGAGTGGTTCTAGGCGCTTCAGTCCGGAACCGCGCGACTGCTACGTTCGCAGGTTCGAATCCTGCCTCGGGCATGGATGTGTGTGATGTCCTTAAGTTAGTTAGGTTTAAGTAGTTCTAAGTTCTAGGGGACTGATGGTCTCAGATTTTAAGCCCCGTGGTGCTCAGAGCCATTTGAACCATCTCCAAATGACTTGTTAGTATGCCCCAGCTTAAGAAAAATGTTCTATCAGGTTGCATAGTTAAAAAAATGGCGAAACAGTTACAAAGCAGACATCTCACTTGACTTCTTAGTATCCACCAACTTCAGAAAAATGTTCTAACAGCTGTCACAATTTTTTAAACCAGCAAAAACAATATTAAGCAGGCAGCTCATAGGACTTCTTATTATTCACCACTCCAAGAAAAATATTCTACCAGCTGTCAAAATTTTTGAAACAGCGAAACAATTACTAACTGCGATGTTGGAACAATAAGTTGCTATGTACCTGCTCAAGCCAGAATTGTATTTCAAGAACACCTTCACTTGAGTACCAACGGTTTAAACCCAAAGAAAAGAAAAATCAGATACCAAGAAACACGTGCGAAATTATACAGCTTAAAAAAGTAAAGACGCCGTCCTTTGGTACCATATGGGAATATCCGTTCGAAATCACCTCTGCAATCATAACTTCGTGGCATGTACCATGCCCCAACTAACAGATATTGGTCTCCAGGATAGGCGATCGTAGTCGATGAAAACCAGGCTGATGACCCTTCCCAAAAGCAGTCGATTGTGTTCGCAAAACGCCAGTATCTCAACGTATTAGCGCACACTTCCGACAGACACCTCAAACTTCGGCAAGGCACTCACCTCCGAGGGGAGCGTTTCATCTTGACGCCAGACCACGTTGGCTCACTCTGCCGTTCCACCTTCCTTGCCTCTTTCCGCGAGCAACTACTGATGGCGCCACTGAAAGTGCTCCGCACTATCGAGGCAACGCTGCAGAATCAGAGCAGAAGTCGATAAGGAACAGAGCCGCCACAGCTCAGGCCCCAATTAGTCTACTGCGATATTCGGTTGAGGGATATGTATTAACGGGGACAGTAAAACGCGAAAAATAACTAATAAACCAGGAGCGACAGCACCACATTGGTCCACACTTTCTACTACGGTCATACAACAGTGTTGCTCAGTTGCTACTGGATTACTGGTTATTTTTCGTGTTTTACTGTCCCTGTGAACACGTCGGTAAACTGAATATCACAGTACACTACGTGGAACCACTCTGTTGAATGGGCACATAACATTTCGTTTAATTCGGCTTGTTTGTCACAGTGAAGAAAACCGTCGCTGTCCGTTGACACGAGGCTTCGAATGCAACATGTGATGAGCAGTATTCATTTGGGCCGACTCCATCTAGATACCACAAAGCGAAACTGTAAACCCTTCTGTGATACGAAAGAAAATGTGCCTGACGACTCTTGGTCGAAACGTCTTGTACGTATATACTACGAGGTGCAGTCAGCCTCATCATGTCAACTGAGTAGCTACTTGAATGAGAAGCAGCAGCCCCACGGTTAGGGAAGTTGGTAAATGGGGCTGGAAGAGTGGTGTATTGGCCACATGCCCCTCCATACCGCATCCGAATGACTCCGAAAGACAGCTGACGACACGGTGGCCTGTAGACATCCCTTACACCTCCAAGGTCTGGACGAGAATCTAGTATTTATATAATTGTTTACTGGTAACTCGAAATTGTGTTAGCTCTGAATATGCGTGTTACACCATGGGTCGATACCTGTTACCTCAGAACCGCTTGTGCTATGGATCTGCAAATGTAATCGTTTTATGTTCTCCACGTGCACTATTGCAACAATAAATCTTGAGTGAATTGGAAACTTCTAAACGGGTGTACTAATTTTTTTCCGGCAGTACAAGTATTATCCTTCATTTCTCTGTAGTTCTGCTTTGGAATCTGAGCCGTGGCGGGCAGGCCAGTAGCATCTCCGTCATGAGTACGATCGATTTCCTAGTGCAGAGGTTCGTCTTGGGGATTGGGCCGGCTCGGGATATAAGCGAGTGCCGACCGCGAGTAACGGGAACAACGCTTTGAGAACTAAAGGCGGCGCCGGCCGCAGTGACCGAGCGGTTCTAGGCGCTTCAGTCTGGAACCACACGACCGCTACGGTCGCAGGTTCGTATCTTGCCGCGGGCATGGATGTGTGTGACGTCCTTAGGTTAGTTAGGTTTAAGTAGTTCTAAGTTCTAGGGGATTGATAACCTCAGATGTTAAGTCCCATAGTGCTCAAAGCCATTTGAACCATTTGAACTAAAGGCGGCGGTGCGCCAGTCGGCGATTGGCTGGTGGGCAGAAACGAAGACGGCGTGCCTGAGGCCGGGCGGCGGTTGTCACGTGGTTATACTGGAGGAGGCGGGAGTTGGCCGGCGCTGTGCGTTCTCTGGCAACCTCGTGAGCTGTGGATGTGCCCGCTTCCTTGGAGGGACACGCTGTTCTTACGAAGTGATGGTCTGACATCTTCGCAAAATCGCCCCAGCATCAAGACACTAAGTTAAGTACTCTAATTACTAAGAGCGCTTATTTAACTGTGATTGTGATCGCTGTTGGTATAGTAAGACGTTGCCGGACGCGTGATGTTATGTGTGTTCGATTTCATTTGATGCCTCTTACTAAGCGTGTGCGTATATCTGCAGAATGTTAGTTCATTAGCTATTATTAGCAAGTGTTTAATTTGCTTACGATATCGGTTCATCCATGTCAGCATGTCCTCTGCGGGCAATCTGAGTTCTTATTTCTAAAGGTTACCGTGTTGAGCTTTGCACGCCCACTTAATGTGTCCAATATGTGTGTCATTAAGTTCTAGTGAGTGACGGTTCTCGTGAGCCAGTTAATTTCCCACTCTTAGCGTTTGTTTATGAGGTAATGTTTCACTTAAAGAAAGGAGTTGCGAGTGAAATTAGTTGTTGTTTAGCCTTGATTTTATAGTGTTAATTTACTGGTTAATCTTGAATGTTAAAGTTAAGAAAAGCTTTTTGGCCTCTTATTGTAGGGTGTGGTCTGTGTTTCAGTGAGCTGAGGCAGCGGGCAACCGAAGCGTAGGGCTTCCCTTAAGATTACAAGTTAGGGTTACAGGCGGTGGACATCGCCTGAGCTTGTGTGTTCCTCTTGGGAAGCGTTTACTGGGTTCTCATTTCGGTGGCCTACTCGATGTGGGGCTGTAAACGGAGCCACGTCTTGATTCGAAGTTAAATATTACTTCCCTCAGTCTGCTCCACCGTTCGTGGTTAAACTTCGGCCTTACAAGCTTGGCCCTTACTTCTGTTGTTACACATTTATGACCGTACAAAGTTGTAACTTTCTATTCCCTAAAAGCCCATCTTACAATCCAATGGGCATTAGAATAATTTCGGGTAGACTCTGCAGGTCTCTAGTCTAGTAATTTGCAAGACTGCCCAAGTTACGTTTTAATAAATATTTTTTAAGTATTCATGTTAAAACTGAGGCGGTGTGTCCACTGTTATTTTACATGTAATCTTAAATAACGAGTGCTAACTAGAGTTGTTTTGTTAAAGTTATGGTCAAATTCAGCCTTAGTGGCTTCTGTCAATTTTTATATGAGATCATTGCTAATGGTTTATTAGTTTATTAATGGTTTTATGCAGTGAGAGAATTTCTTAAATATTTTGCCTGAGTGGCGTTTCTCAATATTTATGTAAGAGCGTTGGCTAATGATTTATTAACTTGCTCATGAATTTTATGTAATGAGTGTTTCGTAAAATAATCTTGCCTGAGTGGCGTCCGTCAATTTTTATGTGAGATTGTTTTTGGTAGTTAATAAACACATTGGAATTGAAACGTTCACTTTATTGAGTCATCCCTTACACTCCCTTTAGATTTAAAGGTTAAGCGAAGCAGGTGTTAAGTAATAACCTTCCAGAACCCTCTGCTTGGAGTGTATGTGGTCTATGGATGTTCAACGGCAACATCAAGTTCGAGAATTTGATTCCGCGTGTAGGTGTAACGTTTATTACTCTCTAATTTTTGACTGAGTGACGGGATATCTGCCTGTACTCTCATTGTACAACAATTACAGATGGTCTTATACAAAACATCTGCAGGCAATGCAATCGTTTTTATTATTCCACTTTTAAAGACGCATTATGAGACATCGTTCAGACGCGAGGGTGTCTTCTAAATGCACTACACACAGCATTGGTATGATCTTATCAGAATCTCGGGCTGCAGCAGAATATTACGTCGACGTTACTATGACTGGATAGGAGAATAAGAAATCTGTAACTACATCTCTTGAAAGAAGATGGCTGAGATTGCAACCGCTGACATTTCCCGTTTTACCCGTTCTTTACAGAGACTTATGTTTAATGGACCGTCTCCGTGACCATCTGTTTAAGATATAAACTAGTCTTCTATTTACACTGTTTGTTCACATTGCTGTGATCACCTGTCGTAAGCCTGACCAGACACGGAAACTTCCCCTTTGTATGTAAATACTGACAGTGCTGGAAAAACTCTTACGTTATTTGATTTTCAAACAACTGAGCAAAACTGAACGTAAGCAGACAGTCCTCCTTTTACTTATACTTTTAGCGTAACTCAATCTGACTTTCAATAATCCATACAAAAGAATGGGCCTGACTAACAATAACCTAAGCCTACAAGAATGACGAGACCACAAAGGGAATGCCACGACAACATTCCCAAGACCGTAACTCTCTATCCCCGGACATGTATCCTTCTAACAATTGCTGCAGCCACGCCAACGCCCATCTGGTCAACGCAGCGTAAGACGTGATTTATCTGAAAAGTCCACATGTCACCACTTAGTGGGAGTGCAGTAGCGGTACTGACCTGCAAACTCTAGAGTTCGTCGCCGGTGAACAACAGTCAGCATGGGTGCATGTGAAAGGCGCCTGCTTTCGAGGCTCATAGGCATCAACGTTTCCTGAACTGTCGTTCAAGAGACACTCTTTGCAGCCTATCTATTCATCTGGGTGGTCAGTTTCTCAACAGCAGAACGTCTATTCGCCCATATACGCGTCCACAACTGTCGTTCACCCCTGTCAACTATAGCCCGTGATGCACCACAGTTGCCTCGGCTCCGCTTTTGGATAGATACATTTATGCCATGCACGGCATAGTTTAACCACGGCGACACGCAAACAGTTTACATATTTACCCGTTTCGGAAATGCTTCCCCCTTGACCCTGATGCCAATGATCAAGCTCTTTTGGACTTTAGGTGAACGGCTCTATTTCCGCATTACGACAGTGACAGCATCCCCCCTCCCCCCCCCCCCCTCCCCAACGGTCTTTATACACTACTGGCCACTAAAATTGCTACACCAAGAAGAAATGCAGATGATAAACGGGTATTCATTGGACAAATATACTACAACTGACATGTGATTACATGTTCACGCAATTTGGGTGCATAGATCCTGAGAAATCAGTACCCGGAACAACCACCTCTGGTCGTAATAATGGCCTTGATACGCCTCGGCATTGAGTCAGAGCTTGGATGGAGTGTACAGGTACAGCTGCACATGCAGATTCAACACGATACCACAGTTCATCAAGAGTAGTGACTGGCGTTTTGTGACGAGCCAGTTGCTCGGCCACCATTGACCAGACGTTTTCAATTGGTGAGAGATCTGGAGAATGTGCTGGCCAAGGCAGCAGTCGAACATTTTCTTTATCGAGAAAGGCCCGTAGAGGACCTGTAAAATGCGGTCGTGCATTATCCTGCTGAAATGTAGGGTTTCGGAGGGATCGAATGAAGGGTAGAGCCACGGGTCGTAACACATCTGAAATGTAACGTCTACTGTTCAAAGTGCCGTCACTGCGAACAAGAGGTGACCGAGACGTGTAACCAATAGCAACCCATACTACCACGCCGGGTGATACGCCAGTATGGCGATGACGAATACGTGCTTCCAATGTGCGTTCACCGCGATGTCGCCAAACACGGATGCGACCATCATGTTGCTGTAAACAGAACCTCGATCCATCCGAAAAAATGACGTTTTGCCATTCGTGCACACAGGTTCGTCGTTGAGTACACCAACGCAGGCGCTGCTGTCTGTGATGCAGCGTCAAGGGTAACCACAGCCATGGTCTCCGAGCTGATAGTCCATGCCGCTGCAAACGTCGTCGAACTGTTCGTACAGAAGGTGGTTGTCTTGTAAACGTCCCCATCTGTTGACTCAGGGATCGAGACGTGGCTGCATGATCAGTTACAGCCATGCGGAAAAGATGCCTGTCATCTCGACTGCTAGTGATACGAGGCCGTTGGGATCCAGCACTGCGTTCCGTATTACCCTCCCGAACCCACAGATTCCATATTCTGCTAACAGTCATTGTACCTGGACCAACGCGAGCAGCCAGGTCGCGATACGATAAACCGCAATCGCGATAGGCTACAATCCGACCTTTATCAAAGTCGGAAACGTGATGGTACGCATTTCTCCTCCTTACTCGAGGCATCACAACAACGTTTCACCAGGCAACGCCGGTCAACTGCTGTTTGTGTATGAGAAATCGGTTGGAAACTTTCCTCATGTCAGCACGTTGTAGGTGTCACCACCGGCGCCAACCTTGTGTGAATGCTCTGAAAAGCTAATCCTTTGCATATCACAGCATCTTCTTCCTGTCGGTTAAATTTCGCGTCTGTAGCACGTCATCTTCGAGGTGTGGCAATTCTTCTAGAGCTACTAGTTGCCGTCTGTGGGCAGTTGCTGCACGTCGTCGTCGAACATAGGCAGTAGTCACATTAATATGATTCGACCGTTTATTTAAGAAACGTTTCGGAAGCATTGCTCATTCATCAGATGGCAGTGCTCGTACATAGCTTAGATGCACTGCTCCTGGGAAGCCGTGGATATGTAATAACTAGAATTTCTTTGTTCATCACATTGATGAGAGTATGAGCTAGTTTTATTAGAAATTATAAATGTTTTGGAAGTAATGCGCTATGTATGGAGTAGTGTGTTTGTTCGTTGTGTGTTGGGATCACTGGGTTAGACTTAAATACGTCCGCTTTCTACGAACTTCTCCAGAGATGTTTCGAAATATTTTATAAATTTTTTCTTCTTGTGATCTGCAGTCAGCGGATGTTGCCTTTCAGACTTTTCTAGATTATTTCTACATCAACGTGCTAACCCACCGTTTTACTTATATTAAGCATTCTTTTGGTCTCTCAGATATGTAGTGCGTCACACACAAAATACACATGGACTTCATTTAAGTAACATGAAAGCTGTCTGTCAACGCTAAAGTTATCTTTAATGGAATTAAACCATCGGTGTAGGAATAACATTAGTGTTTGGCGATTAGGATTTTCATTGCTGTCACTGGCAATGTTTTTTTTTCGATCCCTGATAGTTACGTATAGTTACATAAAACGAAGCGTTACTTAGAAGATACTATCCAATAATCTCGTGTCAAAATATCAGAAAGATCTCCAGGATAATGAAAGTGGATGCAACTACAAATGGGAAACACTGAAATGAAGTGCGTTAGTCCTTTCTGTTTCAGCCGTTTTGAGATTGGTAAGGGTAGATGTTTCATCCGCTTCGATATCATCAGAGGAGGAGAACTTTGCTCGAAATTCTTTGGTGTAATAGCCGTACAAGGGCAGAGTCTTTCAGCTTGACTAGCGCACATGTTCCATTGGCCGTTGGTTTCCTATACAGCTTTTATGTGTATGTAATTCTGGAACATCAGAAAATGCAGAAACTTTCACTCAAACTGACACTGACACGTATCTGAAGAAAGACCGAAATAATAGAGTCATGGAAATGGTCTACCAGTGCAGGAAGAACTCGCCATAACGAGCAAGAGTGAACTGGGTCAAGATTAAAAGGCAACTGCCCGGCACGAACACAAGTACCTCCATAAATAAATCCTGTGACGCCATAAAGCGAAATGCTGCAAGACTTTTATGACTTTCGAGGACCCGCTGAGAGAAATATACTCCCTAAAAATACACAACCTTGTTGCTAGCGCATGCCCATAGCCTTTACGAATTTTTGTGTAGCTCGTGTGTTTTAGGGATGGAATAATGAAGATACTTCGTACTATAATGACGGTTATACTCGCTAATGACCAGACGGTAGCTACTGTCAGCTTTTAAGAGTCACTCTCTAACTTCCCAAAATAGCTGCGACATTGTCTTAGTGTTTACACCAAAAAGAGGAGGAATTCTTGTCTGGTGTGAAATAGTAAATGAAAATAGTAGCAGCACATTTATTAAACTTCGCAGTATATACATTACCTTTACTTACATTTGGAATGTGTATCTGGACACTTAGGTTTATCTGTTGCACACTGTAAAGGAATTAAAGTATTGTAAGCAACCGGCAACTTGCAGTTCGAGCCTCATTACTGTATTCCGTTGTTTGACGGTATCACTACAATCCCCCTATATGAGTCATAACTGTTGAAATAGTTGTTGTGTCTAGAACTAGTAGTGAAACTTGTCATTTGCTGCAAGCATGAGGTTTTTATCTCGTTGTTGTCGTGAATAGTCTTTGAATGCTGAACCGTTCAAGCAGAATTTGTTGCATTTACCTCACTGATAACACCTCATCTACATCTACATCTACATCCATACTCCGCAAGCCACCTGACGGTGTGTGGCGGAGGGTACCTTGAGTACCTCTGTCGGTTCTCCCTTCTATTCCAGTCTCGTATTGTTCGTGGAAAGAACGTTGTGCAATATCGATGACAATGGTCAAATCTTCTCGGTCGATCAGCCGAGTGGTGGCGTAACCCAGTGATAAGACACGCAGAACACTCCATACGAGACTTTGTCTGAAGATGACCGTACAAAAGTGATTAAAACGTCATGACAAGAGTACACCACTAGGCTGATCGTCTGAGAAGACTTTATCAATGGACTACGATAGAAATTGTATATCACACCTCTACGGGGAGGATATTTAGCACATCTGGAATATGCTGCAAACACTTAGAATCAATATAGGGAGCGTCACAGGAGATTGGCCTTCTTGCTACCGCTGTGAGGATATGGAAGTTATGTCGAAATTTGCTAACTTACATGACCAGGAGAAGAAGTATATTACGATGAGCTTGTTCGGGCTTGGTACCGGAGCCGTGTTACCAGAATAGTACTGGACAAGAACGCAAGAGCTTTGTTCACTTGTCACCTGTACCTGTCTTCCATTATCCCAGCACTTATCTGCGAATGGATGGATGGCAACACTTAAAAAGCTGTGAGTTCTGTTTTTGCTGCTGCTGGATCTGAAGGGCGCTCAACATCACGGTCATCAGCGCCCATACGCTGACTGTGTGACGCGAATGGGGCTATAGTACACAAAATGAGCCCAACCTAAAATATAACAAAAGACCACATACGCTTCCTTGTACTCTTTTTCACATACACACACACGACTCCTCTGAACAGTACAATGGAGCAGCGTGTCAAAGCAGAACTTTACAAAGAATGCCACAAACATTGCCACTAAGAGGCAACTCCATGAAAGAAGACAGGCAAACCAAAAAAAAAAAAACACGACTCCTCTGAACAGTACAATGGAGCAGCGTGTCAAAGCAGAACTTTACAAAGAATGCCACAAACATTGCCACTAAGAGGCAACTCCAGGAAAGAAGACAGGCAAACCAAAAAAAAAAAAAAGTAACTGGATGGGGCAGTCGTTCTCTAACATACTAAAAGTTTCGACCTAAGAGTTTAGGTAGAAGGGAAGACAAAACAAAAAATCGTAGAAGACATGCCGCATTAACCTCATTATTACCTAAAATTGAGGGCAGATCTATCGGTGAACCAGTTTCAAACCTCTCGCCCTACACTTATGCCAAGTAAACACTCCATTACTGTTTATGAAAACAGAAACAATATCTGTAATAAATGAATAAAAACACATTACCCAACAAGAAATTCGTTGAGTCCCCAAAGCGAGGCCATGGCAGCAATCCAGTGGTGATCAAAAGAAAAGGTTTACTGCTATTCTAACACAAAGTCCCATCGTGTTGGTGGTATGTACCCCTATACTGTTCTGCATGAAACCGAATGCACAAGAGACAACTTATCCGTCCAGTAACAAGCATCACAGCTCTTCGACTAACCGGATCAATTAAACGTGCGAGAACCACACATCGAACAAAAACTGCGATACCCAGGTAACATGTATCTGGTACATCCATTTACATATGCAATAACACCTCAGTTCACAGGTCTAACTACAGTGCCAAAATACAGTTGGAACGTGGTATACTTTATCCGTCAATCAACAGCTATGAAACCACTTTATCTTAAAGGAGGAAGTACAGTATGCAAATACCGCCTAAACACGAGACAACACATCCGTACATCAACGAATATGAGATGATGAAAACTTTCATGTCGAACTGAATTGATCATATGGATCAGTCAACTGTTATGGTTTCATACCAGTTGATGAATAGATGAACTTTATATCGATTCTCACAATTTCAGCATGGTGGTGGAATTTGTGCGCCTTCAGATTGGATGTTAATTAAGTCAGAAAGAAGTAAACACGACCATTTGGATGTATAATGGTGGTGATCGTGACGATTATGGTAGGGTTGCGTGGAACACGACCTCAAGGTCTTTAGCACCCATTCAAAAATGTGAGACGAATTTAATTTAAATGGCTGAGAGGTAAAAACATTATAGTGAATTTTAAAAAATAAAACATTTGGTGGATAGTTCTTTGTGTAGATTTACACACACACACTCACACACACACACACACACACACACGCGCGCGCGCGCGCGCGCCGACTGTAAAGCTGTTTCCTGTGAAAGTGATTAAAATATTAGTTGAAAATATGGACAAGTGTCCAATAAAAAGTGATTAAAAAGTTATGGCATATGTATGTGACTCACTGATCACTACATATGAAAAAGGAATCAGCGCGCCACTGTACGACATGCTAAAATCTCCAGCGTTAGATCTTAGGTTAGAGGCAAGACAGTACACAAAATTATGAAAACTTTGTAACATTCGTCTCATTATCATCTAAAACTGAGGCTTACATTAGCCGCTGCTATCTTGTTGAAATATAAAACGCACTCTAATAAAACGTGAATTATGATAGGCCATACACCACATGCATAACAGACCGCAGGATTTCCTTTCGTATGTAGGGAGACTTACTTTAATGGACAGGATATTTAATGGGCAATGCGTCATTGCCGGATACTTGGCTTCACGGATTGCGCCTTGTTGTTCCTCAAGCTTTGCGACTCTTTCTCTTACAGCTGCATGGTTTTTGGCGCAACAGCTAGAGAAAAACTTGCAGGAGTATGGTACAAAGTGTCCAATGAGTTCCCTGCGGGCTTTCTCCGCTGCTACACCTGCTAACTCATTTTCCCCGGATACAAATAAAGAGTGGATAAATAATATTTCTTTTCAGCCATGGCAAAGTTAGTTGGTTACGTACCCACATCTTGCATCTCCATGGAAGTGTAGCTTTTCCACCCTAAATCCTCAAGTATTTCATGGATTTATTCCAGTCTCAGTCTTACCGTATACAGCTCCCTCTAGTACTATGGATACTATTCCCTGATGTCTTAACCCATGTCCTGTAATCCTGTCCCTTCCTCTTGTCAGTGTTTTCCGTATGTTCATTGCTCCATCGATTCTGCGGAGAACCTCCTGATTCCTACCTTATCAGTCCTTTTAATTTTCTACATTTTTCTGTGGAACCACATCTCAAACGATTCGATTGTTTTCTATACCGTCTTTTCCACAGTACATGTATGACTACTATATAGTGCTATGCTCCAAATGTACATTATCGTAAATTCCTTCCTTGATACTAGTTGAATTGATTTGTCCAGAAATGTCCTCTATCTATGCCTGTGCTAGTCTGCTTTTTTATGTTCTCCTTGCTTCGTCCGCCATGAGTTATTTTCTTTCCAAAGTTGCAATGCTATGCTCCAAATGTAAATTCTTAGACTTTTTTCATTGATACTCGAATATTTCTTTTGACCAGGACTGGCATCACTGCCTGTGCTAGTCTGTTCTTCATGTCCACCTGGCTTCGTTCATTTTGCGTTACTTCTGACTTTCTCGTGATTATTATTTCCGCTACTTCTAATTTCTTTTGTCTTTTGTCGGTTTACTCTCAGACCACGTTCTCTAGTCATTAGTGATTAGACTGTTTATTGAATTCAAAAAATTCTCGAATTCTTCTTCACATTCACTGAGGAAAGCAATATCATCAGCAAATCTTATCATTGATATTCAAAAAATTCTCGAATTCTTCTTCACATTCACTGAGGAAAGCAATATCATCAGCAAATCTTATCATTGATATCCTTTCATGCTGAATTTTAATCCGATTCTTGAACCCTTCATTTATTTCCGTCATTGTCTCATCGATGTATAGATTGAACAGTAGGGGCGAACGACTGCATTCCTGCCTTACATTCCTTTTAATCCGAGCATTTCTTTCTTCTTCTTCCAATATTATTGTTCTCTCTTGATTCTCGAACACGTTGTATATTATTACACTTCTACCCTTACAGCTTACTGCCATTTTTCCCAGAATTTCGAACATACTGTAACACTTCACATTGTCGAACGTTTTTCGCAGGTCGAAAGATCCTCTGAATCTTCTATATGTCCATCCTTTTAGCAGGAGGTCTCTGGGACGACGATCGTTTACTACAGTGACAAAAAATAAAAACACCTACAGCCGTCCTTATGATTTTATTTTATTTTGTCGCTGCGAGTATCAACGCTTCATTGCGACACCTTCAGGCTCTTTTTGATGCGGTACCCCTGATATGATCCCCATGCATAACCCATCAGTAGCC
Source organism: Schistocerca americana (assembly GCF_021461395.2). NCBI lineage: Eukaryota > Metazoa > Arthropoda > Insecta > Orthoptera > Acrididae > Schistocerca > Schistocerca americana. The sequence goes on from NC_060124.1 coordinate 384,291,503, forward strand.
AGCACTACTGGATACGCAGATAATGTGTCAGCGCTCGCCGGCCGGGGTGGCCAAGTGGTTCTAGGCACTACAGCCTAGAACCGCGGGACCGCTACGGTCGCAGGTTCGAATCCTGCCCCGGGCATGGATGTGTGTGATGTCCTTAGGTTAGTTAGGTTTAAGTAGTTCTAAGTTCTAGGGGACTGATGACCTCAGAAGTTAAGTCCCATAGTGCTCAGAGCCATTTGAACCATTTTTTTGTCAGCGCTCCAACTATCAATTGCCAACTGTTGGCAGTTGATGGTTGGAGCGCTGACACATTATCTGCGTATCCAATAGTGCTGGCTACTGATCGGTTATGCATGGATATCATATCAGGGGTACCTCATCAAAAAGAGCCTGAAGATGTCGCAATGAAGCGTTGAAGCTCGTAGCGACAAAATAAAATAAAATCATAAGGACGGCTGTAGGTGTTTTTATTTTTTGTCACAATCCTGTGACTGTCTTGATATTTCTTCAACCATACTTAATTTATCAAAGGCAATATCAGAAATGCATCTCTGTGCCTTCATCTTTGCTGAAGTGACACTGACCTTCTTCTAACGGATCCTCAATTATCTTTTCCATTCTCTTGTATATTATTCTTGTCAGGAACTTGGGTGCATGAGCTGGTAAGCTGACTATGCGATAACACTCTCATTTCTCTGATTTTGTTATCTTCGAAATTGTTTTGATGATATTTTATCGGAGGTCTAATGATGTGACGCTAGTCTCGTTGATTCTACACACTAACCTAAATAGTCACTTGGTTGCCACTTCCCCACTGATTGTACCTTATTTGATCGCACGTCTTCCAAAGCTCATGTAAGTTCTGACTCTAATACGACATCCCGTATCTCTTCCATATGTCTCCACTTCTTCCACCGCGACGTCAGACAATTCCTTCCCCTCACATACTAGTTTTATGTACTTTTCCTAGCTTTCAGCTCTGTTCTCTGGGTTCAACAGTAAAATTCCCATTGCACTCTTGCTTCTAACATCACCGACAGTTGCTCTCATATTCCTATGTACTGAGCAGATCTTTGGACGAATATTTATTTTCGATGTATTCACATATTTACTGCACCGTTTTACTTAGGCCTTCCTCAACTTCCTATTTATTTCATTCCGAAGTGCTTGTACTGCTGTATGCCTGTCTTTCTTCCACATTTTTATACTTCCTTCTTCCGTCTATTAATCGAAGTATTTCTTATGATACGCCACGTTTCTTCGAAGTTACCACGTTTCTTCGAAGTTACCTTTCTCGTACCTATATCTGTTCGTCGAAAACCTGTGACTGATCTTTTGAGAGATGCCCACTCCTCTTGAGCTGAACTGCCAAGAGTTGTATTATTTTCCGCAGTATCCACATCCTTAGCGAAATTTAAACACGTTTCATAATTCCTCAGTACTCCAGTATCGCACTTCATTCCACACTACTTCATCTGGAATAGTTCGTTCAGCTTAGTCTATTCACTAACGTTACGAAATCGCGGACTGACTCTGTATCTCCTCCTGGTTACGTCATACAATCCAGTGCGTTATTTCGGAGTCTATGTCTGACCATGATGTAAGCCAGATGGAATTTTCCTGTATCTATGAAACTCCTCCCCTTATGATTCTTGAACTGTGTAGAGACCGTTTTCTGATAGTTTTGGTATGACTCTATATTCGTCTCACTACAATTGTTTTCTTGGTTTCCAGTTCATTACAGAGACTCGCACTACACCTAGAATGAGCCTTTGCATATCTTGTTTCACATGTTCTAGCTCCTCTACCACCTTCAGTTTTCAGACGTTCCATGCTCAGATTCACAGAATATTAACTTATCGTTGGTTGTTGCACCTTTTCCTCATAATGACATTCCCCTTGTCAGCCCCTACTGGAGATCTGATTTTGGGACTAGTCCGGGATCACTTCCAATGGAGAGGTAATGATGAACACTTTCGTCAGTTACAGGCCACATATTCTATGGATATACTCTATGTGTCTTTAATACAGTGATTTCCGTTGCCTTTTGCACGCTCATGCAGTTGATGATTGTTGGTTCTTCCGTTGTTAAGTGGTGGATTCGCAAGTGCAAGACAGTGCCCGATGTTTCGCCCTCTCTGATAACGCCGTTGGTAGAGTGAGGGTAGATTCTTACACGAGAAGTCTTTGGCCGCCCGTATTGACGCCTTTTTTCAAAATGTAATCATTGGTTTGTTTCGAACTTTAGATCCAAGAAATTTTTGACTACTCATCAAATACGAAGGTCACTCCAAAAGACGTGCACACTATTTCTGTAAAAATACGGTTTTCATTCTGCTTGTGTAAAAGTTTTACAGTATGTAAATACATTCTTCCCGCTTGTTTTCAAACTTAGTTAAACCTGTTCCCGTGAGTGGCGCCGTCACAGCATGTCTTCAAGATGGCTGCTACACTTGACGTTCGTCAGAAGCAACGTGCTGTCATAGAATTCCTGTGCTGTGAAAACGAGACAGTGGGAAACATCCACAAGAGGCTGAAAAAGGTGTGTGGAGGTAGTACTGTCGATCGCAGTACAGTTAGTCGGTGGGCAAGCAGGTTACGTGATAAAAGCGGGCACGGCAATATTGAGGATTGTCCTCGCAGCGGCAGGCCTCGTACTGCACACACTCCAGACAATGTGCAGAGAGTTAACGAACTGGTGACTGCTGACAGACCCATCGCAGTGAACAAATTGTGACCCCACTTTGGGATAGGGGAAGGAAGTGTTTGCAGAATACTGAAAGTGTTGGCGTTAAAAAAGGTGGGTTCTCAGGATGTTAACTGTGGCTCACAAAGAAACATGAAAAACTGTATGCAGCGAACTTTTGGAACAGTACGAGAATGGTGGAGATGAATTTCTTGGAACAATTGTGACAGGTGATGAAACATGGCTCCATCATTTTTCACCAGAGACGAAGAGGCAATCAATGGAGTGGCATTATGCAAATTCACCCAAGAAAAACAATTCAAAACCACACCTTCTGCTGGAAAAGTTATGGCTACGGATATTTTTCGATTCCAAAGGACTCTTGCATGTGGACATCATGCCAAGTGGAACCAGGATAAATTCTGATGCATATGTGACGACACTGAAGAAACATCAAGCTCGACTCAGTCGTGTTCGACGACATCGGCAAAAGCAGGATGTTTTGCTGTTGCACGACAATGCCGGGCCACATGTCAGTCAAAAAACCATGGAAGCGATCACAAAACTCGGATGGACAACACTGAAACACCTGCCTTACAGTCCTGACCTGGCTCCATGTGACTATCATCTCTTTGGGAAACTGAAAGACTCTCTTCGTGGAACAAGGCTTGAAGATGAAGTCTCCCTTGTGCACGCTACCAAACCGTGGCTCCAACTTGTTGGTCCAGAGTTTTACCGTGCGGGTATAAAGGCGCTGGTTCCAAGATGGCGTAAGGCAGTTGAGAGGGATGGAAATTATGTGGAAAAATGAAAATATTGTTCCTTAAAGATGTATCTACACACTGTAAAACTTTCAAACATGTAGAATAAGAAAGTATTTAAAAATAATAGTGTGCATTTCTTTTGGAGTGACCTTCATACGTTACACGTAGACCACGAGCTAAGACAAGAAACAGAAAGATCGCTTAGATGTCTGCTGGTGTGAGGTTGAGATAGCGGCTCGGACAGCTGGTGAAATCCGAGCGTCCCAGCTGGCGCCGTCCGGCGGCAGAGCGTGGCCTCTCCTCTCCCGGGGGACTTTCCACGTCGCCATCGCCAGTCCTCAGCGGCCGGTCTGCCCGGCCCCGCCCGGCGGCGCAAGAAAACGCCGCCGCCCGAAATAATGGAAGACGCGGCGCGGCAGGACAATGGCTCGGCCCTCGAGAGGCGAACAAAAAACGGAAACGTAAATATATTTTTCAGGCGAGTGGACCGGGGGGAAGCATTAACGTTATCCGTGAATTATGTGCCCTCATAAAGGTGGCCGGCCTTTGTTGGTTTGTCGGGGGCAGTCGCAGCGCCGCCACTGTGTCCCGCCCCCAGGCGTCGCCCTGTGGGCGCGGGGGCAGAGCGCCTCCTCAATCTGGTTCCGGCGACTGACGTCAGTGGCGCGTGAGATGCAGGAGCACTGTGACGCGTCTCACCTCCAGTCACGACTGCTTCCAGGGTCACCTACGAAAGGTGGATATAAAGCTTTAATCACCTCATCGGCTGGTCCGCTGTTCTAGCGGTAAAGCGTATGCGTCTAAATCTCGAAGTATCGGGATCGAATTCCTGCCAGACCCTGGAAATTTACATTCTGCCTTTAATCTACCCGTCATCTCTCAATGATATGAAGTGTGGTCAGGAACGACAGGTGACTCAAATTCCACTTTCAACTGTAGGTCTTCTTTCACCGGTAGGCTAACTGTGGGAGAGAAGAGATATGCAAGTCGTCCCAGTGTCGTTCAATTGAATGACTGGCATTGTGTCATTCAACACTGGAAATTACTATTATCACCCCGTAAAAGATAAATTTACACAACTAAAATATAAAATGTAAATGGCATGTGACTAGGGCCTCCCGTCGGGTAGACCGTTCGCCGGGTGCAAGTCTTTCGGTTCAACGCCACCTCGGCGACTTGCTCGTCGATGGGGTTAAAATGATGATGATTAGGACAACACAACTCCCAGTCCCTGAGTGGAGAAAATCTCCGATCCAGCCGGGAAACGAACCCGGGCCCTTAGTTTTGACATTTTGTCGCGCTGACCACTCAGTCACCGGAGACGGACATTAACACAACTAAAAGTATGTTTTCTAGCAGGCACGCGACTACAGTCGGGGCACACATTAATATCCTCACGCTACTGTACCATCGCATGCTGTTAGACGAGGCAAAATAAACTGTTGGCTCCTCTAGTGAGGTCCTTAGATACACCCTTGCGAACACATTCCAACGTGTACCCCGACTGCAGATTGCAGTGTTGGACAGTCGTACACAGCAGGCAATCGTAAGCAGTCAAATGGCTCTGAGCCCTATGGGACTTAACTTCTGAGGTCGTCAGTCCCCTAGAACTTAGAACTACTTAAACCTAACTAACATAAGGACATCACACACATCCATGCCCGGGGCAGGATTCGAACCTGCGACCGTAGTACGTAAGCACTCACGATACGAATCTTGTGATAAACATGACTGCTGTCCTCTTCTAATTCCTATGAGTGACAATCAGGAAGAAGATGACAGATGCCATTTGAGCCGTGAAACGCGCCAGCTGAATAAAACAGGTCAGTTCCTTGTTATTTCCAGCAGTCTGACAACGGGAACATAAGCTTACAGCTATCACTGATTTACTTTCACCTGAATATGTTATTAAAACCTTTAATTCACGGTATCGTTGCGTGGATTCTGTTTTTAAATATAAAATTTGAATTTAAATTGGTTGTTGTTGTGAACTTCAATCCAGAGACTGGGTTGATGCAGATCTCTATACTAATCTGTCCTGTGCAAACTTCTTCACCTCCAAGTAAATACTGCAACCTACATCCTTCGGAATCTGCTTAATGTCTTCCTCTACAATTTGTACCCTCCACACTGCCCTCCAATACTAAATTGGTGATCCCTTGATGCCTCAGAACACGTCCTACCACCCGATCCCTTCTTTTTGGCTGTAGTTTCCCCTTGCTTTCAGCCGTTTGCAGTACCAGCACAGCAAGGGATTTTTGGTTAATGCTAGAAGGCCAGATCAGTCAATCATCTAGACTGTTGCCCCTGCAAATACTGAAAAGACTGCTGCCCCTCTTCAGGAACCACACCTTTGTCTGACCTCTCAACAGATACCACTCCTTGTGGCCGCACCTACGGTACGGCTATCTGTACCGCTGAGGCACGTAAGCCTCCCCACCAACGGCAAGGTCTATGGTTCGGGGGGGGGGGGGGGGGGGGGAGGGGTTAAATTAGTTATGATAGATATTTCATTATTTATCATTGACAATAATTGATACAGTTTACGTATGTGTGCGTGTGTGTGTGTAAGAGAGAGAGAGAGAGAGAGAGAGAGAGAGAGAGGGAGGGAGGGGGGGATCAGGGGCGGATGTTGGGAGGGAGGGCGGGAGGGAGGGAAGGAAAGAGAAAAGAAGGAAAGGTAAGGGAGTGTGTGGGAAAAGGAGACAAAGAGAAAGAGAAGGGCACAACGTGATTGGCACCCATATCGTATTGCATTCATCAGCGTGCTAATCGCATTTTATACTTTGTCAAGGCTGCACAAATCATTAGCAACATGACTGTTTTTGGTCAGCAGAGAAATCGACTCAAGGGCTTCGTGTAGCGTCGAGTGATCTGCTGCAATAGGAACTTGATACTGTTTCGTCATAGTCTCAATTGTCGTGGTCATTCTCCTATCATAAACGACCATTTTTAGGTGACTAAATATTTCAATGTGTAAGCAAATGTAATGTTCGTAAACTGATGAAATAATGTGGTGTCCTGTTTTAGTAGAAGAGACAGAGAAGATCCGCTGAAGAGCGTCGTTTCGTGAAGGAATCGTTTAGTAAACGTGAGCTTTAAAACTCGACTGCTAATAGCTTCAAAAGTGGCCGCTTGCATCATGGAGAGGTTTAATATTGAAAATTCGACAACAGACATTCTAAGAAGAGTCGGTCAATATATTATTACTTAGCCTGCTTACGGGGAGCGGATGACCACGACTAAAAGAGTGTGACTGTGACTTACGGAGCCTAATCGACAATCGTTCGTCCCACTCACTATTTGCGAATGGAACGTGGGTAGGTAGTACAGTGAGTACAAATGTAGATTTTCTCTTTACTGATCAGTCAGTAGAACGTCACACGTAAGTCTGTCCGGAGAGCCTTACGATGAAACTACATGAATCTAGCCCCCGACGAGGTGTGCTGTAGTCTAGATTTTTTGATAGAATCCTATGGAAGATACGTTCACGTAAAATAACGTACAAAACTTTCGATCTTGAGCTTTGTCCAACGTTTCGGTAACCTTACGACCCGAATTTGCCGAAGATACAGAGAATATTGAGGAAACAACCGAGCTCTTCATCACATAGCCATTTAACAGTATGAATGAATTTCATCAATGTTCAACAGACAATAATAGTATACACTACGGGAAACGTGCTATCCGTTACGGAAAGCCTGCCTATTAAACTTCTGAAGACGACTTTCCAAACTACTCTAGGATTACTCGACGTGGCACGGGCTCAATAAGTCATTGGAAGTTCGCTGCAGAAATGTTTAGTCGTACTGCTTCTATAACAGTCCATAATTGCGAAAGTGTTGCCGGTGCAGGATTTTGTGCACGAACTGTCCTTTCGACTACATCCCGCAAATATTCAATGGGACTTTAAAAAATGGTTCAAATGGCTCTGAGCACTATGGGACTTAACAGCTGTGGTCATCAGTCCCCCAGAACTTAGAACTACTTAAACCTAACTAACCTAAGGACATCACACACATCCATGCCCGAGGCAGGATTCGAACCTGCGACCGTAGCAGTCGCGCGATTCCGGACTGCGCGCCTAGAACCGCGAGAACACCGCGGCCGGCTATGGGACTTAAGCTGGGCGATCAGTGTGGCCTAATCACTCACACGAATTGTCCAGAATCACGCCGGTCGTTAAGGCCGTAGGTCACTGCGTTGTCCGTGGTGACAAGTACCGCATGATACCTGGCATTCTTATCACACTCTTGACACTGTGGATCTAGGAATATTGAATTCCCTATTGGCTTCCGAAATGGAATGTCCTATGCGTCTTTCTCCAAATAACATTCCGTGTCCAAAGTTTGTTAATTCCCACAGTGCTGCCACAATCACGTCGGAAACCCTTCCAAATGAAGTACCTGAGTAGAGATTACTGTTCTGTCAGTGCACTGGCCTTTTATGTCTATGATGCATGTGTATGTGCATATCGCTATAACAGGACTTTTGTCTCCTCAGTTTAAGTGTCGCGAAATGACCATAAAAGAAAAATTAAAGGAATTCGGACTGTTACAGAGGGGTATCGACAAACTATTTTCTTGTATACCTTCTGGAAGTGGAACAAGAAGGTTGAAGCTGAGAGAACATCAACCTTCTGCCACATGTGTACCCTACTGTTTATGATAGTTTACTAATTACGTATATTTATGTTTGCCGTGCACTGAAACCGGTGCATTTGTAAATGCCAAGTATGACAGAAACTGAAGATAACCGGTCATTAATACATCAGAATGTACTGAATCTTTCGCGAGAATATGTGACCCCAAATTTATAAATGTTGTTAATGGAAATACGGGTCCATCTTCACAAATTTTTATAATTGAAAGTGTAAGATTGTCCTATTTCGCAATGCTTTTGCAAAATTCAGACATCAAGTCTCGATCGGCTGTTTTTCCTGTGATATACTCAAAGTCTGTGGAGGGAATGTGGATGATGTGTAGTTATTTATTTATTCTTTTGCAAATGGTTCAAATGGCTCTGAGCATTATGGGACTTAACATCTGAGGTCATCAGTCCCCTATAACTTAGAACTACTTAAACCTAACTAACATAAAGACATCACGTACATCCATGCCCGAGGCAGGATTCGAACCTGCGACCGTAGTGGTCGCGCGGTTCTAGAAGCGCCTAGAACCGCTAGGCCACCGCGGTCAGTTTTTTTGCACCTACTTCGCCAATCCTTGAGTGTCCTCATACTTTGTTTTTTGTATTGGATAATTTTCTCGTGTTTGTGTTGAGTGTGGTAATCTGTGTGTCCGCCTCCGTGAGTGTGCAATCTGCTACATGTGGGGGCGGAAGTCATGGATTCTGTCGCTGTTATGCGTTACCAACTTACGATCACCACCAATGGGATCAAAAATCAAAGACGCAAACGGAACTAGCGATGCAATGTGCGATGGTCGACTACCCTTAGGAGGTCCAGATCACTCCTCCATAAAGACCGGAAGGAGAGTGGGGCTTCGGGGGTGCAATGTTAGGCAATTGGGCGCCCACTGTGGAGGAGTGAAGTTGAGACGGTCTCGAGAATTGTTGTATTGTATGTGAGATTTGTAAGATAAATCAGCTGCTAATCCGTTTTTTTTTCACAAGAAATACTTGCAGAAATCAAAAGGGGAGATTTGTTTTTTATTTCATGTTAGAACTTTCAGCTAGAAAAGATCTTTTTAGGTAGGCCTTTGTCGTGATATTGGAGGTGAAATCATGCGTGTGCGTAGAGAAAAGTTTCAAATATTTGTTGTGTGTGCTAGAATAAGTCCTAGGTTTACTCTCTGTGAAAAATATTTTGCCTGGTCAAACCCCATTTCATGGTGAGTAATGGATTACTTTGGCTCAAGCAGACCTAGTGGTCGGAGTCTGAACAGAATAAGAGAAAGCTGAGTCCTTGCTCCGTATTAGTTCAAGTTAGGAGGGGTAATACTAAGTTGAAATAATTCCATGTGGAGTAATTGTCAGGCAGACGAGCACGATTTTGTAGTAACTAACCCGTTGTCCCTGGCGGACCACATGGGCATCAGCCGCACGGTGAATGGAAACGAAGCTTCAGTGAGGTTCCTTCAGTGTGTAGTTGTAAGTTTAACAGCTTGCGAGTGACTTCTACCTAACTCCCAGGAACGGACACGTGGCGAGTAAATGTCATTGCTCTCGCAGCTCGTAGATGGGCAAGGCACGAGGCAATGTGAAGCGCAATGTGAAGCATGCAAATAATGATAGTAGGCACTGTGCGAGTGTGGTATACTTAAGAAAAGATTCGTGTGAAGGTTATTCTGACACGGTGGCAACAAGGTGGGCGAGATCGAGCGGAACTGACCTGACGGTCGATGCTCTATATTAGCTGTGTCAGTTACAGGACTTATAACTTGTGAAGGAATTTGTCAATTGGGGGAAAGAATTTTTGTTGAATCTGTTAAGCTGATCGTTGGAAGTAGGTTGTTGTTCTTTTCGGACTCATGGCTTACAAGCTCTTTTGTTGTATATGCAGTGGGACTTACTTTGTTTTATTAATACTTTTGAGCTAGAAGGAATTTCAGTGTGTGATTCAATACAATTGTGTGACCATGTGCATGAGGGTTAGTAAAGAGTGAACAGTCCCAGTCACCTAAGAATGAGGCCACTTCTTGAGCAGTATTCCCTTGTGCAGTCGCGATATACACATGAGATCGCACAGTTTGTATTTGAAAGAGTTTGGTAGTAACTCATGATGAAATTGTTTGGTTAACTTGTAGCCATAGTTTCTTGTCCTCTCCAGAGCTAGACTATTATTCTGATACATTCTTTTCACTCAAAATATACGTAGTTTTGAAGCCAAATGAATCGCCATGTCGATCAGAAAATATGAGATTGGTGCCCGTACTGTCTGTAACCTAGTCACACATCTGGGGCGTTGCTCTATATGGTGCGGAAACCTGGACATTGAGGAAGGAAGATAAAAGAAGACTGGAGGCACTAGAGATGTAGATGTGGAGAAGAACGGAAAAAGTGAAATGGGAAGACCGAGTAACGAATGAAGAAGTATTAAGAAGAATTGGAGAAGAAAGAAGCATGCTGAAAGTCATGAGAAAAAGAAAACGGAACTGGATTGGACATTGTTTGAGGAGGGACTGTTTATTGAATGAAGGAATAGAAGGAATGGTGAAGGGAAAAAGGGGAAGAGGAAAAAGAAGATATCAAATGCTAGACAATATCAAAGGAGACAAATATTCATAAATGAAAAGACTGTCTATGGACAGACAAAAGTGGAACAGGCTTAATCCATGATAAGACCTGCCGTGAGTCAGAATACCATACTACTACTACTAGTCACAATAGATCCTTTCCCGCCATTTTGTTCCGCCACTCAGACATTGCTCACCGTCCCAGAATTCAGATGGCACTATGTAAGATTTTTGATTGGTTCAAATGACTCTGAGCACTATGGGACTTAACATCTGCATCAGTCCCCTAGAACTTAGAACTACTTAAACCTAACTAACCTAAGGACACCACAAACGTCCATGCCCGGGGCAGGATTCGAACCTGCGACCGTAGCGGTCGCGCGGTTCCAGACTGTAGCGCCTAGAACTGCTCGGCCACCCTGGGCGGCATTTTTGATTGTATAAGTGGGATGTGGACGACGTAATGCCACATTTATTGAGTGACTCACTGAGAATTACCATCATTACTCCATTTTTTGTACCTCGTTAGCGTTACCCGTTGCACAGCTAAATTATTGCCCTCTCTAAGTAAGAGAGACTGTATAGTCAACAGGGGCGGTGGTTCTCCGCATACATTATTTGGATGCTTGCACGTCACTGAGCAGAACAACAGCATTCATTGTCAAGGTTTCCCATCTAGAGGATATGACTCTTGATACATTTGAGTGGGAGACTATATTATCCGGCAGGAAATGATTCCAGCGAATGAGCTGACCATTCACCAAAACAAAACCAATCATTGCAAATGAGTAACGATATATTTCCACTGGAATATCTGTGTGTTCAGGTGAGTGGTAACGTGTGTGCCTATTATGGAGCGGGCTCGGGTTCGATTCCCGGCCGAGTTGGAGATTTTTCTCCGCTCGTGGACTGCTTGTTGTACTAATCTCATAATCACTGATTCGCAAGTCGCCCAATGTGGCGTCACCTGAAATAAGACTTGCTCCCGGCGGCCGAATTTCCACACACGACCATTTCATTTCCACCGGCATAAGAAGGGTGGTCATCTCTCACAATAAAAAGTTTCCTCTCGCGAAAATCTTAGATCATTTTTCTGTGGGCCAGTTATGAAGACAGTTTAACTGAGCCGACCGCTGTGGCCGAGCGGTTCTAGGCACTTCAGTCCGGAATCGCGCCGCTGCTACGGTAGTAGGTTCGAATCTTGCGTAGGGAATTGATGTGTGTGATGTCCTTAGGTTCGTTCGGATTAAGTATTCTAAGTCTAGGGGACTGATGAACTCAGATATTAAGTCCCATAGTGCTTAGAGCCATTTGAACCAAGTTTAACTGAAGCAAGAATTCTTGCATATTTGTCTGTCAAGGAAGAACGATATTTCAATGTCAAACTGAGACGCCATCTGCTGATAATATCAAGTTAGCACTCACTACTTTTGAATGCGACTGGGTCCGAAGATACACTACCTCATCAAATGTGCTCCTTCGCATTTATGGGAGGTTGAACTCTCTGGGGCACTTAAGGAATGGCAGCCCTTTCTTCTTCAGGAACCGAAACACGAGAGTTCGACGTTTAATTCGTACTAAAGATGTACTTAGTGTTCAGGTTTAGACTCTCGGCAGGCCAGTCCGTTCAGGAATGTTAACGTCCAGAAACTATTGCCTCTAACATGTTGCTTTATGAGAGGGTGCAGTATCATTATGATACAATCATCGTTCCCGAACAGCTTCCGTACTGTGTTCAGTACACAATAGTTCAAAATATGTTCATATCCTTCCGCATTTATCGTTTACTTAAGCGCAATAAGGGAACCGCACTCTGACCACGGAAAACACTCCGATACCTTAACACCCCATCCTCCGTACTTCACCATTGCCACTACACATGACGGCATGTAACGTTTTCTTCGCATTCGCCACACCCAAAACTTTGCAGAGGACGTCACAGGGTACAGGGTGATTCATCAGTCCAAATCACTCATTCCGAGTCTTCCACTGTCTAGTGGCATAGAAATGTGTGACTTACGAGGGACAGTTCGACCATTGTACACCCATTCATTGTAACTCACCACGCACAGTCGTCGTACTATCTGGACTGCTGATAGCACTCTGGAACTCACGAGTGATCCCTTTCACTGAATTGATCCGATTTCTTACAACAATCCTCCGCAATGCTTGATGGTACATGAGTTCAGCATGGTCTTGGTGTAACTGTGGTTGATCTTTCGCGTTTCCCCCTCATAGTCACATCACCAACACCTCGAGTTGAACAGCTTGCCCAGCCGACACCCAACGACTAGTTCAAGCTTGAAATCACTGAGTTCATCTCACTGACCCATTCCGCTGTCGCTGCTTCTCTGCTGACAACACAACATGCTCCACCTCCATTAGTATTGGCGGTCCTCTTCTTGCGGTTTCTAGTGGTCAGTTCCGCATTACACAGATGAATCTGGATTCCTTCCATCAGGTAGTGTGTTATCAGATCACGTTATTCTAGGTGTGAATGTATTTTACTGTTCTGTCTACTACTGTGAGGATCTCTTTTCCACTAGGAATGAGATCAAAACCAAAAGGGGAAGTGAATGCACTGGAACGGCAGTGACTAACTACACCACAAGACCTTATACACAGTAGCTGAAAGTGAATATCATCCTTGTAATCGAATCGTAATGAAATACACTACTGGTCATTAAAATTGCTACACCAAGAAGAAATGCAGATGATAAACGGATATTCATTGGACAAATATATTATGCTAGAACTGACATGTGATTACATTTTCACGCAATTTGGGTGCACAGATCCTGAGAAATCAGAACAGTCACCTCTGGCCGTAATAACGACCTTCATACGCCTGGGCATTGAGTCAAACAGAGGTTGGATGACGCGTACAGGTAAAGCTGCCCATGCAGGTTCAACACGATACCACAGTTCATCAAGAGTAGTGACTGGCGTATTGTGACGAGCCACTTGCTCGGCCACCATTGACCAGACGTTTTCAGTTGGTGAGATATGGATAATGTCCTGGCCAGGGCCAGTTCAAAGTGCCGTCAATGCGAACAAGAGGTGACCGAGTCGTGTAACCAATGGCACCCCATACCATCACGCCGAGTGATACGCCAATATGGCGATAACGAATACACACTTCCAATGTGCGTTCACCGCGATGTCGCCAAACACGGACGCGACCATCATGATGCTGTAAACAGAACCTGGATTCATCCGAAAAAATGACGTTTCGTCATTCGTGCACCCAGGTTCGTCGTTGAGTACACCGTCGCAGGCGCTCCTGTCTGTGGTGCCGCGTCAAGAGTAGCCGCAGCCATGGTCTCCGAGCTGATAGTCCATGCTGCTGCAAACGTCATCGAACTGTTCGTGCAGATGGTTGTTGTCTTGCAAACGTCCCCATCTGGTGACTCAGGGATCGAGACGTTGCTGCACGATCCGTTCCAGATATGCGGATAAGATGCCTGTCATCTCGACTGCTAGTGATACGAGGTCATTGGGATCCAGCAAGGCGTTCCGTATTACCCTCGTGAACCCACCGATTCCATATTCTGCTAACAGTCATTGGATCTCGACCATCGGGAGCAGCAATGTCGCGATTCGATATACCACAATCACGATAGGCTACAATCCGACCTTTATCAAAGTCGGAAACGTGATGGTACGCATTTCTCCTCCTTACAGGAGGCATTACAATAACATTTCACGGCAACAACGGTCAACTGCTGTTTGTGTATGAGAAATCGGTTGTAAAGGTCCTCATTCAGCACGTTGTAGGTGTCGCCACCGGCGCCAACCTTGTGTGAATGCTCTGAAGACCAAAACATTTGCATATCACAGCATCATCTTCATGTCGGTTATATTTCGCATCTTTAGCACGTAATCTTTATGGTGCAGCAATCTTAATGGCCAGTAGTGTACGTTATTCTACACATCTTTATGTTTGTGTGTTTTAAAGTAGTAAAATGTACTATAAAAATTTATTTGAAATGATATAATAAAATTTTTTTCGATCCAAGAATCAATAGTAGTTACAGACAGTATTTCTTTTAGAGCGGAACCTGTGTTGTACTAAGCCCAGACTAATGAAAATAACAAATGGTTCAAATGGCTCTGAGTCCCATGACTTAACATCTGTGGTCATCAGTCCCCTAGAACATAGAACTACTTAAACCTAACTAACCTAAGGACATCACACACATCCAAGCCCGAGGCAGTATTCGAACCTGTGACCGTAGCGGTCACGCGGTTCCAGACTGAAGCGCCTAGAACCGCACGGCCACACCGGCCGGCTGAAAATAACAACCACTCCCCAAATACTGTATAAAAATAAGTTCGTATACTCCCCCAACCCTGTACTGTAGATGAAATATACATTGTTAACCATTGGCGTTCGATATTCTGTACCATTACATCCAACAGAAAGCGAGAGACATAAGGGCACCAGAAACCTTGTATCACCTATCGACGTAACATCAATAACTGATGCAATGAATTTCGAACAGGGCATTTCCAGCTCATCAAATATTAAAATAGAGGGACTTTTCTGGCTTTGCAAATAAGTTAACGTTCTTAGAATACGTAAAACCTGAATACAGATTAAAGAACCCGCTGTGAGTGAACACACATTTTTCGCAATAACTGTCCACTTAACTAACCAAATGTATTCTCAATTTGAAGTAAATTCACAGAAATCCACAACTGTCGCATTCGGAAAAAGCGCTCATGTTACAGGTTGCATGTTGTATGTATAAACAGAAACAGTGTAAGCATGACAAGGAGAGTATGAAAGGTGGATTAGAGACAGAATTGTTAACACAAAACGTCCATCTCTTTTGCACCCACAGCTGGCGATTTGCGCGAAAGCTGTCAGGTTAACAATGGCAGGAAACACGGTAAATAGAGTTAAAGTTGTCGTATAGAAAACAAATTGCTAAGCGTTGATTAACACGAATTCACTCTGTCACAAAAACATGGCACACACTGAGTTAATTTAAGGAACAACACTCGTCCCTTGTTACACACGCTACGTCGTGTCATCGCTACTGCCTTTTCAGTTTTTGTTTTGTTTTAAGAGTCTATCATACGCATACTTACCTTGATTGTACTGCAGCATTTCGAATGTTATTCAGTAGCTACTAAACAACAATAAATCTGCCTTTTTTTCCTGTACGCACACATTAACCCGTCACAATTAGTTATTCATTTTTCCAGCCAAATAATCCTCATTTCCGAAAGCTCGGATGTGGTGTTGTCCACCTGAATTTTTCTCTTTCTATCAGATCGCGAGCTCATAAAATAGCACTGTTGTACATCTAAGGGGAACCCGGGGTAGAACGGGGTACCGGGGCAGAATGAAGATGTGCGTATATTCGTGTCAAGGAGGTGCTGCCAACGATCGGCAGTAAGCAGAAGTATTTCAGACAGTTACTGCTCAACCTTGGCAGCATTGTTTGTTTGGTTTTCGTAAGCGTTGGGTCGTGAAGTTTTCGTCGTGCTAATTTTTGCTCCTGCCTTGTAACTTCTGGCGAATTGGAAGCAAGAAAAGATATACATACTTATTTACAATACGACTATTCTTAGTAGATGCTTAAAGTATGTTTAATAATCTTTAGTTTCATGTGGTTAAATGTTTGTTTTCGTATCTTTGTTTAGTGGCCTTACCTCCATAATCTGGGGCGGAATGGGGAAGTACCCCATTCTGCCCCCCTACATTTTTCTCAAAGAGATTGCTTTTATTAGGCTCCTAATCTATTTTTCTTTCGATTTCAGATGGTTCGAGTGTATAAGAGAAAAAACAAATAGGCAGTCATGGTCTACTGAGGCCATGATAAATGCTGTGGAGGCAGTTAATTCTGGCCATTGTGGGTATTTGAAGGCTTCAAACCAGTTTGACGTTCCCCAGACAACTCTGGAAAGATACTTTAAACAAGAAGTGAAAACCCTGACTACAAAATTGGTAAAATGGCTGTAAAGTTTAAAATTGTATTTGCAGAAGAACGGGAACTTGAGCTCGTTAAGTACTCAAAAAGGTTATTCGGCTTAACAATCAAAGACTTGCGGAACCTAGCTTATCAGTTGGCTGTAAAAAATGGCATTGTTCATATATTTAAAAATGAAACTACAGACGAAGATTGGGCCAACGGATTCCTTAAAAGACGTCTTATTTTATCTGTTCACAAACACGGAGCAACATTTGGTGCAAGAACCATGGGTTTTAATAGTAGCTGTCGATAGGTTTTTTCATTACTAACAAATGTAATAGACAAACACAAACTAATGGCTTCTCAAATATTTAATTGTGATGAAACAGGCGTTTCGGTTAACCCTAAAAATCAACCAAAGATCATAGCTTGCAAGGGGAAACGTCGAGTATGATCGTTAACATCTGCAGAAAGGGGCGAAACTGTAACCTGCCTCATTTGTGTCAGCAAGATGAGCTTACATGCCTCCTATGCTTATTTTTCCACGAAGGAAGAAGCGAAAAGAATTTGAGTTAGGACTGCCACCAGGAGGTTGGATTGAGGTCCACAGCACCAAATGGATGACCTCAGAGCCATTCTTTGAATGCTTTCCAAAAAATGTGGAATTTTCTAAGGCACCAAAAGACTTACCAGTTCTTCTTATATTAGATGGCCACTCAACACATACCAAGAACGTTGACTTTATAGACTACGCAAGGTAGAGTGGCGTTTCGTTGCTATATTTACCACCATATTGCTTTCACAGGCTTTAGTCGCTTGATGTTTCTTTTATGAAGCCTTTAAGTCTTCATTATAGTGATGAGATTCGAAAATGGGTACTAAGCAACCCAGGGAAAGTCATAACTCAAATTTCAAAATTTCAACGCTTTTTCGTTCAACTTGCATCAAAAGTGCAACAATGAAAACGGCTATTAAAGGTTTCGAAGCTACTGGAATATGGCCCACGGACCCATTTTCACCGATGGAGATTTTCTCCCGGCAGACACAACTGACATCGGACTTGATAGGCCGTCAGATAAAGAGGTTATTGTATCTGGAGCTTAACAATTGGAATTGCCTTCACCTAGCACACTAGCTAAAAAAGATGACGCCAACGGGTCGGATGATCAAGCTGGCGAGGTTCCAGCGAATTGTAACAATGAACTGCCGCCTAAGAATGACAAAAGTTATTGAGGCTAATTGTTCTAGTCCTGGTTGCTCTTGGATAACAACTGACAACTCCTCATTTCGTATTTCACATGAAATTCTGATGCCCTTGCCAAAAGTTAACGAAAACACGAAGAGGGCGAAACGGAAGAGGGGGAAGACCGTTGTTTTAACTGATTCGCCATACAGAAAAGAGTTAGAAGCCATTATTAAGGAAAAAGAGGAACGGAACTTTGCCAAAGAAGAAAGAGCAAAGAAAAAACTATTTGCGAAAGAGAATAAAATTAAGGATTCCAAAAAGAAAAGAAAATGCCTGAAGATAAATGGAAAAAAAAGGAGAGTGCATCCAATACTAAAGATAGTGATTATGAGGAAAGTTCTGACTGTGAATGTTTGTATTGTGGTGAGTGTTATTCAAAATCATTTGAAGGTTAGGTCGCTTGTTCCATGTGCAAACAAATGGGCACATGATTCCTGTGCAGGGATGGATAGCAGAGATGATGAGTCTCCCCTCATGCGTGAATTTTGTAAATAGCTTTAAGAAGAGGAAACAATACATGAAAACTGTAGTTTGACATTAACAATCACTTTAAACTAAATAAATACCGAACAAGCCAATATTTTCTGCATTTCCAATAATTTTATACGTTTTTATAATCACTTGTACTTACAACCCCAAGCTGCCCCGTGCACAGGGCATAATAGGGCAAATAACATAACTTTCTGTTTTTGAGTGAAAAAATATTGTTCTTTTATTTTATGGCAATGTTCTTGTATTTTTGTGATTAATACATCATAATGTGTTCATTTAAAAATTGATAACTCTCTTATTTAACACTTTTGTACTTTTAATCAATGTTTACAACTTTGTCCTCCGTTCTATCCCGGGTTCCCATAAATATAATTTGTTTGTGAGACGAATGCTATTATTATTAGTTATTGATATTGTTAGCAGCAGTAGCCTCTTCGTACTGCTACTATTAACTCTATGTGCTCTTGGTCAGTACTGCTAGTCATATTGTCATTAGATACATTCAACTAATTTTTAATTGTGTTAACTATTATTATTCACATATAAGCCCAACAGGACCACACGAAGTACAATCCATCAATGTCACTGTTTCGCCTTTTCAGAATGAAGTATCTTTCTTTCAGCAGACCACAGTGTTTCAGTCTGATTTCTAATCTCCCTCTGACCAACTTTCCAAGCAATTATCTTTTGGCTGAACGTTTTTCTATCTCTAATGTCTGCCCGAATTATACCAGCGACTTTAAGATCCCCATTAATCGCTGTGATCCGTTTAATTCACTCAGTTTTGGCCTTATTTCTGTTTTAGTAGAATTCTAGTATTTGTTTTGTCAACCTAGTGGATGCCATTCTTTTAATCTGCGCATAAAATTTAAGTCTTCGTCTTCTCATGTCACCATGTATGTCCGCGCATTCTTTTATTTCCTTATTACTTCTCAGCCTGTAAGTTCCTCCACCACTAACTTTGGGACCTAATATTTTCCTAATAACCATTTTTTCTTTCTTTTCACTTTCTTCAATATCCCTATTTCTATTTATAATGAGAGTTTCTTCTCCATAAAGACATTCAGGTTTTATTACAGTGCTTGATGCCTAAGTTTAATGAATTTGAGTTTTTGCTCCATAAAGACATTCAGGTTTTATTACAGTGCTTGATCCTAAGTTTAATGAATTAGAGTTTCTGCTCCAAAAAGACATTCAGGTTTTATTACAGTGCTTGATGTCTAAGTTTAATGAATTTAGAAAGTGGTTCTCTTATTATAAATATTTTGTTTTAATCTGAATGCAGCTGCCATTTTTGACAGCTTTTTCCACACCGTTTTCTGGTATGATTTCCCCCAAGTATTTAAACTGAGAAACCCTTTTTATTTTTCCATATTTTGTGTTCGTAAACATTAGCGCTTGCTAGTTGCACGTCGTATATGCCGTTTTTTTCGAATGATATTTGTAGTCCTACCTTTTCCGCAATTTATTTAAAAATTTCAGTTTGTTTTTGAGCTGTGTCGATATCCCTTGTTAAAAGTGCCAGATCATCTGCAAAGCCAAGGCAGTTTACTCTAATATTACTTCTGTCCAACTTGATTGATTGATTATATTTTGACTCGACTTTTGCTCTCGCCATTCTGTAATAATCTTTTCTATAACACACTTAAAACGTAATGTGTAGAGTTCATATCGCTGTCTAACACCAGTCTTTATATCAAATGGTCCAGAAATTTCTGCAATGAATTTAACTTTAGAGCTAGTGTCAGTTAACATTTACTTAATCATTGTTAGAGTTTTATTATCTAGCACTTGCTCCTTTAAAATTTGATAAAGAGATTCGCGATCAGCTGACTTGTAGGCCTTCTTAAAATCCACAAATGTACATACAATATTGCTACCAGAAATCCTTTGGTGCCTAAGGATTACATTAAGAACTTTTTCCGAACGGGATCTGTTTGGTGTAAGGCCTGTGTGGTATTTACTAGTTTCAGTTTATAACTGTTCTTGGGCTCGATCAAGTAAACAATGCGAGAGAATTTTGTATGCGGTTGGGAGACGAGAGAATCTTCGGTAATTATTAACATCGGTTCTATCCCATTTTTTATGCAATCTATGAATTAAGGCAGTTTTCCAGTCCTGAAGTATTTTCTATGTTTGCCAGATATGTCTTATTAGTTGAGCGATCTCTTTTATAGCGCTAGGTCCAGCTGATTTTTGGTCGTTCTGCAATTATATTGTCTTCTCTAGATGCTTGATTTCTATAAGTCGCTTAACTTGTTTAATTATTTCGATTTCGTCACGTACTTCAGAGTCAGGGTTGGTGTTGTTGGTTGGCTGTGGTTTTAACTTATTCGCTCGTTCCGAATAGTTTAATAGTTTTTCAAAATAATTAGCAAGTATCCTACAATTTTCTGGTTGTTAAGAGCTAAACAGCCATTTTAATTTTGAAGCAAAGATTTTGAGGTTAGTAACCAGTTAGTTTTGTTTTGAGTGTTTTATAAAAGCTTCTTGCATTGATCTTTTGGAAGTCTTTTTCGATTTCTAAAATTTGGTCATTTTGGTAGTTTCTTTTAGTCTGTAGGATTAATTTAGAACTTTCTTTTCTTACAGTTTGCACATATTTAGATTTTGTTACTAGTCCAGTTTTTGAGTGCCTCATGCCTAGACTTACCTGCTGTTTCACAAATCGATTTCCACCAAGGGTGTTTTTGTTTCTTTCGAAGAGGAATTAAATTTTGTGCTGTTGTGATGAAATTTCCTTTTAGGCTTTGCCGATTCTTGGCAAGTTCGCTTGTTATAGTTGGCGTTATTTTAGCAGTGTCTAATCTTGGGATAACATTTTTCGTTTTGAAGAGTTTTTGAGATTGAAGTTTCACTTTTATTGGTACTAAATAATGGACAGAATCTATATGAGCCTCTTTCCTAATAGGGACATTTAAAATTTCTTTGTAGTTAGTTTATGAAATTGCTGCATGACCGATTTAAAATTCCTGAATAAATGTATTGGATGCCCGCCAAGGTTTTTGTTCAGAAGCGTTATTTTTTAAAAGTATTGACATGATTGTAAGGCTAAAATTTTTGCACGTTTCAACAAACCTTTGGCCGTTTGGTTTGTCCATTTATGCGCAGGAAATCCACCCACCGTTTTCTTATTTGTTTTTTTCTTTACCTAATTGAGCTTTAAAATCACCCATTATAATTTTAACATGGTTTGAGGTAATTTTCGAGATGATGCTGTCTAACATTTCCCAAGCCTCATTAACTTCTTCAGGTTTTTTGGGGTTATCCTCATTGACTGGTATATGTGCATTAATTAAAGTGTATTCCTTATTTGCGCATTTAAGAGAAACTGTCATTAAACTCTTATTAATGGGTTTTACCTACGTTATTGACTTAAAGTATTTTTGGAAACTGCAAAAGCAACTCCCAGATGTTGTGTATTATTAAGTACTGATTTAACAGTTTTAGTTTTAAAAAGACGATAATTACCGAAATCCACGCTGTTATTGTCCGTCATTTGTGTCTCTTGTAGACCCAAAATTTTAATCTTCTGATCTTTTAATGTGTGTCCCAATTAGTGAAGTTTACCTAATTGCAAAAGTGTTTGTATGTTATGTATTGCAAAAAATTTATTTGTTTTGGTGTTAAGTTGGTCAGAGGACACCGACTTCCTCTGTTGAATTACACTGCATTTCAACTTGGCCGCCCCAGAATTCGAAACGCAAGATGCACCAGTGATTATCAAAATGCTCCGTAATGGTTGTACCTGGGATCAGGTGGGGTTGAGTAGACTCACTGAGTGAACTCAGAGTGTTGAAACTGGATGGATTAGTTCCAGAATATAAACTTCAACATCACCACTGGTGAACAGACACTGACCACTTTGCCGCTTGCTACAAGACAGACGCAAAGTGGATTTGGTTTTATTTTGTCTTGGTCCGGGACTGCTTATTCTGTATTTGCAGCTGTCCGCCATATCTGGTGGAACGTTCATTATCCGCCACCTGGGATCCGCCCAACCCTCTAGGCAAGGTCCATGTGACTGAATGGACATTCTGTTAATATTGTGTTATTTCTATTTATCACATTAAAATTATTATTATTTCCTGGGTAACTAGTGTGTAAAAAAAAGTACCGTGTGTATAACATCCCAGTTCCGTGAGAAAGAAGTTCTGAAGGTCCCGTTCTGATCAGGTTAAATAAATAAATACACAACAAATGAATAAATCTGAAGTTACAGGCGCGCACTTCTGTAACTGTGTCGTTTAAAGAGAAAAGTAAACGTTTTAAGAAGATGCGTGTTTTATCGATAAAGCTAAATAACTTCCTAGTGTTGCTCTACTCACTGTCATTCTCTTATCTTAATAACACTGAAAATATTTCATTACACAGAAATGTTGTTGTTTGGAACAACTTTAGCAACGTGGCTCGCCATCGTCAGTACTGTTTTTCTACTTATTCAGTTGTTTTACTTTATTACAAATATAGCCGTATGTGACTTATCGCCTTACTGTTTTTGATGACCACTAGTTGAGTGAAGAAAAATATAGGAAGTTCGCAAACTTTTCGCTTTAGTGAGACAGTAACTGTTTCGAAAGGGATCCAGATGCGAGGGGAGGGTTCTGACTGTCTTCGGATGACGACACGACACAGCGACCATTGTCCGGATATAAATGTCAAGTTCAAGTACCATAACTGTCCCCCAGCCTTGGCAGAGATTTCGATTGGAAGTCATTATATTAACAGAAGCAGATGTGACTAGATACTGCACGGCTTTGATGTCAGGTAGCGGTGTATAGTCCTTCTGTTGGAGCTGGAGCTAAAACTCAGTTTTGTGAACACGGAAATGTTGCAAGGTTGTGTTAATTTTGCCACAAAACAGTATAAACAGGTGATACCAAAGTAGAAACAACGTAAAGAATACAGAACATAAACAATTGCAACGTACGTAACAGCAGACGAAAATGTTCTTCGTTTTTTTCAACTCTACAGATTTGCACACACCTTGCTACAATTGGTTCATGTACACAATATGGCATGTGACCACCTCTGGCAGCAATACAGGCGTGACAATGACCGAACATGCTGTGAATAACGTCATCAATATCATGTTAAGACAAAACTCGCTCTTCCTGCGGAGCTGCTCGCAAGTCTTGGAGAGTGGTTGGTGGATGTTGACTTGATGCAGCTGGTCTCCCTAGTTCATCCCAGACATGCTCTATGGGATTCAAATCGGGAGAGCGGGCAGGCCATGCCATGTGTGCAGTATATCCCAAGAACTCATCAACCACTCATTCTCTACGAGGTCGAGCACTGACGTCCATCAGTACGAAGTCTGGCCGCACAGCACCTCGCAACAACC
Source organism: Schistocerca americana (assembly GCF_021461395.2). Classification (NCBI taxonomy): domain Eukaryota; kingdom Metazoa; phylum Arthropoda; class Insecta; order Orthoptera; family Acrididae; genus Schistocerca; species Schistocerca americana. The sequence goes on from NC_060124.1 coordinate 384,315,143, forward strand.
GCACATGAGATTCCAGAGCTCGTCACAATACTTGGGAGCAGTTGAAGCTTTCCGATTCACTTGTACAATTTCATGAGCAGTTGTTCGGATGGTCAACATAATCCCTGCCCACACCATTAGTGATCCTCTGCGATATCGGTCTCTTTTCACAATGTTCGGATCTGGAAATCGTGTTCCACTTTCCCTTCAGATGCGAATCCATCGAGAATCACCCTCCAGACTAAACTAGGACTCATCTGTGAAAAGAACACTGGCCTACTCTTCGACTGTCCAGGTGGCATGTTGAAGGATCCAGTCTAGACGTTCCCTTATTTGTAAAAAAATGGCTCTGAGCACTATGGGACTTAACTACTGTGGTCATCAGTCCCCTAGAACCTAGAACTACTTAAACCTAACTAACCTAAGGACATCACACACATCCATGCCCGAGGCAGGATTCGAACCTGCGACCGTAGCAGTCACGCCCTTACTTGTAGGCACGCCAGAGGTAAACAGACAGCAAGTTTCCGACAGTAAACGCCACTCTGTCGAAACTTTCGTTGCACCGTTATCCTCAAATCATCACGTCCAGTGGATTCTGAGAAGTTCGATGTCAGTTGCTGCGGAATTACTAAGATGGTGCCGTCGTGCCCTTGCACCCAAGTAACAGTCCTCTCTTTCTGATTGCACACTTGGTCATTCCTGCTCCGGTCTTTGGGATAGGGTTTCCGTCTCTATAAACTCTCGCCATACCAGAGAAACACAGAACAATTAACGTTAAGCCATCGGGCCACATGAGTTTGCGACTGCCCTGCTTCCATTCTTCCTATGGTCATCCATCGCAGAGAGTCTGGCAGACATCTTCTCTGTGCCATACTGCACCGTCTCTGGCTGTATACACAGCGATTATGGACGTGAGAGTACCCGACAAACACTAGTCCGTTTGCTAGGTGCCCTGACGTCATCGTTTGCGTAGTTTTCCTTTGATCGAAATTCCATCTTTCATACTGAACACGAATGTGCGGACATTTTTTGACACTTTGTATGATTATATCGTGACTTAGACTTATCTTAGAAGAAAGAATAAGGAAAGGAAAACCTACGTTTCTAGCATTTGCAGACTTAGAGAAAGCTTTTGACAATGGTAACTGGAATAGTCTTTTTCAAATTCTGAAGATGGCAGGGATAAAATACAGGGAGCGAAAGGCTATTTACAATTTGTACAGAAACAAGATGGCAGTTTTAAGAGTCGAGCGGAATGAAAGGGAAGCAATGGTTGGGAAGGGTGTGAGACAGGGTTTTAGCCAATCTGTATACTGAGAAAGCAGTAAAGGAAACAAAAGAAAAATTCGGAGTTTGAATTAAAATCCATGGGGAAGAAATAAAACCTTTGAGGTTTGCCTATGACATCGTAATTCTTTCAGAGACAGCAAAGGACGTAGAAGGGCATTTGAACGGAATGGACATTGTCTTGAAAGGAGGATATAAGATAAACATCAACAAGAGCAAAACGAGGATAATGGCATGTAGTCGAATTAAATCGGGTGATGCTGCGGGAATTAGATTAGGAAGTGAGACGCTTAAAGTAGTAAATGAGTTTTCCTGTTTAGGGTGTAAAATAACTGATGATGGGCGAAGTAGTGAGAATATAAAATCCAGACTGGCAATGGCAAGCGTTTCTGAAGAAGAGAAATTTGTTAACATCGAGTATATATTTAAGTGTCAGGAAGTCGTTTCTGAAAGTATTTGTATGGAGTGTAGCCATGTATGGAAGTGAAACGTGAACGATAAATAGTTTAGACAAGAAGAGAATAGAATCTTTCGAAATGTGGTGCTACAGAAGAATGCTGAAGATTAGATAGGTAGATCACGTAACTAATGAGGAAGTATTGAATAGAATTGGAGAGAAGAAGAATTTGAGGCACAACTTGACCAGAAGAAGGGATCGGTTGGTAGGGCGTATTCTGATGCGTTAAAGGATCACCAGTTTAGTATTGGAGTGCAGCGTGGAGGGTAAAAATCGTAGAGGGAGACCAAGAGATGAATACACTAAACAGATTCAGAAAGATGTTGGTTGCAGGAAGTACTGGGAGATGAAGAAGGTTGCACAGGATAGAGTAGCATGGAGAGCTGCATCAAACCAGTCTCTGGATTGAAGACCACAACAACAACAACATCATCGTGACTTAGACACAGGACAGGGAAATAGCAGTTTGTTGCTTTAATTTTGGGCATCAGTGCATCTTATCAAATTGAGAAGCGTTCGATACATATATGAACAAGTGCGTTACTGAGCAAAGATGGATGTGGGGGTCCTTGCTGGGATGTTCTTTCCGACAGAAAAGGAAAATTTTACTTTCGCCAGGCATTAAAACCATCTACAAATTCTAACAACATATATTATGGATTTTCATCAGTGCATACTCTACTGGAACTATCATACCACAGAAGAATTGATCCCTCACGTTTTGTCAGTGTGACTGATTAAGTGTGTCCTTTCGGCTGTACACCAGACTTTTTTTTGCATGTTATGCAGAATATACCATAGATGACCCAGTCATCTTCTTCAGTTGCTGCGAACTGTGGCATTATACGTAGTCGCTGCCTGCTCTCCAACCAGACCATGGTGTTGCTGTTGGGCTCTTACGTAAAGTCGAGATCGACTACAGGCGCTCGATACTCACTTTGTTAAGAAGTCTGTCGAAATAAAGATATCGATAAAAGACACAATTCTAAATTTTCGGTCGATAAATAGCATTCACCATATGCCTTGCGTGGTGGATCGCCCCTGACGCACTGATTTGTTACTTCGCCAACAAGACTACAGTTATCGCGGCACTTTGCACAGTTAAGATATACACCCACAATTTCTTACAAAAAACCATTAACGTACGTTTGCCCTCCAATTACTTCATGAGTCGAAAGGGAATACTCTTCCCTACGCAAAAAGTACTTGCTGCGACTACTACCACCCGTTGACATCGAATGGCGATTATGTGGTGGGGGCTGGGTCATAACCTTCTGCGAGGCTTCTTGCTCTGACCTCTTTTCACAGTTTGGTGTTACTAACCCGTCAGGTAACGCTATCAATACGGTAATTGAAATAAGTACAGTTTCAGCTAAGGAGAATCTTCCTACATTATATAATGAAGTTTGTTCCACTCTCTGAAACACTTAACTGTGAATTACAGGGTAATCACCTAGATTTGGATGTAATACCGGAAACTAGGTTTCTGGAAGAACACTCATATTCGAAGGAGGGTAGTGCAATCTAAGGCAGAACTGAAATTTTAAGGAGTCATCGAGACTCTGCGACGTTGTAATCATTCTTGTCATGTGTCAATTTGTGCATGTTACAACCATTCACGATTTACGTTTTAAATTTTTTCCATTATTTAATTTTTTTATTTCGTTTCATTTGAATATAGTTGTTCCGATCTCGTAAAAGTACTACCGTTTTTTTTAAACATTCTTATGGAGACCGATGGCATAACATTTTTTTCCTCCTCCCGTTAGGATACGACCCGTGGAAAGCGTCAAGTCTTGACAACGCTTGTTCGGGACACAAGAGTATAAGGTTGTGTTCTGCAGAGTTCATTGTTTCATACTACAGTTGTGATCTGAGTTGTTTCAACATGTACTAAGGCCGAATCTGTATCTTTAAGGAATGTAATTCGAAGGAGTACTTCGCGATATCATTTCGGATTCCTTTTATTTAATTTTTACCAGAAGAGCGCAGCTTACTATAAAGGGCTTTGCCGGCTGAAAACTGAAGCCACATGTGTTGTGGACTGACAAGACAGCCAGTCCACAGTGACGGGTAACCGAAAGGCACGCGCTTAAACTCACGCAGGCTGGCGTGAGGTCTGAAACAGGATACGTAATGAATGCTATATAGAGAAGTACGTAGCTGCTGGAATACTTAACTTTAATCCATCATTTGTGTACATCGTTCTGGACGGTAAGTTCAAGACTATAAACTGTTAATGGCGCCTTGCTAGGTCGTAGCCATTGACTTAGCTGAAGGCTATTCTAACTATATTCTCTGCAAATGAGAAAGGCTTCGTCAGAGTTGCATCGCTAGCTAAGTCGTCCGTACAACTGGGGCGAGTGCTAGTAAGTCTCTCGAGACCTGCCGTGTGGTGGCGCTCGGTCTGCTATCACTGACAGTGGCGACACGCGGGTCCGACATGTACTAATGGACCGCGGCCGATTTAAAGCTACCACCTAGCAAGTGTGGTGTCTGGCGGTGACACCACAACATGCATCTGTGGGTCGTTGCACTTCGTCTCTCCACTGTTGCCTAATTCCAAATACGATAGTACTTGTTCACGAGGTTGATGGATATAGTATTTTCTTGCTTTTTAACACAGTAACTAGACTTTGTTCCTTTGTCTGTGAATCTGGCAGTTGCTACCATGGATGAACTGCTTAAGTATAAAGACCAGTGCTTTCAGCTAAGTGATTTTGTCATACCGCAACCGTTTTTCTTTGCTCAATACAATTTTTCTCCATATTGTACATAACTTTGCTGGGCGCTCCGTGCCATCAAGTAAAGCTGTAATCTTTATTGCACTAAGCGAATGGAACGATTACCAATATACGCAAATAATTTTCTTGTCTTCCGTAAGTCTTCCATTTATAGATATTAACGCAAATAAATGACAAGAACAATACCGATTATGTCCTACAACACTCATTTATTCAGTTAAATGGTTATCCAGACTCCAGCTATCATCGTCGAAGTAGTTACACAATTTGTAAACAACACTGGCAAAGGTGCTACTCTAGACTGAGGCACGAGCACATAGTGAATGTCACCTTTTATAGTTCAGTGATATTTCAATTAAAAAGGTAAAAGGTAGAACACTAAATAAATAGAAAGGAAGGGAAGCAGGAAAAGAATTAAAGTCATATTCAAAAAGGATAATAATTTAAATGAAATTAACAATCCCAATAAAATAAAATTAGTAATAGGCAAGAGTAGTAAAGAACAGCTTGGAAAAGTTTTATATATGTTACGTGGTACAGAAACAGAGTAAAATATGAAACTGGTAACTGTAATAACAGAGTAGATGGATTACATAGGCAATCGAAACATGGGAAAGCAGGGAGATAGAAAGGAATAGAAGGTGTGGGAAGCATCGGAAGACTGAGAGAATTAGATGAAGATCAGAACAGATGAGATTCTGTGCTGTGTTTTTCTTTCAGTATATCAGTAGATATCTGTGGATCTTCAGTGCTTCGAACTTTTTGAGATTTTTTGTCTTTGTTTGGTGACTGAAGCACATGGAACTGTGGCTGGTAGCTGTTTCCCTCCTTCAGTACAAGCTCAGCAGCTGTGAATTCTGCAGCCTCCAGCTCCGTTCACATTCCGCCCACCCACATGCTATGTCTCTACCTAATTGACCAATAAAGAACTTATCACAATCAGGACCAGTAATTTTATATACTCCACCGTTGGCTAGTTTTTGGGTCTTATATTTGCTTCTGAAATTACACTGGTCTGTGTTGTTCCTCACATAGTAGCTAGTTGCAGGATTTCAATGTTTCTGCTACACGCAGAGATTATATACCAGTTCCTCCAGACAGGGAGAGGAACAGCAAGGGGAGCACAGAGGAACACAATTTTCTGTTTCCGTTTCCTAAGGAAGATGTGCTCAATCACGAAAAGAATTGTAGGCTTTGGTTAAAGTAATAAATTTTATGAAGCCTGTTTTGAAACGTTCTTTGAGTGTGGGAACATGTATGAGATCGTGCACCACTGAGTTGGAACGCGGACGTCTTTGTGTTGTCGGGTGTTGTCAAAAATAAAGTATTATTATGTAGTTGCGGTTTTTCTATAAATTGTGTTCTGATGTAAGTGGTTATATCTAGGAAGTTTATACATTTGTTGCCCATCTCCTGAGTGACCTGAATACTGTTATGCTGTCTGTTTAAGTTATGGAAAAAGCCTGTCGCACTGTACTGTGGTGTTTTTCGACATAGGAAGTACATCATGTGCATATCTCAACCAGTATTTAATATCTGCAGTCAAAGGTTCTACATTCAGAAAAGTTTGTTCACATTAGCTCACCAATATTTAGCCTAAAGGTAGACTAAGAGGGGAACCTATAGTTAAGCCATCCAGTGATTGTCCTGCAGTTGGAAATAGTTTTGTGTTAAGGTTTCCACTGGGTTGACATTAGAGCTTCTAGTAAACCAGATATCACAATTCACGACGTAAACAATTAATCCAAAATGCAATGGGTGAGAATAAGCTCTGCACATAATGTGCATCACAAACTATCGTTGGGAAAGGTATGATAGAAATACACTCCTGGAAATTGAAATAAGAACACCGTGAGTTCATCGTCCCAGGAAGGGGAAACTTTATTGACACATTCCTGGGGTCAGATACATCACATGATCACACTGACAGAACCACAGGCACATAGACACAGGCAACAGAGCATGCACAATGTCGGCACTAGTACAGTGTATATCCACCTTTCGCAGCAATGCAGGCTGCTATTCTCCCATGGAGACGATCGTAGAGATGCTGGATGTAGTCCTGTGGAACGGCTTGCCATGCCATTTCCACCTGGCACCTCTGTTGGACCAGCGATCGTGCTGGACGTGCAGACCGCGTGAGACGACGCTTCATCCAGTCCCAAACATGCTCAATGGGGGACAGATCCGGAGATCTTGCTGGCCAGGGTAGTTGACTTACACCTTCTAGAGCACGTTGGGTGGCACGGGATACATGCGGACGTGCATTGTCCTGTTGGAACAGCAAGTTCCCTTGCCGGTCTAGGAATGGTAGAACGATGGGTTCGATGATGGTTTGGATGTACCGTGCACTATTCAGTGTCCCCTCGACGATCACCAGTGGTGTACGGCCAGTGTAGGAGATCGCTCCCCACACCATGATGCCGGGTGTTGGCCCTGTGTGCCTCGGTCGTATGCAGTCCTGATTGTGGCACTCACCTGCACGGCGCCAAACACGCATACGACCATCATTGGCACCTAGGCAGAAGCGGCTCTCATCGCTGAAGGTGACACGTCTCCATTCGTCCCTCCATTCACGCCTGTCGCGACACCACTGGAGGCGGGCTGCACGATGTTGGGGCGTGAGCGGAAGACGGCCTAACGGTGTGCGGGACCGTAGCCCAGCTTCATGGAGACGGTTGCGAATGGTCCTCGCCGATACCCCAGGAGCAACAGTGTCCCTAATTTGCTGGGAAGTGGCGGTGCGGTCCCCTACGGCACTGCGTAGGATCCTACGGTCTTGGCGTGCATCCGTGCGTCGCTGCGGTCCGGTCCCTGGTCGACGGGCACGTGCACCTTCCGCCGACCACTGGCGACAACATCGATTTACTGTGGAGACCTCACGCCCCACGTGTTGAGCAATTCGGCGGTACGTCCACCCGGCCTCCCGCATGCCCACTATATGCCCTCGCTCAAAGTCCGTCAACTGCACATACGGTTCACGTCCACGCTGTCGCGGCATGCTACCAGTGTTAAAGACTGCGATGGAGCTCCGTATGCCACGGCAAACTGGCTGACACTGACGGCGGCGGTGCACAAATGCTGCGCAGCTAGCGCCATTCGACGGCCAACACCGCGGTTCCTGGTGTGTCCGCTGTGCCGTGCGTGGGATCATTGCTTGTACAGCCCTCTCGTAGTGTCCGGAGCAAGTATGGTGGGTCTGACACACCGGTGTCAATGTGTTCTTTTTTCCATTTCCAGGAGTGTAGAAATGAAACCCCTTATGTATCGTGGATAGAAATTTCGGATAACGCAAATTGACTGTAAAAAGAATTCAGAATTCTTCTACGACTGTGAAATGACAAAATACTCTAGCAATAATTGTCTAACCAACTCAGAATTGGTGGAATAAAGCTGTCCACAGACAGTGAACTGGCACTTGACTTTTCGTAATAGCAAAGCTGCAAATATTGTTACAATAAATGGTGTTGCAGCAAGCACCTGCTGTTTATCTGAATTCACAATGCCAGTGGCTGCCACCGCCAGTCTCTTCCAGATACAAACTAACTTACAGCACGGGGTCCTGCGCCTATATGGATCAAACTCCCTCGTTCGCCACCTGGCGCACTTCCTTCCCTGCTCGGTGCACCCCGCCCTTCCGACTACGAAACGTTTCTACTCGGTACAACATGCTCATCTGACTGTCTGTCGTGGCGAAGCTTTGATTGGATGGCTCCACCAGTACCGCGCCAAAAATCCCTTAAAAAAGCATGCTTTTTCGATACCAACTAGTTCTTCTTCTTACACCAACACAACCACTTCCTTCATCATCTGTGTAACATGAAGTCAGACAATCGGAGCTTTTCCCACGAAAACTAGTCCGCTCTACAACTATTTCTGACATCATCAACCGCACGGTCAATCAACATGGGTTTCACCATTTCCAGTGGGAAGTCATCTTTCTAGTGTGGGTAATCCGGCACAGCTCTGTCGTAGGAGTCAGTGTTCTGCCCATATCATCGTGTGCTCTGTTAACATCGTCCACATCGTTTTCTCCCTGGCCAGTGCCCTGCACCGGCTTGCAGAAGATAAGCTCCACCACCCTCGTCGTGATCAGTCCACACTTTCACAGTTTATCCGCCCCTGAGGGGTGCGGCGCCAGTCTGGCGGGCGTGAGACAAGGCTATTGTACAGCCTTACCTCCAGCACAGCCAGTTCTCCAAAGAACTAAGTTTCCCCTTTGCCTTTGTGGTGGGTCACCACCGACGAGCGGACTTACAGTCTCTCTCGACTCCGAGCTCGCAGAAGTTAATCCAGCCCAAAAAATTAACTGATGCAGAAGTGCTGCTTGATGTTCACTAACCGCAGTTAGTCTCCCATTAAAAGACGCTGTTATTACCCATTTGTGAGGACACATTGATTAAAGAATAGTTACACAGAAAAAAATAGCACAAATGATCCGAGATGTGAAATTGAAGCTGTCTGGAAGAACAGCCGCCTTTCAATACATTGTTGAACATATTTTAGGAACTACGGAAAATCTATTCTATTACTATTTTGATCCTTGGCATTTTGTAAGCATAAAAAGGTATGACTGATTAATGTTGTTAGTAACACAAAAACAGGATCCCACTGTAATACTCAGTTTGAACATATAGCTTCTGGAACACTTAGAAAAGGTATGGTTTATTATATGGAACGGAATGTGGGCCAAATCAGGCTGGTCTGGAATCAGAAAGCCTGTGATTCATATGTATGTCTGTAAGCACAACGAGTGCACTCACAGCATGTCTTCTGTCCCAAACGGTGTTGCACTGAGAGCTCTCTTTCATGTAATAATATGTGTGGTGTGCTTTGCTTTTGTGAACAGACAAAATATGAAATAAAATGAGAAGAAATTTTGTGAAATAGTGTTTCCATTGCAGAGTTAAAAACCGATGGACCCAACATCTTTTGTCAAAGCGGTGAGCACAGCATTTTCAACCAATGAAGGATGAGTACTTTAATAGTCATAAAATTTATTATTTGTTAAAAACAGCAAGAAATTATTTGACATAAAACTGGAAAATGTGTCATTTCAAGTGGAATGACTCACGTGGGATATTATATTTGAGATGGAGCATATCAACCTTCACATCAACTCTGTCGGTATATCAACACATTCCTCTGCTCATATGTTGGAGCTCAAACTCCACATATCGAAGGATATTGATTTAGCACTGTGCTAGATGGACAGACCTTTATTCTTGAATACAATGCCCGCTGAGTATAAATCATCATGCTTTCGTTTGACTTTAGCCTAACTTTAATTGAATTTAGCCTAACTTTAACTGAATTTAATTTAGAATCTAGTTTGTAAGCTGGAGAAGTGAATGATGATACAACTGGAGGGATGGCTTCGCTGCTGATGTAGTTTTGGACGCCCTTGCAGCGAAGGAGGCACTGGTTTCATGTCTGTCAACAGCCTTATTCGAAATCAGGAAATATGATTTTGCAGGAATGGGAATTAATCTCATTTTTGCGTAAATCAGTAGGGTCCTTAAGAATGACTTGGAAGAATCTGGGACTCAGAAAATCATTGATCTTTTCACATAATCATATTTATTCTAAAGTACAATGCATTGCCTTTACTTGTTTTGTTGCTATGATATCTTACTCGTGTAACTTCTTTTAAGGGTCTTAATGATTTGAAGGCACTTAGGCTGTGGGGACTTACCCAGAAAAAGCGTTCCTTTTTTTAGTATATGAACACGTATAACCATCAAGGCCTAAAATTTACTTTCAATACCAAAGATAAGACCCAAGAATTAGTAGTGAACACTGGAGAATACAAAATTGCTTGTCCTGATTGTGTTAAGTTTTATATTGATCAGTCAGGGAGAGACACAGCAACCAGCTTGGCTGAATATAATCGCAGCTAGAGGTAGCAGAATTATGAGTCCACATTTGCTGAGGATGTACTTGAGCCGTGGCGGCTTTCTCTCGGTGCATCGATATCATTATTCATATGATATTTGACTAACACGTTGCCTCTGGTGCGCAGCGCCCTCTGGTTTGGCAGCTCCGGGCATGGTGGCTTGTTTGGTTGGAGTATGAGCTGAGGAACGAAGCTGTAACGAGATTTTCATGCGTCTCCTTCGCCGTGACTGTTAGGCGTTGGTGGGCGACAAATATTGGGGGAATGTAACCACGTGTAAGTTATCGAGTACCGACGTGGCTTGTGCTGCAGAAGGGAGCCGAGCTCTCAGGGCAGTGTTTACTGTCATGTTGGTCTATCTTCCTTCTGTTTGTTGGGTATGGATGACAATGCCTCCATGGCATTCGGAAGGCAATGTGATTTCAAGATCTCATGGAAATTTTGAACTGATTCATTGGCTGAAATCTCATTGTAATACGATTTATGTGTAAACCTTACGTATGCGCGGTACTTGTGAACTTCCAGAAGAAAAGTTATTTTGAATATTGGAGGTATGCATTAGCAAATGCATTACCTGTTCTTATCCGCCTTCCATTAATTCTTCTGATTTTTGAAGAAAATGATTGGTCATGTAAGTCTCAACTGGATGCGCAGTGAAATATTTTGTATTACCAGTTACCACGGAAGATTAATTGTTCGTGCCAGAACGTGTGTCTGTTTTGCTGTTTCATTCGCCTATTTGTAATTTGCTTTGGTGTTCTGGTTTCTTCGAAGTTAATGCCAAAGGCCTATGTTATCTAATAAATAATAAAGTGCGTTTCTACGATTTAAGTGGTTCAGATAAATTTTAGTCTGTTCCAAGACTTATTTGTTTTCTCAGAATTTCTACGGGCTGATGTGTGTACTGATGAGTTTTGAATGTCACGTTAGTGTCCATGACGGTGTTTTAACGGTTTGGTAGAAAGGAAAATTTTTCTGATATTGATTTCTTATTGCTGAAATTATTTTTTTAAAATATTGGTACTGGTTTCTTAAATTCTTTGGTTAACTTGTTAATTGACAGTTAAGTTGTCGTTCTTTTAATATGAGCTCAGATTAATTAACTCTACTCTAAGAGTATTTGTATGATGCACAGCTGTGGGTTGTAATTCTGCCTAATTAAAACTATTTGTGCTGCAGGAAACTGTCGTTAATAAACTCCTGTACTGCACTGCTGGTACGTGTTACCTACGATCGGACCCAACAGACTCATGTCTTATCGGCTTGCTTAGCGGGCGGCTCTTTACTTCATTTTGAGTGCATCCGCTCGGCAGCTCTCGCCGCTGTCTGTTCTTCTCACTCTTTCCGCCAACCATAGCCGCACTTCTTAATTTTCCTGTTCAAGGTGAGTTCATACTTGCAATAATTCTGAAATTGTATCCGTTAGCTTGTGGCCTTCACCTTAAGCAAATTTTGATGTTCATTGGGATCCCAATATGTATCAAATAATTCTTTTATTATTGAAAAATAAGTGTTAAATCTGCAATTGATGTGTTTTTCTGATTTTAAATTTATCTTGCTTACCTACCGGTGTTAAACTCTTTTTTATTGTTGCTGAGTATGATGTTAGGTTTTTTAATCACTTATGTTCAAATCACATTTTATTGTCGTCGTTTTATGATGAAGGTTGTTCGGGTACTTTTGTTCACTTTTAAGTCTGCCTTATTACGTTCTGTGCTTGATATAGGGCGTGTCTTTGATTTAAAGAATATTAATTCCTATTCTGGTGTTAAAATTAACTTAAAATTTTTCTGTAAATTATTTAAATTTGATTGAATTTCAAATGATTTTTTTTTCACCTCTTGGCCTCTTAATTAATTAAAATAAGGTTTAATTTGCTGCTAAGTGATTGAAACTGTGTAAAAGAAATTTGTTTTCTACCAGTGAATGAAGTGTGTAAAATCCCCATTGTTCCATCCCTTTCCCCGATTTCCTTTCTGGCTGAATTAAAAGACTGTAATTATCACCATTTCAGTAGTGAGTGACGGCCACAGCTACCAGGCACAGTCCCTTGTCCATCACTTAGCAAACAAAGATCTGGAAATGAATAGACACCTGACTCACAGTCTTGATTTAATATCTGATCACCAAACACGGCTCAATACTTCCCCTTTTCTAAATTTTATTTAATCCTCACATTTTCCAGTGCCTCCCATACCTTGTGTTCCCTTCTGTTCCTCCACTGCTTTGATATATATGTTTTTGTTGTGACTGTCTATGTAATCCATGCATTCTGTCGTTACAATTGTTAATTAAATCATTTATTCTGATTCTGTATTAATATACATTCAAAACGCAAAACCTCTTGAAGTTAGTCTTTTGTACTCTTGCGAAATACCGGTACTAGTTTTACTTAACTTGAACTGCTAATTTAATTTAAATTCGGGTAAGGGCACAGTTTTTCGAATTATTTATTAATATTTATATTCGCTTCCTTTATGTTCTTGTAATAGCTCTGCTCGTGGACACTCGCCAGGACGAAGTGGGACTCTGCAGACACGGAACGGGTAGGCTGGTGAATACCCTCGGCTGACTTAAGAATAGACATCTTACTAGGGCCTCCGTGGACAATGAGAAACACACATGCACATACATATACAAACAAACTTATCTTCCACGTAGAATTAATTAATGTTTGGCGTAACCTTAACATCCCATTTCATTAAATATTGAAGTAAATAAAATTTCTACGTTAAGTTCTATATAGTGGCAGATGACAAACTGTGAAAGCAAACAAGTGTAAGAAAAAACATAAAAAACACGGAAAACTACCGTATGTGGTAACTAGGTATGTGTTAAACATTCTGTTTCTAAAATTTGTAAATACTGTATCAAGAAGTCAAATTTGTGTCTGTACAAATATGATAGAGCATTTTTCCTGTTTAATTGTAAGAGAATAAAGGCCTGCTGATGATGCTGAAACTTCACCGAAACATACCTCGGAAACAGAAGAAAATATACAATTATGATTTACTCAAGGCGGATCCCCTCCAAAACGTATCTGTTGGGTCCTGTACACGCACTGTTGATGAAGGACAAGAAGCGGAGCTTTGGGAATGAGGAAGTAAAGATTGTATTCCATAAAAGTATTTGTCTGGCGCACTTCGACTTCACGGCACGTTTCCAACTTTACGCAGATTCAAGTGTGAAAGCCATTGTGGGATTTCTACAACATAAAAGAAAGGTTGGGAATATGCCCTTTGTGGCCACAAGTAGCCAGGGACAAGTGGACGTACAGACACTGTTTTCCGTTACCGAACTAGAGATGCGCCCATTGTCTATTCTACAAAACAATTTAGGAGTTACCTACTTGGCCGGAAAACTCGTTTATAAACAAACCAGCACACTTTAATGTTCCTAAGAACCGTCAGACACAAGAATAACAGTGTGTGGGGTGGGCCCTGGTGATTCAAGAATATGATTTGGAAATCATTCATTGCTATGGTAAACATGACAAATTTACCGACAGGTTAAGACGAAATCCTTCGCTGAAGGAAAGCAATGAACACGTCAAGTGAGAACGTAATGGCGTTATAATGGAAACGCTGCAACAGTGGGACCAGACTTGCATCTGACAAATTCGAAGGGAGTTATGCACATCTGAAGGCAAACATCCAGAAATCTGGGGGGTAAAGGACTTTCTGCTTTATGGCTTTGATGGAGAGGCTGCGCGAACTAGGAACTGCCCTATAGCGCAAGGCCGAGCGGAGGTTATGTATCCGGTGACATGTGAAAGAACGAAGGTGGAAAATTTAGCTCTCTGAGGCACTTTTGGAGCATTTAACCGAGCGCTGTCATCAGCACCTTGGGCAATGTGGAGCGACGAAGTTGTATGCGACGATGGCCAGGAGCACCAAATGGCTTGAAGTGCATTGATTATTATAACCCTCTGCTGAAGGGGCAGTTCAGGCGGCAGTGGATGAGGACGCATTTCCTAAGCTCGTTAGGCTTTACACCACAAACTACATCACAACGAATGGTTGTGTAAAACGTTTCATGGAAAATTATGTGCACACATGTGGTAAGCCCAAGAGAGTTATCTCAGCCACTGCTACTATATCCATGTGCCAGGGGTGAAAAGCAAGACTAGGTAATGCAGAGATCAAAGTGACTTCTCCTCAATTAGAAACAATAAACAATAAATCAAGTCCCACAGAATGATACATACATCACCTATAAGGATGTTTTAATACATTACTTTCTGAAAGACACAAAGCCTGGGTCCAGATCTGCTGAAGATGGAGAGTTAACTTCAATGAAGTTGTTCATCGCAGTACGGGTTACGGACAAATAGACCTAAAATTCCAGGAACCAGAGAAGTTCGTGGGTGATAGGATTGTCAAACCTCCAACAGGAGTCGAAAAAAACACACACCAGTAACACGTGATTCAGGCGAGGGGGTTCATAATGGAGAGAAGGAAAAAAGCCAGAAAACGTTTCCGATAGAGGATCGAGTCTTTGTGAAAATGTGTAGGCCATAGGACGCCGAAAAAAAAAAAAAAAAAGACAGCAAAGTTCTTCTACCTGTACCACCAGGTGATAGCACCAAATGCCTGCACTAATTATGAGGACGAATGCGAAGTTGGGATATTTAATGCCTCCAGCCTGAGGGAATACGTAGCTCAAAAGATTAGTGTACAGCAGTAGTATTATAGATAATTTTAGACAGCAGTTAACAACATCTTTTATTTTGTTGATATTCTCTCATAGTAATTAGTGCACATTTATTACGTTTAGATACTAATTTCTGTGTGTACGTGTATTGTGCTCAATAACATGAGAGTTCCCATTACAAGGGATTGTAATGCTGCTTACGCTAGTGCATTACCGCTTCAATGTAGATTATTTTTTTGTTTGATTGTATATACTTAACTGTAATGCAGTGGGTACAAGTTTCTTCATATTGTTTTACTGTATCATATTAAAAAGAATGGAATGACGCCAGTGTGGATGGTAGGATCCACACATGTACCAACATCTAATGAGATTTCTGTTGTAGCAGGCAGAGGAGCCAGAAATAGCTGGCAATGGGTCAAGAAAATATTTTATATTTGCAAAGCAGTGGACAGGGGCATCTTAGGAGTATTTTGCATCTTAGAAGTTCAGGGTAGATTAAGAGCACTCAAGTATACAAAGTTAGCTCCACGCATGACCTCTCTTTTAATTGTTGGTATTCCAGTCATTCAAACAGCTGATAGTATCAGTCTTGGTAAATACGATTATTTTGCACGTTAGAAGTGGAGGGTGTGCTAAGGTCGTTCGAGTATACAAAGTTAGTAACACACACTGTTTTTTGTGGTTGTTGATATACGAGTCCATTCACGCTGCTCGCACAGATGACACTATGAATCTTAGTGAATAAGAGAGAGGCCTCTCAGAGACAGATGATGACTACATTTTTCATAATGACTCTACGGTAGAACAGAAGGCACCATATCGTTACTGTTAACGTGGTTTACTGTGAGCCAAACTCATTGAGGAGGAACATGGTGGACCGTTGGTACAAATGTTAAGGTGTTACCCATACCAACCTATTTCGATTGACCTATGACAGCCCGAGATGTGTACCATCAATATTCACTGTTTCGTGTGACCAGACGTTTGAACTGAAACCCGCTTTGTCTCCATATTATAGGTCTTGTTACGTACATTATTATCGTGTAAGGTCAACTTTTATGTCACGTGTCTTAATTCTAAGTGTCTTGTGTGTTTCTCATGTTTTCATTTGTGACACATACCACCATCATGGACAGTACTATTGTCAATGATTTACTTTTGTTTTCGTGGGTCTGAGTTCCATGTTTCTCGTACGTGTCTTACCTACATATGTGGCATTATCACCTTGTTCAGTGGGTTTTTCGTTCACCGTGTATTGTTTAGTTGTTTATTTCTGTGTGTCTTGTATTGATTCATCAAGGCAATATTTTGTGTAAGTAGTCGACTGGGCTTAACACGATAGGATACAACTGAAAATGTAATATCCTCACAAAATCCCACATTAGTGAGTGAAGAGCTTGTATTATTTTTAGGAAATGAAGATTTCTTTCCTTTCCTATTCCTCTTTGAAGTGCCGTGTATGATGGGTCAAGCGAAATGGTTAAGAGTCACGTCAACGAGCTGTTAATGCCTCCGCCAGTTGACACTTTCGCCGACTCCCACTGCTAACGGCCCTGGATGAGGGGAAAGTCATAGTTTATACAGTGAGCAGCAGAGATATGGACATAGAGGATTCTGCAGACCTGCAGGAAGCAGGCTGGCGAATGCCCTAGCCTTGCTTAAGAATGGACGCCTTAGGAAAGGCCTAGGGAACAACGAGAAACGTGTTGATAATTCGTGGACCTCCGAAGGCTTTATGGTAGAGCGTCAAGAATGGACACATGGAGGCGTGTGTAACTCCTGGCTGGCTGAGTCGGTATTCGCCTGCCTTAAAAAGTGAGAAATGCGTGATAATTCATGGACTGGAAAGAGCGTGGACACAAAGCAACAAGAATTCGTACAAGGAGCCGTTTGAAACTGTGGAACTGTGAAAAAAATCTGCCTATTGGACAGTAACAAGGTAGCTTTTAAATCACGAACTCTAGCAGATTCTTACACGAAGCAAAAACATAAAACTCTCCAGGTCTCGTGCGAACACATAAAGAAGTTTGTGTGGTTGCTTCTACAGCAACTAGTGAACATGGAAAAACAATGCTGTGAACAGCCTCGATGGTGAGCACGTGAGGATAACGCCAGTTCCAGAGTCACACACTAACCCACGAAAGATTTCCAGCCAGCACTGGGAGCTGTGGTCACAAAACGACAATCAGCCATTGCAAATTTAGTCCGCCAATGACAACGCCGAGAAGAGGAGAAATTCGTGCAGTCTGTGAGTTAAGTAGAGTGATGAGAAGTAGAGGGACGGCCAGGAAGCAAGAGTACTGGAGACTCATCCACCCACCGCCTGCTCAGCCTGCAGACTTTGAGTCTGATCCTTACCCCTATTCTAACGATACTTGTCGCTTTTTGACTTAAGAATCTTCAACATCGCTGCAGTTTATGGCGGGTCATGGCCCATCGAACATAGGCCGGTGTTAAGTAGTGGTTTAGACTTTGTACATATGTACTGTTTGTATTTTCCTTTCTTCGTTTATAAATTTACAGCTATGGTGTTCTTTTAATCATTGACAAAGGTCTTCTTAGGCACTTGTGGGTTTTATTGTTCTGAAGAAGGTGCAGTTATCTACGCCGGAACTTAGGTTAACACTAGGTGCTTTTTACGCAATCGAGGCGGGTTTCTAGTTATTTACGCTTTTTAACTTACTCTCTTCCTGTTCCTTGCTGAATGGATGAATCCTTATGGTCCTGTGCCCAGGAATGCAGCACTCAACTCAACACTACAGTTTTCTTGCCTTCACACCCGCCTTGCGATGCCGTGATATCGCCGTTTCAGGAACGCTACATACGCTGGTGAGGGGTCAACACGGGGATCGGCGTGTAACCTCGACGGAATTTTGGGACACCGCTAAGAACTGTCGACTCGTTGCCGCTGCTACAAAGCGACGTGCCGGACTAACCCAGCGTCTGCCGCCGACACCACCACACTACCAAATGACGGTGAAGAATAGTCAGATGATTCATTCCTCCCGTCTTTCCCATTAATAACTGAGTCGTGTCCACGCCCATCAAATTGGCTCTGAGATTTTGTAATTTTATACAAAAGGTACTGTAATAAAAGCAAACTCCTGTAATTAATCAGTTCCATTTGCATATCAGTCTCTGAATTTCATAACCTTGCCGCTTGATTTCGGGAACATAGTTGTCAATTATTAGCTGCATCGGGTAGTGCTATTTCGTTAGTAATCTCCATGTCGTTTCATGACAAAGATGGAAATTTTCAGTTCATTAATTATTTATTGTTCACCCTTTTACCGTTTTAGTTGCATTACCAATGAACTGTTAAAGATGACTTATTGACTGTAGGGTTTTAGGCCTACAGTATGCCGTTGGAGAAGTTTCTGAATTAGCCTAAACGTCATAAAGTAATCTATGGTATCAATGGGAATTTCTAGACGTTCGCTGTGGCAATGATGGCTAGAACAGTTAGCGTATGTGCACCAGCAGTGGTAATGCTCATTACTGAACCAGAAGTCAAGCAATGTGGAATGTTGATTGGCAGAAAGGCTAAGCGTCGTTTCCAGAAGTTGATAAGGACTTAGGAATAAAACAGTCTAGCGTGAAGCTTTGTGGAAAGGTTTCAACACGACTGTTGGGTGGTGGAATCAAATGAGGCGAGAATAGCATTTGAGGAATTCTGAATTCACAGGAGGGATTGTGGTCTAGAGAATCGGCAATACTGTGGTCTAAATGCCACAAAAGAAAACCACTCCGTCTACAGGCCACAAGTGGCCCATATGGACCATCCGACCGCCGTGTCATCCTCGGTGGAGGATGCGGATAGGAGGGGCGTGTGGTCAGCACACCGCTCTCCCGGTCGTTATGATGGTATTCTTGACCGAAGCCGCTACTATTCGGTCGAATAGCTCCTGAATTGGCATCACGAGGCTGAAGGCACCCCGAAAAATGGTAACAGCGCATGGCGGCCTGGATGGTCACCCATCCAAGTGCCGACGACGCCCGACAGCGTTTAACTTCGGTGATCTCACGGGAACCGGTGTAGCCACTGCGGCAAGGCCGTTGCGGTCTAAATGCCAGTAGTAGAAAATTTTCGTATTAGTTCCTCTAGCAGTGATTGTCAATGGGGCCACAAGGAGGTCGGAGTACAGACTCAGGTTAGCTCCTTTGTTGGCGTGCCACATATGGAGGTTTCACATGGCAAGGTACCATAGCCCATTGTTGACTTCTATAGAGCACTCACTTTTCTAGGGAACGATATACTACATTACAATATAAAGTCCTTTTTTCATGCGGGAAGTCTAAGTTCTGAATACTAGCGAAGAAAGGGAAGCAGGTAGAAGTAATAAAGTTCAACATTCTGTCGACACCAGATGTCAACGAAGATGAGAAAATCTAGAGTTGAACAACAATGGAAATCAAGCGTGTCTCTTGCAGAGGAGGGAAACCGGGAACATCATCAAGCAGCTTAAGAAACCAGTATATAGATTTCTGATAAGATTAAGGGATTGTTCTTCCGCCATCACGCATAATACTTTTGTTTACTTTTTTCCCCAAACCAATCTTGATAGTTAAGCAGGTCGTGAATCCCACTCCTCCTTGATATAGGTCTAGTGTTTTAACTATCACGCCATCTCATTGAGTGTGATGCTGTTCATTCTGGCAAAGACGAAGAACACACTGTCCACTCTAAAATAAAAGGGTGTTGGATCACGTGGACCGGTAAAAGGAAACAGTAAGTAATGATTCAAATGGCACTGAGCACTATGGGACTTAACTTCTAAGGTCATCAGTCCCCTAGAGCTTAGAACTACTTAAACCTAACTAACCTAAGGACATCACACACATCCATGCCCGAGGCAGGATTCGAACCTGCGACCGTGGCGGTCGCGCGGTTCCAGACTGTAGCGCCTAGAACCGCTCGGCCACTTAGGCCGGCCAGTAAATAATGTGTGGCATCCTGTCCAGTGGTGGAATCATGAGTGATCTAGGGAGAAACAATAGCAATCTCGTTCATTTGTGTGTTATTACAGTAGAAAATAGTGATATCTTGCTCGGAACCATTATAAAAATAATTTATCAAACACAACAGCCGACGGACAGGATAGCGAAGGCAAGCAGGTAATCTTCAGAACGTGTTGACCATGTCGTCCTTTTTCCCTTAGTCACCTACATGCAAAGTCCTCAATTATTTACTCCATATATACTCCAATCTTCGTCGTCTTCAACTTCTTTTTCTTTTTATGGAAGTTAGTTACTGATGTCTTAGCACACTGACTGTCTCACTACTTTTGGTTAATGTATTCCACATGTTCCTTTCCTCGCCGATTCTACAAAAATATCCGTCTCTGATATCTTTTCTGTCCCCTAAACTTTCGGCATACTTCTGTAACAATGGTTCCTGACCTTTCTGATACCATTACCCCAGAGTGCACCATTATGAGCGTAGCACATAACTAAACATTCGAATGAAGAAGAATTTTCTATGAAACCTTTTACTATTAGAAAGACGATAACAAAAAATACCTAATTGTTGCAGGTGTTTCATTAAACTGTGAACTGATTAGTCAACTAGGAATTTATTGTAGTTTCTTTGCAACGAACTTTATTCATAAAATAATGAAGCAGTTCTCAATGAATCATAAGTGTTACCTGCAACTCCTTCTCAGAAAAGAAATAAAACAGACAAAATTATGTATCGGCCCCCTGCACTCGCATTTAAAATCAGATAACTAAAGATGTGTGCACTATACTTACTCTTTGAAAATCACCAGACTGCAGAACTCTTTCCTTCTGAAAGGCCAGAAACCTTCAGTCTGTCAATGGTTTGTGCCTGACAACTGCCACTAATAACAATAACAATAGTGTTGACCTTATAGCTCTGTAGAGCCATAAAATACTTACTACCTTCCTGTATTGTCAATTTGTCCGTTTATTGTTGCGAAGTGAATCAGGAAGCAAACTTCTGTCTTGATTTCAGGACTATCTATAATTCGGCGAAGCCATTCAAGACATATTCAGGGATTTGTGATGCATCTGTCAGAATTTTAATGTTACAGATGCAAAATACAAAGTACAAAATTATGTGTAGCGTGGGTGGAGTCGGAGTAATGTGTGAGAAAGATGTTCGTTTACCGTTCGTCCGTAAGGTCCCAAGACTCATTTATTTCCTGGCATATAAGAGAGTTCAGAGCAGTAAGTACGGCGGCAGGAAGAACTAACAATAGTAAATGACACATGTGCATTTGGCCAATGAGTTATCAGCAGGCGTTGTTAAACAGGCGACGTGCGACCATTGAGTGTCAACGTTGTTGTGTCACATATCGCAATGGAAACTTCTGAAGAGAAAATTGTGTGGGAAGTTTGTCGCACACCTTGACTTACGAACGAAAACGACGTGGACTCCTTCCACAGCGTGACTGATATGCATCATGCGGAGAATTATTTTCTGGAAAAAATCATAAAGAGTAACGAGACGTGGTATTATCAAAAGGAACCTACCACCAAACGACAATATGCAGAAAGTCACATGTAGGGTCGATACTTTGACGACATAACCGACATTCGAGGAAGTGTAACGTGCTAATTGAACGACCGCCTACAGAAGGATTTCTCTGACAGCTTCACGTAGTTGTATGAACATTCTGTGCACTGAACTCAAGTAGTGGAAGACAATGTAGAACACTTGAAGCATTAAAGCCACAGTGTTCACTTTTTTCTATTTTTTGTTTATCGAGGCTCGAAACTTTGTGAGCTAATTGGGTACATTCGCTTCACGAGCTGTAACTTCTACTACAGTGGATCACGCATTAATGCCAGTATGTAAAGGAAAGCAATATTGGTAACTCACGTAATCAGTACTTCATCTATACAAACTCGTGACAATACTAATGATCTTTTACAAACTATTTACTTTCCAGACGCAAACACAATTGAACCATTTCTTTTTACCCCTCGTAAAATGTTATTTTACTCCTCACGGTTTAACTACCTAGATTGAGAACCAACGTTCTGTAACAACGCATAGCAAACGCTTATGTTCTCTACTTATAAGATTTTTCCAGTCATTGAATCACTACCGTACAATTCTGTGCTGGAGACGTACATTCTCAGAACTTATCCATATGTTAGATACGAAAGGTTTATTTGGCGAGAAACGCTCTCTTCCAGTGTGCTAGTCTTTTCCCCTTTTGTACATCGTGCTTGATTTAGCTTCCTAGGCAGCAGAATTCCTTTGCAGAGCCTGATAAGCTGTGCTTGAGAAACGAACAAAGAAGGAAGTCACTAAAGAATGAACTTCATCTGGATCCAGCTGTGTATGCCTTAGTATCAAACTGGAGGTTCGTAGGTAAAATACCAAACTTCATGGGTTTATATTTCGTCTGGATCACATAGCCTTTGATAGTGCAGGCTTTTCAGTTTCGTGGAAGGTAGGAGCATTGTAATTCATGTCGAAATACGGTCCATTCTACTTGTGCCAGGAAAGAAGAATCTCTTTGGCCGATGGAATAGAGTACGGCAGAATTTGACCTCACTGTAGATAATACGAGCATTGTTGTGAAGCCGAGCGAAGAAGCATCATAAAGGACATAATTTTCTTTTTAAAGTTTTTAACTGGTTTGACACAAATTTGCCAACATGAAAAGTTTTTCTAATAAAGCAGCACGGTTAATTCAATTTTTTAGTGTCAAAAGCTTCTCACATTTTATTAAACTCGTGCACTAACCAGAAATAATTAACTGCACTGAATGTTGCAAGTTATTAGGTGTGCACCATGCAGTAGACCTGCTAAAACGTTTATGTTCGGCTACTCTTCCATAAGAATAATTGCCAACTTCGGGGATATAGAAGTCAATAAGATAACATGGTTTCCGTATTATCATTCGTTGCTAATTTAAGGGATGATATACTAGGGTAGCTACTCACTTAGGTAAAAAGTATTCATTGCACAAAAGATGTTCACCAGATTATGCGTGAAGTTCACATATATTCATCTTAAGGTACTTCTTAAACAGCTAGGAATATTAACTACAGCCTCATAGAACAATTACTCAATTACGAAATTTATGATCAACAATGCATCTGAGCTTCAGAGTAACACATACTTATATGTATAACAAGAGACGGATAAAAGCATGTGCATTATTCGTTAGTGAAGATGACTGGTCACAGAAAGAAAGGGATGGAATATGCAACTAAAAACTCTTTGACAGTCTGTCCAAGGAGATAAAACGTGTGACTGAGATTAGTAGAATTCTAAAATGTAGATTAATGATGTTTCTCCTTAACAACATCTTCTACACCATAAAAGAATTCTTGAACAGAAAGAATTGTCCCAGTATACAGGGTGGATCCAATAAAAGTGGGTCGGACGAGTGGATACGATTCGACGTGAATGTATGCATACAACCACACCCCAACAGGACGGAGCAACTGCCAATACCGCCAGCCGAATCGTGAAGCACATTTACACAATCTTCACGCCTGTCAGAGCTGTTCATGCAAAAGCGTTAACAATTATTTACATAGCGTACGTGACAATGTCAGTTTTCTTTAAGTAATCATACATACGATGTAGAACCTATCAAATGATTCCTAATTGTGGTTGTAGATCACGGCAAAGTATGTAGATGAGTGCACTCTGGTCGTGGTCCTATCTGGCCACCCAGATCACATGATTACTTTGTGTGGGGAGCCCTCAAGTCTAAAGTGTATCTCAATAACCCACATAATCTTCAAGAACTGTAGAAGAACATTTCTCATGAGAATGCCGCAATTCCAGCAGTCCAGCTTCGATCCATCTCCAGCAACCTGCTGACCAGGGTCCAAACCTGCCAAGAGATGAATGGTGGTCACTTTCAACATCCGCTGTACTCAGGTAAGTACTAAAATTCCTTTCCTCTGCTGTGTCTTTGTACCCTGGAACACTTTGCTCCTTGCCACTTCTATTTGCCCTACCCTGTACAGTAAAAATATAAGCGGCAAGCTTGTAGCCACTTTGCTCCTTGCCACTTCTATTTGCCCTACCCTGTACAGTAAAAATACAAGCGGCAAGCTTGTAGCCACATAAATATTTTTCTTTATGAGTTGAATGAAGTGGAAATATGAGTGTAGCATCCCGTCGTCAGCGAGGTGATTAGAGACGGAGTA
Organism: Schistocerca americana; assembly: GCF_021461395.2. Lineage (NCBI taxonomy): Eukaryota > Metazoa > Arthropoda > Insecta > Orthoptera > Acrididae > Schistocerca > Schistocerca americana. The sequence goes on from NC_060124.1 coordinate 384,339,309, forward strand.
GCCGGCCGCTGTGGCCGAGCGGTTCTAGGTGCTTCCGTCCAGAGCCGCGCTGCTGCTACGGTCGCAGGTTTTAATCCTGCCTCGGGCATAGATGTGTGTGATGTCCTTGGGTTAAGTTAGGCTTAAGTAGTTCTAAGTCTAGGGGACTGATGACCTCAGATGTTATGTCTCATAGTGCTTAGAGCCATTTGAAACATTAGAAGAGACGGAGTAGAAGCTCGGGGCCACAGAAGCTCGGTGCCGTGTGGGGTAGCCGTACGGTCTTATGCGCTTGCCACGGTTCACGCGGCTCCCTTCGTCGGAGGTTCGAGTCCTCCCTTGGGCATGGGTGCGTGTGATGTCCTTAGCGTAAGTTAGTTTAAGTTAGATTAAGTAGTGCGTTAGCCTAGGGACTGATAACTTCAGCAGTTTGGTCCCAAAGGAACTTACCATAAATAAAAAAAGAAAATGAGAATCTCGGGTTACGGAAGAATGGGGAAGGAAATTGGCCGTGCTCTTTCAAAGGAACCATTCCGGCATCTGCCTGGAGCGATTTAGTGAGATCCAGGTAATCCTCACTCTAGATAGTTAGATGGGGATATGAACCGTCACCATCTCGAATGCTAGTCCAATGTTCCAACCACTGCGCCACCTCGCTCGCTCCTTAGAATATGTGTTCTATGTTTTGTTTTGTTGATACGTTTCATATACTAATGTTTATTGTGAATATTATTTACAGTGTACATAAGGAAATAACTAAATCGCATTGTGTAGCAATCAATATATTTAGTAGTGTAAGGTGGCTATAATTTCGCACCTTACAAGCACTCATCTACATACTTTGCCGTGATCCACAACCACAGTTAGGAGTCATTTGATAGGCTCTGCATCGTATGTATGATTGCTTAAAGAGGACTGACATTATCACGTACGCTATGTAAATAATTGTTAACGCTTTTGCATGAAAGGTGACGGAGTGTCTTTATTATCAAAACGGCGTAATGAATGATTGCCTATACTAGTAGAGGTTGAATCGCCAGTGGAGATGAGACGCCAGGAGGAACTCAAACCCTGGGTGGAAAAATGGCCACACAGGTGTGCTGGTCCTGCTTGATACAGGAAGTGCGAAGACGGACAGTCTGGACACCTGGGCGCGGAAACTCAATACAGCGGCGGCTGGCCGGTTTTGTAGCTAGGCCGGAAGGATTATACTTCGGAAACTATGGAAATCTTGGACGCAGCTGAGAGGAACAAGGAAGCGTCACCTCGGAAATCACGCAGGCTGGGTTATTTCCGCGGATTTTACTCAGAAGCGTACCACTCTATGAGTATGGGTATTTCCTCGCAAACTTTCCGTACTGGACGACCAAAGACTGAAATATGGTTGGTCGGCGTTCGGGAGAATCTGTAGAGAGGGAGAATATTCCGTGGTTTCGAGATGAATGATTTGTTTTCTGAGTTAACGAGGATGGGGAGCCGAGCTTTGCTGGGGAGCCAGCAGTGGAGAGAATTCTTCAGTTTTTGAGCGCCTGTGTGTGACGGTCGCTCAGTATCAGCTTTGTTGGTACGGGTGGACTTGCTGTCTTTGCTCTCAGGAGAGTTTATAGTTAGAACGGCTAGGCACTGTACTGTTGCGAACTTACACGATTCTGGACTTCGCCCCCGGCTTCGAAGTCGTCACTGAGTAAGCAGCCTTCAGTGATTGACAGCACTTCTTGTGCCTATACTTACGTTGAGACGTTATTTGACCTCCGTTCTTGTGGCTGGGTGTTCGCGTTTCTCGTCTGTATAACAGAGAGGAGAAGACAGGATTAGACTATGTTAGTCAGAGGACCGCCTTCTGTCGTTCTAGTGTTAGAAAGAGTTTTATTTTGTGGCTGGAGTTCTTCCATCGTCGCAAACTCCGACAAACCGGTGATACAGCTAATTGCTTTGGCTTATCAGGGCTATAAAGCTAAACAGCTGCGATCACGCTTGTGTATTTCCGATGAGGTTCCACACCACAGTAGATCATCTTTGAAAGTAGTGTCTTCTAGTGTTTGGTATGTGGATTATGTCAGTCATTTCGCGTTATTTATGTTAGATCGCGTGGCCATAAAAACGGGTCGAGTTGGTCACTGATCAGAAATTTTAGTTAGGAAATATAGACATTGGTAATAAACGGTTGTTTTTTAATCTGCAATAAATGTATAATAAGAGACATAGTTTATCGTTTAGTAGTATTAGTTGCCTTAATCATGCATTTATGTTGAGGCTGCAATTTATATGTTAAAGAGCATTAAGAGATCCTAAGATCTGCTTCAGGGGGTAGTCAGACAAGGCCAGATCATCATTTTAGCGTTCAATATTTTTCCGTTGCGCACCTGCATTTTACACCCGCCCGGTGTAGCACCTTGGAGTAGGAAACGATGCACATCAAGGCCGCATTCACCGCCACGTTATTGTAGGCACACCTGGGAGCCGCTGTCCTGTCGCCTGTCAGCTGGAGCTGTAGGGTCGATTATCACAACACTGCCTCTCCATCCCAATGCCGAAGCCCAGCGCAACGGGTGGGCACTGCAGTACACGCCACCTGTCAGCTATGTGACGACCTGTGATAAAGGTCAGGTCCAGAACTCTGGGACCGCTTGTTGTTAACTGACCTACGCAGTCACTGCTATAGTCGACACTACACTTTTTTATCCTAAGTGATGGAACAGCATAGACCAGAGTACTAGATACATGGAAAAACCTGCCGTGTGGCGAGCAGAAAATGAAAAGGTATTAAGGCGAATAGGTTATGAAAAATGCTTGTAGGAAATGAGTAGCAAAATGCAGGTCTGCTTGGAGAGACGTGTACTGTGGATTCAAGAAGGATTTAAAAATCACTGGAAGGAGCTCTACAGGTGAAAGGAAACAGAACGCTGCGAATATTGTGTGTAAATGGGAAGCATAGTAACAATGCAAGTATTAGCGTTAGGAGAAAAAGAACGTAGCATAGTTGAAAGGCTGGGAAATATGAAGTGTTGTGCAGCAATTTCTCGTATATTATCGCATGGTCCCTACTCGAAATATACGTTGGCGGCAGTAGAATAATTCTGCGGTTTCAAATGGCTGTTCTCTAAATTTTCTCAACAGTGTCCCTCGAGTAGAACGTCGCTTCCCCTCCAGGGAGTCCAGTTTCAGTTCCCAAAGTGTCTTCGTAACACTTACATATTGTTCGTACCTACCGGTAACAAACATAGCACTTTGCCTCTCAACTGTCGGCCGCGGTGGCCGAGCGCTTCTAGGCGCTTCAGTCCGGAACAACGCTACTGCTACGGACGCAGGTTCGAATCCTGCCTCGGCATGGATGTGTGTGATGTCCTTAGGTTAGTTAGTTTAAGTGGTTCTAAGTTCTAGGGGACTGATGACCTCAGATGTTAAGTCCCATAGTGCTCAGAGCCATTCTTTTGCCTCTCAACTGGTTGGATGTCTCCCTTGAATCGATCTATTGCGTATCCAAAACACTCGAGTGCTACTCAAGAATAGGCCCTGTATGCGTCCTCCTTTGCAGATGAACCACACTTTCCCAAAATACTCCCAATAAACCCAAGTCGACTATTGACCTTCCCTACTACAAGTCTCACATGGTCGTTCCATTTCATGCCGCTTTGCAAAGTTACGCCCAAATATTTAAACGACGTGACTGTGTCAAGCAGGACGCTACTAATTTTTTAATTAACAGCAACTGTCATAATTACGATCACCCATATAGAACGTAACTGAACACCCCTATCACCAACTAGTCACTGCCGCAAGCTGCTGTCAACTACTTACAGGACTACATACGGATATATCTCAATAAAATCTTGTGTAAAACAATATATGTAAATGAATCACTCTCACAAGATAATTTCCTTCGTTGAAATGAAATAAAGTAAATCAGACATGCTCTTGTAATAAAAGCAAGATCGCCTTCTTTACAGTGAATAATAGGAATCAATCAGCTCACTGCGTTGAATAATAAAACGAAAATGGCTCTCGCTTTTAGAGAGTGCATTGGCACGCCTAGGTTGCCATCAAAGAATGACCATAACACGATGCACACTAACTATGGATTTCCTATGCATCATATTACTTCCTAACGAATACGGTCAATGAACTGCTCGTAATCTACGATGTACACTATATAATATTATTTACTGACCAAGCTGCAGCTATCGGCAACAAAATCATGTAGGTAACGCTCTTCTTGAAATCAGGAACACCTAAACTGGAATCGCTTTCTTCTAGTACGGGAAATATCAACGGTCGTTACACCGCAATGTGGACAGGTCACGAGCTGATTCTTGGCACTTTTCTGTGGACAGTTCCCTGGTGTACCAGCTTGGAGGCCTCTTGTAAAGGCCATGCAGTAACTGACTCCCTCACCTGTCTCTGCACCACCGTGGACAGTTCCCTGGTGTACCAGCTTGGAGGCCTCTTGTAAAGGCCATGCAGTAACTGACTCCCTCACCTGTCTCTGCACCACCTCAGTTTCAGCAATTCTCGCGACAGTTACGTCCACGTGGGGCCAGACCTCTTCGAAGTGGCAGCGGCACGCCGCCAAACATCACTTTCTGACCACAGGCAAGACAACCATGCCGCTCGACATGGCACAGTACTAACGTACGGACATTGCTGTTATATTGCTGTCAGTAGAGAAAGTGAGGAAGAAGTGAAGGAGCTGATGATACAACGAAAACTTTGCTGAGCACAGAATATGGATTGAAAGCAAACCATAGACGAAAGTATGAGGCCTAGCGCGTATGAGACACGTGATAAACCTTACTTCAAAACTGGGGACCACGAAGCAGCTGATATGAAACCTGGGAACCAAATAACACATTACGAACGAGGCAAAGAGAACACACAAAGCGGACTAGTACAGGAAAAGAGGGTATCCCCGGTCACAAGAAATCGAGTGAGAGGCGTCACACATAGTTTGAGGAAGACGTGTACGTTTGTAGCACACATAGTATGGAAATGAATCGCGTATTGTGGGTAAACAAGAAAAGGAAAGAATCGAAGCGTCTGAGATGTGGTGTTACGGAAGGATATAAAAGATAACGTTCGCTGGGAGCGCAATTCTGAGAAGAACAGGTTGGTGCAACAGAAGAATTTGTGGTGGGCCGCATCAAACTAGTCAGACTTCTGATGACCCAAAAGTAAAAAAAAATTGTACAGAAGAAGCAAGGAACGTCTGAAACGAGTAGCTACATTAGGATGAAGAAACTGATAAATACAGCATAAAAAGGAAGAGCTCGTGAGACAGGCAGTTTACGAAAAACGTTTGTAGGAAGTGCTTAGCAAAACACAGGTCTTGTTAGAGGGAGATGGGATATATATTCAAGGAAGGAGTTGCGAGTAGCTCAACAAATGAATGGAAACAGAATATTGGGAATATTGTGTGTAACTGGGTCACACAGCAAAAATGCAAGTTTTAGGGTTAGAAGAGGTATAAGATAGTTCAGTCGGAAGGTAGGTGAACTAAGAAGGTATCGTGTATTTGAACTTTCAGAAGTATACTGTATGCGCAGATGGCGCCACTCAGGGTTTACAGTCAAACAAAGCGGTAAATAATTTATACATAAAACGGTAATATTATATCAAATATGCTCCGCTATATTCTTGACAATTACTGTGTCACATCACGTTTTTCTTGAAGTCTGGAGAGGAGTAACAGGTATTTAGGCAGAGGTACTTAATACAGCATGCGTTAAGGAATTCGAAATGAGAATATGTTCAAGAATACTGCAGCAAAACGACGTTAAGGATATTGGTCTGTAATTTCGTGTGTCATTTCTTTTACCCTTCTTATAGACAGGAGTCACCCACGCTTTTTCCAGTCGTTTGGGACTTTTCACTGGGAAAGAGATTCGCGATAAATGCAGAAGCTAGCCAGCCGTTAGTTTCAGATTCAGGCCACGTCTACTTGACGCCGAAGAACACGCGAGTTCTCTCCATTTTGTGGAGGTTTCCTCCTCCTCCCCCTTCTCAGCATTCACAACCGCTGCACACGGGACCAACAGTAATGCTGCTTAGGTTGGCGACACGGTCCACTTCTTGTCGGCGAAAGCTTACTGTATCGAGGACTCCTCGGCCACAAAAGTGGCGAGAGGCGCCATGACTAGTTGGCCTACTTGAACTGAGGTGAGTAGTTACGAAGATCGTGAGTTTCGGACCAGGCGTCATCTTAGTGACAGTGAGCATGCTTTGTGCTACGATTGCTGCCGTGAGTCGTGTTCCGCTCGCGAGGCTGTAGATACTTAAATTCGTCTCCGTGTTCAGACTCAGCAGCGTTCGTAGCTATACTGCTAATTGTTCAGTACGCTGTAGGCCAGGTGTTATTTACGATGATACCGGAACGGTGAAGTTCCCTGCCCTGGATTCAGTCACCCTTCATGCTAGTGAACAATGTTCTCCGTGTTTCCTCTCCTCACGTTCTCTCGTAGCTCAAGAGCTGGACCGTTTTAATCAACCCTTTCATGTGACTGAACCATCTATAATTTATATTCTGATCCTGAAGCAAGAAGCCATAGGACCTGGCTTTCTTGCAGTTACACTCGTGTGTCAAGCTGTCTCGCAAGTCCATTATGTCTTATTAGATGGACAATACAGTACAATTTACCAGAATAAATGCATTTTCCCTTGTCTGTAGCTTCCGTCTGTTGTCCTGTCTGTGATATTAATCGACCATCAGCCGAAATTGTGTTAAAGAGAATTATTTCGGTACCAGCTATGGTTGGGACACGAGCTGACAGATAGGTCAATGACAAACCTCACCATTTACATTTTGCCAGTCCTCCTCAAATTAACCTTAATTGGTATTCAGACATCGTCTACAGCAACAAGAAGATGTTATGTGTCGTTTCTACAGAACTTGTTCCGTTCATTGACAATACTGGCTGACAGTAGTTGGTATTTTAGACTACCCTCATGATTACGATCAGTACCTTTCGGTTCTGCATTTTCCTTTCTTTTGGCAGGGCTGCTTGTACGTAAACAGTGATACATATGGTTATTTGTATGTTTACTAATGTGGATAAGAGTGATATACTTTTTATATATGGTTTTAGTATCTATTGTTGTGACACTATACCATTAAAGACACATGGTGTTGATTAATTTTTCTGTAACGGTGCTACTTTTACCAGTTACTGACCTACATATTAATGAGCCACATGTACGTTATAACCGTAAACTTAAAAACTTGTGCCGTATGTCAACATAAAGTATTATCAGAATGTCAAAATAACAATACGAAGTGATTTTCTTTTATGCTTCGAGTACTACTGGATATGTTTCTCAAGTCATGCAAAACCTTACTCTGTGAGACGGTGAACAATGGTATAAATGTGGAGTGAGCGCTGGAGCGTTGATAGTGGGGGTGGGAATCTATACTTCATAGCAGGGACCTGTGACTCAGTGGTATGGTGCACTACCGGTTGTCTTCACCCAGCATTAATACGGCGAGTAATTTTAATTTTCCACGCTGTACTTTCTGTAGAAATTCACGAAACTCATCGGAGTCCAGCGTCATCAACACGCCGTTACCCCTGGCAGTTCAACGGTGGGAGTTTTTTTCCATGGAGATCTGGGAGAATGAAATGTAATGGTTTACATGTTTGTTTCTGTAGTTGCATGCGACACCGCCCTTAATCACAGAGTAGATGCTAGAGTGGGAGAAGTTAATTAACAGTATTTTTCCAAACAGTTGGTTTATGACACTAAAGGAAAAGATAACAAAGATTGATGGCACATAACCAACAATGGCATATGAGAAGTGATGGACTTCGCATCTAGTTTTTTCTTCATGTCATATGTGTTCTGTCCGAAATGATTAGGTAAGCTGTACATTACTAATGGAACATAACCTGGTATGTGTTCTTCGTTTCTAAGGTACCATCCTGCGAATTTTGGTATCTGTTATCTTACAATTTGGGGCAAGATAGCGACAAAATAGTGTGAAAAATTAACAAATCACTAGTCTAAACAAAATGTGCTGGTCCTGCCTAATTTACAAAAACGGAAGCACTACTGTTTTCATCACATTCACATCTAATCAGATAAGGTGAAAGTTTGAGCAAAAAGAAACAGTGAAATACAAGGTAAAGCTGACATCAAAGCGAAGGTAGGTTTCAACGCTGTAATACTCTAGTAAGATTGAACACATTGGATGCTGTATGTCCCTACTTTCCTTCACACTGAATCAAATTATAGGCGGACCAGTTGTTTAACATGGAATTCGAACTGTTTCAACAAGCCATTTTTTACATTTACATATTAATAGTTTGGTAAAATGCAGTAATTGAGTGGATAATCATTGGACAGTCCACGAATTCTAGAATTTCGGAATTTCAATCTTACACTGAAATATCACGTGTAAGAGCACCGACTTCTCATGGTAACTTAAATTTTATAGCACTGCAAGGCAACTTCATTCACCAGCTAACTTCGTCATAAAGTCTTCAGGAACATCTTTGGCAGAGGAAACATCTCTGCCGGGAGGAGCATTACTACCTATTGTTTCCTCATATTGTCGAAACTGATTTGCCGATGATGACAGTCACAGTATTCAGTCAACTCGTAGGTCTGCGTATTGATATTCTACTTCAGATTTCTGTTGAGTTTTTCGGCTCTTCATATACACCGGTGCAGCTAAAACTCGTTTTATAGCACTCTTTAGAGAAACCGCTTTGAATGAAAAGTTTACAATTCAATATACTTTTCTGGCTGAAGTACAGTCTTACTTGCGTGTGTCAGATCGATTTGTCTAAAGAATTCTGGAAAACGAATATAATCTTCAATTATCCATCTCTGAACTGTCCTTCCTGTTTCCAGAAATTTCATTTACTCCTAACATAATATTAGCTACAATTTCCTCTCCAATTACCACGTTTTTCTTTTCTCTGTTCTGTTGCGTGCCATTACTAATAATTTTTCATGTGCTGCAAGAGACATC